>NC_060281.1:6177954-6857971 GCF_021613505.1 Equus quagga
ACTGTTCTCCTTCCTAGTGGACTTGAAATTCTTAATTGACTTGAGCCCCAAATGGAAAAATGGGAAAACAGATTTCAGTGGACTCTTACTCAACAGAAATTAGATCTCTATAAATCATTAATCTGTCACCAAAAGATCAGAGCATGAAACCAAATCCCTAATCATTGTTTCCAGTGATGGGGAAAAACTTATTGGCTATAAACAAACCAAAACCAAAAAGGAAACATGAAAGTATTGAGAGGAAAATGAAAACAAAGATGAGTTATCAAAGTTCTATTGCTATTTTGAATTCACTTCTGAGAGTTAGGAAAAGATATGCCTCGATTTAAGCTTTCCATAAGAGGTGCATTTCTCTGGTGACAAAGTTTACCTAATTCTTTCAGGTAACTTCATTGGACATATCTGTGGAAGACATCCAAAATGGCTTAAGTAATATTTTTTTTAAAAAGATAAAATTTTGACTTCCATGCAAATATAAAATACATATGTTAAAGATTTTATTTAACTCATTTTTTATAAGGGATGCAGTAAAATATTACAATCAATTCAAAGGTGAATCCAAGTAAGTCACTCAAGAAGCAAAAGCAATTTATGATTCAGGAAACAGGTTTTCCACGGATCTGGTTTTCAATACGATGCTATTTCCATCATATCAGTTAAGATGTAAGCAATATCTATGAAAATATGATTAAAATAAAATTAAATAAAAATTTTAAACACTTCTTTAATGGATGCTGATCTCTTCAGCTTTTTACAATTTATATATTCTTGTCATAATTTGAGTATGAACTGAATATGACTGTTGAAAATGATTTTGATATAAATCAAAACTGATTTATTTTACCCTTGCTAAAGGGACACATGAATTCAATACCTAAGATAAACCATGAAATTCAAACTTTGAAATGATTCTAATATGTAGTGTATGATGGACACTTACAAAATTCTTATTTCTTATTTTTAATAGATTTGTGTAAATGGCAGTTTGACTGAAGAAGACAATAAGACATATTGGTGTCTATGTATGCCCAGATGGCCTGGCAAAATGTTTATGGAAAATACAACTGATTATGAAGAAAGTGGATGTCAACATGAAACTACGCATAAAGATGAAATTAACAGATCCAGGTATGTATGCATCATTTAAGCAAAGAATATCACCTATTTATTAAAAAGTTATAATTGTACTGATAAGCCATAGTTGAACTATTTAGTATTATTTAATAATATCATTTTTTGTTTAAAATGACTAGGATTTATATATCAAAGACATACATATCTTTATAATTATATAATACATATTAAATTATGTATAACAATATTAGCACAAAAAACAGCAAAAGAGAGTGTAGACTTACATAGGAACAATTTTTGTATATCACACTAGAATTAACTGAGTATCTGTGGTAGTTTAAATCTGTGGTAGATTCTGGTATGTTAAGATGTATATGGTAAGCTTCAGAGAAATTAATAAAAAAATAATTCAAATAACATAGTAAAAATAGCATTACAGATATTAAAAACTTTCCCTAGAAAATATTTACTTAATACAGAAGGAAGGAGTATCAGAAGAATAGAGATATAAAGAAGACAGGAGACATATAGAAAACAAAAAAGAAAATGGCAGATATAAATCCAACTATATCAATAATAAATTAAAATCAAGTAAATTAAAAATCCAATCAAAAGGCAGAGATTTTCAGGCTAGCTAATTTGTAGATATAGACAAGTATATACCATGTACAGGAGACATAGTCTACATTTAAATGCACAAATAGGTTGAAAGTAAAAGTTTGGGAAAAGACAAATCATTCAAACAGCAACCATAGAAAGCTGGAGTGTCTATATTAATATCAGACAAAATAGACTTTAAAAGAAAAGATGGGTACTAAAGAAAACAAATGACATTTTATAATGATAAAAGAATCATCCATCAGAACATGTAACAATTATAAACATATATGCACCTCACCACAGAGACCCAAAATACATAAAACAAAAGCTAACAGAACTGAAGGGAGAAATAGTCAATTTAACAATAATAGTTGAAGATTCTAATACTCCACTTTCAATAGTGCATATAACACTTGGCAGAAGATCTACAAATATATTGAAGATTTAAGCAACACTATAAATCAACTAGAATTAGCAGATATCTATAGACCACTCCGCTCAGCAAGAGCAGAATAATATTCTTCTCAAATGCATGTAGAACATTTTCCAACATGAGCCATATGATAATACAACCTGCAGTACATTTAAAAAGACTGAAATAATAAAAAGTGTGTTTTCTCACCATGATAGAATGAGATTAGGAATCAAAAGTAATAAGCAATTTGGTAAACTGACAAATATGTGGAAATTAGATAACACAATTCACATAAACGAATGAACTAAAAAGAAATCACAGAGAAATTAAAAAATCATTTTCTAACTTAACTCAATCAAGTTAATTAAATGAGGTTAACTAAAATGAAGATACAACATGCCTAAACTCATGAGATGTAGGTGATGTGGATCTTAGAATAAAAATTATAGCTGTAAATGTCTATGTTAAAAAACAAGGAAGATCCCAATCAATATCCTAAACTTCCACCTTAATACAATGGAAAGGGAGAAAATTAAACTTAAAGCAAAAGGAAGGAAATCATAAACTGTATAGTGAAATTAATAGAGTAGAGATAACAATAGAGAATTTCAACAAAACCAAAAGTCTGTCCTTTGCAAGGATTAACAAATGAATAAACCTTACCTATGATAACTAAGAAAAAGAAAGAAGAATCAAATTATTAAAATCAGAAATGAGGGAGGGGACATTATTACTGAAATTACAGAAAGAAAAAGGAGTATAAGGAAATACTATGTACACATGTATATCCAAGAATCTCGGAAATTGTGATTAAATGGGGATATTCCTAGAAAAATACAAACTACTAAAACTGACTCAAGAAGAAATAGAAATATGGATACATTTTATTACAAGTAAAAAGACTGAATTAGTAACATAACAAATCGATAAACATTTAAACTAAGACATGTCCAGGCCTAAATGGCTTCACTGGGGAATGCTAGCAAGTATGTAAAGCAGAATTAATAGAAATTATTCACAAACTCTTCCAAAAATAGATAAGGAGGGAAGATTTCTCAACTTATTCCGTAAGGCCAGTATCACAATGATAACAAAATCAAAGACATCACAAGAAAAGAAAACTGCAAACCAATATGTCTTATTAATCTGAACATAAATCTCTCAACACAATTACAGCTCAACAAACCCAGCAACATATGAAAAGCATAATATACCATGACCAAGTGGGATTTATCACAGGAATGTAAGGTTGGTTAGCATCCTAAAGTCAATTAATGTAAATACAATATCAATAGAATAATGGAAAGAAAGAAAACAGATGATAATTTCAATAGATGTGGGATAAAAAGTGTTTGACAGAATCAAACACCCTTTTGCAACAAAAATGATCAACAAATGAAGAGTACAGTAGAACTTCCTCAACCTGACAAAGAATATTTAAGAAATACAGAAGAGAAAAAAATTATATTTAAGCATGAAAGAATGGAAATGCAAATGAAAACGAGATAACACTTTACATCCACTAGTATCAGTAATATGATCAAAAAGAAAGATTAATACAAAATATTGGCATTGGTGAGGATTTAGAGAAATTGGAAACCTCATACACTACTGGTGAAATGGAAAATGATGCCTGTAGGTGCTTTGAAAAAGACTCTGTCGGTTCCTGAAAAGGTTAATTATATACTTTCCATATGATCCCACCAATTCCATTTCTAATATATACTCAAGAAAAATGAAAATATATGTCTACACAAAAACTTCTACACTAATGTTTGTAAAGTTTTAGTCATAATAGTCAAAATTATGAAATAACCCAAATACTCATGAACTGGTGAAGAATGTATAAATAAAATGCATTATCTTCATGCTATGGAATATTATCCAACAATAAAAAGAAATGAATTACTAATGCATACCACAACATGGATGAGCCTTGAAAACATGTTGTGGGAAAGAAGTCAGTCACAAATGGTACATGTAGTAGACCTCAATAAATATTTTTTCAACAATTATTTTCATGACTTTTTATTAAGAAAATTATCTTTTGTTCTGTGTTATAACTTCATTTTTTTTCTGACTTTGTGTTTCTCTCTTTGTTTATGGCAATAGTTTTGATATCCAGAAAATTTTGGAATTTTTACAGTTAAAATTATCAATATTTTTATGATTTCATGACATTGTCTCATAATTAATACTAAATAGAGCCTAGCAAAGTTTGTAAATACAAGTACTTCATATAAAATTAACAATACTTCTCTATATCAGTCACAATGTCTAGAAATTGTCATATATCGCCTACAATAGCAAAATATATGCAAAATCTTCGAATTATCTTGCAAACCATGCTCAAGTTCTCTATTTAAAAACTCTACTACACTGTTAACTTCAATGAAAGAGAAAATAATAGATGTTCTGAAAGCATGGGAATATATAATCCATAGGTTTAGCTATTATGCCTTAATCCGGCCAATGTACAAATACTTCCCAAGTTAATTCACACATTCAATGCTATACTAAACATCATGCATGTTATTTAAAAAATTCATCAACATGTTCTAAAAGCTATATAAAAGAATATTTTGTAGATAGCTAAGTCATCTTTGAAAAGGAAGAATATGGTGTGGGACTTCATGTGCCGTCTGGCATGATGGACTACAAAACCCATATGGTGCCACTGTAAAAACAAAGAGCAGGCCAGCAGAGAGCTCTGAGCACAACTCATGGACATTTGGGATCTTGATGTATGAGAAATTTGGCCACGATTGATGGAAAGACACAGGGCTGTTTAGTAGATGGTATGGGGGAAATGGCTCACTATGAGACCATAGATGAAACTGGATTGCAACCCTACACTTTACATAGAGGCAGACTGAATGTGTTCAGAGACATAAAATTAAGGCAAAATTATGATATAGCTGAAAGAAATGCAGAAAAATATCTTTGCAATTTTGGGATGGAGAACTTTTAAAACCAAACTCACAAGGTACAACTTATGAAGAAAACAGTCCTATCACTGTAATAATATAAAATGTAAGGATTTCTTTAGAATGAAAGACACTAACAATAACAATACTAAGAATCTTAACAGATAATTGATAATTAATGTATAAACATTTTTCTATTGAAATATACTTTTTATCAGTGCAGCTTAAAGTGCCTAATGTAAGTGAAGTATTTTACACAGGTTTGATTATTACCAGATTTTTACCCTAAAATATTCAAAAATATTTTATGAGAATTTGGAAAACCTTAGTGGGGGAAAAAGCCCTACCAGGCATAATGTCACTCAAGACTTCAGGACAGTTTTGGGTACGTATGGGATCATAATTTCACAGCACCAGGCCCAGACTGTGAAGTGTTCATGGCTCCAGTCCATTCACGTAGCTTCAAACTTATGCTCAAATCACCAGTCACTACTTGTGGCCCGAACGATCATAACCAAATAAAATCTATCCATTCACACATTTATCAAACATTTATTGAGTACTCCCTAATTGGAAAACATCGTGCAAAATGTTGAGGAAATGAGACCTGAAAACTGTCCCTAGGTAATGCACCATCCATAGGTAAATTAATATTCTCAGAACACATCTCATGGTTATTCCATTTCATTTAGAAAGAAAATTACCTTTTTAAATTACTAAAACAACTATTATTTTCACTGTCTAAACATACAAGTAGTTTGTGTTATAGCAATGAATTTTTTGTCTTTCTTTCTGGAAGCTCAAATGAAATCTGTTTCCTTTACAGGCTATTTTAGGAGTTTCACATTTTCCATGTAATGCTAAATATAACCAAAACATTATTTTTCAGTTATAAGCAAGAGTTCTATTTCAAAGAATAAAATATAAAAGTCCGTGATAAAATCAAGCATAGTTTCAAAACCTATTTCTATGGAGTCAAGAGGCTTGTATAAATATAGTTGTGTGTGAATTTGCCACAAAAATCTAATATATTTTGATCAGGATTTTCTTAAATTATTTCTGAACCAGAGAGTCTAATGGTTATTAATTTCTAAGACTATTGCCATTTCTGCCATGATATAAATGACTTTATTTTTATTCAGAAGTTGAATTTCTTGTTTTGTGTCTAATTTTAAATTTTGGATGTACCATACAAACTTTTCTGCCTCCTGGGCAAAAGTTTTTGTGTTACATTTTATTTTCAGATAAAAAAAACAAAAAAGAAACTGGACTGCGTATAAAAGTGGCTTATTGTGTGTGTGTGTATGTATGCATGTGTTTTGTTTTTGGTTAATCTTGATACCACTAAATCACATTTGTTTGTAGCAGCTGCATCTTTTTATCTATTGAATTTTCATGCTCTGATAATCTTTTGTCGTCGTTATTGTGCCTTGGAAAATGAGATAACCTTGCTTCTTTAAGCTTTATAGTAAAACAATATAGAGGTCATTACTTAACTTGTTTAAGCAATTCTAAAGTAGATGCCATTGTAAATTCCATATGCATGTCAAAAATTAATTATAATAAACCTCATTAAAGGAAGCACTTTTGTATAATTAGTTTTCAGCTGTAGTATAAGGTGAAACTTAGCTGCTGTGTACACAATTCTCTCGTGTACACTTTTTTTCCTTTGAGTGCAAACCAATACATGTGTTATGCATATAAAGTCAAAGTTTGACTATATTATGGCTTCAGGCTCTATGACTTTTCATGCTTTAATTCTATATCTCAAACAATAAAAATTTTTTTATGTATGTTATATGATTTTGTGCTACCTGGGCCAGATTTTTATTTTACTTCATAATATCTAAATAGCTTTTTATAGGCCTAACCTTTTTGCAGTGCTTTTCAAATTATCTTCTAAGACTTGAAATTACATGAAGCTGTTTATTCAGAACCTTTAAGATGACCTTTCTCTTGAGCATAGCTCAATTTTAAAATATATTTGATGATCATTTAGTGAAACAATATTAATGGAGCATCCACTATATATAAGGCATATGGATAACCTTAGGAAGAGGATAATAAGTACAGTCATATATTTAATTTCTTCTATTCCTAGAATATTTTTCCATTAAAGGTCTAAATGAATAAAAAACTATTAAATCACAATATTTAAAAACGAGACCATATTTTCAACTTACAGACTTTCACTTAATACATTTCCGCTTTGTCCTTTTAAGCATGTCATTCACTTGTGTCAAATTTAGTACAATTCAAATTAATTTATTTAATAATAAAGTTAGTGATACATTCATGAAGTCTTTTAGTCCAATTTATTTTCTCAAAGTTCTGTGAAATTTTAAGAACATTTTAAAATTATAAATAAAATATGTGTGCCACTGTAACTTTATTGGTATTTACAAAATTGATGTACTTGTCACTGAATAGCATTTATTTAATAGCAATTTACCTTAGCACTGGATATCCATATACACATGTATGTCAGCATTTACATGCTTATTATGAATTATGATGAAAAATGCTTGACATACTAGTACATGATTGGGTGAAAGTGGTGAGAGGTTTTGTAAATTGGAGAAATTTATTTTGGGTCAATGGTTTTCAAAGGGATGATTTTGCATTCTGGGAATGTTTTGGAAATTACTAGGGTCATCCTAGTATTCAGTATAATTGGCTGAAACAGCTGGCATTTAGCAGGTGAGTGGTAGATGATGAATGTTATACACCTTTCAATGCACAGGATAGTTCTATGAACAATATCAAAAAGTACTCCACGGTTTATACAATTTCCAAAAGTCCCATCATACATTAATGTGGATATAAAACCTTTTATAAATATCTGAGCCAAGATCTTTGTTTTACATGCTGACATGAAATATTTTTACAAAACTTTAATAATCATTGTGTTTTCCAGGAATGAAATTTTCCTGCTAATCAAGGAAATATTATGTTTTATTGAGAAATTTATTAGAATTTGTTAACCATATTGGAAAATCATATCATCCTCTTTGAATTGCCAGTGCCGCACTGCTATTATCAGTCATTATTTATAGTTGCCACACCCACGGTAATTGTGCATGGCTGCGAATGCCTAACCACTTCAATGTATCTCCTAGTTCAGTCATTCCTTAGTATTTTTATGCGTTAATACATTCAATTACATACACTCTAATAGAATTGTCCTTAGATCTCACAATTTGATCCTGAAATAAATCCCTATGCTAACTGGATTCTTAGAATAGAGTGCTTTGGATTGAGAAAAATCTTGTGTACATCAGGGTCTACTTCCCTCTTTCTTTCTTTCCTCTCTCTCTCCCTCCCTCCCTTCCTTCTTCCTTTCTTTTTCATGCAATTCCTTGAGTAGCCTTTCTGATTTATTAGTTACAGTTCTTTCAATTTTAAAACAAAGATTGAAAATTCCTACCTTATACATTTCACAAGTTCTACTGGGATCTGGTTTGAGTGAAACAATTGTCTGTAATTTTATTTTTATCTTTCTGCTTTTCTATATTTTCCAAATTTTCTACAGTGGATGTACCTGTCTAGAATAAACTTGAGAGGCAACATGTAGCCATAGATAGCATGGTATCAAGGAGCATGGGCTTCTTCAGAACGCCTGGGTCAGAATTCTGCTCCAGTGCTTACTGTTTGTGTGACGTTAGGCAGCTAAGTAATCTATTCATGCCTTAATTTCTCCCTCTGTAAAATGGGAATAAAGGAAGCATCCTACTTCAATGGATATTTTGAGGATTAAATTAGTTAAATTTAATAAAAAGCTCAGAGAAAATGCTCAGTAAGTGATCATCATCATCATTTTTGTTACTGTACTGATTATGAAATGGGTACTATTCATTTAATCCTCTTTGTCCTTGGCGTATATCTTACTATCATGTAGAACCCAACTGTTATTGACTATGACCTCTGCCTCCTGAACATTCACATTTAGATTCTATTCATAATGCAAACTGAGTTTGGTTTGATGTAGGATCCAGCTATCTGGTCACCTCCCAAATAAATACTTATTTAAAAAACGTATATATATATGTGTGTGTGTGTGTGTGTGTGTGTGTGTATTCAAGTACAAATTAGTTTCCTCTTATATCTTCTTGTATTAGAGGTAGGCATTATCTTGATTTTAAAAAATATTAGGTATATAGCTGGTTATAGCCATAAATTCCATTGTATGACATAAAGAGGGTGTCAAAAAATCAGAAATATATTATAAAAAGAAGATATAAATCAGATTTGGTTTAGAGTATCTGTTTTGAGAGATGTTAAGGAATTAAATATTGAAGATTATGAGGGCTATGTCTAAAAGTCAGAAGTAAGAGATCTGATTTTTCTCAAGCATGGGGATGTGAGCAAATTGAAGGGGATATTCATCTGTTCTCAACTAGAGCAAAGGCTGCTATTTTGAAACAAGAGAGAACTTTGGAAGAATCACTACTCTGTGCAATTATATGTATAGACACATGGGTTTATGTATAATCACCTTCATATATCATATATTACTATTAAAGATATTTTTAGTGATAGTTTTGAGATATTTTCCTTCTCTTTTATATTTTATTGACTTAAATTGATGTTAAACCAGTTAAAATAAGACTATAACAAGATGATGATCTCACAATAAAAATATAAGAAAAGACATCTAAATACAAAAAAGTACTAATTCTTTTCTATAATAGTCTACAGAGGCTAACCAAAATAAAATTTGATTGTTAAACTGAAATTATCAAAGATTTCTTTTCTAATTTATTAGTGCCATAGAAATTTCTTAGTTATTTAACACATGCTTTCAGTGTATTCAGTAGGGCATAATACTCCATCCAAGTTTTTTTTTAAATGTAACAGACAAATTTTAAATATAGTAGGCAAACTCAAGAAATACTTGAGGAATATAGAAGTTGTGAGTTCTTTAAGAAAACAAAACAAAGAAACAAAACCCAGAATATTATTCATGGCCTGAAGCCTGCCAAAGATGGAAGGAAAAGCCCCAGAAATGAATTGAGATGAATGTGGAGCCTACTTAAATGAGGATATAAAATTAATCCTAAAATCATGAGTACGTTCATTATACCAAAAAAATAAACTTAGAAACAAGGGAATTAAGATGAACAATAAATGTATGAATTTTCTTATTTTTCTTAAGAGGAATAAAGCGATATAGATTTAAGTCTTTTATTTGAAATTTGAAGCAAAATCAGCAGAAATAAAAAACTAAAGATATAATGAACTAAAGTTACAAGATCAAAGAAAAAAAGGAAGATATAGAAATATTCTAATTTTCTAATCTTTATCGCAAGACATCAAGTAATCTCTGAAGTTGTTCAGTCAAGAAATAGAAGGCCAAGTAGATTATATAAACTTTAAATGAAGATTGAAACCTGACAAATATTGCAAATTATATCAATCATGCCACAAGCTAATTCATAAAACAAAGAAATCAAATGTAATTCACGTAGCAAAACACGAAACAAAAGGATTTTACCCACACACTCATACAGGGATGTGTCTGTAATTAACACCTATTAAAATAGCTCAGATATTGAACTAAAACAAACCCTATTCTATGCTGTTTAAAAGACATAACAATTTGACTTAGAAAAGATTTAAAAAAGTAGAATAGGAAAAATAGTAATAGAGAGATGCTAGTTAAAACAAGGCTGGAATTACAAACTGCGTATCAAGTTTCTCAAATTTGTTATGGCTGAATGCTAATTTCTAGTTTCCACTCAAAATTTCTTCCTGCCAATTCTTCCTCTTAGTAAAAGGTGCCACAGTCCCCAAACTGCTAAGACCTAGAAGGAAGGAGTCATTCTACATTAATTTCTTCTCCTGCCTCCTACAATTAATCTATCAGTAAATACTGCAGATTCTTTTTCCGAAAGATATGCTGAAATGGCCACTCTTTATCTGCAAGGTTCCAATTCTCTTGCCATGATCATATCTTTCTGGATCGCACCATCATTTCCTGGTCTATTGAGCTTTCAGTTAACTAGAGATGAATTTAGGAAGAATTAAATAACAATAGGCCTTCATATTCTCGCACAGGATATCTTATCCATTTAGAAAAGCTTTTTTTTCTTTCTCTTTATTCTCATGGGACAATAGCATTATGACCAAAACTGGTATGGTTGAGGCACACAACTACATAATTCTTTTGGAAATACATGTAGGACACCATGTAATTCTCCATCCACCATAAAACCTTTTCAAAGTGAATGAGCATTATTAATAATTAATCTACAGAATATGGTTAAACAGAGCATGGCGAAATTAAAAGGAAGTAATACCTATAATTTTAATTCAGGTAAACCTATGAACATTTGATTTAGCTGGCAAAACAGCTGCCCAGTAATCAATACATTCAATCCTCTTCTGTGACATAGATGTGCTACTGAGAATTTTACAGATGAGGAAACCAGGGTGCTTATTTATGGAAACTTATTTATGAAATAAGTTATAGAAGAACTAGAACCAAGGTTCCCTCTACAAGGCCAGTGCTTTGAATATATCAATGCATCAGCTATACTGCTTGCCATTAGCAGTCTCAGCGATCCTCGGGAAATTGCATTAAATGGCCAAATTTTCCGCAACTACAAGAAGAAAGGTTTGAACTAATTGAACTTTAACATTCTTTCTGGCTTCTAACACCTACCATCATATAAATTTGTGAGTGTAGTGGCTTCGGTTCACTAGGTTAATTTTCATTAATAATAACAAGCAAAGTGATTTGACATTGCTCTTCTCAACTCATTCACATATTTATAGGATAATCTTAAGTGCCCTTTGAATAGTTGGCAAAGGATACTTGAAAATCAAACACTTTACTCTAGACCTAAGATTATCACTATGATTTAGGTTTCTTTCTCACTTTATGCTTTCTTTTTCTTATACTTTCTACGTATGTATATACAAAATTCAAAGGAATAAATGTGGGCATATTGTATAATGTATAACTATATTAAAATGGCATCTCATAATCCACATAATCTAAGGTGGTAACTAGCATATAGAGAAGTCCCAAGAATGTTTGTTCATTATATTTAGTGAATAATTGAGGTACTGAAATGATGTGTGTGTGTACAAAATGAAGAAAACACAAGTTAAAAACTGAAGTCTAGGGGCTGGCCCAGTGGCGCAGTGGTTAAGTTCACACGTTCCGCTTTGGCGGCCTAGGGTTCACCAGTTCAGATCCTGGGTGTGGACATGGCACTGCTTGGCAAGCCATGCTGTGGTAGGCATTTCACATATAAAGTAGAGGAAGATGGGCATGGACGTTAGCTCAGGGCCGGTCTTCCTCAGCAAAAAGAGGAGGATTGGCAGCAGTTAGCTCACAACTAGTCTTCCTCAAAAAAAAAAAAAAAAAAACTGAAGTCTAACTCCAGAAGAGTATTCCTTCTTTGTTGATAGCCAGTCTGGCTCTTGTGATTAAGCCTCCAAATATTTCAAATACATTTATATGAAACACAGACTATATTTCACAATTATCTTGAAATAGAGAAAACGACATTAAAAATTACCAGAAAATATTAAATTAAAATTACCATTGGAATTAATTAAATTCCTATTTAAAATTATGCTATTAAAGCAAAATCTCATCAAGATTTTCAAATTCATTGAAATCTATAATTAAAAATGTAAAAATAATGAATCATGAATTAGAGTCATGTACTCAAGGATATAGATATTTAAAAATTCAAACTAATACAGCGTTTTAAAAAATAACCTAAAGAATACTTGGCATTGCCCTTCATCTATGTCTTCAGTGAATAATTACATTGTATGAAAGATTGAGTTTGAATAACTTGAATAATTATGTTATACATAATAGTAGATACACACACAGAATATATCACAACACTCCTTCTGCCTCATCATCCCATTGTAAGGGAGGAAGAAATTTCCCTCTACTCTTCTAGGTTCTTCTAGCTGGTCTAAGAATTAAATTGACATGAGACAGAATAACAGGAGAAAATCAAACAAAGCTTCATAACATACATGGGGAAAACCCAGGAAAACTGAGTGACTCATCAAAACAGCCAAAGCCACCACCTTAAATACCATCTTCAGCTAAAGACAAAAGACGATGTTGGGGGTAGTGGTTTGGGACTTCAAAGGGGAGGAAGGCAGTTCACATGGAGATAGAAAAGCAAACGTTTGGTAAACAAATGTTTGCCGTATCTTGCAGAGGAAATAGGACATGCAGAGGACTTTGACGAAATGGGCCTTCTAGGTTCCTCCCTGTGGACCGCATCTAGTTCATATTACACTACTTATCCATGGTGAGAGCTCCTTCCTGGAACTGGCCTTCTGTCTTAAATTCTTTTAGGCCATGGGAGGGAAGGTCAAAGTCTCTTCCTGAGTCTTTTGTTCTTAAAAATAATCAATCCAAAGAGACATCTTAGGATAGCAAATTCTGCACCCCTACACCTTCATGTAAGATTAGGTTAATTTCCTCTCTTACAAATTCCCAGAATACTTGTAATTAATCCAGTTCCAGAGAGTATTACATTATACTAATCACCTTTCCCCCCTGCCCATTCTAAGTGTCTATCAAGATCTCATTTGTTTATTCAATCATTATACATTGAAGAAATTTTCTCAGGTCCCCTCTACATGCTAGGCCTCTGTTAGATGTTATGGAGTCAACATGAATAAGACAGCCATTGTTCCTGTCTTCAGAGAACTTACATTATAAGCTGCAGAAGAACTGAGATGCTCCAGTATTTGCAATAAAACCTATTAGAGTTGTGTTAGGGTAAGAAGAGCGTGCTTTCTTTGACGTAAAGCCAAAGACTCATTCACCTCAGTATCAGTTCATTTAGGTCAATGCCAGTCACAGAGAAAAAGCAAATATATATTCATGCAATGAATGAATGAATGAATACTATCAATAGAACCTATCCTTAACTAAAAGCTCATTTTTCTTAGGCATGAGATTAGGGACAGCTGTCCCTTGGTATCCTTGATGATTGGTTCCAGGGCCCTCCACACACCCAAATCCACAGATGCTCAAGTCACTTAAAGTATAAAATGGCCGTAGTATTTCAACATAACTTATGCACATGCTCCCACATACTTTAAATCATCTTTAAATTACTTATAACACCTAATACAATGTAAACGCTATGTAAATAGTTGTTATACTGTATTGTTTATGGAATAATGATGAGAAAAAAACTCTATACATCTTTAGTACAGACATAACCATTGTAAGCCTTTGATTGTGGTTGGTTGAATCCGTGGATGCAGAACCATAGATACGGAAGGCTGACTTTATTTCAAACTTGTTTTATGCTGGTCTCAGCCTATCAACAGTGATGCGATCACCTAGGAATGCCTGGGGCACTCACCTGGGTCCCTACTACTGGTGGCAGCCCCCACAGATGTTTCCCCAGGCAGAGTCAACGTTGCCCTTGGACTGGCCATTGAGGTTCTTATTATGAATGGAAGACACACCTCAGCAACAACCATTAAGGAACTTTGGAAAAACGAGTTTTATTACCATTGTTTCTGGAGAGTGCATGGCACTCCTGGAGCCACACAGCCAGGTCGCTCTGCAAGGTAAAGAGAGAGAGAGCAGACCTAGGGTTGTGCCTTTATTGGGGTCGTGGGTGGGGTGCCTAGGGTTTCCTGGTTCACTCTATTGGTGAATTTAAGACATACGAGCAGGAATTAAAATGAGGGAAGGGAAAATCAGGGTCACTTAAAGGGTCAACAAGCCCTTTCTTAAAAAGGGAATTTCATGGGTGGGTCCGTCTGGTTCTTTATCTCCTTGTGTAGCTGGCACTGTGTTTATTCTAGATGAATGTCTGAAATAGATAAACTTGGCAATCAAAAGCTTAATGTCAGGCATTTATATTACAATCAAAAAAGCTAACTGTCAGGCACTCACACTATAAAACTTTACTGCATATTTTCACCAAAATCCTGACACACACACCCTGTCACTTAGCCTCAGCAAAATTACTGATACTGTCCTGGGTTACCTAGCAATTAAGTGGCAGAGCTCGTAGTTGAGTCTAGGTCTGTCTGTTGCTAAAATTCTTTTCACTCGTCACTTTTCACAATAAGCAAAATTAAGTTTTGCCAGGTATGGACACTTTCTATAAGAATATTTTTAAAGTGCACCTACAACCATCCTTATTATATTTCTTATCTTGTGTATTTAAGTAAATATGTGATAAATATTTAAATATGTTAAATTATATGGCTAATTGGGTTCCTTGTTTTTGTATGTTTCAGATGCAGCTATTATCTTGGTCTTATTGACAGATTCTGTATTCTCGATGTTGAAGATTGCTTAGGAAACGAGAGTATATCAGTGCATGGCCTCTGCCTGGTCCGTTTACACAATTGCAACTGTAGCTGTCTGCAAAGATATGAAAGAAACATCTGTGAAATAGAAACTGAAGATTGTAAATCTGTGCCCTGCAAAAATGGAGCAACTGGCATACACTCAAGTGGCTATTTCTTCTGCAAATGTGTCCCAGGATTTACAGGCAAGTATTTCCTGAGAAGTCAAATTCTCTATCGGATAGTGTTGTTAATACATTTATTTAAAGTATCTCAAATGTGTCTAATGATGAGTATTGTAGCCTGCTTTCTCATTTGGCAAAGTGAAAATATCTTCACTTGGAATAATAGGATTGCTTCTTCGGGCGATTGCATTGCTGACTACACAGCCTTGGCTCATGCAAATGAGGCCAATAAGGCCAGGCTGAACCATTGAGAATATGATGTATATGTCAAAGTTCTGAAAGGAAAAACAGGCAGCTGTAACCTCCCAATTATTTTACTGAACAGCTTCAGCACTGCCCTTCAACCTCCTCTTTGGCTGCCTAAGCACACTGAGTGCCAATTGTTTCTTAGTTTAAAAATAAAACTTGGTTTCAGTATTTTCTAAGTCAATTTACTGTTACAATGTTTATGAGATTACAAAAATATATATAAAATCACAAACACACTCTAACCTCTGTAAAGTCATGGAGGATGAGAATAGCAGTGGCTGTGTAGTAATAATGCAGCTTTTGATAGAAACTACCGGAAATTAAGCATTCAAAATTATGTTACTTGAGATTTTATGCTTGGTCTTACATTGAAGTGATTGTTCATAATACTTTTAAAACTTCATTATTATAATTGCCTTATAGAAAGCGGTACAGGGACCACAGAAGAAGAAAATAATATTGTCAATTTCAAATCACATCTAACTTTAAGTAAAATAATGAAAAAGTTTTATGCAGGTTGATATCCCATTTTATTAAGAAGACCCAATTCTAAGAGTTATTTGCATTTCCATCTTCAAATGAAAAATATTTTCCCTATTTGATGTTTAAAGTAATGTGCTGAAGATTTTGGAGGCAATTTAAAAAGATAAGTTCCAAAACTGGAAATGGTGATATCATTGGAATAAACGTATGGCCATCCAGATTAGCTTTCTAAAGATGAAAATATATTTAAGTGCACAAATTCTGGTAAGCTTGCTAAAATGTTAATTCTATTACTTCATATTTTACATTTCAAACATGTTCTTAGTGAAAATAAAATGACATAAAATGTGCTACCATGGTTAAAATGTAGATATCCGCCTTGGAAAAAAAATGTATATATACCTGTTTTTATAACATAGGATATCCTCCAAATTCAGTGAAAATATAACGTTAAGCAGCAATTATAACTAAAATAGAATAAAGAATAAAATTAACTCTTCTTAATTCTGTTAGAACAGAAAATATCATTTGATATTTGATGCATAACCTGTTTGTGTATAAATATACATATGTATATGTGCACACATAAAATCAATAAGCAACCTATCATTTTATATATCAAGACTGTATATTGATTATACATTGTACAATCGTTAACTATGTATATCTACGCTTTTCATGTGGTTAAACTACATGTATGCATAGTACTTACCATTGGTATATGATATAAAGTTGGTATGACTCACTTCCCAGTTGGGCATAAAGAATATGATTACTTTTCTTTTCCTCTTTCAAATCAGAGCCAACTTAAGATTTACAAATCTACTTTATCAGAAGGCCTGCATCTTCCCTGAGGTCTTTCTCTCTTCCACTGAATTGCAAAGAACCCTGTGGGTTTCCTCATTTCAAAATACTGAGTCCTACTTCTAAACTCCTCACAGTAACATGTGAAGGAACTGACTGGTCGAACTTTCCCCAGGGATGCAGAGTTCATCCCACTGAAATTGAGAAAGAAACATGAGTTCAGATAAAATTATTATTCTACAACAATTAATTAAGCAGAATAGATGGGGGGTGCTCCTCTTCCAGCTCTCCTCACCCCTTTCTCCCGGTCTGGCTCCTCCCTCTCCATCAGTTTTCTCCGCCTCCATCTGGAGGCTTCCCTTCTGTCCGGTCTCTCTCCTCTTCCACTTGGTTTCTCTTCCTTTAGTTTGGTTCACCTTGCTTCTCTTTCTCCCCTTCCATCTGATTTCTACCCCTCTCTCTTTTATCGCCTCAATCTGGTTTCTCTTCCGTCTATGAACTCATGAGCTTCCTACAGAAATTTGTAATGTGATACCACACTTTTAATATCAGGTGTAATCTCTCTTTTTTTGATCCCCGTCATCTTTTTGGGGATTTTTAGCCTTACAATCAAATTTCTATATTAAAGACATCTCTGAGTCTCTGGCCCAGAGGATCACCACCTTTAGTGCTTATGAGAATCACCTGGAGATCTTGCCAAAACTCGGGTTGTCGGCCCCACCCACCGCGTGTTTCTCGTTCAGTAGTTCTAGGGCCAAGCAGGTGTGGGTCATGCTGGTGCTGCCGGTTCATGAATCACACGTTGAGAAACACTGTTCTAACCCATTACATTATATTAATGAAGAGGGCGGGCTTGTGTGGATGCTGAGACGTGAGATTCAACTTCAAGTATGAACTACCATTCAGCACAGCATGATGAACCCATCTAGTCTAACCTTCTCTTCTGGAGACCACTCCCCCCTGGAATAAGAAGGTGATGCCATCATATGGTAAGGCCATATACTTGAGTGGGTCCCAGAGAATTTAAATTTGATTCCAGTGCTATTATCTGAAATTTCCCAAAGATTTTAAACTCTAGGAATAATTCCAATGGACTTTTTTAGGCCTATTGCCTTTTTGCAATTCCCATCTCTTGTTCTTATACTTTCTGATCAGACTAGCCAGAGTTTTGTACAATCATTGTTATTTTCAAGAAAGTTGTTATTATTCATGTATTTATCAGTTTTCAAGTTTTTTTCTGCTTTTTATTGAGTATTTTATACATTTAATGATAGAATTTCTTTCTCTAGCTTTACTAAATTTTACAATGTCTTGCTCTTTGTTTTCTTTAATTTTTGTCTCTGTTAACCCTCAGTTAATTTATTGTTTTATTTGGTATTTAATAATGAAAGGTTTGAGGCTATGGATTTTACTCTGGGTATTGTTTTGCCTGTATTCTCGCACTTTAATATGCAATTTTCTTGTTTGCACTGTTTTCTAAATAGACTATTTCAGGTTTAATTTCCAATTTCATCTATTAGTCAATATGGCGTTTTTAAGATAAGATTTCAGAGTTACTTGGCAATTTTGTTTATTCTTTGGTTATTAAGTTCCAGTGTCACTATATCACTAATGCAGAATAGGATCAACCATAATTGCTTTTTGGTATATTTTTGCTTCCTATTTTGAAGGCACACAGAAAGGGAAAATTATTTATTGTAATTTTCTCAACTATAGATGATCACTAGTGGCTACCAGGCGGGCTGAAGGCAAAGGTGCTGAGAAAAATTCCTAAAATCAGACAGAAACAGTGTTAAAATGTGTTAGCAGTGCATTCATTGAGGGCAAGAGTGAGGAATAGTGGATTCATCTGGCTTGTATGCTATTACTGGCTTAGCACATGATCATTCCTTTAAGAACAATATTTGGACATTTGGAAATAATATGAACTGTGAATATTCTTTAAATTTTTTTTCTATGGTTTACATATCAAGTTGGGGATAAGAATAATTTGAAAAGATTTTTCAGAAAGAGAAATTTTATGTGCCACCTCAGAGGTAACCTATCTAAATGTTTGGGAATAGTGTTGAAGAACAAAAATGTTTCAATCTGTGTACCAGACTCCCATGTGGTTTTGATGTGTAGCAAAATGTTGGAATCACTTCCCTATATTTCTTCACAGAGAAAAACATTCACAGAAACTTAAATAAATGTGTGCACATACACACATCCAAAGTAAATGTTAGAGGCCCTCGTGGCAATTTTCAATAAGTTCCAACCAGTTCCTCTAAAATTTTGCCTTTTTTATTTGAGCTGTTTTATTTAGCATATATTCAAAAATCTTCAGTTTCTCTTATAATCCATATTCCTATAAAATAAACATATTTTCCCATTTAATACATATTTATGAAATACTCCTTTGTCTGATATTACTTTTGTCTTTGTCTTTTATTTGGAGATTTTAGTCCATTTATATTAAATGAAATTATTTTGTATTTAGGTTTAAATGCATTTAACTGTTTTCCATTTGTTTCACCTTTTCTGTTATGTTCTCTCTGCTTTCTTGTATTCCTTTGGATGGATTAAGTATTTTGTCATTTCAGTTCCCCCTCTATAAAGCTGATATTTACACACACTTTGGCTACTCTTTTAAGTGCTTCCCTAGAGATTACAACATTTGTAATTAGCTTACCGTATTTTAATAAAAATTGGTACTTGTACCACATTCTAGACTGTTCACAAGCCTTAAACACTTTGACCACAATTAACCCCTTCCAGATAGGTGCATGTTTTTGTATATATTATTCTGTATATATTTAAAACCGCACAAGACATAATTATCATTTTATACCACCAATATTTCTTTAGATTACCCACATAGTGCTCTTTTATTGCTCTTACTTCCTTTCTACATCACCAAGCTTGCAAAGGTTTCTTTTACCATATTATGTTAATTACCATTTACACATCCTTTTAAGCATTTCTGCTTTGATGCATTCTCCATTCTCTGTTTGTGTGAATATATTTTTCTTTCACCTTTATACTTAAAGTATATTTTATAGAAAGAGATCAGTAAATGAGTTAAATGAATGAACGAACTATAATCTCAAGTTAAACATTTTCACAGTAATATATATAAAGATGTATGTCTTTGGTGATTGCATGTATATATACATGTATATATATATATTTTTATATATATCATATGATATTGCTAGCCCTCTAATATCTTTGACTCCTATTTAGCAGTGTCTCTATTTTTATCTTATAAAGCACACCATGGAATAGAGGATTTAGCAAGAGGCTTAGACCACAGAGATACCAAATGTTTCACACAATTTATGCCACAACTTGAGCCTTTCACTCCAGGTCTTTTTACTTATAGAATTCGCTAATCTAAGTTTGAGGCTCATGTAGACTGATTATATTCTGAAGAACAGAAAATGAAGGTGGGGTCAAAATATTTAACAAATAAAAAAATTCAAATATTTTAAGATAATTTTTCCTACAACTCTTCAAAAATTACATTTTATTTAGCCATTAATACAAATTCAGTCCGATTGATAATATACTCCTCTATTCAGTGTCTTGTCGAAATTCAGCTGAAGTCAACAGAATAATTGTGGAAATTATGTTTCTACCTACATAGATCCTTGGGCCTATAAATTCCTGAAGGCAGATGTAACCAGACAGAATATAGGGGCCCTAGAAACGTACTTGAGAGGTAATGTAAGAGAAAATGCTATGGGAGAAGGCCAGTTGTTTTTCACTCTGGAAGATTCTCTTCTGTCCTTTGTGGGTTTATATTTGAACTTTTCCAAAAAAGACCAAAAACAAAAATTAAACAGAAAATATGTGACTTTTAAAATGACAAAGGAGTTGCAGCCTCACTGAATGTGGAGGGTGTTATTATGGTCAGATGGCAGCTCTTTAGCTATAGTGCACCACGTTTTTTTCAGGTTCTGATTTTATTCTAAACCGTGGTTTCCCCCAAACTCATTAAAATGCAAAAGCTATACAAAACAACGTTTGCATAATTATAAAATAATTTACTAAATGTTGCATTTCAGGAAGAAAAAGGTTATATGCAGGAATTTAATTAGTGATCTGGCAACACAAAATATTCCACATTGGTTGTAATTGTATGCACATCTGGGATTTTCTCCAAAAGAACTAGATTTCTAAAGGTCAAGCATTCATATTAAAGTGTTGTAAAATAACCATCTTGTAATAAGGAGGATGAGCAGCTTTTCCTCAGAAGTAGTACAAATTAGCTTTCCAAGGGAAATGAGCCAATATATTCGTCTTGCACATGAGATATTTGTATTGATATATTTCTCATTTATGCTGAGCTCATTTGTACACTGTGGGCAATTCTGAAGCAAATGACAGTAAAAATATAAGCATGAACTTCACCCACTCTGGGCCAAAGTAGCTAAAGGAAAAATGGTGTTTGGTCCTGTTTCAGCTAGAGACAATAATCTCTATAAAGCACCTTCCTTCTTTTCAAGTTTCCATTATACAAGTTGGCATTCTATTTCCCCTTTATCTTCTTGCCCCACATTACTCTTATGGGAAATATTGAATGGATTTTAAGCTCCTGAGAGAAATACAGTATATTCATAGAAAGTGATAATGTTACTAAAGCATACGTCTCTTTTAGTTGTTCCAGGGTTTATTTAATTTCGTTTTCTTGCATTTTCCCATTGAAGTTAAAAAACCACCAGTAAACCAACTAACAAACCAGCAGCCATGCAAAAAATGCCACAAAACTATAGCTCTCCATTAGCTATTTTTCAATTACATTAGATATCATGAATCCCATGACCACAGAGAACTTCAAAATCTGGACCGCGATTTCAGTGTGAAGCTACACAGCATAAATAGGTAACACGTTACTCATAACTTATTTTGGTATTTTTCTTTTCTTCTCATTCAAAGCATTTTTAGTTCTTTCAAAGAAAGAATTATTGCTGCTCGTTAGGTGGGATTTTTTTGTTTTCATTTCAATGAATCTTAAGTATGTGGATAATGTATTTTTATCAATATTAAGGATATATGTTACATTTTGAAGATATGTGTATATTTCCATGGATCTCTAGGTCCTCATTTTTAATTCAAAGCATGTAGAAACTCTCTATTTTTAATTTACTCAAAAATCTGTCTTGATAGGTAGTCAATAACTTTGCCTGTGGGATTAGAGAATGTAATATTTGAGCTGAGCCTTGAAGAATGAATGGGAGGAAACTGAGTTTTTAAAAGCTTCATAAAATGCAACGTACACATAAAGAAGAAATAAGTGACAGCAAGATCTACCTACATTTGGCAGAAATTGAGATAATATATAGGGGCCAAGTTGTTAATTTGAAAATGTGATACATACATACTGTATAACAATTTTAATTATTAAGCAACTGAACAATAACTGAATGAGAGTAAATGAAAATAGGGATTGAAATAAACAGGTATTTTATTTTATGCCAGTATAGGTATGGAAATGACACTCCAATTAGAATTAATTTACTAGCTGTGAGATCTAATCTGATACTTTCTGTGTTTATAATATCTAATAGGCATAATGAGGAAGTGGTTGGGGAGAATATTTGAGGTCGGGCAGAATTCCCTTCACCAGCTGGTTTCCTTGCTGTCCCACGACACATTAGCTGTTAGCCCAGGCAACTTCAGGATGAGTAGAGGCCTGAGCAGTCAGTGGCACCAGCCAGAATATGGATGCCAGTGTGTATGTTCCAGCAGTACCTGGGGAAACTTCCTCCTGCCTTTTCTGCCTAACATTACAGGTTAAGTGACATAATTCTCAAATTCCATTCGCTTTCCACCAGGCGCTGAGTTACTTCTGCACTCATAATTCAGCTTCATATGCAATAATATTCTAGATTTGTGTATTTAAGGAATTTCCTAGTATTTAATAATTTTCCTATGGGTAGGCACTACAAAAATTCATTCTCTTTTTGCAGTTTTCTAATTTCTCTGAGAATTTTATTCTGCTGCTACTTTATATAAACAAGCTTCCAAAAGCTACTGAAGGAAAATACCTCTCCAAAATGATCATTCTTATGAATAGAAGATAACATGGCTTTTCTTGCTGCTAGGGCACTTCTTAAGAGATTTCTAATCTGCACAAGCTTCTAAAATGCTGACTAAATCTAAAAAGTATTATAAAACAGCAGCCAAAAATGCAACAGAGGAAAAAAGGTTTTTTTGTATTCCTGAGAAAATGTGATTTCTCTGTCTTCTGTTATTTTGACTACAAATTAAGATAATCCTGGGCTGGTCTCAAGAGTAAGAAAGTGATGTTTTTTTATTTCAATTCTTTGAAAAATAAAGAAAAACTGACACACTATTCCCAGAAAAAATAGCAACTAAATGATTGCCAAGTCATATTTCAGAGAAGCAAGCCAAAAAATGTATCAGAGAATGACACAAACATTAAATCCAGTCTTCCCATTTGTCCATTTCTTATTTTAAAATTTAACATATGTTTTGTATTTTTAGGAAAGGTATGCAAGGATCTACAATAACTTTTCAAACTACCATTATGTTTAGTATTTATATGGGAAGGTTGAGTGTCCAAAATTGTTTTTGAAACATTTTTCTTTCAAGAGATACATTAATATTAGTGAGATTTTTAAACAGAAAGAAGAAAAAAGATTGACGATGGTGATCTGTGTCACATCGGAAGATATGGCAGAGAGCTGTTATTCTGATTCACTCAGACCTAAAAAGTAGCCAGAAAGTATCAAATACCTACAGAGTACACACGTGTTAAAAAAGAGAAGACAGTTATCCTGCTTTTCAAAGTAATAGTTCACTGCACTTTCATTTAATTAGTAATAGAATACCTCTCACTACATGAATGCTACACAAAGAAGTGTGAATTAATAAAATATGATAAGCTACAGAGTAATCCAAGTTTATTACTTCATAAACAGTCTGTCAATGTTAGACATTTTTAATTGTTCCCTAATAAAATAATCCATTATCTATCTACCTATTTATCCACTCATCTACCAGCCCATCTTTTTGTGCTTCCATTCATGGATTTATTTAGCTTGACACAAAATATCAAATAACTTAAGGTCATAGGGATTAATTACACATGTAAAACCATTTAGTAATGTTGTACCTTTCATATTTATACACTAAAGATGGATGGAGTTATATTGGCAAAATTCAAGGTGGATATATCTGTAAGCAGAGTTATTTTCAAGGAAGCATAGATGGATTCTTATTATATCATTGACAGTACTAATTATAATAGACACAAACTTTATCAACTTTAATAGAGTTAGAAGCACATGATAAAAATTTAGTTTTCAAAACACATAGCGACAGAGATTGGATTAGTGGTTATGAGAGGGGAAGTGGTGGGGGAGGAGGGCAAAAACGGTGATTAGGCGCATGTGTGGTGATCGCTTGTGATCAGTCTTTGGATGGTGAACATGATGTAATCTACACAGAATTCAAAATATATTATGATGTACCCCTATAAGTTATATAATATTAAAATCCAATGTTACTGCAATAAAAATTAAGTAAGTAAGTAATTAATTAAAAAAGTAAAGCTAAAAAATTAGATTTCAAATGTTATTTGTTTAGGTCTACTTAATAAACAGCTGCTGACTTTTTTAATCAACTGCAAGAAAAATATAGTATCTTTGTTAATGTTGTAAATGAAAACAATTAAAACATATTATGGAAAACAAAAGGGCAGAAGCCAGGATTTCTACATAAGTGATTTTTACCAGATTGAAAACCAAGAAATTTGGCTAGATTTCTCTTTGAAAAGATGGATTTTCTGGTTCCTGGCAGCCATTATCCTTCATGAAGTGAAGGCTGCAGGAGGCACAGCCCACAAGTGGACTGGCATGAACACTGAGGCCAAGCAGAACCCAAAGCCACATGGGAAATGTGCTGTGTATTATTTGCGGGTCAGGGGAGAACATGAGTGGCTCCAGATGTCTCTCCACTCTTCTTGGAGTATCGATGCATGAAATGGCACAAAACACTCATATCATTCAGCCTATGAAGTTAAGATCTTGTAAGGAGATTTTTAATAGTGGTCAAGGAAATGGCAAGAAGATAAAAATAAAATTAATCTACTTTGTAAGCAAATATTAAGATTGTTTAGGATTCTACTCATAGATATTAACTCACTCAATGTAAAAGCCAGTATGAGGCCCATGTAAATTTTGCAACATGGAGGAAGAAAGCCTAGTAATACTAAAGAAGAAAAGTTTAGTTTTATACAAGATCTGCTAGAGATTAAAGAAGTTAGTTTGACACAATTGTTTTCTTCTTTTAAAAAAGCATATTTACTATGGAAAAAGTTATGGACAATGAGAGCCAAGAAAAATAGTCATCTGAATGAAATAGGAGGGGGATAGAGATAAATATTAATACAGTAGAGGAAACAATCTCCATTACAATCAGTAAAGAGTAGAATCAGCACTAGAAAAGTCAGAATTGTGATGGGAGGAATAAATATGGAAGATTTTCATCAAACATAAAGGAAATAGAAAAGAATAATAGAGGTTATTAACAAATAGGAAAGACAATGAATTGCCAACATATGGATGATTGATATTGCTCAAAACACCAACACAAATGATAAAGAATAAAAACTGAATGTAAAATATAAACTGATTTTTAAACTGTATAAAATAACTAAAATTATAATTTGAAATTGTGAGACTAACATTAATGTATCCAGTTGACTATTGTGAGCTTAAAATATTTTTAAAAAATAAAATTAAAGATTACTATAGAATAAGACTTGTTCTCTTCAAAGTTGAATGCCAAAAAGAGTAAGGAGAGGGGCCGGCTCCGTGGCCAAGTGGTTAAGTTCACGTGCTCCGCTGCAGCAGCCCAGGGTTCGAATCCTGGGCGCGGACATGGCACCGCTCGTCAGGCCTCGTTGAGGTGGCATCCCACATCCCACAACTAGAAGGACCTGCAACTAAGATATACAACTATGTATAGGTGGGGTTTGGGGAGATAAAGCAGGAAAAAAAAAAAAAAAAAGATTGGCAACAGTTGTTAGCCCAGGTGCCAATCTTAAAAAAAAAAAAAAAAGAGTAAGGAGAACAATATCTATAGAATTTTAACAAAAAAGGAAATTGATTAACAAATAGTGCTGAGGCATATAATTTTACACATGTGAAGATAAGGGAAAATTGTAGTATATATTACAATTTTTAAAAATTTTTTTAGGAAAAGAAGAGAAAGAAAAATCAGTATCACTTTGGGTAACTGAAAATGTAACATAACAGATATGAATTATTTTTTAATCATGCATTTTATAAGCAAGATAATAGACCATAGCCAATAATATGTAAAGTCATTAAGATGACAGAACTTATTGTGTGTGCATATTTAAATTTTTCAACCTTTTCTATGTGTACCAATCTTTGTATTCTTCGGGTTTTTGTTACTTAACCTGAAAGTGAGCAGTTAAAACCAGTGTTGGGACAGAACACGTCAAAATGCAAGTTACGTGAAGATCATGTCCGTGGTTCTACAGGCACCTGCCCTGGGGCTCAGCATCATGTTTAGCAGCTATAACTTTTAAACGTACAATTTTACTTTATCCCAAGGAAACACATTCATTAATTTTCCTGGAAAGAACTTTTCTTTGCTTTACATTTTTGGTGCAGTTTAATAGCAAATTGTTCTTTATTACAAATAATCTGCTATCAATTTTATCAAAAGAGAAGTATTTACATTCAAAAGTACCAAAATTTTAAGTCTGTCTTCACAAAGCTGAAGGCGTTTATGTCAGGAATATTTTTCTTCACAGACTGGTAGAACTGAATAGATTACCATAGCGTTGAAGAAAATAAAGCAAACAAAAAATATTAATTATGAAAACAACCACTTTGTTAAATAACAGAGGTTTTTTGATAGAAAATACTTATATATACATATATATGTATAAATATATGCAAATATATGTGTACAGGTCTTTTCTCTATACTTAGCGATGAAGGGAATGACATCCAGGGTGACTCAGTTATTGCGTTTAATACAACGTGGTCAATATTAGTTTCCTGGATGAATTTGCAGGCTCTGATAGTCAGGCATATTGCTCTGTGTATTTAGTATGAATGAAAATATTGATTCTCTCCATTTGCTTGGGTACTTTTTTAATTTTTCAGGGAGAAAAGTAGTATTTCTTTACTGGAAATGATAATTAATATCTCAAGTTTATGAGTGTCAATGTGTATACTTTAATCTTCACTATGCAGGGACCACATAAAATGCCTTATGCTTCTGGCCTTTGGATTTTTACCTAATTTGTGGCTGTTTTCTCCATGTATATTAGTGATTGAGATGATAATAGCAGGAAGAAGACTTATACTTTGCATCCTTCGGCTTATTGAGTATTTGGATAAATGAATTTTACTGTTCCTCTCCCCCTCAATGGGATAAATCATAAACAGTTGTATTTGATATTTTGACGAATGACAAAAGTTATGATAGTCACAAAAATGACATATACATTTATGTAAAGTATTGACTCCATAGCTAGCTCCTGTACAGATGGATAGAGTTTTATAATTTTAAAACCAACAGTAACAACATAGAGCTGCAAGAAAAAAGGTACAACACATTTATTAGATTTTAATTTTTTAAATTATAACTAATACAAATTTTAGATATTACTTGGGAAAATATTTAATATAATAATATACTAATAACCTATGCATCATTGAGCATATGCCTTTTTATACTAAAGAAAAATAGTAAAGCAAAATTATATATTTACATGACACATTCCCAGTTTTTCTGAGTAAAATAATTTATAATATCAAATTCAGTTTATATGCCATTTCTGAGAAAAAGTTCTTATCCTTGTACTGAATTTTCTGCATTCTGTCTCCTGTAGGCAGCTACGAGATAGTCATAGTATACGTAGCACCTAGTAGTCCCAGTAGGACCACGTATATAAATTCAGAATCCTCTATAGGGAATAGTGGGGATTTAGAGCAGACACCTCATTTTCTGGAGTAACTCAAATTTTCAAGGATATAAGAGACCAAAATATTAATATTAAAGGGTCAAAATGTAGACAGTTCCAAATAATATACCACTGAGTCTAAACACATTTTACCTGTAAAATAAATGGCATTTTGGGAAAATAAACTAAATTGAATGAAACCTCTTGAGAAATACAACAATTTAAGAAACTCTCCAGTCCAAGCCATTTAACTATACAAATAAGACCAAGAATCAGTAAAATAAAAATGCTATTAGATTTGTTGACAAAAACCTCCCAGAAACAGAGTAGTAAAGTATTAACAATAAGAAACATTGTACCTAGAATTTGTTATTGAAATTTGTGGATGTTTTTATGGAAAGTCATTGTTAGTGAGCTCCTTTGTTAATATCCAGGACATCACTTATTCATATAAAAATTGTATTATCTCACTCAGCTCCCAAAATTACACAATGTTTCTAAAATAAAAATTGACTATATTTCTTGTGTCAAAGTTTCCCATTCTATAATAAATGATTAAATTAAAAATTAAGATGATCCAGAGAAATATTTATATATTTGCTCACATATAATTATTTTTATTGGCCTTACTTAAAAATTACTATGATTTTTTCTTCTTTTAGACATGTTAAAATGACCATTCAATATAATATCCTTAATTTTATTTCATTTTGCTATTTAGAAAATAGCTTGTTGGAAAATTTAACATAGACATCATTTAAATATTTTTTAATTATCTGAATATTACATGAAATTTGAAATAGTAAATTATAGGTAAAACCTAGGAGTATTATTTATCTAGGAATGGGTTTTCCCCTGTGGAACCTAGAGAACCTGGTTTAGCAGATGTGGGCATTCATAGGATGAAGCTGCCCAGTGCCCTTGCTCTCAATGCATCTGTTCTGTTTAAGACAGGTACCCGGGAGAAGTATGTCATCTGCCCTCTGAGGCTGTATATGATCATAAATACCTGGTTCTTCCTCAGTTGAGATTTTAAATAAAATACTGTCATATCCAAGAATGATTACACATTCAAATGCACGTTTATTTGATCTTTCAAAGATGTGCAGCTTAAGTATTCACAGAGTTATGTTGAGATTGATCCTTCTGAAATAAAGAAAATAACATAATGCATATGCTCAAGACGCTATTTCCAACTTTTACAACTTTATTTCCAAATCTAACTTGCAGCGACTAGGCAAAAACTTTATTTCACAACTAAAACTACACATATGGTAAGTCATAAAGGGAAGTTATCTTTGTGTTAATTTTAACAATGATGCATCTGAAATATTCTGCTGAATGTTTACCATTTATTTTAAACTTTGCTAGTTTTACTTAAAGATACTACTTCTGATAAGAGGGGCTGAACATCAAATAAATTTACTCAAAATATAAATAATGTTATTTAATTTTTTTAACGCAAGAAAGGTATTATAAATATCATTCCAGATTTTCCAACATTACTTTATTGATTTTTTAAATATAAAACAACTTACATTAATCAAACCTTGCAAAATATTTAAAAATAACACTAGGGATTATCATTTAATATCACAGATATGTGAAATATTATACCTTCCAAAGACCTAATTTTAAGGGTAAATAATAAAAATACTAATGAAATTATACAAAAATAACTTACAAATCTTAATCAGAAATAAATGCTAAGAAAAACATACAAGTATAGATATTTATGATACAAATCATATCAGATTAATTTATTAGTACATCTTACAAGTAACATTCTATTTTGGAATATCAGTTTGCCCAATAAAGTCACCTTCAGTATTATTAAATTCCAGCAGCTCTGTTTACTTAATATATATGGAAAAGACACGTTCTTCATGAAAAGTAGAGTCATAATGCACCCAAAGCATCTTCTATTTACAGATATTTGTGGGGTTTTTTTGTTTCTTTGTGCATGCGTGCGTGTGAGGATCATTGGCCCTGAGCTAACATCTGTGCCAATCTTCCTCTATTTTATGTGGGATGCCACCACAGTGTGGCTTGATGAGCGGTGCTATTTCCATGCCCAGGATCCAAACCTGTAAACCCTGGACACCAAAGCAGAGTGCACAAACATAATCACTATGCCACTGGGCTTGACCCCAGATATTTGTTTTTGAGAACAAACACATTTCCTAATGGGAACACTCACCAGTAACTGTGTATGGTGAGTGTGGCAGGATGGAGGGAGAGGCTGATTGAATGGACATGTTGTTGACTAGTGGAATATTTGTAGATGGGAAGAGTGACTAACAACTTGGAAATTACTAACATTCCTTAGAGGCTGGGTGTATAACAGGTAGGGAAGGTCAGAGGTAAGTCTATATAAAATTAAGATGCTCTAAGAACAGCAGAACTGGACATAAACCAGGTTATTTTACTTAGTACTACATTAAGTTATATTATTGGAGGACACCACAAAAAAGTGACTGATCACTATTCTGGGTCTATTTCCTTGCCTCAGATCATCGTTGTTTAAGAGATTCCCTTCTAAGAAAATGAGATCCTCTGAGGAAACTTTCTTTATTCTTCAGGTTATTGACCATCAAAATCATAAAGCTGAATTCATATTAGCAAGAGAATGAACACATTCTCTTTTTATAAAATCTTCGGAAAATTGTGAATAGTCAAGATGCCACATAACTGGAATGTAATGTAATTTTACTTTTAAAAAAATGGAAGAATTTATATTGATTTTAACATTGATACCTAAATTATTTAAAGCATTATTGACAAGTACTTAACATAGAATTTCATTAATTCATTTGTTCATTCTCTCATCCAATAGGTAATTACTGATAGATAATCAGTTATAATGCATACTATTTTTGAGACAGGGTACTATTTTGAGGGGGAGTGGTTTGGGGAATCACACATAAAAAAAGAGAGAATCTGCCTTCAGGGAGCTAAAATTTTGCTGGGGAGACTGCAAAGAAACAATACAAGGGACGGTCTATTACAGTTACCTGGTGTCATCTCACACTTTCAAGAAAAATAGAGTTGAGTAATGAGAAGTGAGCGATGTGGTAGATGGCAAGCTATTTAGATTAATGAATAAAGGAGAACTCTAAGGAAGTGACATTTAAACAGAAATGTAGATAAAATGAGAGTGATAGCTATGTGAAAATCAAGGGGAAGAAACTTCCAGGCAGAGAGAACCCTAAACACAGAGATCTTGAGGTAGGTCGGGACCACATCATGCAAGGGCTTATAGGTCCCACTTACAGCCATGATTTACCAAGAGCTAATTATGGCATTTAGGCTGTTGCTCACTTGACCTAGAACTTTTCTGTTTTGACAGATCTCGTAAGAATTTGGTAGGCTTCCTATCTATTTCACTTCCAGGAACACCGTGATCAGCAAGCCAATGCCATAGGTCTGTGAGAATCAGATTGTTCTGATTACTGCTTTGACTTCCTGTCCATTAGGATAACCATGCTGGCCTTGCCTTTGGTAATGGAGTGTCACCACTCGGCCCCTGCCACTCTGGGATCCAATTACTCCCATTGCATTTAGGTTTCTCAAGTCAGTAACTGCAGTCCCCGCAGTAAGGTCTGATCTACAGAGAAGAGCAATCACAGCCCTTCAAGGATGTTGGGAACCCCATCTTGAATTTATTTCTCACAATCCTGGCAAAGGTATGCCTTCTTGACCCTCCCACAGTAAGTGAGTAGATCTTAAATGCTAAATCCACTCTAACACTCCCATCTCCCTAAGACTTTAAATACCTCCCTCTACATTAAAACCCAAATGGGTCAGGCATTTCCAATTCATTCACTGGGGGCCAGATTTTTTTGGTCCATGTTTCAGACAACCCACCAAACAAACTCCTAGAAGGAAAGAGGAGTGGTAAGGGTGGGTCCCAAGGAGTATCAGCATTGTCATGAGTGACTACTGCCTCAAGGGAGGCCATTTCTGTTTCCTCGGGCAATGCAGGGTTAATTCCCTCAGCTGAGAGTGGACAGGCCTCTCCCACTGAGGGGAGAGAGGCTACTTCACTTGAGGTGGAGAAATCTCTTCCACTGGGACAGACGAATCATAAGAATTTAGGGACTCGGTGTTCCCAGCTTCTTCAAGGTCTTCCCACAAGTCCTCATTCCACTTTTCAGGATCCTATTCCTTCCCAATCAATGTCCTCTCTTCAACAGTAGACATGCTGTGAAACTGGCAGATGGACTTGTATTATTATTCAGCTAGTCACAGGCTGAACTTCTGTGTTTAATTTTCAGCAGTCTTAGCCTTGCAGCTACAGGACATAAGGGTCTTCCTCAGGGCACAAATAGAAGCTTTCAGATCATTTACGTGATGTTTGATCTGGGAATTCTAATCCTAGAGCTCATCCTTTTCTTTCCCCACTTTCTCAAGAGACATTAGGAGCAACAGCCAATTTCATTATAACAGCTAGTTTGAGTAAAATGTTTGAAAGTGCTGTATACACAGTTGCCCAGATCCTTGCTTCTTATAGTGGTTGACTAGGAGTATCCAATGGTGACACTTTGTATCTCTATTGCCAGATCACATCATGGGCTCTTTACTCCTGGAAGTAAAGTCATTAGCATCTTTAAATATAATCAGATTAGGGAGCCAATTTCAGATACCTAAGAACAAATTAAGAAAACTCATTCTTAAAAGTCTGTTCCTCTAAAACTGCTTCCAGTACAAAAATCTGTATTAGTCAGAATTCTCCAGAGAAATCAAGCCAATAGGAGGTGTATATATACGTATATATATATATATATATACGTATATATATATACATAAAATATTGTATATATATTATTTATTATATTATATAAAAATATATGATATTATAAGGAATTGGTTCAAATGGTTATGGAGACTGACCAATCCTAAGATGTGCAGTCAATAACAACCTATGTGGAGAATGCACTGGTATATTATTCATTAATGTCATAATGAACATGTTAATGAACAAATTAATGTCATACTGAACAAACCTGAAATTGACCTTCAAAGATAAAAAGTAGAGTCAGTATCCAAAATGTCTTGATATGGAAAAGTATGGCTTTATAAGAAAAATTAATTTTATGAGTAAATGTGACGTTAATGTGAGCTGCCTAAACCTCCAACATGTGCATTAGATTAAGATTGGGTTCTTACTGCCTACCAGAAGCATGTGAACATAAAGCGGGGACACTCAGTTTTAGATACTGACCAAGGCTGGCAATGGTTGTATTGTAATCTGCTAGGACCACGTATTCATCAGGAAGAAGATGTCAGAAAGAAGAATCCACTCTGTAAGGTTTAAGCAGAAAAATATTGTATTAAACAATATTAAGGTATAGCATATAGTCTCATGAAGCCCAGAAGTCAGAGTCTGAAGCTAGACAGCCAAGAATCATGTCCAGCCACACCATAGTGGCTGCTCTAGGAGAAACTCCAAACCACCACGCCTGTAATACTCAGGATCGGATGCCACACATTCTGTCAGTGCTTGTTGCAAATTAAAGAAGCAAACCTCTGCCTGGCACTTGTCTGGAGATCACATCTCCTTATACAGTTGCCTCCTCAGGTTACTCGCTGCTGAATCTCAGGCTCCCCAGGACGTCTGACAGGTCGAACCTGAGCGCTACGCAGATGCCCACATGGCAAGGCTCTCTAAACGTACATGTTTGCTTGTTTGTTTTAACTTCTTCTTTGGGAAGCAGGACACATACGTGGGAGATTATATAATGTAGGGAGTATGTTCAAAGACATGAAGGACAAGGGTTGACTTGAGACTCTACCTGGATTATTGAGTAAGATCTGGTTGCTGTATTTTAGAGCTGATATGGACACTGCTTATGGAGTCCAGAGAGAAGGAGCAGACGACGCCAAGGCTGAGTAAGGACTAATAGGCTAAGATTGGAGATGGTATCTGCCCTCACATTTTTTTATTTTTAAAATATTCGTAATACGAAAAACTAAGGTGACTGATTATAAATCCTGAAGCCTGAACTATAAAAAAGTTTGTTGATTTGGGCCAGATTTTTAAAGTTTTATAATAAATAAAGCTGATCATTAATGGAATATTATAACTATGAAATCAAATTATACAAAGAGATTTTGGCACCTTTTGAAAACAGACATTGAAGAGTCCACATACTATGTTGTAGAAAAAAATCCTCTTTGAGTTTAGTTCCGCCAGTTTCTCTGTCCAGATAAACTGATGTCCCTCCTCTTTCTAAGTAGTAGAGAATGACACAATCCCCTCACATTTCCTACTTTGATTGAGTTACCGGGAAGTTCAATGTCAGGGCGGTTGTTGAGACTGGAAGCAAAATATCTAATCTCTCTGTCTTCAGAGCATTGCCTTGGTGATCATCTCTGTCCTTTACCAGTTCATCTTTTATTGTAAGCTTTCTCTAATAAATTTTGGAGGAGCAGGGGAAGTCAGAGGCTATGTTATACATAAGCAGCATAAATTTTAGATGCTTTCCTACCCTAACTAGAATATTTAAGTACATAATATTCACAATAATTTCCAAATCTATGTGTAATCCATCATTTTTATTACACAGTCTACATCCAAAACCATAGTTTACCTACTAAAATTTTTCTCTTCAATAACTCGGTAGGTGGGACTCAAATATATTACATGGGTCGAATAAACTTCAGTCACACATTTTCAGTCTATTTCACACATATATTTGCAAAGATTCTCCCATAATTACTCCTAACATCAGTAAGTGCTGTGTTTAAAAAATTATAATTTACTAAGTATTTCTTGGACTTACGTAGTATAGATAAGACATTCGTTTATGAAATATGCAAGGTATCATTCCTGACTGTAGGAGCTTATTATATTAGCCAATATCCTGTGCATAATAAGGTGTAACTATTCTATGTACATGTGTGTGACAGAGAGAGAGAGAAACAGAGGCTTCGTAAGTTAGGTTAATTTCAATATCATGGCCTTCTTTTAAAGGGATAAGGCTTTGACAGGAAACTCATTGCTGCTTTGATGAAGAGTTTGGATAGAGCAATCAAAAACATCCAATACTTTGTAGAAAGTGAATTTTTGTTTGTTTTAATTTTAGAGTTTGGGTATTTAGATTCTCAAATACTTACCCTGAGTTGTAATTCAGCTGGCTGAATGATGCATACCAAAGGAGACTGTTAAAAATGTTTGTTCCTGTGCTGCATCCTGGTAATTTATGTCTTATTACATCTGGGATGAAGCCTCATTGGTAAACACTAGTTAGGCTGCTGTCTGACTCTCCTGAAGATATTGTACTGTGGTCATGGCTAATTAATTATTTTGCCAAGTCTGGGCCTCTCAATTTGAGGCAGACTCTGTTGATGCCACTGGCGAGTGATGCTCTCATAGTATCCTTTCATTTTTATGTGATTAGGCCTTTTTTCCCTAACTATGGATAATTATTATCTTTCAGTAGAAAATTACTATAATCTAGAAAACTTAGAAAGAATGTTATAGGACTAAAATTTATGGTAAATATCCAGTCATAACTGAAAATAAGAGCTTTCATAGTCTTGCATAAAGCACAAGGAGGCCATACCTTCAAATCTGCACCTCAAGATCGTAAGTGCTTCTGGAAAGCCAAAGTTGAGTGATGCCTCCTGAGGCATATATGGAAAATTTCTAGAAGAAGCAAGGCTTGTTGCAAAAAATAGGGCCTAATTCCAGACTTTTACATATATGATGTATATGATTACATTAAGGTAAATAGGACAATTGTAAAATTTAATAAATTAAAAATCAGTGTTTTAAAGTGATGTACGTAGCTTAAATAGGAGATAATTTACTGGTTAGGTTTTCATATATTCACTTCTAGCTTTGAATATGTGATTCTACTAAAATAGATTTAAATGCTTTACACAATTCAGTAGTGTTCGTAAAGAAAAACCATTTTATTTCTTTTTACTTAATTTTATTTCTGTGGATTTAAAATCTGAATGAAGTAAGCTGCTTAATTTTTTATTTCTTTATAAAGTCTTAGAGGGCACAACAATGCAATCTGTATTGCTTTGCATATTAATGCAGTAGAATATTGTTGCTTATAAATAACAATAAAATAAATTCTTTTAGAATAGAATACATAAGATATTTCTATAGACATGTCTGTGCTAATGTCATAAATTTTTTAAAATCCCCGATACTTTCATTTTAGAATGTTAATGTGAGAATATTATGAATTCTCTTTACATTTAGGAATAATGGGCAAAATTACGTCAAAAATTCTATTGGATAGTTTCTCATTGCTAACAATATGATACCTTTAAACACAATGAAAGATTCATTATGTCTGAGTCAAGGCAAAAATAAACAAGTTGATGACATAAAGAAAATCTTTAAAGTGCACTGATAATAATTAGAATAAACTGTAGTTTATGACTTATCATGAACTAGATAATTTCTATAAGTTAAATCACTATTAAGTATCTGCTATTTTCACATTGATTTCACTAAAAAACTGAAATGTTCTTCAAAATAAAATGACGGAAAGCACTCATCAAATTTGCAATTTTAAAATATTTAAGGAGACAATGAAGTACTTATATTGTGAGATCTATTTATTTTCTAAAAGTTTTATTTTTTTTGAGGAAGATTATCCCTGAGCTGACATCTGCTGCCAATCCTCCTGTTTTCGCTGAGGAAGACTGGCTCTAGCCTAACCACTGCACCACTGGCTAAACTTTTGGGGTGGTTTAGTTTTAAGTGAATGTCTATGTGCACCAAAAATCTGGCTATTTTTTAAAAACCCAATTTTATTCTTTACCCATTTGAAAGTAGTGAAAACAGTTTGCGTTCAAGTGTAGCTGTGGTTTTGGAGACAAGGGTAACTTCAGTGTTTGATAGGAGAAGTATTACTTAGCACTTATTAATATACTTGGCTTATGAAGCAGAAAAGTACTTCTTGCTGTTGCCAGAGTTTTCTCTAACACTGCTCAACATGCTCTGGTAAATAAGTTGGTTCGAAAACTTTCATGCTAGTTGTAATAAAATCTGGGAAGACATATCTTTGGCTAGCTCAGATCAATCACCCACACTCAGATCTCAAGAATGCAAATTAAGGTTTACTTTTTTCTTTCAAATAGAACATTCCAAATAATTTGTTACATAAATATAATTTCAGTTTTGTAATCTGCCTAAAACTCCTACTTTCTTAACAGTACTATCTTCTTCCACCATTAGCGGTCCTGGTGGGCTTCTTTCGTCCTGTTGGCCAATGTTTTTTTTGTACTTCTTTCTACTTCCTTCTCCTTAATTTAATTTTAAATCACATACATACACACACACTCTACTCATTATTTCATTTTCTATTTTTAATTTGAAGTTATATGCCTGACTGTAATTCAACTACTTGTTACCTTCGTTATATAGAAAACACATTTTTATTTATCCATTGTTCATAAGAATAATGAAGAAATAACTTTTGATCTCTCACACACTAATTATAATATAAATTTATCAGCGGATTTTTTTGAACTGACTTTTTGTTCTCAGTTGTTTATTAATGTTTCTGGAATGTTAGAAGAGCTCTTTTTATATGTAAAGGGTATTTATGCTTTATCATATTAGTTCATTGAATTTTGGTTTTGATATCAGATATTTTCATTTTTGTAATCAAGAATCCCAGTATTTGATTTCTGATTATTTACAGTGTTTAAAATTTGTTCTCACCTGTTACAAAACTAAATTATCTCATTGCATATGTTTTGATTATTTGCTGTTCCTTTCCATTTCATGATAGGCCCCAGAGCTATAAAATGGGTTTAGAATAATATAGTATCAGTGAGGGGTGGAATGGCTTGGAGAGTACAGCATGATTATGGGCATGATGGACAGTTACTAAATAGGTGCATCTACCTAATCATCCTCTTAATATAGGAGTCTACTGAAATCTTTTAAAGGTATCCTTTAAACTTAAAAATAGCTACATTTGCTTTAAATGAACCTAAATGGTTCATCTCAAACACACAATGTATACCCTTAAATAGATTTGGACTGTGGCATTTCATCTAACTCTGTAAAAGTAACACATAAAGATATTTATATGAAGTATAGAACTATCTATAGAATTCAAAACCAATCTTGCCTTCCCCAAATGGTAATTACATCTTAGGCATTCTAGTTCTCAAGTAACAACAAGTCATTTTCTTCCTTTTTTTTTTTTTTTTGAGGAAGATTAGCCCTGACCTACATCCACTGCCAACCCTCCTCTTTTTGCTGAGGAAGATTGGCCCTGAGCTAACATCTGTGCCCCTCTTCCTGTATTTTATATGTGGGATGCCTCCTCAGCATGGCTTGATAAGTGCTGCATAGGTCTGCCCCCAGGATCTGAACCCAGGCTCCAAACCAGCAAACTCCAGGTCGCCAAAGTGGAGCACGTGAACTTAACCACTATGCCACCAGGCCGGCCCCAAGTGTCCTTTTCTAAGTGAATGAGTTAATGTGTTTCTTGTCTGAGATAGGTCACTGTTATATATGACTCTGCTTTTCAGCAGAGAATACATTATATTTATTAATACATTCATTATTCAATAAATCATTAATCTGTTTTCTAATCATTCCATTAGATTATTAAGTATGTTGTTAACACCGTATGACATGTAAGGTATTGAGAAACACAATTGTGAATATATTGATGGTGACCAGTAATACCAGGATTCCTTAGAGCAAGTAACACAAATCACCCCTAATGGCTTAAGCACAGGTGAGTTACTGGAAAGGCATACTGAGATCTCAGAATTAACAGAAAGACTTAGAAAAGACACCTGGGCCCTATTTAGAACTAAATCAGGTACAGAGATTTAGGAACTGCACACAGGTTGCGTTTCATGACATGAGCAATCCATTCCTCTCTTTGTCCCTTGTAAGAATCAAAGCTTGGGAGGGAACATATGATTGAATAGCTTAATCTGCTGGCCATGGGAGGACGTGTCCCTGATTTGGTCTCCACAGATTATGTTCCATTAGAAGAGATAATTCCTCAAAATAATACTGGAGTATTGTTCAGAAGCAGCTTTGGGGGCCCTCACGGCCAGAAAACAGCACACATTTTGTACACTGGTAAAACAGTTGTATTTAATGAGCATGTCAGACCAATTATTTAAAAGAGCTGAATAGAAAAAAAATTAAAGTTTTCCAAGTGGAAAAATTTTGACATTCTACTCATGATTAAAGAAAGAATGCAGTATATATTCGAATAAAAAATCCTAGACTCAAATCATGAATTTAAAACTTATAACAGTTTGATACTGGGCAAATAATTTAACTTTATCTTCATGTTTCTTTGTAGATAAATGTTACATTTTGTTAAGCTCTATGCAAACCATAATTGAGTTTATTCTTACTTTAAATATAACGTGTCAGCCTTTTATTACACACATAGAGAACTATTCCAAATATTTGCTGCCTAAGCATCATTTACAAAGGAATGTGCACACAGGCACACCACGTAGATATGGTCTCTGTTTTGTTTTTATTTTTGTGCTCAACTAGTAAATATTTTGATGACATGTAAAAATTATATATATGTATTTTTAAGTTCAGAAATTTAAAAAATAACAAACATGTTACATATCTCTTATCAAAATGCAGAAACTTTAAAAATAACCATTAACTGAACTTCAGTTCTTTGATTTCACACCATAACAATAGGTAATGTGCAATATAGCCTAATAGAACTGGAATGATTTGGATAACCTTTTCTGCTCTTAAAACAATCTTAATGCATTTTGAAAAATGTGGTTCTCCACTCCTTAAGGATCAGTGAAGTGCAAAGTTCTCCGAGTAAAATTACTCCGAAGAATGATTATAGTGCTCAGAAACTCTGAGACCTAGATTAAGTAAAAGCTCTCAGATTTTGGATAAGAGAAAGTAAATAGAAATATAATATCTGGGAAAATGGATTAATGGAGTAAAAGAACAAATAATTCGACTTGATAGAATAAAGGTAGTGACCCTTTTCTAATAAGTCCTTGTGAGGAAATGATTTTATAGAAGTCCTGCTTCAGCTTTTTCTTTCCTTCCTTTTGTCCTTGGTCCTTTTGTGCTTCTCTGTCCATTGTCCTTTAGACATGTCTCTTTAGAGCATCTGTAACATGAAAGACACTATGGTGAGTGTTATGAGGCATACAAATAATCTTAAGCATGTATTGTGCATTTTACAAAAATTTGTAGTATATTAAATAGGCAAAAACTAAGAATAATCAACAAATTAAAAAATAATACATACCATGAGAGGCAGTGGTAATATGCTAATGGAGTTCAAACAGAGAAAATTTTTAATGAGAGTATCATGGAGGAAGTGGCACTTTGGTGGGGACTGGAAATATTAGCAAGCCCCAAAACAATGAAATAGGAAGGAAGAGATGGGTCAGAGAAATGAAACAACAGACACAGGGCCACTGCGTGGCAAAAGCAGAGCAAATATTCAGGGGTCTGCAGGGAGATCTTTGGAACTGAGGAACTGGTAGAAATTCTACTCTCCGCCCCCTTAACTTTACCTATGATCAACAGTCCCAGAGAGATTGTGAGAGCCGTCCACGGTCAGTGTCCATATGGCAGAGCTGGTCTGCTGCCCACTTACCCAGTTCTGAGCCAGCATTCATTTTTCTGCACTTTTGGTCAACTTTGAAATCACAATAAGACTAAGCGAGAGAGCATTCCCACTAATAGTAGTAAAAAAATGGAAAGATTTGTTGAGTTGAGTCATAATTCCATGCAAAAGTTGATCATTTTTACTCATCAGTCATTGGAGTCAATGGAGATTCTGAATAACTGACAATTTTGGCTTTGTGTGTCATTCCCTAAACAGTAAAAATGAATTTTTCATTCTTCCTTAGTGCTAGATGATGTTTTCATTCCTACATGGCCATTTTACTGTCTAAATTTACATTCAAGTACAAAAGCACATCAACCATTTTTTAATAATTGATTGACTCTCTCTCAGGATAGGATGTTTTATGCTGTGGTGCGCAAAGGCAGAATCTCAGAAGATTAACACCACAGACGTTTAGTTCTCGCTCACAGAACATTTGCTGCAAACCAATGGGAAGCTCTGAGGCAGCCTTTCCCACTTCCTGGCTCAGTATTCCCAGCTGCTTCAATTATCGCACCTCTGTTTGTTCCCCCAGTGAGGGCGAAGAGGACAGGGGTCCAGCAACCACTCTTATGTGTGTCTATCCTGAAACTAAGCGCTTCATTTCCTCTCACTTTTCATTGATCAAGGAAAATCTCTTGTGGCTTCACCTCCATCAAGGGGGTCTAGGTACGGAAGGAGAGGAAACCAGTAAGGCACCAATGATGTCTACCACCTGTGATTTGTTCTTTTAAAGTTGTTATTTATGGATATATTTCGATTATTCTAATCATGCTTCATCATCTTGCATAGATGTGTGATATCAGTTATCAGGTACCCAGAACATAAAAGTTAATGATTTCTACTTTCCTCCCAAGCTGGCATTTCTACATGCAGAATTTTCCTACTTCTATCAATTTCTATTTTTCTAAGATTTTAAAAAGATTTCTTTACAGGAGACTTTCACAGTTGTGTCACTTCACAAATGATTTGCCAACTTTAGTTAATTTAAAATGGTAAAAAATATATACAGAAATCATTCCTTTAACTTTCAGCTTTCAGTATATGGTAATTCGGGTTTGGAGAAACTCTCCGTATACACTTTCTTATATCTCCTACGTGGGCACCCTTATATTAACATTCATTTATCATATTCTGCCACAAAACTTCTCTGTAGGTACCAGGAGACTAAGACTATGTTGCTTTTATAATATCTGATAGTTTTATTAGTTTTTGACCTACGCAAGGAAGACATTTTCCGCAATCCTTAAAATTACTTATTGGTCAGAATATATATTTCCTGCCCCACCACCAACAGATTGTGACACATACTGCACCACCATTTAAAGGGAAACACTTTTCTTTTTGAAATTAAAATAAAGCTAACTACCATACACAATAGAAAATGCAAATGTTCTTTGTGCCAGTAATCAAATCTCCACCAGAGCTATTTATTCTCGCAAAAAGCAATGCAGATTTTCAGAAGAGGTTCACTTATGTTTTAGGGAAACTTAAAATTGACCAACTATGCAGGGCCGGCCCGGTGGCGCAGCGGTTAAGTTCACACGTTCCGCTTCTGTGGATCGGGGTTCGTTGGTTCAGATCCTGGGTGCGGACATGGCACAGCTTGGAACACCATGCTATGGTAGGCGTCCCACGTATAAAGTAGAGGAAGATGGGCATGGATGTTAGCTCAGGGCCAGTCTTCCTCAGCAAAAAGCGGAGGATTGGCTTCAGATGTTAGCTCAGGGCTAATCTTCCTCAAAAAAAAAAAAAAATTGAACTGTGCACTAAAAGATTTTGAATTGAAAGCTCTACTTTCTCCTCCTGTGTGCCAACTCTTCCGCCTTGTTTTCAGTCTACCATTCTAAATGTTTTTTTTCCGCTATTAAATTACAAGCATACTTCTTTCTATAACTAACTTTAAAATGATATTCATGTAAATGAAAACTTCTCATTTTTAATTTGAAAGTTATTTTGCTCAAAGTAATTCAATGATATATTTGTTCACTAAGTTTTGAATATTATGGTCATAGTTTATTTAAAAATGTGTAAATTAGTATGTTTTCCTTTTCAAAAGTGAAATTGAAATGAAAACTATATTAATATCTTTACCAAATTGGTACTTCTTGCTGTAAAAACTTGCAATTTCTCTTTTGTACCATTTCAAATGACCAATGTCTTTGATTTCAGAAGGAAAACAATGTTAAAAGAAATGGGTTATTCTCTTGACACTAAATATCCACTTAGATTAATAGCTCTACATAACTTTCAACTACTTTCAGCAGTAATACATTGGGAGGCTCTTTAAAACAAGAAAATTCTGTACTAAATTTTACCTTTCACTACAGTCTTATTTTAGAGGATCTTACAGAATTAGTAATTCTTTCCACAATAACTTAGAAATCTAACACTTGTAGTTCCAGTTCTATCAATTTCTCATTGTACTAAACTTTAAGAAAAGATTTCTCTATCAGCTATTCAAAAGATAGCAATTTTTCTTCTTACAATTAACATTCCCTTCCATTCTACCAGCAGCCTTTCTGCAGGACCAGATGCCAGATATCATTTGGAAATGCTCCCACTCCATCCTGCACGAACTGAATTCCGTGCTTGTTCTTGTACCCTAACTGGGGACTTCTTTACCTTATTCAAGAAGAGGTGGCAGTGAAATGTTTATGATCTGTTTAAAGGCGTTTAATCATATCTATTTAATCCTTTAAAATATCTCATCATTAAATCAATAGGAAAACCAAGTGTCTCTGTGTGTGTGCCTTGTATGTTTGTGTTTGTGCGTGCTCACGTGTGTGTCTGTATGTATGTTGTGGGGGATTGATTAGGGAAGAGCAATGCTCAGCTGCCCAGGTGATTTGAAAATCTTCTAGGAGGCAAAGCAAATCTGTCTATCAAAAGAAATGCTAGCTCTGTATATGTTTTAGAGGCTTCTTTTCAGCAATACTTAGAACTTTTGACATTCCTGTGTGACTTTATAGATATAAGGAACTTTTAAGCTTCCTCTCTTAAGATTTCTTTTAAATCCTCTTAATCTTTTTGATGAGATTAAGCTTTACTGAAAATTGAGTCTGAGATAGTGGTGTTTATATTGTAGTGGGGGAGATGCCTGGAAAATCAGAGAAAAAAAGGGGATATTAGAAATTTCGATAACTCACAAACAAAAGAAAAAGTTTTCTAATTACGACTTTATACTCGTGTATACCTATCTGAAGTAGCGTTATATTAACCAGAACTTTCTATTGCTTATACTTTCACGAACCTACTTCACAAACATGGCAATGGCCCAAAATGATCTCTCTTCTGAAGACTCTCCTGAATTGTAGCAAATGAATATATTGCTTTTAGAGTAATTTTAACGATGGATGTCATTCACAGTGAAGGATATATGACTTACAGTAATTTACTCCTATGTGATAAACAGAGCACTGCATTTAAGAAAATACTTCAAGTGCATAGAAAATTACAGTATATTAGCATTTTTTCTACTAAGTCATAAAATTAATAAAGTGAAATAACCTTGGATCACTAATACTAAAATGATCTCAGAGGCACTTTATCCTTTTTTGCACATATTTCAATGTGACAAAAAGGCAGAAGATACAACACTGTTTTTTCTCAGAACCAAGAAACAAATAGAGCATATATGACGTGGAATTTATAGGACAGGATCAGAAAGTTTGTTCAAAGCCCTCTGCCAGATGAGAATAGGTTAGAGTATAGATATACGGGAATTCAATGGCAAGAGCTTCAGTACAAACATATGTCAAACTACATCATCGTCTTTGTCTTTAATTCTCATTGCTTTCTTTTTGATATGCTTGGCATGGTTATTTTTGGGTTTTGCTGTGTTTAATTTTTTGTGTTTGGAGTTCATTTCTTGAATTTGTAGGCTTATGTCTTTCAGCATAGTGGGGATTATTCAGCCATTATTTTTTCAATTTCTTTCTTGAGTACTGCATTCTTTGTCCTTTTTCTGGGACTCTGATGGCACAAATGCTAATACTTTTGTTATTACCCACAAGTCTCATGCTCTATTCATTTTTTTTCACTGCATTTCTTTCTTTATTCAAATGGGAAATTTCTACTGATTCATTTTCAACTTACTGACTCTTTTCTCTGTCATCTTCATTCTGAATTGAGCCCAGCCAGTGAAAATTTTCATTTATTTTATTTTTCAGTTGTAAAATTTTCATTTGGTTCACCTTCATATCTTTTATTTATTTGCTGAGACTTTATTTTTCCACTAGTTTCAATCATGTTCTCTATTACTTACTGGGGCATTTTTTTTTAGTGGCTACTTTAAAGGCGTTTTCAGGTAAATCCAACACCTCAAAATCGGCATATTTCATTTGGATTTTCACATGCAAGTTGAGATTTTTCTGATTCTCCATGCATTGAATAATTGTAGACTGTATCCTCACCATTTAAAATAATATGTTTGAGATGCTGATCTTATTTAAATCCTATTGAGAATAATGGGTTTTTTGTTTGTTTTAGCAAGCAGTTGATCTGGTTAGATTCTTGCCACAAATTCCAACCTGCCTTCTGTGGGTTGTGTTTCCAGTGTCCATTTACTTTTCAAAGGTTTTGTTGTACTATTCAGATCTGTCCTGGGTGTGTGCCACCGGTGGCCAGTCTGGGATATGAGTAGTACTCTGTCTGTTAGTTCAGTTCTCTTTATTTTTGGTCTGCTTAATAGGATCAGATCCACATCTGTGAAGCTCATGGGGGAGTACAAGAGTTCATTAAAAATTTGCTGAGGTCACTTTAGTGACCTTTAATGACCTTTTCTGCCATCTCCTCTGAGCGTTCTAGTTCCCTAGAATCCTCCTTTCATTCCTCTTCCCAGAGATCTGTGGTGTACTTACTGTGCTCTGTGCTTAAGCAATTGCACTCACATCTGGGACCAAGGAGCAAAAGGACAGAGACAGAAAAAAAGCAACAGGAGTTGGCTGCAATCCTCTTGGAATCACAGCTCTAGGAAACAGAAAGTGCCCCTCCCTCAGAGTTTTGGCTGATGTAGGCTGCAATTATCATCAGCTAATCACCACCACCCATGGAATTGCTTAGGGGCTAGGGCTCAGACTAAGAGAAAAAAAGCAAAAAAGTGGAAATAATAATAATGAAATAGGGGCTGGGGTTTGTGTATTCTCTTTGAGCATTAAGACTCTCTTTTCCCACTCTGAATCAGGACTAGAGGATTTCTGGGGCCAGGCCTGGTGGTGTAGTGGTTAGGTTCGCATTTTCCAGAGGGGGAGCAATGGTAGACTCACTGTTAGTCTGGTGTCATTTTGAGTTGTGGTCTTCTACCCACTCTACCTGCTACTTTTTGCTTTTGTGAGTTTAAACAGCTGCTGCCTGCTTTCTGTCCAGGTTTCCCAGATGTATTCAGTGGGAGAGACTGGATGGAATGCCATCATTCCGTGTTGCCTGGAACCACAGCTGATCTATTATCATCTTCTAGAGAACAATGTCTCTATCTTTATTTTTATATTCCCTTTAAGCAATTAAACTCCGTTTTTGTAGGGGCCAGCCCCATGGCCAAGTGGTTAAGTTTGTGTGCTCTGATGGGCGGCCCAGGGTTCGCAGTTCAGACCCGGGGTGCAGACCTACATACCGCTCATCAAGCCATGCTGTGGTGCCATCCCACAAGAAGAACTAGAATGACTTAACAACTAGGATATACAACTATGTACTGGGGCTTTGGGGAGAAAAAGAAGAAAGGAATATTGGCAACAGATGTTAGCTCAGGGCCATTCTTCCTCACCGAAAAAAAAAGTTACCTTAAAAAAAAAAAACTCCAGTTGTGTGGTTTGAAATCCTAAGAATTTATAGCATTTTAAAAAGATATTGAAAATAATTTTGACTTTTTAGAATAGAAATTATCACTTGTGATAAGTTGTTCATTTTAAAACATAATAGCATTTCATGCTTTATTTTACATAATATGAACACACATCAATGACTTTTCTTTGTAGTGCAATCTTTACTTTGAAAAATGTTTTAAATTTTATTTTATAAAATATCAATTTATTCATTCTTTATTTATTTACTCATTTTTAAATTTTTTCCAGTTGAACAGTCCAGTTTTTTAAAAAAAATATTAAATATATCTAAGTGTTTCCACTTAATAGCACCACTTATATTTGGATTCTTAATTCTATAACATTATATATTTGTCTATTCATACAAAAATTTTGCTTATTTGAATACATGTTCAGGCTAATTCTCTCCCCACTTTTTTATTATTTTTCATATTCTTCTCGTCTAATTTCAGAAATTTTTTCTATATGCATTTTAAATCATACTAGCCAAAGCTCCTCCAAAAAAGTGTCTAAAATACCTAAAATTTTGATAATGTACATGTGTTTATATTCATATTTGGTCATCTATATTGTTGGCATTTTTATATGAGAGTATTTTTATGATGTCGTTTTATCTGCTTGAGAATCTTTCTTATGCGTGGTTGAGAATGTGGTTGCAAATAAATTGGGATAAGAAATAGAATAGAGAGGACATTTTTCAGCCTTGGATTTGTGGTCACCTTGGAACTCCTTTTGTTAAGACACTGTAATGTTTCCTCTGAGAACTTTTAGTGAACCAGATCTATGCTGCTTGCTAGTAACCCCAACAAGATGCAAAAGGGATTGCTGTTTTGCATTGCAGGAGCTGTCTCAAAAGTGTGGCAGCAAAACCAACTGATGTTGTCTCTTCTCCTTATCTAATAAGGAGATCCCCTTAAAGGGTTTACCCTAAGCTTAATTTTTAAGCCAAATTTGTTAGGAAAAGAAAAATATAGGAACAATGAGAGAGATGCTTATTTCTACTGTGCTGGATTTTCCAGAACTCTCTCCAGTATCCATCATGCTGGTAATGGAATGTAGTTTCCATTTGCTCGATCCTCCTTAATAGAAAGCTTTGCTGGAATCACCATCCGCTGATTTGCTCAGGACAAAATTTCAATCTAAGTGTCATCCTTGATTATAGTATTTTCTACCCAACCCACATACAATCTATGAGCATATCTTCAAGTTTTGCATTTCTAATACCTCTGAAAGCTGACATCTTCTATTGCCTCTGTTAAAGCTTGACCCACCACTTGAGCATCACCTGTGTGGATTCCTGCATGATTCTCCTAAGGGGTCTCCACCAATAATACAAATATTAAAACTGTATATCACAGGGGCTAGCCCCATGGTGTAGTGGTTAAGTTTGATGTGCTCTACTACGGCAGCCTGGGTTCACTGGTTTGGATCTGGGGAGCGGACCTATACCACTCCTCAGCCATGCTGAGGTGGTGACCCACACACAAAATAGAGGAAGATGGGCACAGATGTTAGCCCAGGGCTAACCTTCCTCACCAAAAAAAAAAAACCTCTATATATTACCAGTGACGCCCTTTCGTTGTCAACTCCTTTGCTGCAGTAGCCTGCTTATCTTGCTTATTAAAGATGCAATAAATGCCTTTAACTTATGGGCTATTTCATGACCCAACACTTCCTTTCCACTCCAGTCAAAGCAACCACACTCTCAGTGGCCAACATCTTTTTATATAGAAGTCATTTATTGTGAAGAATATATCTTCTCCAGCACATCTTTCATTCAGTAGTTTTCTACATATTTATTATGCCAGAAGCAGAACATGTTACAAGTATGTGTACTTCAAATTCAAATTAAAAAAGACTTTCACATGAAAGAAATTTGTTCTATTGCTTATTTGACAAATTTTTTATCAATGTTTTCTATGCATCCTCTTTGTAGTGTTTACAGAAAACAGACTTTTATTTGTTACGCTGTTGTTTTCCTAATAGTATTTAAACCATTTTTACCATAACAAGAAAAACGGATGTTTCTTTTGGTCTTTTCTATTAGGTGAGACGTTTCAAAAATAGCATTCCAAGTATTTAGGATTTTTGCATTAAATTGTACAAAATACTGAATTGAAAGTTTCATGATTTTAAATATTGGTAAAATTTTTCTCATTTTTATCTTCATCTTCAAGATGCTTAGTTTTTGTATGTCTTACTGATTTTTATAGCTTTATACAACCATTAGTTAATGTCTCAAAGCATGAGTTATCATAAATGATAATGGATAAATATCCGTATTTGAAATTGTTGTGATTTTGAGGTTTTGGGGGCTGGCATTCTCGTCATATTAGATTATTATTCTTACCCCATCGTGTGGCTGATATAACCACACTTTGAGAAATACCAGCAATGTCATTTTCTTGTTCACTTGTGTTCTCATTACTGTTCATTTCATTCTACAGTTGTAGGTTTGGATTTGTTGGGTTTGTTTTTCCTTATCAATTTTGTAGGGATAAATTTTATTAAATCCATAAAATATTCTTAAGTCAGCTCATTTGGACACACTCAACACTGAAAGGCGTTACAATATACTGAAACGTAACAGACCACCTCCTTTGAGCACACCTACGTCAATCTGAAGAGTAAAACTTTTTAGGGCCATGCTTCTATATATTTTCTTATATTTAGATAAGTATGCATATAAAGGGAGGTTTTAATATTTCTTTTTGCCTGCTCAATTTTTCCTTTCTGCCGTGAGTATGTATCACCCTAATTTTTGGACTCCTTATAGACTGCTGGCAGATATGATGCACAGGGGAATATGATTTCTGCTTTTTCACACTATTTTTCTCTTTTGTTCTGGATATTTCTCCTCTAGGATCTGACGGCTGTTTTAGTGGTCCCTTATTATTGTGTCACATAGGGTAACCAGAAACACAATCGCAGACTCCAGTCGTGCCCCACTTGCACACGTTGCTGACACCAGACCATCCCCATGCGCTCTGTCATCTCACTGTGGGATGACATGACACATGTCATTTCTCCTGCATTGAACTGTCCTTCAATATTCTCAAGTCTACGCACTCTCCCACTGCCCCTCCCTGGCATTTCTGCCAGAACGTTTGATGACTTATCATTGTTATTATTACATTTATCATGTGTCAATAAGAAAGTCATGGGAAAGGGATACAGATTAATTCCCTAAAAGATATATTGATACTTTCTCAGTCAGATTACCTATTATTTGAATGTGAATGCAATGGTTATGGCAATCACAACATAAAATAAAATATCTCCAGCTTAATAATAGCAGGCCATTAAATCACCTAAACGTCTTCTGAGAGCTCTCTGGAGAGTGTTAAAATTGAGCTGCCAAAACCAGCTGGGGAAAAAACAATCTGAGTGTCTTTTTCTTTTTTTTAACAGAATACATCATAAGTGGAAAATGTAAGCAATCTAGAATCAAAAATGCATGATCTTTGATATTTTATACAGACTTTATAATACATGTAGCCCTTTTTTTTCTAAAATAAGTACAATCAAGAAGATCTCTCATGAATGTAGTTATAAAACATAAAACTAACTTTGGTAAAATTTTATTCTATTATTTTTAAATATTTTCCTTTCAACGTACCAACATATTAGTGATTGGATAGCTAGTTATAAAGAAAAATTGATAGGTGAGTTATGGGGAAAAATCATTTGGAGTGATTCTAGACAAAGGGAGGGCACAAACAAAAGGAAACGGAATGTTTGCTAGTTGTCTGTTTTCTTCCGTGGGTTACACATTTGCCACGGTGCCTGGTAATTAGATTAAAATACATGATAAGGTTATTGAAGGAGAATATATTTTCTCCCATAGTTGTTAGCTCATTCTGTCTTCAGATATTTTCGAGTGTTCATCATCTACTAGGCCATGTTCTCTGCACTAGAAATCTGACAGGAGACTGTGCAGCTAACAGTTCTTGATGAAGGTTTCACTCTAGTGGAGGAGACAACAGTAAACAAAACAAGCAATGCATCATAAATGAGGAATCAAAGATTCTCTGGAGAAGACAAAGCCAGAGAAGAGGACTTGGGTGTGGGCTTCCCATCCGATATAGGGTTAGCAGGGAGGGCATCTCAGATAAGCTGACATCAAGAGGAGATCTGAAGGAAGTGAGAAAGGAAGAAAATCAGTATCTGGAGGAAGAGACTTCCAGACATGTAAAGCACAGGTCCTGAGTCGGGTGGGCATGTAGTGTGTTGAGGAACCTGCAAGGAAGACTATGGTTTGCCGTAAGTGAGCAAGAGAGAGAGAGGGGTGGGAGAGCAGTTAGAGAGGCAGGAGACTCTGCAAACCATTGTAAGTACTTTAGCCTTTACTATGAAAGGGGAAGCAATTAGAGACGCTCTGATTCACACTTTAAAAGATGATATCTGGGGGCTGGCCCCGTGGCTGAGTGGTTAAGTTCGCGTGCTCCGCTGCAGGCGGCCCAGTGTTTTGTTGGTTCGAATCCTGGGCGCGGACATGGCACTGCTCATCAAACCACGCTGAGGCAGCATCCCACATGCCACAACTAGAAGGACCCACAACAAAGAATATACAACTATGTACCAGGGGACTTTGGGGAGAAAAATAAAAAATCTTTAAAAAAAAAAAAAAGATGATATCCATCTCCAGTGAAATGAGAAAATGGCCGTCACTAGACATAACACACACCAAGTTGTGCACCTCCCAAATTCCCTGACGCCTGGGGCAAAGGACACTGGAAAATGTTATTTAAATGCAATAGTCTTTAAAATATCCTCTGAGGATTATTAGCCTAGAAATAGGAGACACAGGAACTGACCTCCTTTACGTCCAGCTCACCTTCACAGGAAGGGAAGGGGAGGGGTGGAAGACAAGATAGCCTGAAGCTCTTTTATTGCTTGGTTGGTGAGGTTACCTGGGGCGGGAGGAGGGGCAGTTACTTTATCTCTTTGTTTAAATCGTCTCCTCTCTAGAGTGGGGGTAATACTCCTGACTGATGATAATATATGGTAATATTGTTGCTGTGGGTTTTATTATCATCATTGTTGTTACTGTCAGTTTTATATCTATTATGCTGATAATAATCAGATTTTTAAGCCTATATTCTAAGAGCTAGATTTCAAACTATAATATATGTTAACATAATGAATTGTCCCTATGAAACCTTTTATAAATAATGAGCTGTTCTTTACTCTTAATGACCACATGCTCTCAAAGTGCAAAGCTTATTTTCAGTAAACCTCTCAATTATTCGACAGCACTCATAAGAGCACCTTCACCACACCTCCGTGAGATTTGATGTAGAAACTTTGAATAAGAATTAAAGTACAAAGTATTTCAATATGAGACCATGTCCAGAATATTAATATTAAATATGACTAGACCAATTTTAATAATACCAATAGAAATTAGCCACCGTGAATCAAAAGTTTGAGAACTGGCTTAGGTAAATGAAGATGCTGATACTATGTGCAGGCAGAAGTAAAGTTCCTCTTCACACGGCTGTCTGTGCAGCACAGCGCATGTAAAGCCGAGCCTGACTCATAGCATGCATAGCAACTGTTTCTCTGTCAAAACAGAAAATAGTTTTCATTGACCCTCTTGAAATGACCTGATGACCTAATGACCCAGCACCATTAACAGGTTCTGGTGATAGATACTAGACTTCAGATCTTAAATGAACAGTCAAAATAAGCTAGATTAAATAACTTTTTTGCCCTATTCAATAAAACCTTGAGCTCAATAATCAGCCATTTGGAGTTGGACGGTAAAGTCTACTGAGAACTTTTCTAATGTTTAAGGATATACGTAAAATTGATGTTTAAAAACCACTACTATTTCATCCACTTTTACTTTTTAAAATGCTTTTTATTGACAGATGTGGGCAAAAAAATGTCACTTAAATCCAAGTTACAACTTTCTAGTTTGTTTAAATGATTACCAGAAGCACTAGCAAACATAGGGATTGATGATAACACCTGAATTTAAATGTCCCACCTTTCAAACTTTACAAAGAATTTTATCAGTCAGCGCCCCATCATTCCGAGGACTGGTTCTGAGGGCGCGGGGAGGCGGAGGCAGGAGTCCCGGCGCGTTGCTGTGAACAGTCCTTTCTCGAAAACGCGGAGCGTCTGTGGCGGGGCTGACTCGTTTGCCCCGTCTGTAGCCTACTCAAGGGCTTTAGTTCCAAGAATAATGAATCTGCTTTTGAATACGTATTTTGAAAATATGAAATCACCCCATGAGCTATTTGTCTATTTCCTACTTCACCACTCCGTGTCGTTCTTCCAGGAGACCTGGCATTGAGAGAACAATACCTGAAATAGCAAGGCCTCTAGTTCTCTGCATTCCAGAAGTGACTCTGGGCTTTGGATATCGCTCTGTTTATAACATTAGAAATGTATTGGTAAATATGCTTGTCACAAGGACACAGTAAATGAAAAAGCAGGGAGAACTGAAATAACAGCCTTTGGAAGATGGCCTGAAAGTGGATCATCTGCTTAGCCATTGTTCTTTGATGCTTTGAAAGTTTTGATTGAGGAATGTGTGTGGGGGGGAGGTGTGTGTGTGATCTGTGTGGAGGGGGCATTGCCAATATGAAGGTCAGAAGACTACCATAAAACATACTATGTTCAGCTGCATTCAGAGAAGACAATGGGAGGAAATGAGAAGACATTGGGGGTAGGCAAAGGAGAGAAAAAGAAAAAATACTACTGGTGGGGGCCATTTTCCCAGTGACTTCCAAGCTTCTGTTAGGCAGATGACTCACCATGGATATAATTGTAATAACTGATGGAAAACTAAATTGAAGTCTACATCCAAAGAAAGTGCTCTTGGTTGTTCTGGTTTTGTCCTCTAGCACATCATAAGACATAAAGAGTAGAGTAACGTCACAAATAAGTCTTTTCTTTATTCAGTAAACATTTACTAGTGATCCAGTCTTCCTGATATATAGCATAGTGGTTCCTACAAATTTTCATATTCATCCTATAGGCTTGGAAAGTCACTGAGACTCTCTGTGAATCAGTTTCATCACCTGCAAAGTGAGAGGAACAATAATAATGACAACATAAGATTAGTGTGAGGAATCAGTGGAGTAATTTATTCATAGCGCTTTGTACACACATGAGCACATAGTAGGCACTCAATGTTAGTATCATTATAATTATGAAATTGTACCATTTTATGAACTGTAGAAGTGAACTTAAACAGCATAAAAATCACTTTATGTATCTCCACACTGCTGCTTATGCATTTGAAAGTCCTTCATTCTCTGCCAGATTGGAGAGAAATAAAGGATATCTTATGGGAAATAAGAATGAAAAGAGAACTGTGTTGCTGGGGCATAGTTTCAGCTGTGTCAAGGGCAGCATTACCCAAAGCATATTTTTCAGAACTCAAAAAATAAAGCAAATTCTATTGTTAAATAAATTCTATATTATTTAGCTCTTCTAGAAATTTGTAACAAAAAGAGCCCATCAATGGCCCTGAGATTATGAGATATAAATAAACACCAGAACAACAAAAAAATCTTTAGCACAAGATTTTTCGAATTTAACAAACCATAAATATCCAAACACCCTACTACCCCGAATCCTTTTGTTGCGGGGGAGGGTAGCATTGCATCTATTCATCTTCGACTTTAGGAAAAGGCTGAACACTGGTAAAATGTAATTTAGAAGACAAAAAAGGAAAAAAAAATAAAAACAATACTTTTCTCATTCTTAAAACATAGTTCAGGAAAGCAGTAGATAAGATCTATGAGAAAGGACATGTATGCAAAGGAGTGGATGTGAGGGTAACAAGCTGAGGTGGCAGCCTCTTCGAGGATCAGCAATTTTATGTGACCTGTAATCGTGAATGATTTATGACTTCACTTTGCTTAATACCTGGATTACCACAAGCCATATTCCCGTTATGGTCAAAGCATGGATAAATTAAAGTTGTCTGCATGTTTGGAAAAATAGATAATTTGGAGAGAAAAGCACTGAATTTAGATTATATCTCCCACTGCATATTTTCTTCACAAAATTAACAGTATCAGAGCATTCCACTTGCTAAGTCTTATTTTCTTTTTTTACATATTAGTTTTTGGGTATATTTTGAGCTGTTATAGCAGGTTTATGTCTATCTTTTAACAGCACCATGTGTAATGTACCAACATGATTCTACCTATCTGATAATCTTGTATCAAATTCCCAGCACTGTTCAACAGGATGGCAAGGAATATTATAGTGGGTAGAACATTTAATAAAAATGTGGCAGCGGTGTAATTTTCACCACTTATTGACATATTATTTCCAAATGCTTATATTTATATACAAATACCTATATTTCCAAATACTTTTTTTATGCTAAAATAATGGAAATTTAAAAAGCCTAATCCTTTTGATTAGACACCAATATGTCTGAAGACCATATATGTAAGAACACTGAAATACATGTATTTGGAAAATGAGTATTTTGCTGTAACTACAGTGTAGCAGCAGATAGATATCAAAGAGGAAATAAGTTTGGGAAATTAATGTGAAAATCAAGCGCTGAGTACAATCATTATGGAACAGCATGAAGTTTTTGAGTAAGAGTAATATGAACAAGTAAATTATTTAGGGAGGTATTTCTGGTGGGTTTTAAGGAATGACTTATGTGCTAATTTAATTCGCAGGTAGACGAATTTTAGTTCTCCCTCGTGGGTTCTCATGGTCAAATTGTATTAACAATAGAACTCTATTAGAGAAAAGAAGTAATAATTTGTATCAAGAGACAAAAAGAGACATTGCACAAATGACCTCTTCTAATACCACTGTTCACAGACAAGTTGCACAATCTGCTCATATGTCTTTAAAAAGGCAAAAACAAACATGATAGTAATGACCCCTCATTGACCTTCCTTTTCAGTTGCTCTGCTGTAACTTATAGTTGAAGTTGATTGGGAAATGTCCGTCCGTCCTAGGGACAGGCCTCATCTCGCTGATATTCCAACCGCTCCCCACTGCCTTTCATCAAAGTGAGCCTTAAATAGGCCCCTCTCAGCACAGGTGGGGGCAGGGGGTGGGGGGTAGAGGCAGATGAACTGTGACAAGGATAAGGGGTGAACTTATCTTTATTGGCTCAAAAACTATTTCATTCAGAGGATAAGAATTAGTAAAATAATAATAATAAACACAAACACTTATCTAGGTAGGGACGTCCATAACGGTAGTGTGAGTTATTTATTAAAAAAAAGGAAAGAATTAAAGTCTCTGGAAATTGTCCTAATGGCATATAGCAAAGGGAGAAACACTTATTCAAATTTTGGTAAGAAGGAGAGTCTTGGCATTTGAGCCATGATTGTTCCCTTCCCTCCTCCCCCTCTCAGCCCAGCTAAGTGTGATGGAAGCTCACCAGAATAGAGGCTCCTTGTCCCCATAACTCCCATCCTAGAGCAACACTCTCATCCCAGGAGCAGCAGGCTGCCAATTACTCTGGTCCCCGCAGCTGTGTTGCAAGAAGCTCTATTCCAGGCAGGTACAACAGAGAGGGCTGCAGGCTGAGAACACTGGGTCTCCACCTCTCAACCCACAGTTTGCTTATAGCGTGGAGGTTCCATTCCAAATGAGCAAGCTGAGAAAACTAGTAGCTACCAAACCACTCAACATTCTACCTGTAGAGCAGGGGTAATATTCCAGGAGAAGCGGGCTGCTGTCTCCACCCCAGCTCCAATGCAGAAGGGCAGAGGTCCTAACCGGATGGAGAAGCAGTCGGCAACAGGAGAGCCACCCACATTTTCCCCCGAAGAGAGTGACTTTTTTGAAATAGAGCCTGGAGAAGTTCATGCATAAGGACGTGTGGAAAACATTGGCGATCTTGGTAGGAAGCAATTGAGAGAAGATGGAATGTAAGACTAGGTAGAAATTAAATACAGAGAAGAGTGAAAGAGACAGCTGGGTCTCTTAAGGCTGAAAATACTCAGCCTCTAAAAGGGACACAAGTTTAATTGGATCAGAATGTGGAGCAATTTATGCCCCAGAGTGTTGATGACACAACAGATCATCCTCTCGCAGTCAGTTAGGGATAACTAATGGATGTGATTCCAGTGTGGCAAACGTTTCCAAAGCTTAACTGAGAGATTAAAGAGAGACAAAGACAGCCCAACTAAAATCATAGTCATAACTAGTGAAACCATGGCAGGGGCTGTGACAGCCCAGGACTGAGGAGCAACAGTAGAGGCTTCACACCACAAGGGCAGTAGACTTCACCAAAACAGTCCACCCAGGGCACTGAAAAGCAAGCAAATAGGAACATAATAAAGACAAAAATCCCTAGGTTGGCGGCAGTGTGGATCATTTTTTAGAGTTGCTACAATATATCATTTAAAATGTCCAGTTAGCAACAGAAAAATAAGACATATAAAGAAACAGGAAAGCATTACTTAAACACAGGGGGAAAAGCAGGCAAAAGAAACTGACTCTGAGGAGGCCCAGATATTTGGAAAAATTATGCTATGAAGATAGTCACAAAAACCACATATTATTTGTTCAATTTATATAATATATCCAGAAGAGGCAAATCTACAGTGACAGAAAACTAGAGTCATGGCTGCCTAGATCTGAGGCAGGGACATGAGGATAGAAGGTTAACAGGTTTTTTGGGGGGTGACAAAAATGTTCTAAAATTGGATTTGTGACGATAGTTGCACAAATCTCCGAATATACTAAAAAACACAAAATTATATACCTTAGCTAAAGTTGTATATGAATTATATATCTCAATAAGACTGTTTAAAAAGATACATAGAGGGCTGGCCCAGTGGTGCAGTGGTTAAGTGTGCATGTTCTGCTTCTCGGTGGCCCGGGGTTCGCAGGTTCGGATCCCAGGTGTGGACATGGCATCATTGGGCACGCCATGCTGTGGCAGGCATCCCACATATAAAGTAGAGGAAGATGAGCATGGATGTTATCTCAGGGCCAGTCTTCCTCAGCAAAAAGAAGATGATTGGCAGTAGTTAGCTCAGGGCTAATCTTCCTCAAAACAAAAAAAAGGAAAGAAAGAATTTTAAAAAGAGATACATAGTAATTTGCACATAAGGTTATTTTTAATAATAGATTGGAGCCATTGTAGAGAAAATCCATTTGAATATTTATTTAAAAATAATCTGTAGTGCGGCCGTCCCGTGACCGAGTGGTTAGGTTCATGCACTCCACTTCGGCGCCTCGGGGTTTCGCCAGTTTGGATCCTGGGTGCTGACATGGCACTGCTCATCAGGCCAGGCTGAGGCGGCATCCCACATGCCACAACCAGAAGGACCTACAACTAGAATGTACAACTATGTACTGGGGGACTTTAGGGAGAAGAAGGAAAAAAAAAGAAGATTGGCAACAGATGTTAGCTCAGGTGTCAATCTTTAAAAAAAGAAAAATTTAGCTGTAGGAATTTTGCTGATTGGTACAATATTTTCTCTAATTCATTTCTATTTTAACTCAAAATATACTTTATATCTGATCCTATGACTTTGTTATCGCGTGTGCTTCCCTTTAACAAATGGTACTAGAGAAGCAGAAGAGTCAATATTCCACACGAGACAATCCCTACAATACAAGTTGACACCTGATTTACTCCTCCTCTGTCCAAGCAAGATGAGATAATCACAGGCAGAACTTTAAGAAATACTCTTCATCCGTGCTGGAAGAATCGATCAAGCGTAGAACCATAAATATGGCACATGACAGGAGAGTGATTCCAGCATTCCTTCAGTTATTAAGTAGAAATACAATATATTGAGGATGGAAACTCCAGAAATAGTAGTTCTATCAGAAGTTGCAGATGTGAATTGTTATTAAAAAGAATTGCAAAATAAAATTATGTTAAAAATTAGACCCAAGGAAAATGGAAAATGAGGTGATTCTTGTTAAAAAGCAATGAGATCTGGATCAGATTATGAGTTTTGAAATATACCCAACTCTGGAACATTTATGAACTTCCATTTGTCACTGACCCTCCAGTGCAGAATAGGAATAGAACACAAGCACGTACTAAACAGAGGGCATGATGGGAAAGGTCGCTAGGAAAATAAAGTAACAGTAACTCAATCACATATGTAACACGCATGAGGGAGAAGACTGGCAAGGAGGTTGAGCCCAATAAAATGGCCCCTTTAATTCAAATAAGTACCCCGAGGGCATCTATTTCATAACTTTAATTTTAATCTCTTCTCTTTACAATGCCATTCAATAAAGCAGAATAAATCAATAAAAAGTAACTAATGTATAGATAAGAAAGTAATAGTTTTCATTTAAGTCCAATTGAATTTCAAGATCTTTAAAGACAATCAAAAAACAATCAGTTTCTACTATTTAATGTGAAATCTAGTAAATATTTTCCTCATGATTTAAAAGTGAATAGTAAATATTTGAGGGAAATATTTCTTTATGTACTTAATTTAAATGTTTTACAAAACACCATTAGGAATTTCAAGTAGATATTGTGGGGGAAAAACCTGTTATGAAAAATTTAGGAAAATGCATTTTTGATAAGGCCTATGATGAGGCTGTTGTATAATTCTTCCAAAAATTTTTGTCAAGAATATTAATATACATTGCACTTTTATTTCCATTAAATCATGTAACCGAGCTCCCACTGCAGCCTCACTAGCTACATTTCAGTGTATCTCTTCCTCTCAGTCAGGCTGTCATAACTGGGACATCTCCTATTCGTGTCTATTACTAATCACTTTGAATGAAATTGTGCAGAAAATGAATTATGCAGTCACTATATGGCTATTTTTGCCAGTTGCCAATATATCACTCTTAAAACCAAGAATATATTGGGAGTTTTTGATCTGCAGTTTAATTTTCTCTTGGGAGAGGTTTCAAAGCTATGAAAATGACTAACCATTATCATATTAATAATGATAATAACCACATTATGTTGTTATTTTTTAAAGTGCTTTCGTGCATTATTTCTATTTGTCATCTCTCTCCCCCACACACACACACAACAAGAGGCCTTAGCCTCTGTTTTGCAAATGGAAAATCATGATCAAAGAGGTCTAGTAATTTGAGTAAGATCATAACGTCAGTAAACATCAGACCTAGAGTTCAAACCCAGGAATTCAGAGACCAAAATCTGATATGTTTTTAGCAAAATCATGATAATTCTGTGGGTTATTTCTTCTGGCAAGGGATACAGTGAAATATTAATGCAAAGTGGATAAAAATTACCGCTGGTATTAGTGTTTTGGTGTGCCTATCCTGAAAGCTATATAATATAATAATATTGCATATAACATTAAATTATAACATTTTAAAAGGATCAAATAGGTTTTCTGGTAATCATTGTTATATAATACTACTGGAGTATAAAAATGTGACAGAAATGAATTAAAAGAAAATGAATGAAAAAATGGCAAAATACTTTTTGTAAAAGATTATTCACATTGTCAGTCTTGAAAGTTCTGGGATTTTAAGCTACGTATTGACCTACATAAATTAAACTTTAGTATAGAGCAAATGTTTCTAAATATATAGAAATATAACTAAAGTCATTATACTGTGAGCTAATCTTGATAATTGCAAAGGAACTATCTCCAGGGTTTTACATGACACTTTTTGTGATCATTGGAAACATTCAGTAATTTTTACTGTCTTAATCTTTACCATGTTGTAACTCTTACCAAAATGGCCCATGACTCACTGCAACTAGCTCGATGTGGTGGTTTATTCTTTCTTCAAATACTATACGTCATGCCCCTTTCTTTCATTCCCATACAGCATTCCATGTGTGATCACTAGTTCGGAAAATGAAGAATTTGTATGACAGTATTGCAGCATTAACAATGGATCCTAAACAGAAGAGTTTATTGTTTCTTAACATTTTACAAACATTGCCTGATTTAATCTTCATAATAACCTTAGATGGATGTATCATTATTGTGATGATTATACGGATGAGGATATTTGGACAGGGAGAGCATAAATCATTTGCCCAATATCACACAATTATACAAAGGTGTATATAGCACTACCATATTCCTCTCTTTAAAATGTTTCCTACTGAAGCTTCTCAATTCCTCTCTTTGCTAAATGGCACAAATGCCACTCCTTTTAGGTGCCTGAAACTAATATGAAATGTCTACCAGAAAGCTGAATCAATTATAATATAAGCCTACACTATTGTAGCCAGTAGGTTTTACATCCTTTAGTTGAATCTGGTTAGCTGTAGATAGTGATAAAGTGAGCAAAGTGTCAAGCTAGTTAATACAAAATTCCAGTATTTTTCAGAAATGAATCTGCAGACTCTTGGGAATCTATAGCTATATATTCCAGGCTTAACTAGTACTGTTTTATGTCCTTTCTGTTTTAGGTTTTATTTGATATCTAATATGAATATAAAAATGTTTGGGAGAGAGAGAGAGATTGAGACTGAGAGAGGAAAAGGGAGAGTGCGCACCCTGGATCTTCAGGCTGTCCACCTCACACTCAGTTCACTCCATGTCGATACATTCATTTGAATCTATGTGTGCGATTGCTCACCTCAGCAAAGAGCAACTGCATTAATTGTATTTTCTATGAGAAAAGACAAAGGGAGATTTAATCTACAAACGTGTAGCTTATGTTAGGCAAAGATCAAACGTTGTCCCAACTGGCTCTGTGAAGAAAGGTTTCACGGTAGTTAGCGCTGAGAAAAGTTGCGAAAGCATTGAGACATATTCACACTACAGGAAATGCCAACCTCTTACACTTTGAAGAAACCGTCTCCCTGACGTCAGCACCTACACAGGTGTTGTGAGCATGTATTCAGTAGACCCAAAGCAGCATCTGCTAAAATAATACTGTTTTTTAGTTTATCGTTGAATTAGTATGTAAACCTAAGAAAGCTATGCCTAATTTTATTTTTGTCCATTTTAAGTAACATCATAGTGATTTTGGTAACATGAAAATTTAAATCAACCATTGGGGTCTTCAAGAATTTTTCTTTTTAAGGAGTTATTAGTAATGTTAAAGAAGTATTGGTATAGTCCAAACTAATAAAAAGAATAATGACAATAATATTTTTATGATAAAATATTATGTCACATCTTGCTTTATTTACTTGAGGTATACATATATTTCAAATATTAACAAGTAAATTTGTATTAAATCATCTGTAATGTAAACTACTCAGAATCACATGATTTTTCTATTTTACAATATGAAAACTTAAATTCTGTAGATTAGGGACTTGTCTGAAGTGACAAAACTGTTATGAAAGAGCTGGTATTGGAACCCACATCTCCTAATCCATATTTCAATTTCCTACTATCACTGTCAGCTTGTACCACTTAGCGTTATTAATTATATAAAAATAAATGTAATATATAAAATAGTCAGAATAGAAAAATTGCCAAACCTTCATACTAACTACTTTTCTTATGGCTTCTTCACTTATGATGTCTTATTATGCAGTTTAACCACATATTTTCATTGCACATTTATGCATTCCACTCTTCAGAGTGTCATATATATTCCATTTATTTCAATTTACTTCCAGCAGATTAAATGTGGCTCAGTCACAGTACGACTGTGGGTGACAACCTCTCTGCATATTTAAGAGAAATTTGAACAATATAAATCAGTTATACTATTTTCCATGTTAGGGAATGAAATCTTGACATCCTCTGTAATAACCATAACAAAATTCTCCACCAAGACTTTAAGGCAGGAAGTCTGGCTCAAACTCATATTCTGAATATTTTTTTGCAGTGCTAGCTGATGCATCTTGGTTTCTATGACAATTTGAGTGCTACAAAGATGGGATTTTAAGCACCTCAAATTATCCTTCTCCTACCCTTAATGTTTGCATCAGCCATATTGAACTACTTTTAGTTATTTTAAGCATGTATTCACCATGCTCCAAATTCCTCTGTGACTTTATTCATTCCATATTGTTAATTGCATGAATTTCTATTCATTCCACTCCCAATTTCCTAGTACATACCTCCATAAATTTTTAAACATGTCAAATGTCACCAGCTATAATATGTCTTCTTTAACTTATAGAAGTCCAAATTATGGGCTTGTTATTCTTTGAGGACAAAATATTTTACCATAATACAGCAGCAATTTGTACATATATCTCCCTATTAAATGACCAAATAAATTATATAATTTATCTGTTTTTATATCTATCTGCTGCATCAGACTATAAACTCTTTGAACTCAAATACTGTGTGTCATTCATCTTGGCATTGCCACTGCCTAGTGTAATACTTGGTAGGAAGGAGAAATTAAATAAAATTTTAATAAATTAATTAATCTGACTCAAAGTGGAAAAATCTGCTTCAATGGCATAAAAATGATGGCAACTTTGAACCTAGAGCTCCAGAGCTTACAGCACTTTAGAAATTAACAATATCGAAAACAAAATTTTAATGATGAATTTATACAAAGGTGCTAAAGTTAACAAATTATTTATAGTTGATATTTCCTTATTTCTTCAAAATATTCTTGTTAATTTTAAAATTACAAAAGAATGAGCAATGTTCAGATAAAATAGATAAGATAGGTGAATTTCATCATTATAAGTAAAAGGTTTATCATAACTGAAGATATCCTAAGATTTGAGGCGATATCTAAAATTGATTTAATAAATATAACAATATCTTGCTATACTGCAGAAAGTGGGATCCAAAAATATAACTCTTTATAATGCAGGATCCTGTAATTGAGAGAGTACCTGACAGAACTGCGGTGAGCCTGTGTGCAAATCAGTGGGAGACTCAGGAGACGGTGACTCACCTGGCCTGTCTCAACTCTAGTCAGGCCTCCTAGAGTTTCCTTCTAGCTGAAATACTGATAGGGATCATTCTGGTTCCTACTATGGGGGACTGGAATTGGCCACCTCACGACATGTCTCTTTGGCATGAGGATTATTTTGGGCTGGTTACTTTTAAAAACTGCAGACATGAGAGAAACTCTGAAAAGTAGAATTTACTTACCCTTTGTAAGAGATATTTACATTTGTAAGGGAAACCTCCATCTGTAAAGGTATCTCCCTCTCTGTACCAGGAAGAAGGGGGGATGAGTTTATCTCTAGAAACTCTTATCAATGCAGAAGGCAAGGACTTGAATCTGCATAATAACCTTATGCTAGTTTACTGTGCTTTTCGGGTAATCTCCCATGACTGACTCCCCCCACTGCCAACATCCTCCTTTGTCTTTAGCTGAGTATGGTATTTAAGGTGAGAGCTTCCGCCATTTTAGTGAGTTACGCAGTTTTTCTCGGTTTCTCCCATGTACACATGCTATTAAATTTTGTTTGATTTTCTCCTGCTAACCTGCCTCTTTGATTACTTGACCGGCCATAAGAACCTTAAGGAAAAGCAGGGGTTGGGGCGGGGGTGGGGGGGGATTCTCCCCCCCCCCACCCTGACACTACATTGGTGGGAGTTTTCAAGGCACTGGTGGTAATACTGATAATCTCCTGGTTTGTTGTCCCCACTTTTAGAGAGATTAAGCTAGAGATGTTGAAAATGGAGACCCACTGTCCACCTCCACTCCAGAGGAGGGATTCTCTGTCATTTACCCATATGGACATGACTTTTATGCTAAGATCTTTCAGTTTAACCCTTTTAAGAAAAGGGTTGGATGGAGAATGAGAGACAATTGTTGATCTTATTATATATGACTTTTGGTTGGTAGCTCACATCATCTCAGACATCCACTGCATTTATTATGTACCTACTAGGTTCTGGCAATTAATCAAGATTAAGATTGTAGGAATATACTAGGGAACAAGAAAAAACATGGTTCTTACCTTAGAGGAGCTATGAGTCTTCCTGGAAGACAGAAGTAAATGTATTAACACAAATAGTGAATTAAGGCTGCCATTCAAAAAACGTCGCAAATGTTAAGTACCATCCGTGAGGGCAGTGATTTACTTAGCCTGGGCCAGAGAATGTTGTTTAAGTGGAGATCTGAAAAATGAGCAGAAGTTAAAAAGGTGAAGCAAAGAGGGTGGACAAAGATCTTTCCAGTCAGAGGAAGAGCATATGGAAAAACGTAGAGAAAGAAGGAGCTGAAAATGAAAATAGGAAGTCTAGTGTATCTGTAGAGAAAATAGCAAGAGAAAGAATAATGGAAATTATTATTGCTGAAAATGGGACCAGCAATGAATGATTGGTATTTGAAATTAAAAACAAAAACAGCTGGGACTTCTGCAATGGCAGGGTAAGGAGCTCAGTGGAGCCTCTGCCCAGCAAAACAACAATTAAATTGGCGAAAATCATAATAAAACAATCATTTAAAGTGTCTGGAAATTGTCCTAAGAGGATGCAGCAAATAAGGAAATATTCTACTAAATCTTGATAGGAACAGCACAATTTGTGGTGTTTGAGCCATAACCTCTTCCATTCAACACCACCATTACCACCCAGTTTTATGTTACAAAACCCTAGCCCAGATACCCTATTCTAGGCAGGGGTAGCCAAGAAGACCTTGGTTCACTGTCCCCAGTCCCAGTAAAGGGCTATGGTTTCACCTCAGGAGAGGTAGGCTGCCCATGTTTCTTATCATACCATCCAACCCCATGCTAAAAGCTCTACTCCAGGCAGATGCAGCAGACAGGGACAAATCTCTCTTCCTCTCCACAGCCCCCGCTGAGAGGAAGGAAGTTCTTCCTTAGGGATGGCAGAGATCTTGACTGTCCATGCCCCAGCTCCCTGGTAGGGTGGAGGTTCCATGCTGGAAAGGAGCAAGCCAAAAAGATCAGGGGCTACCCACCCCCCAACCAGTACCCACTCCTAGAGCAGGAGTATCACCCTGAGAAAAGTGGGTCCCCACCTCCTGGTCAGGTGCATTAGAAGGGTTTCTGGCCTTAGGAGAGGCCGCCTTAGCACAGAGTTCTGCAGCTTTGCCTCAGGGTACTGCCTTTATTTGGAACAGAGAAGCAGCGAGAATTCACTGCCTAAGGGCACTGCCAAAAATAATGGAGATCTTAGTGGATATCGATTAAGAAGAGGCTGGTAGGTCCACAATACAAGCAAAACAGAGCAGCCAGAAGTTTAATAGGATCAGGGAGAGTGACAGCTCAGAAGAGCCCTCCAGGAATCACGGTCCACTCTGGGGTTTGGGAAGGCTGTGCACAGTGCTGGCTGCGCCTGCTCAGAGCAATCAGAGCAGGACATGGGGTGGAACTGAAAACATTCCCCAAGCCACAGGCAGACCCACCAACACAGGCCAGACGCCTCACTGGCACAGGGGCTTAAACACAACTTCTAAGCAGTCAATGACTGAACAATTAGCTAATCTAACCCTGGGGTGACTCCAAAAGGAGTCAAGCTTAAAAACAAAGTAACACCTATTCCCCAACAGTCTGTGCGCATGTGCAAGATGGCGCCCTCTGAGGAGAGGTCAGGGCGGGAACCTCCAAGCTCATCGTCTCTGGTTTAGGCAAAAGTAGGGAAACTCCCTAGGGTGTTTGCAGCCTCCAAGCCGCAAACACATCCAACAGTAAAAGGGTAAAAAATCTACCTGGCTAAGGAGACTTCAGCACAGCCTTCCACCAACAAATGGCTTATACCTCACCCCCACCTCCCCTCGGGGCAAGCTCTAGGTAGCTGGCCAAAAGATAAAACAAGGGGAAAAAATAGTATGAGCGGGAACATCATTGCAGAGAAAATTTATTCCACAGTTAACTTAAGCAAGTCACCAAACAAATAAATCACCAAGCAAACAACAACAATAGCTCCCAACAGGTGGGGGGATGGGACCTGTATTGGGGTGCTACAACATATTATCTAAAATGTCCAGTTTGCAACAAAAAAATAGGAGAGATACAAAGAAACAGAAAAATGTGACCGATACACAGAAAAGAAGCAAACAATAGAAGCTGCCTGTGAAGGGCCCAGATGGTGGATTTGGCCAATGAAGACTTCAAAGTAGCTATTGTAATAAAATATGTTCAAAGAATTGAAGGAGATGAGATTAAATAATTAAAGGAAGGCATGATGACAATTTCTCATCAAATAGAGAATGTCAATAAGAGAGAGATACTATAAAAAAGACACAATGGGAATTCTTTAGATGCAAAGTTTAATAATTGAAAAATTCACTAGAGAGGCTCAACAGTCCTGACACATGCTACAACAGGGACGGATCCTGAAAGCATTGTGCTAAGGGACAGAAAAAAAGACACAAACACCGTACAAAGCGTGATTCCATTTATATGAAATGTACAGAATAGGCAGATGTACAGAGGCAGAAAGTAGATTAGTCGTTGCCTAGGATTTTGGGGTATTACCAGAATTATGTCCCCCCAGATTCCTGTGTTGAAGCGCTAACCCCCAGTCCCTCAGAATGTGATGCTATTTGGAAATAGGATGACGTGGTGTCCTAAATGGGAGCCTAGAACAAAAAGGGACATTAGGTAAAAGCTAAGTAAAACTGAATAAAGTATGGACTTTAGTTAATGATAACGTATCAATATCATTTCATTATATGTAAAAAATTTAACATTCTAATGTAAGATATTAACAAAAAGGGAAACTGGTATTGAGGTATATGGGAACTCTGTACTATCCTTGTAACTTTTCAGTAAACCTAAAATTATTCTGATATTAAAAGTTTACTTTTAAAGTGAGGCTGGGATTGAAAGAAGGGGGATATTATCCTGAATATTGTAGAGCATTTTAAGGAATTTGAGCTTTAAGAATTTTGGAAAATAATTGAAAGATAAATTATAAGAAAGTAACATAATCATTTTTGAGGAGGTTATTTTCTCTGTACAAACAGGTGCATATAAGACGTTGAAATCTGATTTCCACTCTTGGTCTGACTGTTTGACTTGAGTTCACAAGCCGTGTCTTGTCTGACTTAAAGAAATCATTCAATCATTCAAATCAACAGCAACAGTAAATCCAAACAAGATTGGTATTAAAAAAAAAATGAGAATGAATGGATCTGAGTATAGATTAGAGAACTATTAACTTCGCTGTTTTCATCATGGCCCCAGCAGGATGTTCAATGAGATCTTTAAAGTGGAATAAATATAGGAAAAATCCAAAGGATTTGAGCAGAAAAGGAGGAAAAATACAAAAAAAACAAGAAAAAAAGGAAAAAGTGTTGTTTTTTCTACCTTCACTTCCAAAAGTGTTTCTCTCTTTTGAGTAAAAAGAAGATATGAAATCCTGAGCCGTTTCTTCACGAAGAGGTTGACAGATCCATCCAGAAGACATTTAAGCAGCTGCTTACCTAGAGGTCACATAGGATGACTCATTTATTGTCTTAACATTCTTGGCAGTAAGAAGCTTAACGTGCACTTCAAGTGAGTGGAGAGATTCAATTTATTGTGGAGAATTTATCAGAAGAAACAGAGAAAATATTCCAATCAACTAGTCTAAAACTAACTTGACTTTTTCTCAACTATCTTCTTCTTTTGACGTTATTTCAATGATGATATAACTAATCCAAGAGCCCTGCTGGCCCCAAGAACTAGGGATCCTTCACGAATGGCCTCCTCTCATCCTCTGTGAGTCATTTATCGATGGCGCTCTTCCAGACTCCTAAATCACTCTCATATTCGTTGTCTCCAACAATGTTGTTATTTATGTATACGCCTACATCCATTTTCATTTTGATCATTGAAATAGCCCCCAGATTTTCCTACCCAGAATCGAATCCACTTCCAATCCATCCCCACACTGTTGCCAAAAGACACTTTCTAAAATGCAGATCTGGTTTTTTCACGCCATTGTTTAATATCACTCTCTGGTTCCTCTTAACCCAGATAATAAAGTCTGACCTTCTCAAAAGAGCATGTGAAGTCCTTTATATGTGAAGATGGCCGGTGTCAACCTCTCTTGGCTTATCTCCCACCACTCTTTTTTATATGTCTTCTATCCATACATGTAAAAGTTGTATAGCTTGTTTGACAAAAAACGTAATTTTATTTTCCATGTATTTTTTTCTCTAGTCTATGATGCTGACTTCTATTTACATTTTGGACTTAGCTCAAGTGTTCTCTTCTCTCTACAGCCTTTATCCACCACTTCTCCCATCAGGTAGGGTTAAGGTCTACCTGTATGGGTTTCCTGGCAGCCCACGCACACTTCTTTTTAACTGCTGATGGAACTGTATGTGCAATTGTTTATATATAGTAAATGCACAGACACATGCTGTGTTTGATTGCACATAAAAAACGTAGTTTATTATGTGTGACTGATTTATATTTTTAAGGAATTAGATAAAAGCAAAACAAATGAATCAGGCAAGTTTTAATATACGCATACGTAACAACTTAAACAGTCCCGATGGGAAGTACAAAATCTTCCAAGGTGTCTTAGTCTACTCTGGCTGCTGTAACAAAATTCTATAGCTGGGTGGCTTGAACAACAGAAATTTATATTCTCACAGTGCTGGAGGCTGGAAGTCCGAGATCAGGAGGCCAGCGTGGTTTGGTTCTGGTGAGAGCTCTCTTCTTGACTTGTGGATGCTCACCTTCCAACTGTGTCCTCACATGGCTGTTCCTTGGTGGATGCCTGTGGAGAAAGGGAGACAGACATCTCTCTTCCTTTCCTTATTAAGCCACAAATCATATTGGATTAAGACCCCACCTTTATGATCTATTATAACCTTAATTTTCTCCCAAAAGCCCTATCTCTAAATACTGTCATGTGGTGGGTAAGGCTTCAACATATGAATGTGGGGGGTGGGGGCGGGTATCAATTCAACCCATAGCACAAGTTAAACATGTTTGCTATGTCGGATTTCTGGGTCTTCTGCATCCCTTTCTATTTCTAGGTTGGAAGTATCCTGGGCTAATATCTCTTCTCCATCTGATCACTATTTGCCTTATTTGTCTTGTGACTCAATTTGGTGACAGTATAACACACGATTTCATGGGTCTAGCCTCCCTCAGAGACCCAGTGACACTCTCTGACAAACTCATCTTCTCTTGGTGTTGAGTCACTGATCTGTAATGTATTCTCCTGTGAGATTCTCCTTATTTGTCCATCCGAGCCCCACAGAAGGGTTACCTTGCCCTGGAAGAGAAGACCATGCGACAGGCTTTCTGGTCTCAATCACAGAATAAAGTTCATTGCACTGCAAACAACCTTCCAGTTTGTCTCAGGCTTTCCTTGTTGTTCTGATGCTTCTATCAATGTATATTGGACTGCTTGAAAATAGCACCTTTAATAATAATTTCTCTGACATTGCTATAACTGCTTTGTTTTTATTCTTTCGAGGTTTTTAATCATCCTTCTTTACTTTTCGTTGAATTATACCATGATGGAGGCATGTGTTTTAAGCAGAATATGTATAGAGTTGTTTGGGGGTTTTGTTTGTTTGTTTTAAAGAGCATGAGACTGTTACTGCCAAAGATGGGTTGTCTGCCCACTGCAAGACATGCCAGTAGCTTAGAGGCAAGGTGGTAGGAGAGAAAGGGTTTTATTACAGCTTGCTAGCAAGAGGGAAGATGGATGACTAATGTCCAAAAGAACCATCTTACAGAACAAAGTCTACAGGCCAGTTATATATGGGGCTGGTCTCCTGGTGGGGCCTCCATCTGATCTCTGGGTGAGAGCAGACATCTGGTCTTAGTTCCTGACAGTCTTTGTTTTCACTGTATGTGCATCAGAGACCAGAACAATGTCCTATACCCTGATCTTCCAGTTGACGATGGCTATCAGCATAGGCTGTCTGCTGGGGGCTCATCACATTCCTAAGGAACTCAAAAGAACAAAGTTATCTTAAAGCAGCTGGGAGGGGTCACAAACCTACAGAGCATGTCTGGGCTAGTTAATCAGAGATCATTCAATGTTACAATATGGTTTCTTTTCTACAATCTGGCTACCCTTATGTCAACCTTGTTATGAGCTGGTATTAAGACCTCTTCTGTTTTACTAGCAATATTTAAACCAATTTTATATTTTATATAATAGAAGATACTTAACTATTTTTGATACTTTCTGATGTTTGTCAATTCACATACTGTGATATCTTCTTACTATACTTTGAAATATCATCTGTTTTCTCTTAGAAGAGTTTTTTTATTATCAGAAATAAAACTTGAATTTATTATATTAGTAGTCATCTTTTCTGATGTAATGATTTTGTATCTAATTTTTTATCAAAAGTGTTATAGTAAAGATCAATACTTTCTTTTGGAGTAAATTTATAACTTTTAGCTCTAGATTAGGATTTTATTTCATATTTGTTGTGATGGTTAATTTTACATGTTGACTTGGCTGGGCCATAGACACCAGATATTTGTATAAATATTATTCTAGATGCTTCTGTCTAAGTGTTTTTGGATCAGAAGTCTTTGAACAAATGATCATTGATGTGTCCTGTTGATAGAATAAACATTGATTAGGTGTGACTTTTCATAAATTGCATAATCTTTGATTAATATCTATACATGTTAGTTATTAGCCATATATATATATATATATATATTTATTTATTTATTTATTTTGCTTCAGGAAGATTAGCCCTGAGCTAATATCTGTGCCAGTCTTCCTCTGTTTTTTCTGTGGGATGCCCCATAGCATGGCTGACAAGTGGAGTAGGTCCACACTCAGGATCAGGATTGGGATCAGGATCTGAACCTCTGAAGCTGGGCCGCAGAGGCAGAGCATGCAGAACTTTAACTGCTCGGCCACAGAGACTGCCTCTCTGTATTTGTATCTTGAAAATACCTTCACACCTACTTACAATTAAAGGTTGTTTAACTAACACATTTTATTTTAAACTCTTGTTATCATAAAACTCACTATATAAATAGTAAATACAGAAAAATTATGGCAGCATATTACTTCCTATATTCAAGGATCTTCACTGAGAATTATAGATCTGTCAAATAATATCAATAAAATATTTCAACATTATTATACTAAATAATAAATGTCAGTGTAGTCCATATGCAACACTTGTAAGGGATATAGAATTTTCATGATTTCACCCTCAGATTTTAGTACAGTAACTGGCAAATAGATTGATGAATAAAAATGTAATGCACAGGTCAGAAAAAAGCTTAACGAATAAACAAAAGCCATTTAAGTATTTAAATCATCTTTTCTGTCAAATCACAAAGTATTTGGTAATTTAACTATAAATATTACCTCAGTTATGGGAAATCAAGGAATTTTATCTTACTTTTTTATGATCTGTAGTAATTTAATGAAAGTCGGTATTTTCTTTTTGGAAATTATATGCGCATCCACAGTTCTGGTAGCTTACCCATGCAATGACACACACATACACACTCACAGACACACACACGATTAAGTCTGATTGTTTACAAATATTTCTATTGGAACTTCAGAAAAGAGAAGGGTTGAGAAACTGTGTATAATATCATTTTCCATATTTTCTACAGACCTGTTTAGTTACTTACATAATATATTTTATCGATAAAGCAGAAATGAATACAGAGCATTTTAGAAGAAGCATAAATACTTAAATCTCATCTTTCAGCCCACTGCATAGATGGGCTGACTAATTGCCGCATGAGTTTTCCAGCATACTCTCAGGAGAAAACTTTCAATTCTTTCCTCCACAGCACTTTGGAACTATTCATATTTCCACTTGCATTTTCTGACTTGTCTTGATTTCAGATTGTCTTTTGTCTTTAAATAAAACGGCTAGCTGCAGATTCCTTGGTAACAAAGGATTTTAAGAAATCATAAATATCTTCTCTGATTAGAGTCCTTCAAAAGAGGTAATATCTTTTCACGAAGATGATTTTAACTAATGTTTTATTGTTAAATCTCACTATGAAGCAACACTCCAGAAGAAAAATGGTCCTGTGCATATAATTTTGTCACAGCTTAAAAGCAAATTCATTCTTTGCCATTCATCTTTTTGTATATTCATGGTCAATACAGAGAAAAAAAAATCTATGACACTCCTAGACTTCATTGGGTTTCTGATTTTTCTCTACCAACACAAGAAAATATTCTTTAGTAATCAGGTGAGGAGTCACCCTCTGGTCTTCTCCTTTGAGAAATAGCACTAGGATGGAATTTACTTTATGCAGGATTTTAGAATTTATAATTTAACTCTTTTAACCTTTGGATTTCAGTAAAATAAGCTGTTTGTTTTCTTGGTTTTGTTTAGTTCTAGAGATCTCTTCCTTTTTATCTTCTGAATATTTAAAACTTTTGGTGTATATATGTGTATGTATGTGTGTATATGTGTGGAATATAAATACAGACACACAAACATACACACAAGTATGCAGTTGTTAAGTGGTATTTAAAAACATTTTCCCTATGTAATACATATTTAATTTTTGTTTTCCATAAACATTGCCAGTACAAGTGAAACATCACTTAGTAAGAGTAAGTCACTGACCTATATAAAATATTTTTTTCAAAAGCAATGATAGATGGGATACACAGATCATTACCTTGAATTTTTAAATTTCTACTTATATAAATGGTGAATAGTCAAAGTCCAGGCCTTACTCTCTAAAGAAGATATAATTCAAAGGAGCCTAATTGCATGTCAACGTTGTAACTTTGGGGCATGTGAAAAGGTCCTCCACATGTGAGGTGGGCCCACTGTTCAAATCTAGGGGCATCTAGGAAATTTTGCATTGTCTGATAATCACATTTAACCAAAACGGTGTAGTTTGCTATCTCAAAACGTTTTTAAGAGATCAAGATTAGTGACAAATAATAAATTTAAAAAGAGATATTAAAACTTATGTTACTCTATTGAAATAGTCTTTTGAGAGAAAACATGACTAATTGTATTAATATATTCATCTTATTACCTGGTTGCTACATTCATGTAGATGACTCAATGCTCTGTTATTTACCAATTATTTGTATTTTTTTCTATTTTGAATATAAAATCTGTCCAGTTATGGAACAAAATACAGGAACACAATGTAATTAATCTAGGAGAAAATTATATGAGAGTAAACCAAAGGCAAGAACTGTGACTCATTCTCTTAAGAACTTGATCACTTAATTTATCCTTAGATTGCTTCTGTTGTGTTATGAGAAGAACAGATGTTTAAATGGCAAGCTGCCTGAGACGCATTCTGCCCTTTATTACTCAAAGTGGCCATTGTACAAATATTCTCTTTTCATAGTTCATTGATCTCTATATTTCCTACCAATCCATCAACCTTTCTTTTATTCTCATTTGTCCTTATGACTTAGATTACATGGATAATCATTTTAAGAACACTCCTCTGAGACTCCTTGACCATTTGTGTATGTGTCAAGATTTCCGGCAAAATCCTATTGTCCACTTTTTCTGTGCCATCAATTGGGCCATTACATAAAACTATTACTTCAGAATAAAGTAGAATTATCTTACAATAATTCCAAGATTTCCGGTCTAAATGGATCCAACAAATTGCCTGAATATCACACTAGCCTTCTTAGTTTCACTTACCACTTTCTGCAATATTTTTTTTTTCACTTTTCTTCACCCCCTGTAATTTCTGCTACTTGCCACCCAGCCCCAATCTTAGAAAGAAAAGAAAATCGTTGTCCAGGAATTACTTCTTCTTCATCCCACCCAAAGCAAAGAAAGCCAGAATGTCCCCCCACTGGCCTTTGCTCCTTTTGTAGAATTTGAGAACCTTCTTTTCTTATCATCAGTCTCATCCCCCAAAAGGGCTTTGGATCCTGTTACTTGTCCTCTGAAACTTTGTTTATTAATAATATATTTTCTCTTCTATATAATTGGCTTTTCACCAACAATTTTGTCCTTTATAACAACTTTCAATCCTGCTCGAATCTCTACCATCATATGACACCAGCAAATAAACAAAAAATTATCCTTTGCCACATTGTCTCCCTATAAATCTCTTGCTCATAGAAAAACTTATTCAAATTACTCTCTAAAATCTCCATCTTCTTTCTTTGCCTAGCTCTTAATCTTTAAACCACTTAAATATGACTTCCTCTGTGATCACCACACTCAAATGGTGTATATCTTACCAAATACAATGGACATTTTCAACCTTCATCTTACAAGACATTTCGGTAGCATCTAGTAAAGCATCCTTTTCATTATGTTACATGAAATAAGCCAGACACAAGTAGTACTAGATATGTAATGTACGGCATGGTGACTGTAGTTAACAATACTGTATTGTATACTTGAAATCTGCTAAGAGAGTAGATATTAGGTGTCCTCACCACACACACACACACACACAAAGGAAAAGAAAATGTTAACCATATGAGGTTATGGATATGTTAATTAGCTTGATTGTGGTGATCATTCTACAGTGCATGCAAATACCAAAACATCAAGTTGTACACCTTAAACATATGCAATTCTTTTTTGTCAATTATAACTCAAAGCTGAAAAGCAAACAACATGCTTTTCTGCAATTCTATCCCTTTGGTTTCAATGAAACAATGTTGTTGCATTGTTTGTTTATTTGTTTGTGAGTGTGCGAGGTGTTTTTTTTCTTTTTAACATAGTCTACATATTGAGCCCTTATCAGATATATGCTTTGAATCTGTTTTTTTCCCATTCTGTGAGTTGTCCTTTCACTCTCTTGGTGGTGGCCTTTGATGCATTCATTTTTGATGCTTCAGAATCTGCTTTTGTTCTCTCGCTTCCTCAGTGACCTTTAAACACTATGACAGTTTCCTATTCTTCTTAGGAATACACCAAAATATTTAACAGTAGTATCTCACATTTTGTTGTATGACTACTGTATGCTAGCCTTTGTTTCAGGTGCCTTTGCCTGAATTAAGTTTTATTCTTGTAACGAGTATCTGAGGTGATTGCTATAATTGCCCTCATTTTATAGATGAGGCAAACACAGAAATTGTGATTCCTGAGTCTACACTGTATTGATTGTGTGTGTATGTGTGTGTGTGTTGTGGTAAAATATATGTAACATAATATTCACCATTTTAACAAGTTTAAAGTGAACAGTTCTGGGCATTTAGTAAATTCACAATGCTGTACAACCATCACCAGTATCTAGATCCAGATAATGTCATCAGCCTAAAAGAAAAACTTCTACCCACCTCCTTTTCCCATCCCCAGCCACTTGCAACCATTAAACTGCTTTCTCTCTGTCAATGTGCTTATTCTGGACATGTCATCTATCCTAGAACATTTCACACATATGTGATCTTACTGTGGCCCAGGAAACTCTCTATGTACTGTCCTTGGTTTATCTTTCTAGCTTCAGCTTTATTTCTCTGCCTGCCCTGCACTCCCTTGGTCATGAAGGTTGTTCGCATTCCTTATTCTTCTAGTTATCTTCTGGTGCAGATAACTCTTTCAATGACTTTTCTTGCTCATCAGTCACAGGTCGACTGAATGACCACCTCCTCAGAAAGGTCTTCTAAACTATCCTAACAAAAAGAGCTCCCTTCCTTTGCTACTGTCCATCACCTCAGCTGGTTTCCAGTCTGGTTTGATTGATCTCTGCTAAAAACGAGCAATTAGAAGAGGGTGTGGTAGATATTTACTGACATTTTAAGAATAATATCCTTAACGATAATTTATGGCTTTTAAATATATGAAAGAAAAATGCCCTAACATATATAAAATATATAATAAATATATATTTACCTAAATTCTAAAATGCTAGAAATTGTATTATCACTTGTAGTAATGTATTAAATATTTAAATACAAAATTCACTGTAAAAATCACCTAGATAATATGAGAGTGTAATTATATGTATAATTTCCAGGATTTTAGAATTCACTACTTTTCTTTGAGAGGCATTCCTATCCATGAGATTGCTGTCTTCGTGGAATGAAATTACCATAAATATTAAATTTTGATAATTGTTTAAAATTGATAGTCTTAAATTTATACATGTAAAAACAATCAAGAAATTAAGTGGTCTGCTCAAAATGATACGTCTCATTTGGATTCCAGCTGACAGTCCTGTAAGATTCATTTACTTCCCAAGAGTACAATATATTTCTGAAGATGGACCCCAGATCATTTAGTATTCTTCCATTTCTCCTAATGAGATGCAATATTAAAACATTTTGATTGCCTTGCTCACCTGGTCCTGCTTCAAGGTCCATAAGTATTAAGCAACATTTCTGAGGGCTATTTGCTCAATAAATTCTACATTGATTGGTTGATTAATTGATTAATATGATTCAGCAATTCTCATTTAAATGTAGGATTAATTCAAATGAAGATTTCACTAGTTTTGAGATATATATGTTTTGCCTGTTATACAGATTAGAAAATGATTGTAACCTTTATCTGTCATAATATACAGGCTATAGAAATAAGTCACTGAAAATAAATTCTCAAAAATATATTTTGATATTTATAATTAATATAATTGTTGAGATTATAGAATACTTTAGAGATAAATTATTTCAGTTTAAGAAAATATGTTTTGTATTATTTATATACTAGGTACTGTTTAGTACTGATCTTATAATAATTTTTAAGTTGCTAGTTATGTTGCTTTTATATTGAAATTTATAAAGCTTGTTCATACCACATAATTTTTACACTTTAGAAAATTCTGTATTCTTTCTCACTAAATATATTCTAATATGAAAAAGTGTCTTTGCCACTCTAACAAAGAATACTAATGCCACAATGTTTCAAAGTTCACACAAAGGTTATATGTTTTTTGACATCTTTTTAGGCAAATTTAATATATTTCTCTATATTAATTTTATATGGTGATAACATAATTTGAAACATTAGTTTTGCAGCATTTGTTATATGTTTATGAAAATTAATATATTGTGACACAATGTTTATATTGACACTAAGAGTTTATACATATGTGTATAGATATTCATATTGTATGAACTTTTGGCATATGGGCATATGTGTTGAGATACACACACTCCATTTATAAAAACACTTTTTACTCATTTAAGACACACCTCACAAATAAGTTGCTGTGCAATCTAGACCATAAATATGTCAATGTAACTAAAAGATGAGTCTAAATATATCATCTTGCTTTCTATCCCTAATTTAAGAACAGTGAACATTTTAATACATATTTTTCAAGTATATATGAAAAATTACCATATTTTACATGTAAATCTGCCTTAGATTACCACTCTGACAAAGGAATACAGGTTGTAGAGAATTGAATTCAAATTATTGTAAAAGCAAAGGAAAATTTTTCTCAAAATTCCAAAGCAGATATTTAGGAAAGAGCTCTAAAGGCCGCCGCTGTGCAGTGAGTGAAAGCCTTCTGCACACCTACAGCAAGTGTGCATGTGGGGAGACGGGCTGCAGGCTCTGTCAACACCACGGTCCGTGGACAGCGCTTGCTCCCTTTCAGGATGCTATCTTACGTAATTTCACAATTCTGTTCACTTCATTTGCATTACATACATACGGATGTTCATCTTGTTTTAAAGGGGTATATTTCTAACTGCAAAATAACATAACTGGCTGTAAATAAGACCTGTACATCAGGACAAATAAGAAAATTTTTAAAAAGAAGAGACATACTGGATAATCTTGCCACTCAGAGATAACTAGCATTGATATTACAGATTCAAAACACTTCAAATGTGCATGTAAAACCTATTTTTGTTTTCCAAAATTAGGAGTATCCAAAATATTATTTTTTTTACATATCATTGTGAAAATGTTTTCTAATATAATGAAACTTTCTTCTAACCATACTTTTAAATGGTTCATAATTTTTATGGGTATAATTCATTTAGGCTATATAATATGTTTGGCTGCCTTTTAAAAAGCACTTCCTCTTTATATATTACTAAGATAACACTCCTTTTACCTAAATCTTCAAGAACACTTTTTCTTATTTCCTAGGTGTGATTTCTTAGCATAGAACTTTCTGCAATGATCGAAGCACTCTGTGATTTTGTGCTGTACAATTCAGTATCCATTAGCCACATGTGGTTATTGAGCAATTAAATGTGGCTACTCAGACTGACAAAGTGAATTTTTAACTTTCATTAATTAAAATATAAATGTAAATAGACACACATGACTAAGGGCTATGTTATGAGAAAATTCACAGAATATAAAATAGTAGGCCAAAGGGTTTCAAGATTTCTTTAGCTGTTATTGAAATTTTGGATTGGATTATATAGAAAATATATATATAATCAATTTAAATGGAAACTTCTACCTAAAAACAAAGAGAAGACTGAGACTTGGAAGGGCAGCAATGAAAGAATTAGGAAAGATCATCAAGTGTAAGGAAGTGCCATTAGAGACCAAAACCAAGATCATCCACATGCTTGTCTTCCCAATTACTACGTACGGGTAAAGAAGACGGACAGTGAAGAAGGCTGACAGGAAAAAATGGATTCATTAGAAATATAGTGTTGGAGGAGAGCTCTACAGATGCGCTGGACAGCAAAAAAGATGAACAAGTGGGTCCCAGAGCAAATTAAGCCTAAACTATCTCTGAAGGCAAAAATGATAAAACTGTGGCTGTCCTAATGTGGGCACATCGTGAGAAAGCAGGATTCTTTGGAAAAGACAATAACAGTGGGAAAAGTGGAAGGCAGCAGGAAAGAGGAAGACCAAACGTGAGATGGATTGACTCCATAAAGGAAGCTATAGCCATGAGTCTACAGGAGCTGAGTAAGGCTTTTGAGGACAGGACATTGTGGATGTTACTCATTCATAGGGTTGCCAGGGGTTGGAGCTGACTTGAAGGTGTGTAACACTTATATAGATCCCAGATACACTCTATTTCTTCTTAAAGAAAAGTGTTATTTGATTGTCTCTTCCCTTTCAATTCTTCTTATTTCTTCCAGGAGAACACCTGTTATTCTTGTCTGGTACCACCATATTCTTTATTTTCCAATTATCGTCTCATGTCATTTTACTTGAATTATTCTGTACCCCTCAAATTAGCCACATACTTGGTTAAATTTCCTTCTCCATTTTGATGGCAGCATAATGTAACTTTATCTCCAGTCTTTCTCTCATTATATCTTTCTATTTCATCCCAAATATTTGGTGATTTTTTTTATTCTTCATCTGATATAGATAACTTTCTCTCTCTGAGCCTTCATCACTTGGGTACATTTTCCTTGCTTTGTAGTAATCACAATAATGTTTTCCATAAAGACAGTGGTGTTTGATTTTCTGCTCACTTGCCCATAAATCAGGCACCAGGAATCATTCACCTTAACCTTAGCTAAAAGATTGCACAAGTCGATTATATTTAACCTACTCTGAGTTTCCGCTGAGTGACAGTTGAGCCCATTCTCATAGAGACTGGAGGGTGAGTTAATATTCAGTGCTTCCAGGCCAGTGTTCTGGCAAGCCAAGCATTCACCTAGTATAGTTCTGCTATATTGAGTAGGACCCATCTCCTTGCAGGGTCTGTGTTTTTGTGCCTTGGAATACACAAAATATCAGAACCCTGAGTTTGAATTGCTGTCAGGGCTATTCTTGTGTCTGTTTTTCCTCCTGGCATTCATATCTATCTGTGTTTAACAGGACACAATTCATAAGCAAGCCATACTCGGCTTTCTTGTCCCTCTGATTCCTGGCAGTTTCCCTATCTAAATGAACATGGTTAAATGCAGGAATATTTTGGTGAGAATAAGAGAAAGTCAGTGCCTTGACTGCTTATGAATATCTTGTAAGTTGGAGTAATGGGGCAGTCAGATAGGACACATAAAGTGTTTTGTTGTTTTCTTTATGAAGTAAAACCTAAGGTGTCTAACAATCTTCTTCCATTAAAAACTTCTCTTACATTATGCCAATAAGATGTTTAACAGTTTTTTGCCTGTTATTTCTCAAATATAAAGCCAGCTTTCTGTACTTCATTCTGTGGTAGTAGTTTTGGGGCTCTGCAAACTGCATTTTTCAGCTTCCTTTATTAACTGACTTCCTATTAGGATCTGAAAATAGGAGGGGTTCCCAAAGGTACCAGCAGCAGCTACACAGGTAGGTCTGACTAAGAGGTCTGACTGTTTACTCTGTGGGGACTCTCTCTGCTTTAAGGTTCTGGTAACCTCACCTCTCCCCTTTGTCCCTATGTCTTAGGAATAGCAGCTACACTTGAAGTTATCCTCTTTGGTTACCTCAGGATTCCATGTTTGTTCTTTTTTTTTTTTTTTTTTTTTAAGATTGGCACCTTGGCTAACACCCATTGGCAATTTTTCTTTTTTCCTTCTTCCCCGCAAAGCCCTCTAGTACATAGTTGAATGTTCTAGTTGTAAGTCCTTCTGGTTATGCTGTGTGAGACACTGCCTCAGCGTGGCTTGATGAGCAGTGCTAGGTCCACACCCAGGATCCAAACCCGCAAAACCCTGGGCCACTGAAGCAGAGCACGCAACCTTAACCACTCGGCCATGGGGCTGGCCCCATTTTTGTTCTTTGATCCCTCTAATAACTATGTAACCAATTCCTCATTTTAAATTCCCTTAGAATTATCCCACGTAGTTTCTATATTTCTAAATAGACACTGACTGGCACAGTTATCTCTCTTTTTCCCGATCCTGTGTGCTTTGTCGTTTGTGTGTGTGTGTGTGTATTTGCCTTTATGAGTAAATGAGGAAAATATGGGGAGAGACTATGTGAAAGGCTTGTTAGGCAGACCCCATTGTAATCTAGAAGTACAAAATGTTTCTTTTCAAAGTTTATACCTAAAACTTTCCCCTGAGAAATTCAAAATCTCATTCAAATATGTTAGAAAATTACCCAGCAAAATCTATACTCTTCGTGTTATAAGTGATTTTCTATTTTTGCAACTGTCAGAGTTACGTTTAAATCTTTCTCCACTATTATCTCTTTATTCATGCTTCCTTTCATTAGGTTTGCTTCTGTCACGTGCTTTATTATTTCTTTTCTCTTCACCGTATACTCACCAAGCTGCCTTCACCTTCTAATGTTCCCACACTGGAGATCATGCCAATCGATTTCATAATGTGAGGCTGTTCTCTAGGGTGTTCAGTTACTGCAGGCTCTCTTTACTTTATATCGTTTGAAAATTATCCTCTAGATTTTAAATGAAATTATTAAATGGGATCATCAAACAGAATCAATTATACCAGATATTATGTCTGCATATGTAAGTGGGGAGATAATTTAGCCGTTATGCAGTCTTTCCCCTCTTCTCTCATTATTTAAAACCCCTAAAGGAGAAGAGACAAATAGGATTCCAATGGGAAAGTTCCCATGTAATCACTCCGTTCCACTGGGACCCAGGCTGACACAGCACGTGGTGAAACTATCAGGAGATGCAGCATGAGGTTATGTATGCAAATGTGCTATGTCAATTCCAAAGCACTTACAAAATGTAAGCGTTCGGTCCTGCACCTGTGTTGATGCTCTCATGTTTGGGACATTTATTGTTTGATGACACATCTCACCCTGCCTGCCTTTCTTTTCTGCTGTCATTACTTTCATTCCCACCTCTATTCATTTAGTATTTGGTCTCCTCAAATCCCAAATCCAGTTCAGACGAACGTCTGCTGGGGTCCACATGCTTTGAGCACTTCCCACTGCTCTTATTCCTTCTCTCCCACTATTCCTCTGCTCATTGTGCTAGAAAAAGGCAGACTTTCTTGCTTTTCCTTAAATTAAACAGTCTATTTCCTTCCTGAGGACGTTGTATGTGCTGTTCCCTCTGTCTGAGACATACTTTCCCCACATCTTCTCATGGCTACTTCTTTCAGCTTTATCCAGGTCTCTGCTCAATTGCTTCTTCCCCAGAGAGGGGATCCTTGACCACAGTATATGTGGTGCTTCCTCCAGTTACTCTCCCACACGCCATAGTCCATTTCCTTTTACCTCCTTGAATTCATCTCCACCTGAATGTACATGTCACATTTTTTGGATTCTATGTTGTCCCCACAAGCAGGTACACTCCATCAGGCAGGGCAGGAACTTTTTCCATCCAATCACCACTGCATCCCCAGTGCCAATAACAGTGCCTGACATACAATGGAAATTAAGTAAATAAATATTTTTGAATGAATGGATACATATAGAACTTAATTGGGCCAGGAAATCAAGCTAAGGGCTCAGGGATATAAAAATAAATGGAACTTTTCCTGTCCTCTCTCTGCCTCTCCCCTGTATTACAAAAGTGGTAATCATTGGTGGAGGTAGGGGAGACGAAGAAGGAGAAAAGAATGGTATGAATAAACCTAAATGATTGTTTCATTTTCACATATTCTATCTTTTAAAATGTAGTGAAAAGTTCGGAGTGCTTTTGAGTATTATGATAGCTTACTGAGAGTCAAGTAATAAACAGAAGTAAGGAAGAGAAAATAAAAATAGTAACTTCCCTACATAGTGTGTTTGGCTGTTCACAATACCCTTCTTATCACTATCTGATTTACTTCTCACAAACATCTTATGGAATTTATCAAAATTATTGTTCCTATTTTATGGATTAAAAGGCAATCCTACAGCAAAGAGATGCACAAGGAAACGAAGGCAAGCTTTCTTCCAGGAGCCCTGATGCTCTTTAGTAAGGCGCTGAGATAACACCAACTGAATAGCTGATCATCATCTTTTTTGTAAATATTTCCAACCTGTTGGGGCTCATCTTTTACTTTTAAGTCGTACTTTTCTGAGATGTTATGAATAAATTATCTGTTAGCATGTGTGGCTACAAAAATTCATGATTATAAAATTTTTTTTGTCTGTTTCGCACTGCTGATTGATTGCCAATTACTCAATCACTGGCCCCAGGATCAACATGAATCGGTTACTGCAAAAGTTATGAATCTAACCAACACAATTACTCAAACAAGATATTTCTGAAATATTATATTTTGTATGGCGACATATGCACACACATATATACCTAGAATTTTTCAAGTTATTTTGTACCAGCTTTTACTATAAAATCAAATAATAGCTATAAGAATAACAAATACAATATACAAATAACAAATACAGTATGTCAAAATATTTTATAACTGATTTGCTTTGATAGTGATCTGATTTGAGCTTTAAATTTTTTTTTAACAAAATTAGCATGACACATTATTTATCTAACATTAAATATGTCACAATGAAAACCAAGCTTAAAGAATCTTCTTTGGTGGCTGACCAATGTTCCCGCCATTCAGAGCATAAGGAATGCCATGAGCACCTTTCTGGGCTCTGTAGGTGTTACTCCTTTGAGCTAGTTATGGAAGGAAAACAAACCAAACCAAAGAAGACAAATTTTCTCCAGTGCATAAAATTAATATTTAAAAGATCCACATAGGTTTATAGGCAGCTCACATTGAATGAAGACAAGATATGAATTTCCAAAATGAAAGAAATAGAGCATAAAAAATTTTACAAGTTCTTTTGGGAAAGTGGAAGACAGTATATTCACAGCATTAGCGGTCCAAAGTTCTTTAATTTAGTCAACTTCTGATGAATAACCTGGCCACCGAATTATCCACTCACAGTACATTAAGAGGACATTAAAAACTATAACTAAATTAATGTATAAAAAGAAATTAGTCAAATTCTTAAAATATATCAGATATGTTTATTATACATAGTGTATGTTTCCTTGTAATAGTAAAACACTCTGGAATTTAGTAAAAACCAAGCAATTTCATCCCCTTATTTCAGTGTACTAACAATAACTTCATACCTTTAAGTTTAAATGTAACATAAGATATTCTTTCCTGTAGCCCAGAGTAATCTATTTTTTTTTCCAGAAAACTCCAGATCTTTATCTGTACCCCTCAGAGCAATAGATCACCTCTGCCATGTACTATAACGATTTATTCCCACTAAATTGAGAATTTCCTCTGGGTTCAGGCCCAAAGTTATTCAATTTTATAGTAAATAATACATGATCCATAAATATTTGGAAATGACTGAATTACCCAACACCAAGTACTTCTCTCCAGAATAAATAGTCACTATATTCTAATATCTAGCTTATATGTAAAGCCCCTAGAGAAGATTGAAAAAGTGTCATTTGGACACAAAAATTACGAAAAATAGCTTTTAGGATTTATTCTCAGTTTCAGGAAAAATGAATTATAGGAGTTTTTATTCTATTTCGAGTCCCATTATTTTATCTTCCTTCATTCAGTTTCATTGATTTTATAACTATTTAAGTTTTCTCTTAAGTGCAAATAAGAATAGGAAGTAAGGAGAATGATTTTTTCAGGATCTTGAGAAATAGAACAGAGGGATAGATGGAAATTTTCAAATAAAAATGTTAAAGAATGAGATAAGAAAAATAGACGTAAATACATATTTACACAGGATACCTTTCCTCTGTGGTCTGTTCTTAGCTCCTTCTTCTTTTACCCCTCTCCTCTTGGTTAGTCTCTCTTCTTTTCTTCATGATGTCTCTAACAAGTCCTTCTCTTTGGTTTACTCTTCCTTCTTCTGCCTACCCCTTGAAAGTCCAGGTTCCTCAAAGTTTTATGCTTGGGTCCCTTCTCAATTTAATATATCCTCAGTGACTTCATGGAGTCCAGCAATTGCCACTTTCTTGAATTTGCTAATAACTCTCAGTTCTCTGATGTAAGCTCTAATTTCTCTCCTTATCAAACCATTGTGTGCCCATCTGCTTACTGATCATCTCTACTGGATTTCCAAATATTGAACTACTCCCTCGTCAAATTGACTTTCCTTTCTCAGTTAAGAAACACTACTATTCACTCACTCACACATGCGGAAAGCCTCAGAATCATCTTTGACACCTAACTCTCCTTCCGCCCACACATCCACTTAGTGGCTAGGTTGTGATAATTTTAGCTTTGTAGACTTTCTAACAATTCTACCCTGTTGTCTTCAATCTCATTGTCTTAGTCTATTTGGTCTGCTATAACAAAATACTATAGACTGGGTGGCATATAAACAACAGAAATTTATTTCTCACTGTTCTGGCTGGGAAGTCCAAGATCAAAGTGCTGGCAGATTCAGTGTCTAGTGAGCGCCTGCTTTCCGATTCATAGCCAGAGCCTTCTGGCTGTGTCCTCACATGGTGGGAAGGGGCTATGGAACTCTCTGGAGCCTCTTCTATAATGGCATTGCTCCCATGCCTGAGAGCTCCACCCACCTCCTCACATCCCGGTGGCCCCACCCGCTAATACCTTCACCTGGGGGCATAGGATTTCACCATGTGAATTTGGGGGGCGGGGACACAAACATTCAGTCCACAGTACACGTTGTTACTGTCTTGAGATGTTTTATTCACCTCTTCTTCATTCACTTTTCCTCTACTTTATTGCATTGTATATGAAATAATAAAGTTTTCTTTCTAAACCCCAAATATGATTGTTATTCTCATCTCATTTTTATTATGCAAAATCCAGGCTCTTTGTATGAGACTCCAACATCTTTCAAATGTCACTTACTTAATGTTTCAATCTCAACTCCAGTCCGTCTCTCTCATGCATCCTATGTGCCTTTCAAACAATGACAAGCTATAATGCGAACATCACTGTATTTTCATTGTCACTTGCTTTTGCTCATTCTTTGTTCCTGTTACTCTGCTTCGCCCTTCTTAGAAATTCCTGTTCTTGCTGCAAGATATAGTTCGGATGCTTCATCTTTTATTGTCTAACTCTCTTGAACAGAACCAACACTCCCCATATCTGTGCTTTCATTTACATACCACTTAAATAACGTTTGCTGTGGGAGATACCTCTAGCATTTAGTGGGTTCCATCACATGGCTTGGTTTCCAAATAAATTCTAGTCCGCTTTAAAGGCTAGGACTTTGTTCAGTTTTTAATACATTGGGTACTTTGCTACTGTTGGAGGATTATGAATTAAATATTGTAAGCTTCAAAAAATATGTCCTACACCACTGAGAGGGAAAACTTCACTTTCTTCTTGGGGAAGAACTTCTTAAACTTCTAGCAGAGAGAGGTCATTGGAGAGTGGCCCTTTTAGGTCAGGCCAATGTCTTGAAGTTTTACCTAGAGGTTTAAATATTAAAGGACAGCCCATGCTGGACAAACAAGTCCCATTGGAACCTAAATTGTCAAGTCCACGATCAGCCCCTTAACCTCCAATTCTGGTCTCAAATTAAAAATTTTGCTCCAGAAATATTTTAGGTCATATGCTATTAGTAGGAAAATTGGTAGAAACTAGAGATTATGATAAAGCCAAAATAATTTTTTTTATTTTAGCAGCAATAAAAAGAAAATATTTCCCTAAAGTAGACCTTAAACTTTCCTTTAGACTAAAACTGATTACAAGAGCTGCCTAGTTTACTGTGTACTTGATATAGCTATTTGGATATCTAATTTGCATTTCTAATTTGCCATATCCAGAAAAGAAGTAGTGTTTCCTTCACTCCATCCCCACAATTACTCCAATGTGTGTCTTCCACATCTTAATTAGTGTTTCCCTATTCACACATTTACTCAAACCAAATACCTGGAAGACATCTTCGATGCCTATAACCTCATCACTCCCAATAGTATCTGTAAGGCAGGCAATCCTGTCATCTTTCCTGCCAAAATTCATTCACTTGTTTTCATCTTCAGTTGGCATCTAATCTAAACCACCAATTTCCCCTCCTGGATTCATAACATAGCTTTCCAAAATGGCATTCTGGCTTCCATTCTTGCCACTCTATTCCACCAAAATCAACTTTCCAAAGAGTAGTCAATCTTCTAAATATGTGAGTCAGATTATGTTCCCACCTTAGCATAAAAGTCTCTAGTGGCTTCTGCAGTTTCCCCGGAGTTAAATCTAAACTCTTCACTGTGGCCTATGACGTCCAATACCATCTTGCCTCTGCTGTTCCAGTTCACATAATATCGATTTCCTTCTGCTTCCCTTTACTCCAGAAACACTGGCCTCCTTTTGTTCTTACATAAGTGCTATTTCCCATGATGGTCCTCTTTCCAGAATTCTCTTCCTTGTGGTCTCTCCATGACTGTCTCCTTCTGATCTCAGATTAAGTATAATTTTATATTAGATCCTTGATCATTCACACAGATGTAGTACCCTCTATCCTTGCTCTCATAATCTCTTTAATTTCCATCCTGGCATTTATCACCACCTTGTATGTCCTTTGAATGTATTTTTTTTAGCTTTCTTAGTCTGTCTCCCCACACTAGAATGTAAACTCCATGAAAGGAGGGTTTTTGCCTCTCTTGTTCAATACCATACTGTCTTCAACTTGCTGTATACTTCAAACAGTGCCCATAACTGCAGCTACCATTGCTTCTCTCCACAAAACTATCAGCATGATCTTTTGAAACATCTATGTTTAAAATGCAATTTACATGGAATTAAATTAAAAATTCTACTAAAACAAGTTCTATGGAGCATAATATTATCCTTCTTTGACAACCCACTGCCCTTACGCCATTACAGTCACCCTGTTGACTCCAGTTTCGCAAAACCACTGGGCTCTCTGCCATTCCTCCAGCATACCAAGCGTACTCTGCTACCTGCTCTGAAAACATAAAGCATTTCCATTGATCACTCCCTTGCTTCAATGTCACCCTAATAGAGAGATGGTTTGTGATTAATCTACTTGTATAATAATAATAAAACCATCTTCACCCAAAAAGTCCTTCACTCACTGTTCTCTACTGGTTTAAGTTTTCCGTATACGAGTTCCCAGCACATCAGGTGTATTTATGTGTCTGTTTTCTCTCTCCACACGAGAATGCAAGTGCCATTAGGGCGGGGAATTTGTTTTCTTCACTGTTGTATCCTCACCAAATAGAATAGTGTTTGGTACAAGGTGATTGCTCAAGAATGCTGATCGAATGAAAAAAGATTAGAAGCTTAATGAATGTCTGTTAAATAAAGAAGTAAATTAAACAATCCCAAATGTATATATATATATATATATATATATAATGTATATATACATTTTCATTTTCTTAATTTGATACTGTAAATAATAGATGGCAACTGGAAGAATAAATGAGAACAATGAGAATGGTAAAGCTTTTTTGTACTTGAGTATATGAAAAGTAATATATTTCTTAAGAGTAGTGCATCTCCTTTATAAGTGAAGTTCAATCTCTTGTGATTCAGGTAATTTGGCTTGTTTAGAAAACATCTGAAAGTCCAGTGACACTCTTTTGGGAAATGATAGCATTCTGAGTGAGCAAAATTATAGCAATCTGACAAAGAAAAATAGCAAAAATATGTTAGTGAGTTAACATGTTGAGTTTTATTTACTTGTGGATAGTCTGTTTAGGAAATTGTGTATCCAATTATTTTTGAAATAGATTGTATCAAAGCATTCAGTGCCCACTCTAGGTTGAAATGATGTCCTTTCCATTGCGTGCGAGGTGGACGATTGGCTGGTTGATGTTCCTTGGCGTTATTCTCTGAGATTGGCAATTTTTATTCAAAAAGTCTGTGTTTGGAAATATTCATGTTGTGTGATTTATTGGTTCACAGTCATTTTAGACACAGAATTTTTTTCTGTATAAAGTAGTATTTTCCCCACTGATATTAACAAAAAATTGATCTTTGTGCCTGTATAGGCAAGAATAACAGGCAGAGGCTTTTGCACAGTTTTGTACAGTTCTTTCATGATCCGTGGATGTGATGTGTCCACATGTGCTCACAAGTGGAATGAAAAACTACGCGGCTGCTCTCAGCCCAGTGCTAGGGTAGCTGGTGATAGACTTGCTCAGCTCCCTTCAGTGTATCTAGTAAAGATGGCATTCTAACGTTTGAGTACCCTGGAATTCCTCAATCTAATTTCAATTTAACACTTTCAGGAGATACAGCTATAGTGTCGTGAGTCTTCTCAAAGGGAAAATAAAGCATGAAATATGCCAATGAAATAGTATAATCACATGATTACTAGTTTTTAATCTAAAATGATATCTAAATTATCAAGAAAATTCACATGTAGCTATAAAAATAAAACCATTATGGTAATAATAGTGAAAAATACACACTAATGTGCCTTATAAATAGAAGTAAATAGTTCTTATATTAGGAATTTTAACAAGTAATATCCAGCAGAATATCTTACACGTTGATGATAGAATTGTAAAAATAACTTTATTAATTAATGCATCATGCCAGTAGATCAAATGAAGAAAAAACACAAATGGTGATTTCAAAAGATACATAAAAGTTAGTTGATATAACTCAAAATTCATTCCAAATTTTTTTTAAAAAGCAAACAAGTAGAAAGATACATCCTTGGGGCTGGCCCCGTGGACAAGTGGTTAAGTTCGCGCGCTCCGCTGCAGGCGGCCCGGTGTTTTGTTGGTTCGAATCCTGGGAGCGGACATGGCACTGCTCATCAAACCACGCTGAGGCAGCGTCCCACATGCCACAACTAGAAGGACCCACAACGAAGAATATACAACTATGTACCAGGGGGCTTTGGGGAGAAAAAGGAAAAAAATAAAATCTTTAAAAAAAAAAAAAAGAAAGATACATCCTTAATATGACAAATCAAATTCAAATCAAACTTAAAACCAACAAAAAGTCAGCCTTGTAGCTAATATCACATTGAAATGTGAGTGGTTAGAAGCAATCCCTATATAATTAAAATTATGATAAATTTTCACAATCACTAATGTTAATTAACTAATTTGTGGTCATTGTTTTAAAATGAAATAGGAAGAGGAAACACTGGAATCCTTTACCGCCGAAGAGAATAGAAGCTAACGTAGAGTTAATATTGTACAGAGTCTCACTAGCAATCCAAGTTGAAAAGAAACATCTGGCAAGCTTGAGATCCTCCTTGATTTTTTTAAGTTGTACCAATGCCCTAAGCCACTTTCAGGAGGTCAGGCACAGGTCACTCTTGCTTCCCAATTTCATGGGCCTAGAGCTTTTCTTCAGTGTCAAGAAACTTCCCTACTTATTTCACTGTTCTCAGAGGAGTTCCTCCTCTTCACTCTTTAGGATCCAGGGCAAAGGCTTTTTCACAAGGTGATAAACTTGTTTAAATAAAGATGTTTTCTGCCTGATGGCCTGCCACAACCTCCCTGTTTTGCAAAGGAGCACAGAGCTTATTTCTAGCATCAATGGAGGAAGGAAGGGGAGGGGGGGAGAACAAGAAAAAAGCATAAATTAGTACCTAAGATTATCACATCACATTTTATAAGTGTAAATAAAATATTCTAAATATGATTGAAAACATTAATATTTTGAACTTTAAAACTTAAAGTTGGTGTGAAATAAATGTGACTACGAATACTCTATTCCTCCTTTTAGCTGTGTGCTTGTAAGTTGTTTCCCTAACCCATGGTCCAGTAGAAATACCAGAATTTAGCAACAGGATAAAATAAAAAGAGAAAATAACATTTTGTGGTTGGTTGGGTTGATTCATTTTAAAATTTTTCTTAAACTGAAAAGTAAATGGACAAATAAACTGTGCCTTAGAAATTGTCAGCTTAACCAACCCATTTGGACATGTTCTGAACACACCACAACAGGAATTTATTTTGATTTAGGCACTAGCCCTATGCAATCTTTATTGCAAAATTGGTGGTAGGGGGGGAATACTGTCTTATCAGGTGAAGAATTTTAATGAGATGAAAATAAGTCAATTTGAATTATTCATAAAGAACAAGCGAAAAATTTCTTCTAAAACAACATTTAATTGAAAAGTTTTCTCTCCCAAGGAGGTCAAAATACAGTATAATTGCATGCATCTCAATCTCGTCTGCCGACTGGTGCACTGAGATGTTGATCCCATTGGCCCTCAGGTGTTTTGTTGGTTCACCAGTGGGCCCAGGTTATAACCAGCGCCAACCTCTTACCTCAGGGTACCGACTGTTATTATTTTCTGCACCATTATAAGCCCTTTACAGTCAGAGGTTGCTTAACAACAAAAACACATTCTAAAAAATGCATTGTTAGATGATTTTGTCCCTGTGCAAACATCATAGAATGAACTTTACACAAACCTAGACAGTATAGCCTACTACACGCCTAGGCTTTATGGTACCAATCTTATGGGACCATTGTCCTATATGCGGTCCGTCGTTGACTGAAACATCCTTATGCGGTGCATGACTGTATATACTAAACTGTTTACTTTACTCTTTCCTCTGCTAGTACTTAAACTAAATGGGGGCAGAGATTTTTGTTTGGTTCCTTCATATGACCTAAGTTTCCAGGAGAGGTCTTGGCATAGAGTAGGCACTCAGTAAATATTTATTGAACAAATGAATGAATGGATGAAAATGTTGGGAATTACTCACCTAGCTTACACAGAACTTGCTTTTATGTGCAAGACAGCTTCAAACTTCCAGTAGGAAATATCTTGCACCCTCACTTACACCCCTGATCTCATGGATGCGTCTTTGGCTGTATGCTTTCGCTCCATCTTTCTGAAAAGACACGCTAACAGTTGCCATTGTTTTTGTAAGTAGGTATGTGTGATGACTAGCCAGGCTTTCCCATAAATGATTTCAGGGTTACAAGAGAAGAGATGTTGTAGTAGACTGGTGATGGATGTAGACTCCAGCAGTGGACTGTATAGTTCAGATATTGAACATGTTACTTACTAGGTCTGTGAGGCAAGCAATAGCTTAAAAATTCAGGTATTTCAGCTTCCTCATCTATAAAATAAGATAAAAATAGACCTCATTGAGTTATTGTGTGGATTAAATGAATTAATCGGTAAAGGTTTTAGAATATCATCTGCTATGGAGTATTAGCTATATTAATGTTAGGTACTTATTAAGGACTCCAGAAAAAGTAAGAGCATGGATTTCTAAAATTTGCTTTTACGTCAAATTCGGTGTTTTTAAATAAATATATGTTTCATGAAGTATGTATTTAGTTTTCATCATAAAACTCATTAAGTGAGCCTTTCTTGATTTTTTAATCCCTGTTTTACTGAGCTTTACGTTTTTCTTAAATGATATGAATAAAACTTGTGTAATAATTCTTGATAAAAAGTTGTACAGAAAAGCAAGTTTTAAAAGAGTATATATATTATATATAATATATATATTATACACACAAATATGCACAAACACACATATACAGCATTCAGAATAGAAAAAAATTTAGGGAAATGCATGGTTATTAAAGTGTCTAATTCTAGGATGTGTGATTATAGATATTTTTTCTAATTGCTTGTTTGTATTTTCTACAATATAATAAGAATTCGTGAGTAAAGAGTTATTTAAATGTGAAAATCAAAAGCCTAATCATAAAATCTAACATCGAACAATCTGGATTCTATATTAACATGGCCAATTAAAAATATTTAGTCTTTTATTTTTCTTCCTTTAAATTGGTCATTTCACTTTAAACCTAAATGGTCACTTCACTAGATTTCAAAAGCAATAGTTATTTTGGAAGTTTTTGAAATTTGGGGAAAAAATGTACAAATGAGTACAATTTCTGTTACCCTTTACTCCACTGCTGAAAACAGGCCACATTCTTTCTTGTTAGCAGTTATGAAATGGCACAAAGCCTGTTCCCCTGGGCCGGAGCCTTCCTTCCCAGCACTGCGTCCAGACACAGGAGCGCCCACTGAAGGCTGAGCTAGCCCTTCAGTCTACAGTGTCACCTGCCTGGAGATAGCACTGTGTTGTTCAGGGCACTGGCAACAGTCGGCCAGAATTATGTACTATGATTGTCTTTCGGCAAGTCACGGTTTTATCCTTCTCCCAATGCCGTGATGCATGTGTAATTTTTATTGTGGTTTAGTTGATTGCCTTGAAATTGTTTTCCATCTCATGTGAATTTGCAAATGGCTGTGTGTGATTGGTGTTCACAGTTGAAAGAACATAAATTGTTCTTAGTCTATACAGGTGATATGTGAGCACATTTCCCTAAGTTTCTTGAAAGAAAGGCAGTATGCTGAAAATCAAATAATAGTAATCTATCTCTTCGAAGGAGCAGTTGTTACTGTGGTCTGAAAACCCTTCCCCTTTGGTGCACTCTTGCCACAACCAAACCAGTATTCATTAGGTCAGATGAGATGTCACGTATTTGATATTCTTACCACATTCTACAGTTTTCCTAGAGGTGAGTCTTGTTTTGTCGAACTAAACACACACATTTAACAGAATTTCACGTATTCACTCTAATTCAGAAAGAGTAAGGCTGAAATTGTAAGAAGCCAAAGTTACAAGTTATTTTAAATAAATGTTTTTAGTCTAGAGAAAAATGCTCAGCACACAGCTCTGTCTCAGAAGGAAAACTAGATTCCAGAAATTTCTAGCTTACCTAGTTACTGTGGCGTATTTCGTTGATGAAGAATTTTACTAAAAAGAAATGGAATTAGTTGAAGCTTTCCAAGCCATTTCTATCAGCATAAATGCTTCAGTTCAGCATAAGAACTGCCATTCCCCATTCTTTTAGCTCCTCATTCACACCCTGCAGGTGACATGGGGTTTTGGGAAGTTGTGTATGAGTAATATCCTGCAGCCATGTTGTTGTCGTGCATGCCTTGACGGGACTAATATCGTCATTTCCAATATTCACTTGGTTGCTTGAGAGATGATACATGTGGATTGTAGAATATTTTCATAAAATACACATTGCTATTTTCCAATATATTTTCAAACACTTTGGATGAAAAGAGGGAAGCAGATTTGATGGCTTTAACAACTATGTTAGTGCTTTAATGCTTATGCATAAATAATTCATTCTGAGCCCATTTATACTTTGAATTTTAAGTAATTAGCTTGCCTATATTCTTACCAAGGTTAATTTGATTTATCACAAATATAGAATTGGAGAAATCTGAATGAAGACAGAATTGTTGACATTAGCTAATGGTTCTAAACACCAGGAATATGTTATCCGTCAGACGTTGTAAGCACGGTGCTTAGGGATCATGGTAATTTTATGGGCCCAGGAAAATGTTTTAATTTTAACTTATTTTAAAACCAAAATGATAATAATGAATATAAAATAATGCATATAGCCTGGATTATATTAAATATATGTGTGTAATATTTATAATTACTGTATCTAACATATATTATTTAATTTATTTATACACATATAGAGAGACAGAAAGGGACCCACAAAGGCAAAGTATCTGGGACCCACAAAAGTCCTACTGAGGCCCTGATAAACACACACAGCTATACAATAAAGACGACCATGTTTATTATATTACTACCTGCCTCATTTGAATTCATTCCCTCATTTGCTGCTGCTTTGGATCTTGTAGTTGGGTCCTCATGTACACTGGGTACAGATGATCTTACTGGACCCATCTCCTAGTTTTTCCTACACTAGTACTTTAGTGACAGATCCTGCAACACACTAAGGAGTATCATGGAGCCAAGGTTGGTGCCAATTGTGTACTCCGTCGATCTATAGACCTCCCCCACATGGCTCCTCTATGACCATAGCCAGAATCACATTCACCATCTGCTCTGCTGCTCCCAAGTCAATGTACCACCATAGCAGGAAGATGCTGGAATGATAGCTAGTCACCACTCTTACCCACAAATATAGTAAAGTGCCTTTATATGAGACCCCAAGTACCCAAAACTGTTCTATTGACCAGTATCTCCTTTTGGCTGCAGGAACTGTGACCAACACTGGCAGGTACCCCACTGTGTCTGGTCCTGTGTTCCAGCACAGAGGAACCTGCCAAGGGAGCAGAAGGTTTTGTTTCTTTCTAAATGGGTCTGCAACTTACTGTGAACTTATGCTTTTTCTCTTTTGTCGTTTGCTTGTTTGGCTTTGTTTTGTTTTCTTTAATAGTAAATACTCACTTTCCTCTGAAGAGGCACGGAAAATGATCGCATATGCTTTTCATCATTAAGTTTGTTCAGGCATGACGCTCCTACTCGGCACCTAGGGAGTGATTTCAACTTCAGAGCACTTTACAAACATTAAGCGATGATAACTAACCCACTGTGATCCAGGAAGGAGCCTAAGCAGGGGTTACGATGTAGTCCATCATTTCTAGTATATGCACCTGCCATTTTTAAGCTTCTGGAACATAAAAGGTTGGATAGCTAGGACATAATTAATGAATTTTATTAGTGCTGATTTTGCCTTATTTTATTCTCTTCTGTGCTTTAACAAAGCAGTATTTTTTACTCACATTACCTGCTGCTGCAAGGAAGCACTCAGTAGCATAGCTTCGAGAACCTTCCAGTCCTATGTTCCACAGAGCGATGCACCTACTGTGGCCACGCTGCCTGTGACAGAGTGGAGGCGCAAGTCACACATAAGTGTCAATTGTCGGCCTGGAAAAATTGTGAAATAATCCTTCCAAAATAATTAATAGTGTAGCAATCTGACTTACAAAGGTCAAGTCTATCTTGGATCAGGAACGTTTTCATTATGACAGTTATTTAGATGGGTGATTATGACCCCAATTCCAAATATAGAATATATTGTTATAATTACTATTATAACTATATACTAAATTATACATATATAAAATATATATATTCTCACAAAAAAAGTCTTTGGATATTAAGTTACTTTTTTTTTTCCTTACCTTTTTTTTCTTCCTTTTTCTTACCCACATGCTGTGTGTGTTGCTCACAACTTTTTTAGGGGGCATGCATTGCAAATAAAGTTTGGAAAATTTAACTAATTACGTAATTAAGATAGATGCAGACACAGAAACTGTGTTCGTTTTCTATGGTTGCTGTTATAAATTGCCACAAACTCAGGGGTTTAAAACAACACAGCTTTATTATCTCACTGCTCTGATAACCAGATAACCCAGGATAATATTCTTCTTTTAAGGTCATCTGAGTAGAACCTTAATTTCATCTGCATGCTTAATTCCTCTTCACCATGTACATTCATGTATATTTACAGGTTCCAGGGATCAGGATGTAAACATCGTTGGGGGCCATTATTCTGTCTACCACAGAGACGTGTTATAAAGTGTTTTCCCTGGACAACTTAATGACACTGAGAATCTCAGTGAAGCATATATTTTGGATGATCTCCTTGCATTTTGTTTACAATACAAACCTGTGTTTTTTGTCTTTGTTTTTGTTTTTGTTGAGGAAGATTGGCCCTGGGCTAACATCTGTTCCCATCTTCCTCCATTTCGTATGTGGGATGCCACCACAGCACGGCTTGATGAGCGGTGTGTAGGTCCACACCTGGGATCCGAACCAGTGAACCCTGGGCCACCAAAGTGGAGCATGCAAACTTAACCACTTATGCCACCAGGCTGGCCCCACAAACCTGGTTTTAAGGAAATAGAAGAGAGAGGAATAAACCCACTTTTAACTGTTTAAAGATAACATTGTAAATATCATATCCATGAAGCATTTATGAATTAGGATTACTTTTCACTTCTATTAAATTTTAGTTTATATGCTGACAGTCTCATTATTAACATTTTCACCTCAAGATCATTATCTTCCAATGAAACAGACAGCAGTGAAAGAAATTCCTAGAACTAAGTTCATGTAAATTAAGGGACCTGTGAAACATTTGTCGTACCTTCTATAGGGTTTCTAATAAGACTGATACAGATATGTATTATTTACTTTTTACCAGGATTCATTTTCAGAATTATGAAAACTATTTATTTTAATGAGCATGAAAGTAAATTTGGATGTGATTTTACATGCAAGTATTTAATGAAAAAAAACAGACATCAATTAAGAAGAAAAATAATGTCTTAAGAACACGTATGTGCAGTATAAAATATTCAAATTACAAAATTGAAATTAATCCTGAAAACAAATGTGAAAGCCATTGTTATATATAAGAACAGTAAAATGGAAAGATAAAAAGTAAGTAGTTTTAGTTAGTTTCAAGCGATTTTAAGTAAATGTCAAAGGCAAAATTTAATTTGTGAAGAATAGGATTTGCAATAGTTTTATATGAATAGACTCATTCCCAATAAGTTTTCAAAGTAAACAGTAACCATCATGACCAAATTGTTCCTCAAAGTGGGAAAAGCTCTTCCTCAAAAGCCAAGTCTCTTGGCAGACTGAGGAGACTTCCTTTGTTCTTTCAAACGGAATTGTTTTTTTACTCTTATTACTCAGACTTCAAAGTATAGGGCGTTGCATTTATTTAACCTGCTCAACTGACAAAGCTGTATAAAATACGTAGTAAGCACAAAACAGCAACTGAGTGAGCCCTCACACCCCAACAGAACTGAAAGCTCCAGGTAACATTGGAATTATTCATGTTCTGACCAGAACTGTCTGTCACTCTGCCTATACTATTCTTTTCTTTCCCATTTTGTCTTTCAAATGACATGTTGACATGAATTTTTCTTACTAGTAGCCATAGAGGCTAGAATATATTGGAAAACAATCTGCGTGCTATTTTAACATTTGACGTAAAAACTGTACGTTGAAATCTTGAAATTGTTACATTACCTCTATTCTTTGATCCTACCTTCCCCTCCATCCATTTCTAGTGGTTTCATCCCTTGTTTGAAGGTGTTAAATTTTTCTTAAAATTCAAAACCAAAAAACTATCCCAAGCAATCACATGAATTCTATTTGTAAATTGAGTATTGGATAAGATATTGTACTGCTCAGAATAAATGTGATCCAATTCTAATGTATAAAGAATATATTGAAATCACATTTTAGAAGAATTTGAAAGGTTCGTGTGGCCAGACTGCTGCTGTCTAAGCGTTAGTAGGCAATCCCCAAAAGCGTCCCCCTTCACAGCGTGTTCTCCTCGGCCCAGCCTGCACTGTGAGAGCGGTGAATGTTGTTGCTGTAGATGCCAAGGCCATTTTTCAGATGTGGAAATACCAAAAACGAGGGCTGCTTGACTCAATATATTTTAAATATAAATAAAACTTGGATTTTTGGGGGGAGATATATCTGATGGATCCAGTATCATCAAGACAGACAAAATTGTCAAAATTTAAGGTTTCATGGGATGAACTAACACTCTCCTTTGGTAAAAAAATGCCTTCAGGAACTGTGATGTTTTGCTGTGATTTCACAGTTGTCAGCCCAGCCTAGAGGAGCCCCTGGTCTTAAGAACAATCTTTTAGAAGATGCAAATGGTTTCCATGAAAAGTGATGTTTTAAAGTAGATAGTTATGTGTATGAATTTGAAATGATCCTTAATTTTTAGTGAATTCTATCACCTCACTTCCAAAGTACCTTTGTCTGCGTTGTCTCATGTATGCTGTCATTTTATTCCGAATCTCTCACTCCTGTGTTGTATCACTGTGCAGAGATAGGTCCCCAAAGTGATGATCTGTACTAAGCAGACGTAGTTACAACTGTGTAGCTGCCAGTAACCCGAGACAGTGTAAAGTCACCCTGTCTACTAAGACACACCCACATTCTCCCAGTTTGGACCCTAACATACTGTGCTCTTGACTTCTGTGTGCTCGAAGAGTAATTTTCCCCCAGGAATTTCACATCAAGGGGAAGTATTGAATCTCCATATGAGCTATATTTTGGTTTCACAATTTGCCAGGAACACAATGCATTTCTTTAAAGGACATAAAATTTTTTCTAAGATTTTTGTTGAAATACGGTTCTTCTTTCAAAAGGAGAATTTCAGGAAGGAAGTTGACAGATGTTGTTACCTAATACATCTCTAATAACCAATTACCACATAGGATGTGGCCAATATCTAAGGGAGAGGATGTATTTAATTACCTACTTATAATACCAGAAAGCAAGCAAATATTTCATCTATGTTTCTGGTTTGGGAATTGTAGGAAACTAACACAGAAAGGAAAGCAATTTCTGAGGTGCTTTGCAATCAACTAACTTAATCCTGAGAAAAGCCTCAGATGTAGATATTATATACCATTTTTAAAGATTATAACACTGATGTTCACAGTGGGTATTGAGGACACGGTAAAACTTGGACTTCTACTTGAATATTCTTATTTCCATGAAACCTTTTTTTTTTTGCTGAGAAAATTTGCCCTGAGCTAACATCTGTTACTGTTCTTCCTCTTTTTGCTCAAGCAAGATCCACCCTGAGCTAACATCTGTGCTGACCTTCCTCTATTTTGTATGTGGGATGCCACCACAGAATGGCCACCGATGAGTGGTGTAGGTCTGTGCCTGGGAACCCAACCCTGGCCGCTGAAACAGAGTGCACCAAACTTAACCACTAGGCCATGGGGCCGGCCTCCACCCAAGTAACTTTTTGATAAGATTCTATCTTAAAACCCAGAAGATGCCATGAGTAATAGTAAATAAGTAACATTGAAGTAGGCTTCAATAAAATTCCTTGCTTGAGACATTTATTTTTTCTAAGAAAATACAAAAAGAGTCAAAATAGAGCCTAGCAATATGATAGAGCCTAGTACTCATATGACTGTGTTCATGGCTTTTTAAAATTGAAGTTAGGTGGAGTATATGCTGGAAACTGCCAAGAAAGAATTAGAGAACTTTATTTCTCATGTTGATTCTGTCAGTAATTAGAATATTTTGTGACCAGAATAAGTCAATTAAACTCCATTCATTTAGATTTTTAAATTTGTGGAACATGTGTGATAGAATAGGTGTTTCTTAAATGTCTCTCACACAGCTCTCTAAAATTTGATGCTGCTATGAAACTAGGATTTCAAAGCTGGTGGCATGGCTGCCATAGAAATTCATGAATATGTGAGGATGAGCACGCTGAGTGTGAAATCTACTTGCAGAAATCTCAGTCCAGCGGTTGTATACTCTCTTTGGTCTGGGGCATGATGTCATAGAATTACCATATTCTACTTTCTCAACTTCAACGAAGTTGCTTACTTCTCCGATATAATTTCTGTACCATTTCAAATAGCTGAATCCTTAAGTTATTGAATTATTCTAAGGAAAAGAATAAAAAGTTGTCTTGATATAACTTTTTCATTATGATCATAGATTTTATGAAACCAAGACCCAATTAGTATAGTTGCATCTCTATTGATAACTTCAAATAGATGAGGATTTCACTGGGCATTAAGTGCTCAATAGTTTTTATGGATGAGATCTTGATAGATTGAAGCTGTTAGGTCTATGTTTTTGTCAGACTACTTTGAGTTACCAAAATAATAGAAGATCTGTAGTCAAGGGGTATATAAATCAAGAGGAGTATTATTATGTTAAATAGAAACAGGTTTAACTGAGTAAAGGATGCTCATATGATGTCAATTATTTTAAGAGACATTTACATCAATACATGCTAACTTAATAATGTTTGAATATGAAATAAGTCTATCAAAACGATTTATAAATGGCTCACAATTTGAAAATCTAGAGGTTGCTAATATTCTGGTGGATATACATGTCTCTTTTTATTCACATGTAAAAGGAAGTGTTGCATTAATATAGATTTAACATTTGAAATTCTAAATAGTTGAGATGATTCATATATATGGTGTGTCTTCCTTTTTTACATAACAATATGTATGAGAATTTTCCAATTACTTAATATTTATTTTTATTAATTGTTAATATAAAATATTTTGTTACATATATGCATTTATCTGAAATAAATATTCCCCAATTTTGGACATTTAATTTTCTCTGTTTTCTTTTCTATTTTAAATAATGTGGCTGATATCAGTGTCCCTACACCCTTGTCCACACTTTTTGCCATATCGTGATAACCAATTTCCTAGGACTGGGAGAGTTTTATCGATGAGTCAGAGTTTACAAACTGAGTTGAGGTTTACGATTTGTGAAGCCTAACTGCTTTTCAGAAATGTCCTGTATATGTTCCTTTCCAGAGATTAACAACCAAACTCTTACCAACATGAAATACTATCTTCCTTAATTCTTTTCTAATTTGGTTTGAAAAATACATGTTATTATTTTACTTTTGACTCTATTTCTATATATAATTAGAATGTTTGTATGATGTTTTAGTCTTTTGCTGATCTTTAAACCTAAAATCAAGGTTGATATATTTTTTTCTCAGGTTTGTTATTCTTGTGGCTGATGTTTATGTGTTTGAATCATGATGTTTTATATGGCCTTATTTTATCAATTTATTTAAAATCGTTTGTAAAAGCAAGCTATGCTGAAATCTTTTTCTAACTAAATCTGAAGGGCAACCCAGTCCACCAAAAGATTGTAGCCTGTAGTCAGGTTATCTAAGTATATTCCCATATATTTGGGATATGAATCAGCTGAAGTATAATCATTGCTTGGACTCCAATAATGGATACATTGTATTTTAGCTTACAAATGTTTGTACGGGGAGGAAGGTGAGGTATAGGCCAGCTGTTGCTTGAGAAAATTTTATTTTAGTTATTGTCTACAGCAGAAAATGCCAACTATACTTTCTTCCAAATCTTGCTTTTTTTAATATTGTTTTCATCCATATTTCACGTCTCAAGAGTATCAAGAATATAAAATAGTTAGAAAATATAATAAGTACCAACCACTTAGAAAGTATAATAAAAAGAAGCACATTTATAATAGTTTCAAAATATATGAAATAAGAAGGAAAAATCTAAACAAGAAACGTGACATAATTGGATTAAAATAAACACAAAATTTTACATAATGAAGATGTATATGAATGGAGAAAAATGCCATATTCCCAAATAATTACTTTGGAATTGTAAGGGCTATACTTTCAAATATTTTAATAAACATGCTGAAACTCCAAATAAAATCCTAAGAAAATACTTTGGTAATTGAAAAAACTCCAAATTGGATTTGGAATTATGAAAGGAATAAATAGTTAAGAAAATTTTGGAGAAAAAAGGTGCATTATCACCTGCAAGGTTTAAAATACTTTAATGAGATTTTTTGAAACATTATCAATGCACAAGAACAAACAAAATACAGAAATACTGTAACAAATTGGAGAGATCAGAGACATACTCAGAAGAAGACATGGTGTTACAGTAGGAGATAAGATGTAACTACGTCACACATGTTCATGGAATGGCTAGTTATATGGAAAAATAGTATTCTTTATTTCCAAACATTTAAAAATTAAATTTCAGAAAACTTAAGTTTTACATGTAAATACAAAAGGATAAAAGAATAAAGTATTGATGACTGGCTACGTGATCTGACACTTATCAAGGAAAATTGCTTAGAAATTATAAAAGCAGGAGAGACCAGAAAAGACTAGTGTAACTCATTGTATAAAATTACAGCACGCATCTACCACAAAAAGAGAGCAATAAACAAAACAGTCTAATAGCGACCTAAGAAAGAGTATTTAAAATACGAAGGAGTGGAGCCGGCCCCGTCGCCAAGTGGTCAAGTTTGTGTGCTCTGCTGCAGGTGGCCCAGTGTTTTGTCGGTGCAAATCCTGGGTGCGGACATGGCACTGCTCATCGAGCCACACTGAGGCAGCGTCCCACATGCCACAACTAGAAGGACTCACAACGAAGAATATACAACTATGTCCCGGGGGGGCTGTCGGGAGAAAAAGGAAAAAAAAAATAAAATATTTAAAATACAAAGGAGTGTACGTTTTCATAATGTTGTAAGGGAAAAATTGTTCTAAACATGTCATGAAAAATACAAAATCATAAAATGAAGATGTGCTAAATGCAACTACATAAAAATGCAAAATGTGTATATGGAAATAAATTAAAATTAAAATTTGGGAAAAATATTTTCAAAATTATAATGCAAAGAATTTTAACAATATAAGAAACAAACACTATATTTATTAAAAATTTATACAGGATAAAAACAATTCTGAAAGCTTTACAATTGACCAGTGAAAATATAAAGAAATGAAGGTCCATTAGTAACTGATTGTTTTTAAATTTTTAAAAAGTTTATTTTTTTTTTCTCCAAAGAGAATTGGAAAAACTGAAAGGGACTGACAAATGGAAACCCAGTACTGGGAAGAATGTGTGGAAGAAAAACATTCTCCTACATTTTTGCAGGAGTGTAAATTGCTGGAGCTTCACTGGAAGGCATTTTCACAATGAGGAACAATGTGGAAAATAGGCGCATTTTTTTTAACCCACTGAATATCTTTCAAGGTAGTGACTCAAAAATGATTATATAATTGATAAATAATGGTACTACTCCGTGCAAAATTTTATATAAAAGATGCAAATATGAAACAGCTTAGGCAAACTAATTAAAATCATCTCTGAATATAATTCAGACTTAAAATGATGGACATATATCCACTGCTGAGTTGGAAAGCCATCATGGAGTTAAGTAAAATAAAACCAGATACAAACGAGTAAATAAAGCGTAATTCTATACAGCTAAACACACACACACACACACACACACTACAAATAACCATTAAATGTAGCAAAAAATTCAACTTCTATGATGTAATGAAATAGAATTTTCCCACTAACACATTAGAAAGATGTCTACATAATTCGCATTTTATTCCAGAGAACGTGATGACATGAGCAATTGCTAACAATGCTGACAGAAAAATAATTGTCAACTATTATTTTTAGTGGTTAGTTTGGTAATTGACATCAAAATTCTTAAAATTGGATTGCTTTTGACTTGGTAAAAGTATTTCTTGAGGTTTTTCTAGTGAAAAATTGCACAAATTTGTTATCAGTAAAGATTTTTTGAATACAGCTTTGTTTATAAAAAATTCTGGAAGCAATCTAAATTTTTAAGTTAGATATTACAAAATCTCTAAGTTAATTACAGCACTCACAGATGGAATATGTTTACACAGGCTTTAAGACAATTTTTTAAAGGAATATTTAACAATTTGGAAAATGCTTAATAGAGTGCTAGATAAAAACTGAAATACAAAAGTATGATATGAAATGATGTATGAAAAATTTATATATCTAAAAATTCTATTATTTCTGAATTATAAGAATTTTTAATTTTCTTAAAATTTTTATTCAAATTGTATACAATAAGCGTATATTTTATTAATACACAAAGCAGATGATTAAAACTAATACTACTTATCAAAGTTTCAAACTTTACAAAATAGTTTCATAGTCATGAACTCAATTAATTCTCAAAACTCTTGCAATAGAAATTGCCATCCCCAATTTACTGATGAAAACCTGAGGTTTGAGTTGTTGATATTACCTCCTTATTTTTCACAGTTTGGAGAAACTTAAATCCTGGTATTTTATATTGACAAAAACTGGAAGTTATCATAAACAATTAGGACTTTTGATTTAAGTGATAAATATATAGGAAGTTATATTGAAATATATATATATTGAAATTTTAATATATATTTCAATATATTTTAATATTTCTTGGAAATAAAATATATAAAGGGAAAAAAAGAAAACGTTTTCTTGTGAACCTTTGCACTCTTCACTAAAGCATTTTACCATTTCTGTGTCAATCTCTTACACTCACCCGTGTAGTCAGCATAAATTGCCTATTCCGTCAATACAACTCTCAGGAAGGCAGTGCCAGGAGCAGAGTCCCTTCCCCAGCCCTCTGTTGCTCTATGACCTTTGGTTTTGGAGATGAGGTATACAATAACGAGAACAACTGGCGTAAACCTCTCTAGTAACAAGTACAAATAACTAAGTGAATGCATGCTTTGTGTGTAAATCGGTAAATTCTATAATGGTTATAGTTTGTGTTCATTCATTGATTGACTCAGTTAAGTTTGTCAATTTTATTAAATAAGAGTGCTCTATCACACAAAACTTTTGCCTCGGTATCATCCTCCATTACTGATGCTATTTCATCACATCTATAAGTGGTATATATGTATATATCCATCACACCTGATTACACCCAGGTTTTCTTCACCTTCACGTATTATTTCACACTTAAGGATCCAATACCTGTTCATCCATATTTTCTCCTTACTTTTATAGCCAGTGAGAAATCCCTTATCAACAATTCACTGCCTAGCCATTTCGAATCATAAACAATGTTCTTCTCGAATCTTCGTTTTTCTTTGTTCTTTTTTTTCCTTTTAATCTCTTAGAGACCTCCATTGATTACTGGGATTTCCAAACTCTCTCTTCTTCCTCATACCACTTAAATGTATATTCCATTCAAATATCTTTCCTTGCTCTTCTCTTTCTTGTTGTTGTTTTTTTTTTTTTAACCTGGGATAGCCTGTCTATTTTATAACTTTAACCGTGGCCTGTGGCCTGTAAGGCATGTAGTAGTTGATGTTAGACTAAGCCCATCTTCCATGCTTGCCTTACTATTGCAGTTCCAAGTGCTTAATAGCCTCTTTTAGTTGAATATTCTGTCAATGCTTCAAAGTCAGCATGCCCAAATTCAACCAATGACTTACATTATCTTGCCTTAAACCAGCACTCCTCTTTTTGTCTTTGACACTTTTGTTTGGGGTAAAACCACTTTCTCATTCTCTCCAGTACCCTTCTAAGTTATCTCCATGTTACTGTTAAGATGAAAATTTATTTCTTTCATTAAAAGCTTTTTTATTTTAGTGTGTGACATCTTCAGGCTGGCTTTGTAAAACTAATGAAACTCTCTGTAAGGATAAACTTCAGGAAAGTTGTTTATTTGGTGTTACAGCTATGAATAAAAAACCTAGTTTAAGAAAATAGATGTCATATTATGAACATTAACCAATGTTTGAACTTTCAAATTTCTGCCCAAAACGTCTGTCACTGTTGAGTTGCTATATAAGATTCAAAGGTGCTGTTTATTGAACATGTCATATTATTATAATACATAACATTGTAGTTTCTTTTGAAAATTTTCAGTGCTCACCTTTTTATGTTTAGTGTTACAGTTAGATGATCTGCCACAATTGTATGTATCAGTCAAGCCTACAGAACATAGAAAAAGAATGTTTTCTAAAAAGAGAATCAGTTCTTTTTTCTGCCTTTCAATTCATCAAACGAAACTTTGGAAGACAAAATTATCTTATAAATGCCTTGTAAGGGATTTTTGTCCTTTGTATGATCCACAACCCTTTTCAAATTATGTTGCTGTATCGGTTAACTTTAAATGGTCATCAATTGTCAGTGGTTAGGTTAGACAAATGTAGGGACGCTATCCTGGCCACAAAGATTTCTGAAATTTGTAGAATGTAAAAGAAAAAGTCTAGTGGGAATTCTGTGTTTGAAGGTTGGCAGAGAAATGACAATTATTATTTTTTGAGAGACTCTTTTTTCTTTATTTTTTTATCTTTTCATTTTAAAATAATTTCAGATTTACAAAAGTTGCAAAACTAGTAGAGTTCCCTTCTGCACTTTACCCGTTGTACTCAACAACTAATAATTTAAATAACCACAGTATGATCATCACAACTAGGAGATTTATGTGGGTTCAATTCTATTATCTGTTCTATAGAACTATTCAAACTTCGTCCATTTGTTTTACTAATGTCTTTCTTCAGGTCCAGGACCCAATCCTGGATCCCACATTGCATTTAGTTGTCATGTCTCCTTACTCTCCTTTAACCTGGTACAATTCCTTAATCTTTTTTTCTTTTTTTTAATTTCATGACCTTGACACTTTTGAAGAGTACTGGCTGGCTATTTGTAGAACATCCCTCTGTTTGGATTTGTCTGATGCTTCCTCATGAGAGATTGAGGTTGTGTATTTTTGGCAAGAATACCACAGATGTGATGCTGTGTTCTTCTCAGTGCATCATTTCAGGAACTACATGATGTCAATATTTCATGATGATGCTAACTTTGAGTATCTGGTTAGGATGGTGTCTGCTGGGTTTCCCCACAGTAAAGTTACTGTTTTGCCTTTGTAATTAATAAATATCTTCTAAGGAAATACTTTGGCACTATACAAATATCCTGTTTTTCTTGTTTTTACCTTCTACTTTTAGCATCCATTGATAATTCATGCCTGCCACAATTATTAATGTGATGCAGCCAAATTGTGGTTTTTTATCTTCCTTCTACATTTATTAATTGGAATTCTACTCTGAGAAAGAGCTGTTCTTTTTTTCATTTATGTATGTATTCAATTATTTATATCAGCCTGGACTCAAGAACATTTATCTTGTTCTTTCTTTTTTTATTGAGGTGACATTGGTTTATAACATTATATAAATTTCAGGTGCACATCATTATATTTCAATTTCTGTGTAGATTACATCATGTTCGCCATCCAAAGTCTAATTACCATCTGTCACTGTACACATGTGCACCGTTCACCCTCCTCCTTCCCCACTTCCCCTTTGGTAACCACTAATCTAATGTCTATATCTATGTGTTTGTTTGTTGTGATGGTGGTTGTTTTTATCTTCCACTTATGAGTGAAATCATACAGTATTTGTCTTTCCCCATCTTACTTATCTAGCTTAACATAGTGCCTTCAAGGTCCTTCTATGCTGTTGCAAATGGCAAGATTTCATTTTTTATGGCTGAATAGTATTCTATGATATTCCATCACATCTTCTTTGTCTAGTCACCTGTTGATGGATGCTTAAGTTCCAAGTCTTGGTTATTGTTAATAATGCTGCAATGAACTTAAGGGTGCAAATATCCTCTCAAATTAGTGCTTTCATGTTCTTTGGATAAATACGCAGAAGTTGAATAGCTGGATCATATGGTAGTTTTATTTTTAATTTTTTGAGGGATCACCATACTTTTTTCCCGAGTAGCTGCACCAGTTTATATTCTTACCAACAGTGTATGAGAGTTCCCTTTTTTCCACATCCTCCTCAACACTAGTTATTTCTTGTCTTTTTAATAATAACCTTTCTGAGGGGCATGAGTTGATATCTCATTGTAGTTTTGGTTTGTATTTCCCTAATTATTAGTGATGTTGAGCATCTTTTCATGTGCCTATTGGCTATCTTCTTTGGAAAAATATCTGTTCAGGTAATTTTATATATAGAAAACTCTAAAGAATCCATCAAAAATCTATTAGAAATAATAAACAAATACAGTAAGATTGTGGGGTACAAAATCAACATACAAAAATCAGTTGTGTTTCTGTAACGCTAACAATGAACTAGCAGTGAGAGAAATTAAGAATACAATCCCATTTACAATCACAACAAAAAGAATAAAATACCTAGGAATAAGCTTAACCAAAGAGGTGAAAAGCCTGTATACTGAAAACTATAAAACATTGTTGAAAGAAATTGAAAAAAATACAAAGAAAGGGAAAGATATTCCATGCTCATGGACTGGAAGAATTAACATAGTTAAATGGTCCATACTTCCTCAAGCAGTCTACAGATTCAAAGCAATCCCCTATGGACATTTTTCACAGGAATAGAACAAAGAATCCTAAAATTTACATAGACCAACAAAAGACCCTGAATAGCCAAAGCAATCCTGAGGAAAAAGAACAAAGCTGGAAGCATCACAGCTCCCTGATTTCAAAATATACTGCAAAGCTATAGCAACCCAAACCTCATGGTACTGGCACAAAAACAGACACACAGCAATGGAACATAATTGAGAGGCCCAAAATAAGCCCACATATATATGGACAGCTAATTTTCAATGAGGGAGCCAAGAACACACAATGGAGAAAGGAAAGTCTCTTCAGCAAATGGTGTTGGGAAAACTGAACAGTCACATGCAAAAATAAAAAAAAAAAGTAGATCATTATCTTACACCATGCACAAAAATTAACTCAAAATGGATTAAAGACTTGAACGTAAGACCTGAAACCATAAAACTCCTAGAAGAAAACACAGGTAGTACACTCTTCAACATTGCTCTTAGCCGTATCTTTTTGAATATCATCTCCCCAGGCAAGGGAAACAATAGAAAGAAATAAGTGAATGGGACTACATCAAACTAAAAAGCTTCTGCACAGCAAACGAAATCCTCAGTAAAACTATCAGACAACCTACTAACTGGGAGAAGATATTTGCAAATCATATATCTGATAAGGGGTTAATAGACAAAATATGTAAAGAACTCATACATCTCAACAACAAAAAACAATCCGATTAATAAATGATAGTTATTTTTGAAATTTTATTTCTAGAACCATTACAGTCCATGTTGTGCTTAGTATAATGAGAAAAAAAGGGGAGATATTTATAGATAGTGATGGACAATGGCAAGTCTCCTAGACTGCGTTGATAGCCATATAAATCTAATGTGACCGTGTTTTATATAAAATTACCTTCTCTCGTAGTCTTCTTTCTACATGTAAACAGATGTAGATTTACCATCTTTCTGTTTTGAGGTGAGTTTTAGCATTTAAAAATCACCCAAACTGTGTTCCTTTTATAACACTTTCTGTTTTGCAGCTTTTGTTATTTCGCAGTATGTGTAGGTGCGCCCATTTCCCATATTATTATCCAGTCTCTTTGAAGTCAGAGTCCGTATATTATCTTTAAGGAAAGTGCTTTGTATACATTGTAATTGCTGAAGGGTATAATCAGGGGTATGGATGAAATTTTAGTTAAAATCTTTTAATCTATCAGTGTAATAATAACATATTGCTTTAAGTTTTAGCCACATTATGCCAGATTATGAATTTAAAGCAAATATTAACTATTGCTTTAACTGCAAGGTAATTAATTCAAGAATGTAATGCAACAGTTTTCTTCACACAAAATTATATATGTAATTCTGTCAATAAAAGCTTAAGGTTAATTTCATGTGATTTGCCAATGTTAAAATCTGCAGGCAACATTCATTAATGTCTTTGATAAAATTTAAAAATGATAATCTGAATTATTTATATTCTCATATGAAATGAAGAATTTGTTGTATAACCCATCACTGCATTTTTTGATAATAATTGCTTGAAATAGGTTTTCACATAAAAGTTGTATTTCAGAGGATATAATATTTTGAGCAAATGTAAGACCGATATTAGATGTCAAGGAAGAATTATTGGTGTTCAATAGTACGTAGTATTTTTTGTAACACTTGATTTGATGAGTCTCCTATTCTGTGTTGATTTATATTCTATTCTTCTGATTTATATTTCAGAGAGGTTAGTAGATTTACAGTGAAGTAACAAGAAGTTCTCCCTGTCTTATTCACTCCTGCTAAATATTTTACAGTTCTACGGAACATGATCTATAAACCATCATCTTTTTCAGGAAGCATGTTCCAAAAGAACCAAAGACATGGAAAAAATCAATGAAGTTTAATATTTTCTGTAATATAATGAGCAGTAAGACTAGCACAGCATCACAGTATTTTAAGACAGAATGAGGTTATCTATTGTAACCTATAAACCAACAGGATGGAATCTTCCATGAGCATCCTAGCAAGCTAATTTCTCCCTTCTTCATTAGTCTCATTATAAAGCTGCAAATTACAGTGTGGGAAATTTCAATTAAAATTAATATCCCTTATACCAAACTGTAAGATGTTCTTTTAATTTCCAGCATTAGGACTTATGGTGCTTTCTTAAACAGTACAACACACAAATTTGGTCCTTTGATCCTGTTGTACTTTTTGTGTTCTGAGAACATATGTAATACATTTTGTCTTCTATGTTATCCTGGCAGTGTAAAGACTATCCTCTTCTTATCTAAGTTCAATATCAAAATATTCTCAATAACTATTATTTGACATAGTTTTAAGATAGACCTCTCAAGGTCACTATCACCTCATCTAAATGTTCTTTAATTTTTCCTAAATAAATTCTTAAAGATCAAAATTGCAAACAGTATTTCAGAAGTGATCAGATCTGCATAGCTAACAATAGAAAATTAGTCTTCGTACTTAAAGTTTGGTTAGTGACAAACCTCAGAAATCCAATGTATTAGCTAAGTTTTTCTTAAAATACTGTGACTGCCTTCAGTCAATTGTATTGCTCATTTAACTAAAAGAAAATGTATTGTTTTTGTCCTTATGAGCTGTTCAACTATATCCTCCTCCTTCTCTACCTGAATAGCTGACTGTCACATTAAGAAGATAAAATAATGTATGTTGTGATAGAAATGTGAAATATTTTTAAGGCTTAAGAAAGACATAAATATCATATATATGTTATTTTAGCAACTCAGCGATAACTGGTATTAAAATGTAGGTGTGTCCTTCTAGTTTATTTCCTCCTTTACAGGTAGCAGAGCCAATAGTATGGGCTTTGGGACTCTCCAAATGGTAATCTGCTAGTTAACACTCTTGTTAGCACGCATCTTCCCCTCTGTGTAAGTCCAGGACTACAAACTCAAGACTGCACTGGGGCAAGGAGTTTAGATGGGGTTAGGGAGTGGATCTTTTCTGTATCAGCTAAGTTTCGAGCAGGATTTCCAAAATACTGACATTCTTACTTTTAACAGGCTGAGGCTGGACAAAGATTTCCTGTAACTCAATTTACCTTCCATGAGTTAATAGGCAGATTAATTTTAGGATTATTTTAATCAAAATCACAAAATTCCATAAAAGTAAATTATTGACTCACTTGTGATAGTAAGGAAGAATTCCATAACTATTGGGGTTTTCTGTGAGGGCAAGATACTGCACTAAAAAGCTGTTTGCCTTTTGCTCTGTCTGTAAGATTTATGTCAAAAAGCAAAACTGAACTTTGGGGATTATGACAAATGTCTATCATCATGCATCTCTCTGATGTGTTACTACTTTCTAAGTTGATACAGTTCTGTTAACTCACAACGTTCATGGTATCTAGTACCTGTTTATAAACCTAATATGAAGTAAACTAAAACAATTTTTTTTTTGTTGTGTTCAATGACCTTTATTTCACAGTACCAACTTTTATATCTCAATATTTAAAATATTCACACTCACACAAAACAAAAATCAGAGTCCACAGGTGGTATTTGTCCCAGAGACATGCTTGTTTGGGCTACACAATAGTTTTTCCAATATTACATTCTTAATAACAGAAACCATAAGAACAACTAGAATTTATTGAGTTCTTATTGTGGTCCAGGTACCGTATTAAACTTTTTATGTGTTTTCCCATCTAACTCTTAATAGCTACTCTATCAATTATAGGCTGTTAATATCTATTAGAGAGCCAATATTTTTAAAAAAATAAAAATTTCTTATAAAAAATTTGTCTATTGCCATGTCTAGAGTAGTGTTTACAATATGGCAAGTGTTCAATAAATATTTGGTTAACGAAATAATCCGCTAAAATTAGTAAAACTATTTTTAATAGAATGATAATATTTAAAAAGTAGTTGAATAACATTTTTCCAAATCTTTTAAAATTACTTGCAGTCACGTATAAAATTACAGAGTCTCAAGAAACATTTTTAATGGAAAATATTTTAACTTGATTTGGTGCGATTTTTCAGCTTTTAAACTTTCATGAACCATGTGTTTGTGAATAATGTCGAATGCCTCCTTTCAGCCTTGCCCCTGTTGGATGAGTGCAAAGTGTTTTTGTTTTTGCTTTTGCCTGGAAATAGTTTCCATGCATATGACAACCAGCTCATTTTTAGCACCAGAAATCACCTCATGCAAAGGAAAGGCAATATACTTTGGCGTTGAGCTTTACCAAATATATACAAATACACGTCGGGCACTGTAGAGTCTTACATTGCACATACCTTGTCTTTCTGCTTAACTCCATACCCATGGATAGCATTCTAGACTTTGGAATGTATAACTTGAAATGAAAGCAAGGAAAGCTTAAAAGTTAAGTTTTAATCCCCGAGGAAGATCAACTATTAATATAAGAATTAATATTATATTTCATGGATATCATGAAGATTATTTAATGAGTTAGTTATGAATAATCCATGATTATAGTTTATGTACTTTTCTGGAAAGAGGAAGGATATAAATCAAAAAGGCAGTTAGAAAAGTGCATAAGACCCAATAGCTATGAAATTAATAATATCTCAATAGGATTTTTGAGAAACCGGTTTGGTCTGGGTTGCTATCCTACACACACTTTCCTGAAGCTGCCTAGATCTGTTTCAGACCACAGATTGAAGTAACAAATAATTAGCAACATTGCCTTGTAACTCTCGCAGTCTGTGGAGTTCCTACTCAGTTTTTAATTAGAATTATGTCTAAATTATTCATTGTCTGTGGGAGTTGCCCTGAGGAGAGAAAGTAGCTGAAAGTTTCACAAGACAAGAGCATTTGCTACTTAAAATATTCCAAGTATTGGAAAAAATATGGTGGGAGCTTTTATCATTTGGTGAATCTCATTGTGTCTTAAAATTCTTTCCTAATTTCTGTCTCGATTATTAGCTATACAAAGGTTATTATGCAACTATAAAAATAAGTAACAATGGAAAATCTATGAATATTTTTGTCCCCAATTTCCTGTGTTAAACGTCTTATTTCTATAGCCTTGCTACTTTGTGGGAATTCTTCTATTCTGTTGCCTAAGTGTTGGTATCATGTATTAAAATATAACTCTGTTCTTCCTCAGATTACCAGTATTTTTATGGTGTTTAAATGAGAGGAAATATGCCACTTTTGTTGTTTGAGCTATTGAAACTACTTTTGGTTGAGACATTTTGGTAACCTTGTAGCAGTGGGTCTGGTAGCTATTCTCTGATATTTTAAATTGGTAGATTCCACTTCATTAAATGGACCTATTTCCAGAAATTACAATAAATTCTTAGAACTTTCAATCACTATCTAAAACCATAGAATTTTTGCATTGCTAGAGCATCTGGCAGTGCTTTAACAAATGGTTGATATAACATAATCCCCATGAAAATATAGTTTATTTTAAAATTTGGCTTCCTTTTTTCTACATGATAATAAGCCCCATGTACCTTTCATTATAGGGATATAATTTTTTTCTATTATACAACTGATTCTGTGTGTGTGTGTGTGTGTGTGCGTGTGTGTGTGTTCTAAAGCTTATAAAAATCTAACCCCTTCACAATGGGGTTCTTTGGTAATTGACTCGTTTAGCTATTCTCTAAATTGAGTCACTCATGTCAGGAAAATGCCCCTATAATTATTATATAGCACCAGCACTGCCTTGTTACAAAAATAGTTCCTGCAGGTGAAAGGCAGTTTTCCATTTTTAGAAGATTGCACTGAAAGGATGTTTGTTTTTCTCTTACATTTTATTGTCCACGATTCAAGGCAGTACACATTGTGTCTGTCCTTTTTTGCAGAGCAAGTGCTTAGTCTGTTCCTTTTAATCTCTTCTCAATACAGACAGTACCAAAGCAAGTTGTTCCAACTACTCAGTGAGGCAATTGAGTGAAGTATTCTTAAAAATGTGACAAGAATCAGGAAGATAGGAGTAAATGTACTCAAAATTTGAGAAACATTATGGAGTGCAAAATGCTTTGTTTGGCATAACTGTGGATATTGTAATTCTGTGGAAGTCAGTATACGTGGGCTTGCTATCTTTCCAAAGTCACGTTTTAGCTTAAAAAATTCCACAAATTCTCATGTTCCAGGTTTTTGTTGTTCTTATCTCAAAATAGGTGTTTTAATACTGGTCAGAAGTAGCCATATTTGAAAGGCACGTCTATGGCGGCAGATTACAATGACCCTGTGTGGAAAACAGAAGACTCAAGAGAAGTAAATTTATAGTGTATTTCCTGACTTTTCTCGTATTGTCTTTTTTTCTCTTTTTTTGAATTTTTATTGAGTTGATAGGTTACAATCTTGTGAAATTTCACTTGTACATTATTGTCTGTCAGTCGTGTGGTAGGTGCACCCCTTCGCCCTTTGTGCCCCCCCCCCCCCCCCCAATCTTTCCCCTGGTAGCCACTAATCTGTTCTCTTTGTCTACATTTTTAAATTCCTCATATGAGTGGAGTCATACAGAGATTGTCCTTCTCTCTCTGGCTTATTTCACTTAACATAATTCCCTCAAGGTCCATCCATGTTCTTGCAAATGGGACGATTTTGTTCTGTTTTACGGCTGAGTAGTATTCCATTGTACATATACCACATCTTCTTTATCCAATCATCTGTTGATGGGCACTTAGGTTGCTTCCATGTCTTAGCTGTTGTAAATAATGCTGCAATAGACATTGGGGTGCATAAGACTTTTGGAATTGCTGACTTCAAACTCTTTGGGTAGATACCCAGTAGTGGGATAGCTGGGTCGTATGGTAGTTCTATTTTTAATTTTTTGAGGAATCTCCATACTGTTTTCCATAGTGGCTGCACCAGTTTGCATTCCCACCAGCAGTGTATGAGGGTTTCTTTTTCTCCCCAACTCTACAACATTTGTTACTATTAGTTTTTTTAAAATTTAAACATTTGAAAATAAAATATAATAAATGTACATGTTTACATTTGTGTATTTGTGTGTGTGTGTGTGAGGAAGATTGGTCCTGAGCCAACATCTGTTGCCAATCTTCCTCTTTTTGCTTGAGGAAGATGGTCCCTGAGCTAACATCTGTGTCAATCTTCATCTACTTTATGTGGGATACCACCACAGCATGGCCTGATGAGTGGTGTGTAGGTCCATGCCCGGGATCTGAACCTGTGAACCCCAGGCCACCAAAGCGGAGCACACGAACTTAATCACTACACTACCGGGCCAGCACCCTACATTTATATTTTAAAACATATAACACTTAAATATTCATACAAAATATTTGCCATTGCCATTAACAAAACTGTCATCAAATTTGCTGATACATCATCTACAGTGTAGGGCTTGGGTATGCTTACTGTGGGCATTGAGGATTCTCTGTGCTCAGCTCCTGACCGCTTCCAATCTGACTTCATGAAGAATGAGATAACTAACTAGTCAAAAATAAAAGAATACATTTCTTCTCTGCATAAAAATAGATTCACTATAGAAAATAATAGAAAAATCGTATATGAATTACCCATAACGCCCTTCTTTGTAAACTCAGTCTCATAGCAATTAAAGCATACAAGTGCATAAATTTATGTTCAGTGATGTTTATTTCAGGAATAATTGTAAAGACCAAAAAGACACTGAAATATCTATCAAGAAAGATGTAGTTGAATAAACAATGGGACATGCACATCGTAGTCTACTATGAAGATATTTGAAAAATAAAGGTTTACATCAGTGTCTACCGACTCAGAGGGATTCGTTGTTAGACAAGAAAAGCAAACTGCAGTAGGTAGCGTGACCCTATTCTTGTGAAATTAAAATTGCCGTTGTTTCACTCGCATGAGAGAAATTCACTCTTTAGGAACAAGAGACCCCTGTAGATCATCTTTCTTGCTTAGAAGAACTCAAAAAGCTGAAAAATTGTTAAAATATGTTCTAAAACATAGGAGAGGTAGAAAGGCAGTAATTTTCACCAAACCGGAGTATTGAAAAAGAGAGATATCCGGAGTGATGTGCCATGCTAGTCACTTTGGGCATTAGTCAATTTTGAAAAAGTCGCCTGTAGGGTTAGGAGACTGAACCGCACTTACGACAGCCTCAAAGGACTTGGGGAGGGGGAGTCCCTGTCTAGTATTGAATGAAGGACACTGTAAAGTGGAGTCCCTTCTTTAAGTGGCCTGAAACCTGAGAGGGACCACAACTTCAGAGGAGTGACTTAGAAATGGACAAGCCCTTACATGGTTTACAGGCTCCCTCCAACCATCTCAATTCTTGAAATTCAATTATGATGATACTCGACTGCAACCAAATTACTGGCCTTCCAGAAACAAAAATATGAAACTTGAGGAATGATAACTTCATCTCATGCCTCACATAATTTCTAGAAACAATTTTGAAAATGCGATGTCAGAAACGGATTCAAAAATAACCATAGATGTGAGGAGAAGAGACAACTTGTTTTTGAAAAAAGAAATTGGAGGATAGGGACAGTCCCCAGGGGCTCCAGATATTGGAGTAGACTTTTAAATAAGTATGCTTTCTCTGTTCAGAGAAATAATGACAAGATTGAGAAGCTATATAAAAATCAAGTGAAAATTCTAACATTGGAAAAAGTAATAATCAAGTCCAGACCAAATATAGAAACATAATATCAAATGAAACACAGCTAAATATATAGATATAATGATTCATAATAAATAATGCAGAAGAAAGCTCAAATAGTTGACTAGTTGAAAAATATATAAGATAGCGTGAGATATATACAGGATAAAAGAAGCTGTAATGCAAGTATTTGGAATCCCATAAGGAAAGGTGATAATAAATGATGCATAAACAATATTTGGAGAGAGAATGAACAAAAATTGCCCCAAAGGGTAAACAACCTCAAATCAGTTTCAAGAAGTCCTATAAACCAGAAGCGAGGTTTAAAATATCTATTTCTATCCATCTCTCTCTTTATCTTTCTGTGTATCTACTGGGTGTATCTACCTATATTATCTATCTATAATTCCCTGGACACTTCCTAGTAAAACTGTTGAAAACTAAAGAGAAAGTGAAATCTTTTTAAAAAATATATTTCTTAGGATATAATTCACATACAATAAAATTCACTTTTTAAAAGTGAACAATATAATTGTTATAGTACATTCACAAAGCCATGCAACCCACACTACTATTTAATTCCAGAACTTTTTCATAACTCCCAAATTTCTCTTCCTTTCAACCTCTGGCAGCTACTGCTCTACTTTCTGTCTCTACAGATTTGCCTATTCTGGATATTTCATATAAATGAAACCACACAATATGTGGTCTTTTGTGTCTAGCATTTTTTTGCTTAGCATAATGATTTTGAGATTCATTCATGTTGTAGCATATATCAATAATTCATTCTCTTTTATTTTTGAAGAATATTCCATCATATGGATACACTGCATTTGTTTATACACTCATCAACTGATAGACCTTTGGGCTGTGGGCATTCATGCACAAGTTTCTGTGTAGATAGATGTTTTTATTGTTCTAGGACATATTCTTAGGAACGAAACTGCAATGATAATGACATTTGAATTTTATGTGATTTCCATGTGTCAGAAACGTTTGATTGTTTTTTTCCTTCAACCGTTTAAAGTGTAAAAATAATTCTTAGCTTGTGGGCAGAAGTAAAACAGGCAACAGGAGGGCTTCAACCCGTGGGCCGGGGTTTGCGATCCTCTGCCCTAGCTCCCTGAGGGAGAATGCCAACACTGGCGGTTCATCTTAGGCGGCAAGGCCACGCCTTACGCATTCACTTTGCCCCACTGCACAGCTGCCCAGGGCTTCCTTCTTTAACTGTGGCAAAGATATTTCCAGTTTTAGAATTGTGAAATAGGAAGATTGAATCTTAATGTTTTGCATATGGGAAACATATGGGCAGTTTTGATTCTGTGTTTAATTCCATCCTAGAGTCTTTAACTTTATGAAAAAATTGGTAATTCAGCTTTAGCTCCCTTTTATAGTTAAAATACATTATGTTGAATAGGAATGTTCTTAAACTCTACAAAATATTTTATATATTCAAAGAAGAGGGCCGGCTCCGTGGCCGAGTGGTTAAGTTCCTGCGCTCCGCTGCGGCGGCCCAGGGTTCTGATCCTGGGCGCGGACATGGCACCACTGGTCAGGCCACGTTGAGGTGGCGTCCCACGTCCCACAACTAGAAGGACCTGCAACTAAGATATACAACTGTGTATGGGGGGGTTTGGGGAGATAAAGCAGAAAAAAAAAAAGATTGGCATCAGTTGTTAGCCCAGGTGCCAATCCTTAAAAAAAACAACAGAATTTATCTGTTATAAAAATGAATTTAAAAATACATAGAAAGAAATACAAAGAAAATAAAAACTGATAAAAGTCATTAAAATGAACTGAAAATAAAACAAACCCAGAAAAAAGCACTCAAATAATAGAGGGCCCAAGAGGGACAAACTGAGCCTCTGAAAATTGGAATTGAGAAACAGCAATGAGAACTTTGGAACCAGAAATGACTGTGGCGGTGAGAGACTCCTGACTCTTAAAATTTCTGCAGTTTAGTTCAGAAGGGATTAGATTGCTACGATATAAATAGGTTTTGAAGAAATTAGACAGCATATAGAATAAAATAAATATGTGCTTAGTTGGAGAAAAACACAGGAAGAGACCACATTGCTGTGAAGAGAGAAGGGATATGAGAGTTTCGGTGCACAGGCCAAGGATGACGGAGATGGTCATCAGAATAAAACATTTGCAGATGCTGGCTTTCCTTCAGGAAGAGGCATCCCGTTTCCAATTCCAATTCCAATTCTCACTTGAATTTTTAGCTTGAGGGAATGGGGCATCTCAGCGCCTATGTGAGCGATCTAAGAAAAATTATCATCACCCACCGCTTCTTGACAGTAGAACCATTTAAGGTAAGAAAATATAAAGTAGTCATGTAGTAGTCATAAAGTAGTGTTAAAAATACATTGACCAACGGACTGGCCCTGTGGCAGATGGTTAAGTTCGCACGTTCCCCTTCGGCGGCTGGGGGTTCACCAGTTCGGATCCCGGATGCAGATCTACGTACCGCTTGTCAAGCCATGCTGTGGCGGGGATCGCACATATGAAGTAGAGGAAGATGGGCACGGATGTTAGCTCAGGGCCGGTCTTCCTCAGTAAAAAGAGGAGGATTGGTGGCAGATGTTAACCAAGAAAAAGAAATCTGAAGCAGCATATCCTTATTTTGTGTGTATGTGTGTTTTGTAGTGTGTGTGTGTATGTGTGTGTGTGTCTACCAATGTTGAAATATCACTTTGAAACACAGACCTATAGTCACAGGCCTGAAGCTGGTGACTAAAGTCAGATAGAAATTACCTTTCCCTTGGAAAATGAGAACTTGGACTGTCCATTGCCAGAGGATTACAAGGGATTTTTCTCTCTATCCGCATATCCTCAATTTTTCTTGCATTTCAAACTCAAGAGAATAAAACTTTATGTTTTATCTACATTGGGCTTCATTGTTTTTAAAAGGTGTCCCATAGATTATCTCATTTTCCCATACAGTCCTGAGAAATGAAGAGCACTGCTATCGTCATCACCATTTCTACATGAGGATGCTGAGATGTAAAGACCAAGTGTTATAGTCAAATACAGCTGGTAATTGACCAAGGCAGAATTCAGCTTGCTGGATTTAAAAACCTATGCTCTTTTTATTTAAAAAAACAAACTTTCTTGTGCAAATTTATAATCCCTGCCGTGTCTAGCACAGTGGTTTGCCTGTATGAGATGTTTACTAGTTAACCATGAATAATAAATAATATTTGTTGGGTGCTTTGCTATTTAGCAAAACTTTCACATGTCTTAGATCGCTTGAGGTTAACATCAACAGTCTGAGAAGGCAGAGTGATGAATAGTATCCCAATTTATTCAGAAAACATCTGATTTTAGAAATTTGAGTGATTCTTCTGGCAAGCACACTCAGGCATAAATAGAGGATGCTAAGATTTGATCTCTGTCCTCGTTTCAACTATGTGAAGCTTTTCATCACTACATATTGCCTCTCAACAGGCGCTTGTATTAATTTTTTTGTAAATGTGTATGGCTCCATAGCTGTAAAATGTTTTCACATGTGTTTTATCCATGTCATAACAACTATTTCAGAAACATATGACAGCATTGCAAAGCAGAAACAATTTAGGAACTTGTAATAGAGAACTCATGATCCAAATTCTTAATTTTTACTTTTCCTCTATTCCTTACTTTGAAAATTTCTTACTGAATATTTACTACATGCTAAGAAAGAGTCCATGAATACCAAAAAAGTGCTTTAATAAAAATCGAAGATTACAGGAAACTCAGGAAATGGACAGAGTAGGGGAAAAAAAAGACATAATCTTACAATACAGTGAATTTTATGCAATGAGAATACCAGAAAAGAGTCAATGAAGGTAGAGAGGAGATTCATGGGAAGTCTTTCTGAAGGTAGATGACATTTGAACTGAATTTTAAAAAATGAATAATAGTAATATCACATAGAAGATAAACTTATGTTGTGACACAGAAAACTGAAAGCTCAGAATACATTTGGGAACTAAAATAATGTGTCAAGACTCATATTAACAAGTATGTCTGGGATAAAATAGGAGGTGACCAGAAAATTAAACAGTAGTCAGAAAACTCGTTTATTTGATAATGTAAATAGTACGAAATGTACACTAAAATTGATGCCAAGGCATTAAAAGATCTTAAATATATTATACCATGATAAAGTTTGCAGTTTAGAAAAATCTCTCAGTGTAAAGTTGGATTAGAAGAGTTGGGAGGCAAGGAGACAAGTTAGTAGGTAATTATAGTAACTGAGACTAGAAATTGTGAAACTTCAGTTGAGGACGATCAGAAAATGATGAACCAAGAAGAGGAGTAGATAGGTTTCGGGAAAAATTATAACTATGGAGACATTTGGGTCAGAATTACTAGAAATAGTCACCGAGAGCTGGAATTTAAATATATAAATCTTGGGCATATCAGAGAATTCTGGGGTAGAACTTTTAATTTGAGACATACAGGTATATTGGAGACAGTCCAAGCAAAGGAGAAGAAATTATTCACCCAAATGTCCTATCGAACATAAGAAGAATGGAGGCTGAATAAAGAGTCTGGAAAATGTTGACATTTAAGGGTAAACATCAGACACATCTCCAAACAATATTGAGAAGAAGTGGCCAAGAATAAGGGTCACAGAATCCAGCTGGGTGTTGGTCAACACTGCCAGGTGGTCAAACAGCAGAAAGACTAGTGCTCCTGACGTTGAGACGTGGAAGGCTGTCGGACTCCTCACCTGCAGTTGCGCAGCTTTATGGCCCTGGGCAAATTCTGTCTCAGATTCTCAGGTAAAAATCAAGGGAAAATAGCAGCTACAGCATAACATTTGAAAGGAATTAACAAAAAATTTCTAGTATCTGGCACAGTCAAAATTTTAGAAAGGATATTTAAAAATCGCTCTCAGCTACATTCCCTATATCCAGAATCTGGAACTGAGATGAAGAGAAGTGATGAATGGAGGGTTTTGTGACCAGATAGTAAAAACTTGAGCCTTGAACTCAGCCCTCCAAATTTTATATTCACTAATCCATAGTGGATTTTTACATATGTTTGGAAAAATAATTCTACTGCATTTTATGAATCTGTAAAGAAATATGAGAAAAATTTTGGCACAACATAAAGAATACAACTGTGGCAGAAATACGGAAAGTGGTGGGAGGCATTGTGGACTGCTCGCTGTCACCCATTTCTTATGTGCAATTAACCACCCTCAAGTTCAATCTTTTGACTCTGTTCCTTACTCTCATGTCTAATTGTTCACTTCAGGATAATGAGGTGAAGACATTTATGTCCTTTTCTTCTCTGTCCCCAACTCTAATTTCTAGTTGTTTCAAATTTCAAGATAGAGGAGTAAAGACATTTATATCCCTTTCTCTTTTCAATGATAAAAAAATAAGAGAAAGAAATGCAATTCCATCTTTGACAAAGCTAGGAGAGCTGCCATACCAAACCATAACATGATGTGCAGGGGGCAGATAGAGGGCTGCGACTTGGCAGAGCCAAGGGAGGTCAAAATTAGGGACTTACAGAAGGAGGTACCAATGAGAAGCAATTGGATGTTCCTGGAAAAACTCAGGAAAGGCTTGGTAATAGATAGAGCTTATGGGATACTGAAAACAAAGCACTGGTTCGAAAGTATGTATAAAAAGTGTGTAAATTCCGAGAGCCACCTGACTTTGCTCAGTCAGAAGGATGCCCTTTCCCCACACATATAAAAGACAAGAGGGACAGGAATGAAGCCAAAATGTCAAAAACCTTTTTTCTTCTTGAATTTTTTTTGAATAAGGTACTTCTTTTTTAGCTTTATTGAGACATAATCGATATACAAAAACTCTACACATTTAATGTATACATCTTGATGAGTTTGGACATATGCATACACCCATGATACCATCACCAGAACCAAGATACTAAACATCTACCACCTCCCAAAATTTCCTTTAGTTCTTTTGTGCTTTTTCTTTCCTTTTTTTGGTAAGAACACAACGCAAGCTCTATCTTCATTACGTATTTTAAAGTGCACTATATTATATTGTTAACTACAGGTCCTGTGTTGTCTATCTCATCTCTAGAACTTATGTATCTTGTATAACTGAAACTTTATATACTCAATGAAAAAGAGTTTCACATTTTCACCTCCTCCCAGCCCCTGGAAACCACCATTTCATTCTCTGCTTCTATGAGTTAACTATTTCAGATATCTCATGTAAGTGAAATCATAGAGTCTTTGTCCTGCTGTGACTGGCTTATTTCACTTCGCATGATATCCTCTAGCATCATCCATGTTGTTGCAAATGGCATGATTTCCTTCTTTAATAAGGCTGAAAATGTTCCGTTGTGTGTATATACCACATTTTCTTTAACCATTCGTCTGTAGATGGACATTTGAGTTGTTTCCATATCTTGGCTATTGTGAATAATGCTGCAATAAACATGGGGGTGCAGGTATCTCTTTGAGACCCTGATTTCAAATCTTTTGGGTATATACCAAGTGGGATTGCTGGATCATACATTTTTAATTTGGGGTAGAACCTTCATACAGTTTTTCATAGTGGCTGCACCATCCTACATCCCCAGTGTATAAAGTTTCTGATTTCTCCACACGCTCACCAAGACTTGCTCTCTTTTTAAATATTTTTTAATAATAACCACTCTGACAACTGTGAGGTGATCTCTCACTGATGTTTTGATCTGTGTTTCCCTGATGATTAGTGATGCTGAGCGCCTTTCATATGCCTGTTGGCCAATTGTATGGCTTCTTTGGAGAAATGTCTATTCATGTCATTTGTCCAGTTTTTAATTGGGTTGCTTTTTGCTACTGATTTGTCAGATACATATTTTGAGAATCAACCCCTTATCTTCTATATGGGTTTGCAGGTATTTTCTCTCAATCTGTAGTACACCTTTTCACTCTGTTGATTGTTTCCTTTGCTGTGCAGAGTTTAGTTTGATGTAGCTCCATTTGTCTATTTTTGGTTTTGTTGCCTGTGCTTTTAGTGTCAAATCCAAGAATCCATTGCCGAGACCAATGTCAAAAGGTTCCCCCCACTGTTTTCTTTGAGGATTTTTACAATGTCAGTTCTTTCATTTAAGTCTTTAATACATTCTGAGTTGATTTTTGTGTCTGGGGCAGGATAGGGATCCAATGTCATTCTTTGGCCTATGGATATCCAGTTTCCCAGCACAAATTGTTGAAGGGACTACCCTTTCCCTATGGTGTATTCTTGGCACCCTGTCAAAGATCAGTTGGCCATATAAACATGGACTTATTTTAGGGCTGTCTATTCTGTCCCATTGGTCTATATGTCTATCTTTCTGCCAGCACTATATGGTTTTAAATGCTATATCTCATGATATATTTTGAAATCAAGAAGTCCAGTGACCTCCAGCTTTGTTCTTCTTGCTCAGGGGTTTTTTTTTTTTTTTGGTTCTCACAGTGTTGTTTGTGGTTCTATATGAATTTTAGGATTGTTTTTCTATTGTGTAAAAAATGCCATTAGGATTTTGACAGGGATTGCATTGAATCCGTAGATCACTTTGGGTAGTATGCACATTTTAAAAATGTTAATTTTTTAATCTATGAACATGCATGACTTTCCATTTATTTGTCTGTGACTTAATTTCCTTGATCAGTGTTTTATAGTTTTCAGTGTACAAGTCCTTTAACTCTTTGGTGAACTTTATTGCTAGGCATTTTCTTCTTTTTGATGCTATTGTACATAAAATCATTTTCTTAATATCCTTTTTGGATATCTCATTCTTAGTGTATAGAAATGAAACTGATTTGTGTATGTACTTTGCTGAATTTGTTTATCAGTTCTAACAGGTTTGTTGTTGTTTGTGAAGTCTTTAGGGTTTCCTATATATAAGATCACTTCATCTGCAATTTGGATGCAAACACAAATGAGCTGAAACAGGAGCATTAGGTGGTATGACACACCGAGAGCTCACTTGCATCCATGTTTACAATCCTCAGCCAGGACAGTGAATAATGCTTATCTGAAGAAACTGAAAATTTTCTGAAAAAAAAGGCCTACAGACTTCAATAGTAGAGGTCCTCATGTAATAAGAAGGTTGGCTATAGAAGCTACTTCTAAAGCTCAATAATTAATGCATTTTTGCCCACATGTAGAGTTCTTCCAAATGGCTTTTAGTCCCTTCTACTAAAATTGAACAGAGAAGCAAGGATCTTGTGACATGTGAAGTGGATTTCCAACATGGAAGAGAAAGTCTAAAATAGAGAGATAAGGGGAACTCAGCAGTTTTCCAGGAATATTCAGAGAACCCTCCTTACTCTTAAAATGCAAACAAAAATAATAACAAATACTAACAACAACAACAATAAATCTCTCCTTAGGGCACATTTAAAAGGTTGCTCCCTGCAGCTTGGTGGTTGGAATTCAGAATGCTTTATAGGTAAATTCCTTCTCTACCTACTTTGTTGAGAGTTTTTATCATGCAAGGGTGCTGAATTTTGTCAAATGTTATTTCTGCATCTGTTGAGGTAATCATTTGATTTTTTTTCTACCCTTCATTCTGTTAATGTGGAGTATCACATTAGTTGATCTGTGTATGTTGAACCATCCTTGCATCCCAGTGATAAATCCCACTTGATCACAATGTGTGATTCTTTTAATGTGCTGTTGAATTCTGTTTCATTGTGGATTTTTGCATCTATGTTCTTTAGGGCTATGGGCCTATTGTTTTTCTCTTTCTGTAGTGTCTTTATCTGGCTTTGGTACCAGGGTAATGCTGGCCTCATAAAGTGAGTTTGGAAGCATTCCCTTCTCTTTCACTTTTTGGAAGAGTTCGAGAAGGGTTGGCATTGATTCTTCTTGAAATGTTTGATAAAATTCACCAGTGAAGCTGTCTAGTTCTGATCTTTACTTCAATCTGAAATTTTTGATTATTAATTCAGTCTCCTTGCTCATTATTGGTCTGTTCAGATTTTCTACTCCTTTATCATTCAGTCTTGACAGGTTTGTGTATCTTTTTCCAGGAAGTTATCCATTTCTTCTAGGCTATCCAATTTGTTGGTGTATAATTATTCCTTGTAGTCTCTTATGATCTTTTTATTTCTGTAGTATCAATTCTCTGGAAGATACTATGCTAAGTGAAATAAGCCAGTGACAGTAAAACAAATACTTCAGGATTCCACTTATATCAAGTATCTAAATTAAGCAAACTCATAGAAACATAGAGTAGAATGGTTGTTGCCAGCAATTAGGGGGAGGGGGAAATGGAAAAGTTGCCATTCCATGAGTATAAAGTTTCAGTTATGCAAGATGAGTAAGTTCTAGAGATCTGCTATACAACTCATGCAGATAGTTAACAGCACTGTATGTGCCCTTAAAACTTTGTCAAGAGAGTAGACCTCATATTAAGTGTTCTTACCACAATAAAAAAAAAAAATGCTTTGAGTTGTTGGAAGAGGGTGATGATTCATTGCCTCTGAATTAGAAATGATTCCACAGTGAAAATTCATAAAAGTAAAAAGAGAGTGCTGTATTATCTATATAATACTTCTTTTGCACTGAAATAAAACTACAAATAAAAATTTCAATAAAACATACATTCTCATCATTTTAACTGGAATGAGAATTCAAGGCACATTCTTTTCAAATCATAAGTTTTTAGACCCCATCAATTTTCTCTCCCACCAAATCTAGCATATTTGAATTGAATTAAAACAAGCTTAGTCAACTATTTTTTAAAAAGGAAATCCTCTACAAATATTGACATTTTGTTATCAACATCAATTTGTATTTCTTTACAAAGGACAAAAACATCAGTGAGCCAAGACATGGCAGCTGAGAGTCTTGGTTATAACATAAACTCTATCTTTCTTTCATATTTTAAAATAATATGACTGATGAAGAATTTTTAAATATTTAGATTTACTTTCATTATTGATCAATTATTTATTAAATTTTTTTCTGAGGAAAATTAGCCCTGAGCTAACAGCTGTGTCAGTCCTCCTCTACTTTATATGTGGGTTGCCGCCACAGCATGCTTGACTAGTGGTGTAGGTCTGCCCCAGAGATCTGAACCCATGAACTCAGACCACCAAAGTGGAGAGTGCCAAACTTCACCACCACGCTGTGGGGCCAGCCCCTAATTAATTTTTTGAGATAAACCTTTAAGCACATTCCTCAAATGTTTAGTGGAACTAGGACAACATGTAAAGGCAGAAGCTTCTGGTTAAGCCATGGGAGCATGGCCATGTGTCCCATCTAATGGTTCCTCTTCCAAATTTCTGTTTACTATTACTTTATGCTGTTATCAAATTAAGGGTCTATGGGTTTATCAGTGGGTACTCAGAGAGAGTGAAAATTTAACTGCAGAAATATTTAGCAATAACAATACAGTGTAGTTTGGTAACTGTGAAATGAAGGTTTGAGAGAGCAGAGTGGAAAACTTGAGGAGTGAAGACAGCATTTGGAGGTTGGAACTAGAAAGAAGATATCCAAAAAATATGGGAGCAGGGGTGAATGGAGATTATATGACTTACAGTTGTATATTTGGGGCAGAGACCAAGTATTACAAGAGTATGAGATATAGTTAAGTGAGACAAAATTTAGAAAACTGAACCAGTCCCAGTAATGGTGGGTAGGAATTGAATGAGAGGGACTCTGATCTTTGAGGATGTAATTGCTCTGGGATACACTGTTATCCCAAGGGAAGGCTAGTCTCTGGAGCAGTCTTCTTATTTTTTTACTCTTCCTCCTCTCTGCAATCAAATCTAGTTAGGTACTAAGTCTTATTATTTACATCTCTTGACTATTTCTTTTTCTTTCTATTTATTTTGTGAGGAAGATTGGCTCTGAGCTAGCATCTGTTGCCAATCTTCCTCTTTTTGCTTGAGGAAGATTTTTGCTGAGCTAACATCTGTGCCAACCTTCCTCTATTTTATGTGGGATGCCACCACAGTGTGGCTTGATGAGCAGTGCTAAGTCGGTACCTGGGATCCGAACCTGCGAACCTCTGGCCGCAGAAGCAGAATGCATGAACTTAATCACTACACCACTGGGCCGGCCCCTGTTGACTATTTTTGATAGCTCTTGTTCTTCCCCTCACCTGCCTTAGTTTGGAAAGAGGCTAAAATCTAATTAAAAATCTGCAGACTGAAGCTCAGTTGATTTTTCTAAAACAAAATCTTTCATGTTACTCTCTTGCTGAAATGTCTTCTTACTGCCTATGAAATGCCTAGACATTTCATACAAGGGTCTTTATGATCAGGAAACTTCCTACTGTAATTTCTGCTATATTCCATATTCATTCAAAGGTTTAACACTATGAAACTGTTTGCAGTTCTTACAATGCAATGTAGTCCTCAAGTCTGAATGCTTTAGAACGACTCTTTGCTCAATATCTTCTTGACTCAGTAGCCTTGTTGGTGTTATTCAAGACTGGGTTTAGTTACTACCTTCCTTGAAACTGCAAAGTGGAGTGAGGTTCCACCTTTATTTAAGATGCATCCCATTTTATTTTACCTATTTGTTTACTTGTCTCTCTCTCCTACTCCATAAGGTCCAGACAGAATTTTGTCTTGCTTAATTTTTATCTACAATGCAGTGCCTGACACATAGCAGACTAATAACTCTCTGTTGAATGATAACTGAATAAATGATCTTCACTGAATCTTGTCGCTAAAATATCTGAGGATAGGTTTTGTAAAAAATTATTTTAATGAGGAAAGGAAATCAATTAACATCCAAAACATTCATTTTATAGAGTTAATGGCATAGAAGGCAGTGCCTACAAAGCTAGCCAAAAAATTAATCTATGAATTTCAGTAAATGTTTCTAAGACCCATTGAATCTGCACTCCCCAGCTGCAAAGAAAGAATTCAGGAGAAAATTCTACTAATCCATTCGGCATGCTCAGTAATGGCAATTGCTTCAGGGTTGTATCTGGGAAACTTCCTGTTCAATGTCAAATTTGAAAGCTTTAGAGGAAATAATGGTACATGTTGAATGGCAAAGCTGTGGGTGTGGGCACGTCAGCCCTTTTTTTGTCTTCTTTTCATCAATTCCATTAGGATCAGTCACCTACATGTCAGGGTAGTAGCTTTGATGAAAGAGCTATGTTAAGGCTTAATCTAGATAAAGTGCAGGTAATACCCAACTGTCAGTGGAAACACTGATAGAGTGAGGCCCGAAAGAAAACCACCTTTTCTCTCCAAAGACATGGTACCATTCTGCAATTCTGAAGATGCAAAATGATTTTAAATTTCTCAGTCCATTTGCCTATGGATAACAACTTATATATCTAGAAAATCCAGCACACCTGTGCTACACTGTCTGAGTTGCCAGATGTATTACGTGTGCTTATTTTGATTTATAAAGCCACATATAATTACTCATGGCACCTTCATCTTTCCTGTCTTGAAAGGATATAGCAAAATAATACTGTATTTTTTGGCTAATGTAACCTATTTAATTCTTTATGAACTATTAATTATGGTTGAGTGATTTGTCTCATTTAAATATGGAAAGAAATCACCTTGAAAATTGCTATTTTATTAATCAGTAGAATTATATACCATGACACAAGTCTCTGACTCTGATATCCATTTTTTAACATTTCAGTTGGATAGAATAGTCTGCTCTAGTCATCAAGCAGTGGGTATGCTTAATGGGTGTAATTAAATAGTACTTAGTCAAGGGACTACTCAAAGATTATCCCAAGTATTAAAAATCCTCCTACTCTCCTCACTCCTCTTTTGCTCATATAACTATAACAATTTAGAAGAGATATATTAATAATTACTCAATAACAGAAGCTATAGTATGATCTTTAAAATTATTAAACACCTAATTGTAAAATTGCTCCCTGTATAATGTCATTGTAGTGATTTAGTAAAACAATTTCTTCACAGCTGATCTCCTCTGGGACTAGTTATAATAAACCTGTCATTTCATTGTAGAAGATAAAACTAAGACATATTTTCTTTCCTTTTCTTCCTATCATTCCTTTGTTCTTCTCTTCTACTCTCCCTCCCTTCTTTGATTTCTTCCTTCCTCCTTTCCTTTGTGCGTTCCCTTCTTTGTTTATTCCTTACATTTATATATCATCTTAAAACCCTTTTTCTTCCCTTTTACCTTCCATTACATAGTTTTGCTGTTTTCTTCTTAAACATAAAAGAAATGCTTTAGGGTTCCTGAATAGAATGAATTATTGAGTGATTAATCATGTAGTCATACAAGGAAAGTATTTACTTAGATATGGCACTATAACGTTTGAAAGATGTATATAAGATTTAAAATCTATTTTCCATGAGCTTATATATTGTAAAGAAGTTGAGACATACAAAAGAATCGGTGCGTCTTAGAGCAATCTGTGATGGACACAGCTGAGTGGCACAAAGTGCAGTTCATGTTAAGAAAAGAGATCTCTTCAGGCAATCATTCTGATGGGGCAGTTGCAAAATGAATGGAAATACTCTGAATGACATCAGATGATAATAATGTGTTTGTTTCATGACATAAAGGTCGCTTGGGGGGTGAAGAGAAGACCATAATAGTCCCGTCTATTTAACAGTGATATTTAAAAGCCAGGGAGTACAACAGGTCATGTCATTAACACTCTAAAGAGTTTTTTGTATGAATACATGGTGCTTAAAAAAAAATTCAGAAATATGCTTTTCAATTTGTTTATTGGATTTTACTCAGAAATGTCACTGATGATCACCCTTATCATTTTGTAGTGTATATTTAACAAGTGAATACAGAAGGCTGATAGTAGAGATCAAAATGATACTGTTGATAAAAAACATGGCAGCATTGAGCATAACTTTTACAAGAAAAAGAGACTTTTCTCTAGAATGAAGTAAAATAAAAAAATTGGCCATTTTTCTGTCCATGGTGCAGATAGAGTTAAAAATAAGTACTTAGCTAAAATGCTTAGTAAATGACCTCATATAATATTTGAAGATAGACACTGTGTTTGTTATCTACTGGTACGTAACAATATTACCACACATTTAGTGGTTGAAACCAACACATATTTATTAACTTACAGCCTGAGGAAGGAGTCCAGGCACAGCTGACCTGAGTCCTCCATTCAGACTCTCACTGGGAGCAAGGTGTCGACCAGGGCTGTGAGTTCATTTGAGGCTCAATTCTGGAAGGATCTGCTTCCAAGCTCCCTTAGATTGTTAGCAGCATTCAGTTCCTTGCAGGCTGCTGAACTAAGGGCATTGATGCTTTCTGGCTGCTGGCTGGAGACTGCCCTCCGCTCTTTGTTGGGGCCCTCTCCATATGGTGTGGCTCACAACATGGCAGCTTGCATCAAAGCCAGCAGAGAAGAGAGTCATTTAACATGATGAATGTTACAACCTTATGTAACTTAGTAATATTTAATAATATACACTTCATCACATGTATCGTTTCATCTTGGCCATATTCTATTGGTCAGAACAGCGACATGTCCTGTCCATACTCAGAGTGAAAGGATTATACAAGGGCATGAACACCAGGAGACAGGGACCATGGAGACCACCTCAGAGTTTGTCTACCACAGACATTGTAAATCAGTTATAACAAAGACAAAAGCAAAACATGCGTTATTGTTATATGGATGTTACTTAATTAAATCACCAGCCTTTAACCTTTCAGAGTTATTGGATGCTACACTAAATATGAGTTCTACTAAGTGACCAATTTGCCATTGGTGTGCTTTAGAATTACTTAAGAATGATCCCCATTATTATCTCTAACAGGAAAAACAGCAAACATAGAGTGGAAATAACATTCTCCCTAAAGAATCCAAAGAGTGTCTTCAACTTTACAGTTTCACTTAGTATGGACATGTAAACTGATTAGATAGTACAACAGGTGCTGCGAAAATCGTTGTAATAATTGCTCCATTTATAAAGTTATTAAACTTGGACTCTAACTTTTTCAGTGAAGTAATGCTGCTAATTATTTGTAGTTCCAATTTTGTCCTGTATTATATTTGGCAATAGAAGAATTAAATACAGAAAAAAAGAAAAGAGTATGGTTTTCAAAGATATAAGATGATCAGAAAGCACCTTAAAAATAATGAATATAGTTTTTTTTTCAGGCTAATATTACTTGTTAACAAATGATACTTGTGAAAAAGCAAAATAAATTTTATTGGCTAATATAGTATAAATTTTGTTTGTGGATCTATACAAATATTTTTACTAAGGAATTTAAGTTTTTTAGGCAAGGTTGGAGAATTTTGTGATATCGTGAAAAAATGGTCATTCAGAATTTTCTTAAACATTTTTTTTGCGTGTGACTTGGATCTCGATTTTTCTTGGCAGATTGTCTTTGAGAAATATTAGTGGTGAATAAACCTGCCTTTACATCTTCTCATTTTCATATATAACTTCCTTAGAGTTCTGTATTTTTTTTTTTGAGGAAGATTAGCCCTGTGCTAACTACTGCCAATCCTCCTCTTTTTGCTGAGGAAGACTGGCTCTGAGCTAACATCCATGCCTATCTTCCTCTACTTTATACGTGGGATGCCTACCACAGCATGGCTTTTGCCAAGTTGTGCCACGTTCACACCCAGGATCCGAACCGGCTGACCCTGGGCCGCCGAGAAGCAGAATGTGTGAACTTAACTGCTGTGCCACTGAGCTGACCCCTCCTTAGAGTTCTTAGTCTCTTGTAATGTAACACCATTTCTTGATTCCCATTGAACTTGTCCACCCTCTCCTGAATTCCATCTAGATTTTCACAGTTCCATGTAAACTTGTAAGTGGACACCATATTCATTCTGTAGGAGATCTGGAACACAAAAGTCTGTTGAACTATCACATTCTTTTTATTAATGCAGCCTAATAGTACCTATACTTTTAAGAAGGTATGTTACATTCCATTTCATATTGTATTTTCTGTCAACCCAAAGTTCCTTTTATTGTTTTTCACATAAGTGTTAGAAATCCAGAGATTCCCATTCTATGTCATCAGTATATTGATGCTTCAAAGTTAAATTATTATTCATCTTTGCTCAACTTTAATCTGCTGGTTCAATATTCTGTCCTGCTTAGATTGTTTTCAGCTCTACTGTTATCTGGCCCATTAGCTTCTCCAAAGTGACCTGTGTCCTTCCTCCTTTGTTGCCAGGTATATTGCAGACAACTGCTAAATATCTACTGATTGAATGAAAAAGGAAACACACCCCACTGATCTGTTGCTGGTCATTGACATGTGGGGGGAACTTTGCAGAGCAGAGAGATAGACAGAAATCCTGATGGCCTTGTTGTGCTGATCCTTCAGCACTGAGCGAACCCACCTTTGTACTTTAATTTTTGTGAGGAAGTTTGCTTCTTTATTATTTATGTCAGTTGGCAATGTTACTGTTACTTCCAACTAAGGTGTCCCTAAATTATATAAGTAGGATAGACTCAGTATAACCAATAATAGTATTTATAGATTTTCTTTTCTTTTCTTTTTTTTGGTAAGGAGGACTGTCCCTGAGCTAACATCTGTGCCAATCTTCCTCTATTTTGTATGTGGGATGCTACCACAGCATGGCTGATGAGTAGTGTGTAGGTCTGTGCCCAGGATCTGAACCTGCAAACCAGGGCCACCAAAGCTGAGTGCATGAACCCAACCACTATGCCACTGAGTGGGGCCTATTTAAAGATTATTATTAGGTTTTCATGAGAAAAGCAAAAAAAAGTACTGATAAATGACTGAACCCACACCATATAATAAGAATTATACACATTACACCATAGAAGTTCTATTAGTTTCCCATTTCTGTGTAACAAATTGCCGCAATGTTATCAGCTTAAAACAACACAAACTTACTATATCGCAGTTTCCATGAGTCAGGAGTCTGGGCACAGGGGAGCTGGGTCCTGTCTTCAGGGTCTCACAAGCTATGCTCCAGGTGTCAGCTGGGGAAAGATCTCTCTGAGGCTCAGGATACTCTCTGAAGCTCACTGCTGGCTGGAAGAATTCAGTTTCTTATAACTGTAGGACTAAGGTCCCCATTATCTTGCTAGCTGTCAGCCAGGAATCATGCTCAGCTCTTAGAGGCTGCCTTCAGTTCTTTGTGCACAACCCCTCCATAAGGCTTCTTCCAACATGGTAGCTCACTTCCTCAAGACCAGCTGAAAAATCTCTTTTAAGACCTCACTTGGTATTGTCAAGACCATCCAGGATAATATCTCTTTAACTCAAAGTTGAATGATTAGGGACCTTAATTATATCTTCAAAATTATTTCATCCTTGCCATATATAACATTATAATATGGGATCCCATCTCATATAATGGTCCTAACGGCTCTCAAAGGCAGGAGACTATACAAAGCACACACTTGGAGATGGAAATCTTGAGCGCCATCTTAGAACTCTGCTCATCGCAAGAGTTATTTTGAGCGTACTTTTATTATTATTGTTTACAAGGTGTGAAAAATGAGTTGATAATAATTTTATTCCTAAGGAAACTTACTGCTTATTAGATATTATCATCAAGTGTCCAATAGGTTACAAAAGAATGCTTTTCATTATTTAATGTTGAAGCACTAGAAAACGCCCAGAATACTTTATTTTGCATTGTTTCACATTCTGCTGGTTGTATCCTTTACAGTGTGTATTATATTTGGTATATTTGGTCAAGTAAAGAAATTTCCCAAATAAAATCTGTTGTGAAAGCGTCTGTCCATTGGGCAGAATTATAGACATAGTGAAAACTGTTACGATCAACAATATTTCCTACTGACCAAAGTTCAGGGATTAACAATTGACTGCGTACTACCCAGACTGAAAAGACTATACTAGCAATTTGCTCTCATTGTCTTTAGAATGTTTTCCCCTTGAAAGTTATCCCAGAAGATTTCAGTAGCTAGAAAGTAGGCTACATGGCACACATCTGGGACCGCAGACAGCTGCTTCCCACATTTCTTTGCTTGATAAAGAGTAGGTCAAAAGCTTAAAAAAAACGCATGAAAATTTCTAACAGCTAGCTAAAATAATACCATAAATAGATGTTAGGAAAGGCCTGAAAAGACATTAAATACTGATCTCTCTTTTGAGCCAATTCATTTATTAAAAAATCAATTTTAGAGTGAGCCCTGGTGGCCTAGTGGTTAAATTCGGCACGCTCTGCTTCAACAATCTGGGCCCAGATTCAGTTCCTGGGTGCAGACCTACCCCACTTGTCTATCAGTGGCCATGCTATGGCAGCAGCTCACATACAAAATAGAGGAAGATTGGCAACAGATGTTAACTCAAGGCAAATCTTCCTCAGAAAAAAAAAATCAACTTTAAGAGTATTAGATTTCAATAGATCTCAAAAAAAAACTATGCAAACAACACAAAGAGGAACTCAGCGTAGTTAGTTTTATAGTTGTTCTTCGCAGTGTAACATTTGGCGAGAAACATGAACAAGTCACTACGCTAAAATATACAATCCAGAAACTTTAAAAAATGTGTAATATTCAAGGAGTCTTCCTATCTTTATTAATTTCCTGTCTTATAATCTAAAATGCTAGATTAATAGCATAAACTGAAAAAAACCCTAAATTGTTTATACTAACATAATCACCCCAAATCCTGCTATGTTTTATTGCCTAAAATATGGCAATGCTTTAAAAAAAGTTTAAACAACCTGGTAGACTTTCTTCAGAAGGTTTATAAAATCTGGTGTGTACAAATTTGAAAAGAGGAAGTTCATTTTTTCCCCAATTTTTCCCCAAATTATAGGACGATCAATTCCTCAGACTTCCTTCCAAAGCAATGCACTACCATGAGTGTAATGAAAAAACGTGACTGTGTCTAGGCTTCTTTTGAAGCGTGGCGTAAAATGGTTGCTTGTGTAACTATATTTCCAGAACAGTACAGAGGAGGCTGTGGTTCCTCGCTGAGGATCTGGGTGTGGACTCCATCCTGCCCTGTGAACAGTCCTGGGAAGTCAATTGTGGGTTAAGAGTCGGAAGAGCAACGCGAAGCTTCTGTTACCAGAAGTCTAAAGTCACAGGAAGGCTTTTCTAATATTTTAATATTAGTATTTAAATATTTCCATAAAGATAATTTATGTATTCTTTAATATTATTTTGTAACTACTATTAAAATATCTAGATGTCGTATATGTTATTTGGACCATTAAAGCAGAGGTAAAATATCCTAAAGGGCCTACGGAGACTCTTTATGTTACTCGGTACATTGTTTGCTCGAGTTGCCATACCAAATTTTCATGGACTAGGTGACTTAAGCAGCAGACATTTATGTTGTCACAGTTCTGGAGGCTGGAAGTCCCAGATCACGGTGCCAGCAGGGTTGGCTTCCTCTGAGGCCTCTCTTCTTGGCTGGCAGATGGCCCCTCTCTTGCTGTCTCTTCTCATGCTCTTCCCTCTGTGCCGTCGCACCTCCTGTGCCTTTCTGTGTTTCCTAACATCCTCTTCTTAGAAGGACAACTGTCAGATTGAATTAGGGGCCGCCTAATGGCCTCGTTTTAGCTTAATTACCTCCTGAAAGGCCCTATCACCAAACACAGTCACATTCTGAGCTGCTGGCAGTGAGGGCTTCCCCTTACGGATTTTGGAGGGACGCACCTCAGCCCATAACAGCTGTGGTAGTATGAAGACAAATGCGAAATATGTTTTTTCTTATATAAGCAATTACCAAAAGTGTCGCACTGAGAGATACGTACATTCTACGTTGTTTGAGAATTAAAAGCAAGAGATTCTCCCAAGGATCCCTCCCTGGAGGCACACTTTGCAAGGCAGGACTGAGCATCCAAAGACGCACTTGGAAGTTCAGAGCCCCGAGCGTTTGACCTAGCAAACAGGACAGAATAAGCATAAGAAATTTAGGATTTAGATACACATGTCAGATGAGGAACGACAAATACTCAAAGGAAGCAAAACGATCGAATTTGTAGTGATAAAAATATTAGAAAATGGTAAAACAGAGAAATAAAATCTTTTTTCTTATTTTTGTGGAGAGTGTGAGGGAAAAATAATAATCACTAGTGACTTATTAGAAAACATGAGAGAAAGTGCAAAAGTACTCTAGAAAGGGATAAAAACAAACAATAAATAATCAGAAAAAGGCTACACCATCTAGATGGGGAGATGAAGAGCAGAGGGAATATGGTGAGAAATGCATCCTGCTGTAATGACAGGCTCTCTGGGATTGCACAGAATAGTGAAGTATAAGAACCCATGAGTAGGAGAGACGTAATGTAGGAGAAATGTTAACGATGGTCTGGCATTGACGTAACAAAACTGCATAGTCCGTATATAGGGGACTGATTTGTTTTAACGTGTTCATCTTGCTAGTGTGGAAGTAATTGGGGCAAAGGTATCTTGGTAGGAAATAATAAATGGTTTTCACATAAAGGATCCAAAATATGTGCTTTTATATGGAATTGAAAACAGTTGCAAAATTCCCAAATCAACAGAGAAAAATGATAATAAGTTGCAGCTTGATCAATCATGCAAAAATAAGAAAAAGGAACGAGAAGCAATAATGGAGTAAAATAAATATTGACTTTAAAATAATATCAAAAGAAAAAGAATAAACCCAGCTACATTAATGTTCACACTAATGTGCTTGCTCCAATTTCTTTTTCCAAAAAATGACACGGAATCATGCATTTGGTTTAGAAACAAAACCTATCTACTTGCTGTTAAAAGAGACACATTTATAAAAATGCAAAAAAATTGAAAATCGTGGGCCAAGCAGGGGCAACAACATTTGTATGAAGATAAGATTGGATGTAGGGTTAAAGGTCTTAAGTAGATGATGAGGAGAAATATTTATTGATTAGAAAAAAATAAGGAATATACTGTAATAATGAACCAGTGTGTTTCAAATAATGATCTAAGAGATATGCTAAAGTTTTAGAAATGCAAAGATAAATTGATAAAACACAACTATCATGGAAAATTCCAATAACCTCCTTAAGAACTAAATATTCTGGCAAAAATAAGTAAATAAATACAAGAAATAAATTTTGGTATTTGTTTATTATATTTATGTTAATATTTATGTAGGAAGTGTATGTACTTGTGTTTGTTTAATCTATATCCCTCAAATGGAGAATATATATATATATATATTTTTTTTTTTTTTAAAACATGTCCTCCTCTTAGGGAAAGACCCAGTAGATTTTTTTTTTTAAAGATTTTATTTTTTTCCTTTTTCTCCCCAAAGCCCTCCGGTACATAGTTGTATATTCTTCGTTGTGGGTCCTTCTAGTTGTGGCATGTGAGACGCTGCCTCAGCATGGTCTGATGAGCAGTGCCATGTCCGCACCCAGGATTTGAACCAACGAAACACTGGGCCGCCTGCAGCAGAGCGCGCGAACTTAACCACTCGGCCACGGGGCCAGCCCCGGAGAATATATATTTTTATATGTTCAGGGAGCATTTAAAAATATTCGTCATGTACTTGGCTACAAAGAAAATCACTATAGTTTAAAAGAATTAGATATTTTCATGTCATTTTCTTTTAGTAATATCTAGTACAAATAGGAGTAAATAACCAACATTATCAATGAAAATTTAACTACAATTTGAAAACTAGGAAACACACTTCTAGGTAAATGTTAGAAAAAAGAAGAAATCAATAAGAAAATTAGAAACATCCAGAAAGCAACAGAAGGTAGAATATCCCAAACTAAAACTTAAAGAACAGAGTGAAAGTGACATGAGAGATTTTGTTGCCTCAGATGATGTCATCATTTTAGAACAAAGAGAAAACAAATCTCTGTATTTATTTTGAGAAATTAAAAATTTCACATTAGAAGGTTAATAAAAATAAAATTTCAATTGGTAAATAGAATCCCTCAAATATTAGAGAGGATAAATATTTTCAAGACCATTTTTCTTGAAAAGACTTATCATATAGACAACACCCTTGGGAATCTGATTAAGAAATAAAGGAGAAAATGTAAAATTTGACCAGCATAAGATATCAGATACCAGAAATGGTGCAGAGAAACAAGAAAATCTGAACACTGCCTGCAGCGAATTTGATAACTTGAAAGAAATAGGTGATTTCCTAGCAAACTATCGGAATTGATGCCAAATCAGTAGAAAAAATTAGGAGAATGGTTAAAGAACTTTCATTGTCTGATAGTTTCATAGCAAGAATTAATTGAGAAAATGTATAAAAAGCATTTAGCATTGTGCCTGGTGCATAAAAATCACTCAATTACTGTTGACTATTGGGTTTGGGAAGATGGAAGCAATGACCGGCATATTTCCATGATTTATTCATATCGTGTTCTCACTTATTTCTCATCTCCCTCTTTGCAACACTCTAAAAATATTATTCCTAAATGTGAGAGAATTAATTTTCCATGGACAATAATCATTTTTGTTCTTTTATGTTTTCACGTCGGTGACTTTCTTTCCCAATGATAAGATGCTTTTGCATTTTTGACTTGGACCCGAGCGCTCTCCTTATTGATAAGTCAAACATTGCTTGAAGAGCTCTATCTGTCAAATAAGGTTCAGACAGCATCTCCTTTTCAAATGGCTGTTTGTGTTATGTGCTTAACTTGATAAAATAGAGGTATCATTACTTTTTAAAAATTCCTAAAAATAATGAAACTAGTCAAAATAGTCAAAACTTTCTTCCTATTAACATTTAAGATAATATTAAGTTGGAAAGTCAAGGGAAAATTTAACTTGAATTCAAAATTATTAAATTATTATGATAAGTCTATGAGATAAAGAGAAAGAAATATGGAAAATAAATGTGAGTCAAATTATATCTAATGGGAGAGTATCAAAAAGAAACAAAAAAATAAATTTAAACCTAGTAATATGTGAATTGGGTTACATTTTTCTTTATGGAATAGATGTGTTCCAGTTATTTGGGGCTACAAATTGCTAATTTTCTTCGACATCCATTATGAAATCAGAGATTATTTTCTGCAGAGAATAACTCTCATTAGACAAATTTGCAAAACTTGGCAAGAAAGACCAAGTAATGATGAACAGCTCAAGAGTGAGCTGTGTGTTTTGGAATGCCAGTGGTGCAAAGCTTCCCAGAGTTGTAACTCACTTAATTGTTGTATTTTCATTTCTAGAAATTTGAAGATTTTGCCATGATCTAATGATTATGAAATTTTCCTTTGAGCATCATTCAGTCCCTGAATTGTCACTTACATAATTAGATTAGCTCAGTGAATGCACAAAATGAGTATCTTCTAACACGGTTGTTTTCAACTACTGTTTTTTTGAGACCAAGAAATTCTATAGCAGAAGTCACAAACTGGTGTCTCTCAAATCAGAATCTCAAGAAGGGTTGTAGCGTATATGACCTAGATATTTAGCTGTATTTAGCTGTAAAATTGGAACTAATGTTAGAAAAAAGCTGAATATCACTCTTTTCTTGATACTCTGAAGTTCTGAAATACTCAGTTCATATTCCTACATGACAAAAATTTAGCAGGCATTGAGGAGTATACGATTCCTTTTAAATAGACACAATGTTTCCAATTTACCACATATTCAAAAGTTATTTGGCTCATCCCATTTCGCTCATGTGTATTATCTGGGCACTATGGGCATTTGACTCCTACTTTAACCCAATGCTGAGGAACTCACTGTTGTACAATACTTGAAAAAGGATAGAAAGAATTTTCTACCTAATCCTTGGTAATTGTGTATTGCTTTGCTGATCATTTGCTGAACTGCTTTTTATGGGGAGATTCTGTGCCAGGCACCAGCAATAAGGATAAAGATAAATGACACACATTCTCTGGCTTGGAGGAGTTTGTAACGTAGTAACAGAGGCAGATATAGAAGGAGGAATTACTGTGTAGATGCACCCACAGGATGTAGTTGGTACACAGGAGAAATATCTAACGGAGTTGGCAGGAGAGACAATGTGGGGAGAAACTGTGTCTTGGAGGAGAACAAACTATAAATTGAGAAAATGAAGGAATCCTTAAAATACATCTCAATCTCGGAGATTTTCATCATTTTATCTAGTTTTAATTTCCTGCTGCTAAAGTTTTTATACACAAATTCTAACAATGGATTTTAATTCTACAAAATTACTATTTTATCATGTAAATAAAATCATTTTGATTAGTCTGTATCAAGTGGATTATTTTTGGATCATGATCAACGTATATGCCCATGTAACACAAAACCCTATGAGTGTATAGAACCTTACAGATATCCCGGAAAGTTCCTCTGGCCTCTTCATATGTGAACCCCGTCACGGATCCCCAGAGATGACCACTATTTTGATGTTATTTTCTATCACATATTAGATTTGTTCATTCTAAAATTTCACATAAAAGCAATAATACATTATGCCGTATTGCATAAAAGATCTTTCACTCAGTGCAGTGTTTCTGAGGAACATCCATATTGTTGCATGCATTAACAGGCCATTCATTTTACTGTCACATAGTATTCCATTGTATAAATATATCACAGTGTATAATCTATTCTACTATTAATAGACCCTTTGATTATTTTCAGCTTATGAATAATTTACCATGAACATTTATGCACATGTCTTTTTGTGAGTATGTATCCCTCCCCTTGGGTAAATATATAGGAGTGGAATTGCTGGATAAATGTATGCTTATTTTTATAACAGTGTCATATATTTTTCAAAAGAGGTTGGGGATAAAAGATTCTATTAATTTCTTTTATCTGAAAGTATCTCTATTTGCTTCACAATAAAGTGTTTTGACATTTTAAAAGTTATTTTCTATCTTCTAGTCTCCATAGTTTTGGGGGAGAAGTCAGGAAAGTATCATAAAACTTAGCAACATTTTGAAATATTCAACATATTTCAGGCTTGACATCCAATGTGGAGACACTTCAGCCAGGTCTAAGCTCCCCAACAAATGCCCTCGTTTAAACTTTTATTTTGCAGTAATTTTAGAGTAATAGTAAGTTGCAAATATATTACAGAGAGATCCCACGTACCCATCACTCAGTTGTCCCAGTGGTTACATCTAACTATAATACTACATCAAAATCGGGAAATTGGTATTGCAACAATGTTTGTGTGCAGTTCTCTTCCATTTGTCATATGTGTAGATTCCTGTAAGTACCACCAGAGACAAGTACAGACCTATTCTATCACTACAAAGATATACTGATGTGTTTTACCAGTTTGAGTGAAGTGTATTTTACCAATTATAATTGTCTTAACCATTTCCTCTACAGACATTGAAATTCCCATCAGACAATGTTAAACCTTTTGCTTTAGACATAATTTAGCAGACTAAAGAGAAAGAAAGCCTATTCAATTTACTCACATATTTGCTCTTTTCATTGTCTGATCTTTCTCCTTGATGTCCCAAGATTCTTTTTTCATTTCCTTTCTGTTTCAAGAACTTCCTTAAGCATTATTTTAGAGTAGATCTGCAGGTGACAAATTTTCTTAGTTTTCTGTCACCTGATAATGTCTTCATTTCCTCTTAATTCCTGAAAGCTAATTTTGCTGGACAAAAAGTTAGGGGTTAACTATTCTTTTCTTTCAGCACTTGAAGATGTTGCACCACTTCCTTCTGGCCTCCACGACTTCTGATGAGAAATCCATCATTGTGTACATTTTTTTACCCCTATAGAAAAGGTATTTTAATTATTGCTTTCAAGATTTTTCTTTGTCTTTACTTTTATGAAGTAGGATTATGATGTGTCTTGGCATGGATTTATTTGGCATTATCCTATTTAGTGTTCCTTCAGTTTGAGGGATCTGCTTATATCTTTTGCCAAATTTGGGAAATTTTCTGTTATTTTTCTTCAAATACTTTTTCTAACCCCCTCATCACTCTTCTTTCTTCTGTGACTCTAATGACACAAAAGCTATATCCTTGGTTACAGTTCCACGCATCCCTAAGATTCAGTTCAATTTTTTTTCAGTCTATTTTCTCTCTGTTACTCAGTTTTGGCAATCTCTATTTTTCTATCTTCAAGTTCACTGATTCTTTCTCTGTCCCTTCCGTTCTCCTGTTGAGCCCATCCATTTAGTTTTTTTATTTCACTTATTATATGTTTCAGTTCTAAAATCTCATTTGTTTTTTTCTTAATATCTTCTATTTCTTTGCTGACACTTTCTATTCTTTCATTTGTTTCAAATGCGTTTGTAATTGCTCATTGAAAGACCTTTTTATCACGACATCTTTAAACTACTTTTCAGATCACTCCCACATCTCTGTCATCTTGGTGTTGGCATTTACTAATTACATTTTCCATGATTTTTGATTGTGTCCTGGAGATTGGGAGTATAGTATTGTGAGACATTGGATATTTTTAAAATCATCTGTTTTAGCTGCCATCTTCTGACCACCGTGTAGGCGGTCACAGTTATGAAGCCTCCATACTGCCAGGGAGGGCTAAGGGTCCAGGCTCCCCCATAGCATCCTTTGAGACCTCTTGCTGCTGCTGTGCAGATGTGGCATACCAGGCTCTCCATTAGGCCTCTGCTGACATCTCTCAGGCTAAGAGTGGGAGAAGCACCTCATTGCCACTGGGCATGGGTGGAAGTCACAGTCCCCACCCAACCTTTGATGACCAGAGTTGGGGAGGGTCTGTATTTTTTTCCAGAGTGTCTGACTAGAGTAGGTCAATTATTTTCTAAGGATTTTCTGACTTGCTTGGTTACCACGCTCCTGGCCTTTGGCTAAAGAGCAGCTTTTGTTTTTGTTTATTTTTGTCTGCTCCTATTGGCATTTCAAGGTGGATGGCTTTGACAGTGCCAGGTCTGGACTACATAAGGTAGGTATAAAAACCTAGAGAACTCACCAACATGCTGTTCCTCAGGTCCTGAGGCCCCTATCTGGTCTGTCTTCTTCTCTACACCTTTCAGTTTTCTAATGTTTGTTTTATAAATAACATCCATGGGTTTTAACTGCATCCGGCAGGGTTAATAGGGAGAATTGCATCTACTCCATCTTTGTCCAGAACCAACCAAGTAAACTCTTTTAACACACTTAATACCTCTCTCTCTTTCTCCTCTTTTTTTTTTGTGTGGTGAGGCAGATTGGCCCTGAGCTAACATCCGGTGCCAATCTACCTCTTTTTGCCAAGGCAAATTAGCCATAAGCTAACATTGGTGCCAATTTTCCTCTATTTTGTATAGGGGATGCCTCCACAGCATAGCTTGATGAGCAGTGCATAGATCCACGCCTGAGATCTGAACCTGCGAACCCTGGGCCACTGAAGTGGAGTGTGCAAACGTAACGACTATGTCACCGGGCCGGCCCACCTCTCATTTTTTATTACTGTATTCCAAATAGCTTTTGTTGTAAGTGCTTTATGTACATCTCATTATATCTTTAGGATAACGTTTTTAAGGATCACTAGGTGTCTAAATACAGTTAGACGCAGACATATGGAGATTGGGATATTTATTTTATGATTAAGCTCTATATATTATGATTTAACTGTTCCTAGTTTGAAGTTATATCTTTTTTATTTGCATTTCTCTGATTCTTAGCGAAATTAAATATTTTCCCTAATTTGAGGAATTTACTCTTTTTCATCAACAGTATTCAGAACCCTCCCTCTCATTGAAAAAGTCTTTTCCATTAATATCTTGCATTGATATCAATAGTCTCCTGCAGTTTGTGCAATATTTAAGATCACTCCTTCTCAGTCTTCTTCAATGGTTCCTGTTTTTGTCCATCATCATTAAATTTAGAGGTTTCTCAGTTCCTTGTCCTTGTTCTCTTTTGTTCATTCACTCTGCTTTCCCTCTAGGCAATCTCTTCTCTACCCATGGTGTCATATGACCACTGATATGTAGCAGATGCACAGAGTTTTATCTCATTTGAGCTCCACACCTCTATATACAAATGTTTGCTGATGTTTTTCAAATGAGCATCTTAAATATATTTGAAACAACATATTCATAACCAAACACGTTCAGCATTTGCAAACTTGATCCTCTTAAAAAAGTATCCCCTCTCTCTCTTCTTCCTCAACTCTCAAATCTCACCCAAACCCTCGCTAATCCTATTTTACCCCTTATTTTACCCCTTACAAATTTCTTGATTCTGTCTACCTCTCTCCCTTTCCTTCCACCTCCTACATCAAGCTGCCCTTATCACTCACCTGAGCCAATTTAGCAGCTTCTAACTGTTTCCCCTAATTCTCCTTTGACTTCAGGTATTTCCTTTTGGATACTGAAAACAGAATTTTCCAAAATACAGATCTGGTTTCCTCACTGATTCTCTACTGCATCCCCGACTTAAAACACTCCAGCGTCTTCCTAGTGCTTTAATATGAAGTGGGCAGTCTTTAACAAGGTCCCCAGTCTGGGCATAATCTGACGTCTCCAGCTCACCTCAAACGTTTACTAGCTCTCTCGTACCTCCTTCAACACACCGTGTACCTGAGGGCATCTGAACGTTCTGTAATTTCCAATCGTAATGGCTTCCCCACACCACCCATTCTACAGTCCTGGGCTTAATGGAGTTACTATGATGCTTCATAACAAAATCTTTGTTTCCTCAGAGGAACTAATTGGGGTGAATTCCTTCCTTATGGGGTATCTATCCTTCTTTATTCTTCTCCACAGTTTTTCTATTTATTTATTTGGGTGATTGCTTGGTGTTTACCTTCTTACATGAACTCTTAATTCTATGAGATCAGAAGTCAGAAGGTTTCTTTGATCTCATTCACTAATGTATTTGGAATGTCTTCACGACATCTGGCACATGCTCAGTACTCAACAGAAGTGTGCTGAATCAATGAAGAAATAAATTATCATTTTGTAATTTTTGTCTGGTAACACACTGTAATATTCACTGTTTTGATAGATGTGTCTGTGTAGGATATTTATTCTTCATCACATGTATGTTAGAAATTTTCTTCCATTTGTCTTTAATTCTACTTATCATGTTTTCTTTATATTAATACAGTAAGTCCATCTCCTGAATTATGGCATATTATGATAAATATTATTTCATGTTGAAATATTATATCTCTGAAGTATTTTCAGGATAGACTTCGCTTGTTTTCTCAAAGTAACTCAAATATTTTTATGATTAGAAATATTTCTAACTATAATAAAGTGCTTGTACTATAGAGTAAAATGTTTCTTTAAATTAAATATTAAACATAAAGAGAATGTTTTTAAAGTGCTTAAAATTTCTTTGTAAGTAGAGAAAGATTGTAGTTTTTAGTCTGATTTGTACCACAATAATAACCTACTTCAGTTACAAATGTCAAATACAACTTAGTTATTACTGCTTGGAAATTTATAATTTTTAAGATAGCTCATTCTGATTTAATTAATTTGGCTATAAATTTGTATTACCTAATGTTTTTATATGTATCTAATTTACATATGTCCCCTTTGATTAGCATTTTATTCATGAAGAATACGTTAGTGGTCAAATTGTTTTAGTAACATACGTACAAAATGTTCAATGTACATATTTGACTTATGGTTCAAGGAGAAGGCTAAATTGAAAAGAAATGTTGATTTGTCTTTACTTTCTAATCTGATGTTAAGGAATGAATCATTTAGAACATATCTTCATATTTATTTCTGCCATGAAAGTTAATGTTTCCATTAAATTTACATGTAAAAGATTCAAAATATGTTTGCTGTAGACCATGTATTATGGAAGTGTTAAAACAAGTTCATGAGGCTATGTTGCTGGTCCACAATTGCTAAGTAGTTAAAGCCAATTTTGGTGTAGCTAAGAAATATAGGACAATTTGCATTTACAAAGCTGTTTCCTGGCAAGCATCCCACAGAGCTGTGTGTAATCAAATAAAATCACAATTAATGGTCAGTAGTAAAATTCCAGATCAAACCCATCAAACAAAACCACAAATAACAGTTAGTGCCCAATGCCAAATTAAACAGATGGACTCTGCTTCTAGAGTTTTTAAAAAATAAGTGGGATTTGTCACTTTAATGTTAACCAACATGCTGTTTAAAAGTCTTGGGGACTGGCCCCATGGCCTAGATGTTAAGTTCAGTGCACTCTGCTTTGGCAGCCCAGGTTTGGATCCTGGGTGCAGACCTACACAGCGCTCATCAAGCCATGCTGTGGTGGCATCCCACACACAAAATAGAGGAAGATTGGCACAGATGTTAGCAGAGGGACAATCTTCCTCAAGCAAAAAGAGAAAGATGGAGAACAGATGTTAACTCAAGGTGAATCTTCCTTAGCAAAAAACAAAGGGAGAAGAAGTAGTCTTGGAATCGTTTTGCAGAAGACTTTTATGCTAAACTATGTCTAAGAAAAATTTTTCTAAAAAGTCTAAGTGTATCTCTGTGCCCAATCCACTGAAAATAGTCCCCGCCTTCACAACTGTGTGTCTGGAATGACAGAGCATTTAAACCATAGGTCTCGTATCTCAACTGCAAACAAGTTTTAGGCAAACAATATTAAATAAGAGGGAGGATGGAAAAAGTAACTCAGTGACATTCATACTGAAACAACAACACAGTTTCATAAAATGAATGTCATTTGAAAAGTTATCTTTTTAGTGGAGAATAACTAATGGAAAGTATCTGACTAAATAAGAGTTAAGAATAAAACTATGTGCTCTTACTCTTCCAACCAGGGCAAAAAAGATAACCTAAAGCACTCCTCCTAGAGAGGAAATATCAGATTTTCTCTGTCATTTCCCTAGGAAATCAAATTTGTTCTCCAAAATGATAAATGAACAGACATACATGAGTCTAAGTTGCTGAGATGTAATATCATTCACGGTTCAACTTCCGTAGCCACCGGAAAATTCCAACCGAAATCAGCCCTCACCTGCAAAAGATATACATCAGTCTCCAGACTCACAATTTTTCCATCTATCACTCATGGTCAGAGATTTTCTCAAGAACTCTGCCTTTTATACAACTCCGTACAATTGTTAGCGTGTCCCAAAATTGAGGCCATTATTCTTGTATAACTCTGTCCCAAATATTCTATGTACATTGTACCTTAGCCCCAAAATATAATTTTGCCATTCCTAAAATTTATCTCAATCTTAACATCAAAGTGATCCTTTTTCCTTATTTCTCATTTTGGATTTTTATTTACTTATTTTGGCTCAAGCAAAATACTAATTCATTCCCAAATAAAAGTAAATTTTCCTTTTTGTGTGTGTTTCAAGTAAAGAATGTATTCACCTTCATTTATTTTCTTCTTTTTAAGTGAGTTATCTAATTGCATTTTTAGCACTTACAGTAAACCATTTTTGAGAGTACGTTGTAAAAGTTTTAGTTATTTTTAACAACTTTAACTTTCTGATTTTAAAACATTGCGTTCCCATGGTTTAAAAATATTTTTTAAATGTAAGAGCAATATCATACTTACTCACATTCTTATCTCCCAAATGTAACCCTTATTAACACAATGGTTTTACTCATTCTTTCTCTTCTCCTTGACTGTTTATATTTATTTTAGATTATTCCATGAACATAATTGTGAATATTATCTTTCACTCTCCTTCCTTTTTTGCATAAAGTAAAGGTTAAGCTGCTGTAAAAATTAAACTGTAAAATATGATATGGATAAGATAAAATTTATTTATCTCTTAATGAATATTCTGAGCATGGGGAGTTCTGATTGGAAGTCTGGATTTCCCCCCAAAAGTCATTCAGGAACACAGATGCTTCCATTTTGGGATCTACCATCACTTAAATTGCTCTTATTACTTGTATGTTTAAAACTCAGTATCTTGTCTGTCTATGTTTTTGTTTATGGGAAGAAGAAATAGAGGTAGTCTGGGGAAGTTATTTATTTTTAAACACGTGAGAGGAAAGTTGCATGTACATTTCTTCTGCATGTATTCCACTTCTGAGAACTTTGCCCATAGAGCCCTCTGGCTGGGAAATGTAGACTTCATTTGGGAGATCCTGTGCTTGGGAAAAGAGGAAGCAGACACTGAGGGGACAATTGGCATTCTGTCACACAGCTCATTAAAAGTGTAGATAAACATCTGTTCAATGCCTGAATAATATTTAATTTTATGTATTTACACATGATAGAATTCAGCCTTATTATAGGATACATAAATTTTCCATTGCAGGCTGCAAAACAACGTTGTAATAATTGTTTTTGCCTTTAATATTTTTCTATACTTTTCATTATTTTTTCAGCATAGTTTCCTCAGAGTGAAATTATAATAGTAGAGTGTGCAAAAACTATTGGATTCTCCACACGTTGTCACTTTGCAGTCTAAGAAAGTCATGTTGGTTTACATCTTACTTATATTAGTTCCACAGAAATTTTACATGGTTACCAGTGCACTCATGATATTATGTTGGGAGAAGATGCTCCATAGATCTCTTAGATTTCTGGGTGTCTTGTGAGCAGAATCCCTGACTGACTCTTTTGCAGACCATGTTTTTAAGGATGTTTGTATAGTGAACAGTCTTGGAAAATAGAAATAGTGTCCCTCAGGGGCAAAGGATAGGCTTGCCTACGGCCTTGGAATATGAATATACTGTCTCCTTTTAGAGCAAAGGAGCAAAGGGCAGCTGTGTTTCCCACCCCATACAGTAGCGATGACATCTCTCTCCAGGGCAAAGGGCAGGCAAGCTTAGTGCCAATTACGAAAGATCCGGGTTCTCTATGCTGAGTTCCTCTGTTGCGATGCAGTTTCTAATTGCTCTTCTTTGACAAGAAATCTACTTTTATTTTTTAAATTTTTGCTTTTATAACATTTATTCTTCTCTAATTTGCTGGCTCTTGCCCTTCCTTTGGATGGAATTTTCGTGAACATACAAAATGCATTATTTCATTATGTAATGCATTTACAACATGATTATATATATCAATAGTATATATATATACACATAAAATATATATAGTGGAGTTCTGAATGGAGAATATAGTCTTACCTATTTTCCTGTGATCATTTCCTTTGACTAGACAATCTATTTATTTATGGACCATTTTTAGTAGAAGCAAAGTAAACTTTATGTGTTGATAAATGTTTTACCTCACTAATTATTAGGGGTTTAAAAATATGGTGCCTAATTTATAAATAATCATACAAGACATGCCATTAATCATGCTGTTATATAATTAGCACCACTAGTGCATATTTTCAGATGGAAAGTGCTAAAATCCTTTAGTGTTCTTTAATTTATAATTACATTAAATTGAAAACATTGCAGATGTTTGCTATATTGATTATATGCTCTTTTATGTAGTTTGCTGATTGTATTTTTGGGCTACATTTAAAATTTAACAGTTTTTTGGGAGGTTAGTCTTGTTTTTTCATATTTTTTCTAAAAATACACAGAAGGAAGAAATTTTTTTTTTTGAGGAAGATTAGCCCTGAGCTAACATCTGCCAATCCTCCTCTTTTTGCTGAGGACGACTGGCCCTGAGCTAACATCTGTGCCCATCTTCCTCTATTTTATATGTGGGACGCCTACCACAGTATGGCTTGCCAAGCGATGCCATCTCCGCACCTGGGATTTGAATCCGCGAACCCCGGACCGCTGAAGCGCAACATGCACACTTACATCACTTCTAGGAATTTAAATCTTTTGTATTCAGTGTGCTATCAAAATACTTCTATAGTTCCAATGTTGTTTTATAAAAAATCTGCTAGCTTACTGAATATTTTTTCTTACTGAAGGACTTAGTAGAACTGTACTGAGTAGCTTTATCATATTCTCACATACAACAGAATCTACTCATATTTCCATGATTCTAGAATTCAGAATGTTGGTATAAAGTAGAATTTGGGGAGATTTTCCATTGTGTTAAGCTTCCGCTGGCACAGGTCCCTTCTTCTATCAATTGCCAAGGCCAGGTGCATAGCTGATAGCCTCAGATCAGGATTCTCCAGAGTGATGGATCACAATGCATGCCCTTACTACAATCCAAAAGAGCCTCAGGATGACAGCATTCAGTAGGGTGCCACCTGTTAGCTGAAAGGTATAAATGGGGAGAACTCACTCCAGCTCCCAGCAGAGGCTTCCTGAGCACATTCCCCAGGCTCATTGGAATCGCAGCACTTTTTCATCAGTCGACATGCTGGGCTACACCAGTAAAGAGAAAACTTGGCGCCATAAAGGATAGCTTCCTGCTCTAAAATATCCTGAGGCTCCAGAATACATCCATTACTAGTGTTTCTATATTTGACTGATTGCACAGGAATCTTGAAGGGGTGCTTCTTAAAAATAATTGTCTGTGGGCCCTACCCCAGACTTATCTGTCGAGTGGCTCAGAAACCTGTATTTGAACACCCCTCGTCATGTTGTGGATGTGGTCAGTCTGTTGCCTGTTTGTTAACTGGTCCTTGGAAACTGCACACAACAAAGGGTTAGATGTGATGGAAAATACAAGCAGACTATGTGAATTCGAGTCTACCTCTGACTAGAAAACAGAAATTTGTCAAATCTAGTAAAAATTGACATAGAAGACCATGATGACTTTTTTGTTTACTATTGTTATTAATAACTTTCAAGTTTTGCTTCGTTATTTCTAAGGTGAAAGTAAATTGAGTACACTGTGCTAAGGGTATTGCCTTACCAATGAAGATAGGAAGGTTGAGGCCACGGAGAGGAGCGGCAGAATAACTCATAAGGTAAAGCGGACCTTTAGATGGAAGACTGGGTTTACCCACATAAGCGTATAAAATTTTATTTCTCAAAATCTAATATAGGTAGCAGAGCTTGTAAAAAAATGTTGATTTCTTGATGTTTCACCAGACTGTCCAATTCACAAACTTGAGCTAGATCCAGCAATCAGTCCTTTATAATCTTACCAGGAACTTTTTATGAATGCTTTTAAGTTATAAAGCTATTATAGATAACCTGCAGATACAAGGTGGACCCCCACCTAAAAGGAGTCAGATGTAGAGACTGATGAAGCCACACACTCACCAGGAGGGGACCAGAAGTTTTCTTTCTTACGTGATAGGGCTCTCCTGGGGAGGGAAGGGCAGGCCTCCAAAGCTGTCCCCAATGGCTTGAGAGAGCAAGGAAAGAAGGCTGGCTTGGGGTTTTTCTTATTGTTATGGAGTGGGGCCAGGGTGAGGGTTTCTGTGTGAGGGAAGCAGCTTGCATGGTTTGAACTTCCCACCTGTGTCAAATGACAGAGCACCCAGGTTTTCTTATCAGCTTTCTCAGATGTGGATCAGAAGGGGAGTAGGAAAGTGAAACACTTAAAAACCGTTGGCAGGGGCAGGCCCAGTAGTGTAGTGGTTAAGTTCACATCCTCCACTTCGGTGGCCCTGGATTTGCAGGTTTGGATCCTGGATGCAGATCTACACACTGCTCATCAAGCCATGCTGTGGTGGCAGCCCACATACAAAATAGAGGAAGACTGGCACCAATGTTAGCTAGAGGGCAGTCTTCCTCACACACACAAAAGAAACAATCACCTCAGCAAACACCAAAAACTTGAGTTAGACTCTTTATTGCAGAAGTGTTAGTCTATAACATTAAACAACTCAAAATAGAAATAATAGACATATTTCTAAGTCACATTAGTGAAATTAAAATGGAATTGTATAATTAAGGTGCCTATCATTTTTTGTCATTAATACTTTATTCTCAATACCCATTATTGTTCTAGACAATAGAAACATGATTCTACAGAACTCCAGAATGGAGGGGGTAGGGCATGACCAGGAAGAGACAGCAGTAAATCATTTGAAACAAGCAGATCAGCAACTGTTTCTATTAAGACTGTGTAGATGGACTGTCTACCTTGAACAACTGTGATACTGTTTGCTCTGCTTCATGTTTGTGAACTTAGCGTATTATTCTATTTGAAATATATGGAGGGGAAAAGCAGGTTGAATTAGGCCCCAAATAAAGTGTGTTTACCGGTGACCCTTTTGGAACATTTTCCATTATCTTAGTCAAGATTAATGCCTTGCAAGAAATACCATGGCCTTTCTGCCCCTTAGGTTTTGCCACAACTTAGACAAATGACCCTCCGCAGTTGTCCAAAGTGTTAAAGCTTTTCTGCCACCAGCAGTGGAGGAGGATGGCTTCCCTGAGATTTCAGCAGATTGACAACATCTTATCTTAGGCACGCACACATGCTTCATGAAGGCGGAGAAGGCAATTTACCCTCCACTGTGACTATTTGTTTGCTTTTTAATTGGCTCGAACTAGTTTTGTACAAGAAACCATTAAATCATACTTGAATACAAAGGAGGCATGTGATGGGTGAGAGCATCTGTGTTGGTAATTTCTAAGTAAGTAAATTACACCTATTCAAACACTTCACAGAGCGTTTACAGGAACAATTAAGTTCTTGGTCACTGCTGTTTTCTGGAGATGTACAAGGTTTGTGTGACTGATTAACAAAGCATTTTTCCTTCAGGCAAGATAGGCTTTACATTTAGCAATTAATGTAACTGTCGCTATGATTTAATGCAGATTGATATCGTCAAGAGGAGTGATACTTATTCATTAGAGATGTGGATGTTTAAGTTATGATAAAAGTTTTAAAACCTCAAATATAAGTGCAAGTTCCATTTTTCTTTTTTATTTGGGTTAGATAGATATTAAATATACACCATTATCCTATGTGATAAATTTCTAAGAACTATTGAGTCTAAATCACACTCTCTTTAGTGTACCAGGGACTTTTAATGCATCAGTTTCATCTATCTGGAGATAAAGATTTGTAACTTTTCTTAAAGTGACACATAAAAGGAACATCTGACACAGTCGTAAGTGCTTATATGTCTCCATGCACAGATGGTCCATGAGGTCCCCTTTGCTTCCAACGTTAAATTGAACCTGCTTCTGATAAGGTCAATGTTTTCACCAGTTCAGAATTTAAGGAAAATCTTCATCAATGACCATAAGAAACTCCTTTCTCTTTGCCAGACTGAGCCCAGTGTGTGTGTGTGCGCACACGTGTGTGTGTGTGCTCGTGTGCATGTTTTCAGTCAGTTGACAAAAGGTTAAGGAAGCCGGAAGACAGTTGTGCAATCAAAAAATTGCAATTTTTTTCACCAAAACTTCTCCTGCTTTTTACAAGATATAACATTAAGTAGTGATCATGTGTTACCCACCCTGGTTTGTCAACCCCCTGCCTTTGTATTGTTCACCTATCCCCCAATTATTCATAGGTTTGAGCAGTGAATCCATGTCACAACTCATCTAAGAAGGTGGAACAGACTCTTCAATTCCTTGCTTTTCTGGTGGAAAGTGAACTACCTTCATGTATCCATATGCCCAACTTAATTCAATTTATTACATTTATTTATAACTTTTCTCATTTACGGCACTGAGGTGACTTCTATTTTTTAATAAACTATATGAAAATTAGCAAAAACTAAACAAGACAAAACATGGTATAGTTGCAAGTACTCATAAAATAGTCATTTTTATCTGCATTCAATACTTTCCTAGGAATCACAGTGAATTAACAATCGTGTCTTTATTTTATTATGTGTCCATAATGTTACAATTTAGTACATCTTCAATTTGTGTTCAATGAATGGATGAATTGGTGAACACTCAGTGGCAGGCACTGAACTCAATGCTTTATTGCATTATTACTCACTTCATCCTTGTTAAATATGCAAGTTTAAGTACTACCACTATAATTTTACTATTGCTAAAATTTAAAGATTTTATTGCTTAAAGATTTTATTGCTTAAATATTTTGAATGATTAATTCAAGGTTGAATAGCAAGAAAAGAGAAGAAACAATTTTAGTTCAGGAAAGCCTGACTCAAATCTTTTTTTTTATATTTTTCATTATTGATTATAAGTCTAATAAATGTTTAAATAAATTGGTCCACGTTTTATAATTTTAAATTATGGAGTACAAAAATGACTCAGTAGCGTGTGCGAGAACTGAAATCAACATAATTTCCTTTATTAACCAATACTGGGGCCAAACCTATTTTCTTTCTTTACGATAAGCAGTACTGATTTCAGGCAAAAATAAGGTACTTAGTTGCTTCTAATATAAATGACTTATCAAGGTGAATTCATCAAACTTTCTCATCGACACCTGCTTCAAGGCTCTCACTTGCTATGTCTACTGATCAAAAGCCATCAAGTTGTAAATGTTGCCCAAGCCCGTTAGGTCCCTACCTTGGAAGATCTGCTTCAAAACCACCCAGTGAAGGCCCTGAAATGCTAAATGTCTCCTCCTCCACCTCTTCCCAGCTGAGATGCTACTAACGCTCTGCCGAAGCCGTGGGCTTCCCAGCTGCAATCATTCCAATACAATTGCCTTTGTTTTGATCAGTAGTTTTTTCTGGTATTTTTTGGAGAAATTTGACAACCAATGTGTAGTCTAGGGATATTAATTAGCAGGAATCTGCTCAGACAAAGAGAAAAGGCAAGTCGAATAGAAGAGTAATTGCTAAGAGAAAAATATAATAAGAATGAGTATTTTAGGAATGTGTTCAAAGTTACAGGCTATCCTCCAGTTACGTCTGGACAAGACAGTTATTTCAAAGCATTGAGACACAAGTTTTTATGTAGCTCCTCCCACCCGTCTTTATTCTCTCTATGCTTCTAGATGGTAATCTCAGAAAGAATTCTATATTCTAATAGCTAAATAGCCTTTTGTTCCTTAAATGAAATGTATATGAATGATAGAAAAGCCTTAGGGGGATTTGGAATGAAAAATTTTACCTTAATATAATATTATACTCTGCTCCTCTTCTGTAAAGTAGGAATAATGAACTAATAAGATTATTACAAGGATTGTTTGAGGTTATGTGAGGTACTTTATATAAACTCATTATTTTGGTACAAGGAAGCAGTCAAGGAATATAATACTTCTATTGGTTGTTTAAAATGGAAACAATTTCAAAATCAAGATTGAGTAAAATTGAGTCCAATTTTTGGGGTGGACATTACCTCCCACAACCTTAGGCAGAAATTTATTCAAAATAATGCTTTTATTTTTTGGTGAAGAAGATTTGCCCTGAGCTAACATCTGTGCCAATCTTCCTCCACTTTATATGTGGGTTGCCACCACAGCATGGCTGATGAGTGGAGTAGATCTGCACCTGGGATCCAGGCCCGTGAACCCAGGCTGCCGAAGGGGAGCACGCGCAACTTTAACCACTCAGCCATGGAGCCAGCCCCCTTCAAAATAATGCATTTTTGCTAAACTACAGGCTAAACACTTCCAAAGCAATTTTATGAAAATAAAATTTGATTTTTTTTTACTAAAATTGTTATATTTGAACATTACTTTCAACATTAGCAAAATTAAATTATTTTCCTGTTCATATTTGCTTAATTTATCAAATATCACACTTAGAAGTAAAAACAATAGTTTAGCTCAGTTGATATTTACTGAGCATCAATATCTATACATATGTTTTCTGTGAAATAATGTCAAACTAAATGCACTTCCTTCTTGTGTCAAACATTACACAGAAGAAAGGGAGCTGTGTCTTGACATGTTTAATGAGAAATTATACAGCTGGTGGAAAAAATGATTTGCGCATTTCTGCTTCTCTTTAAGGAAATAATTACTATGCAACACTGATCTCAAGAAATCAAAGTACCAGTTATTAGTGATCATTTTTAAAGAATGCCTTACCAAGGGCTACAAAATGAAGAAATGCTAGTCATATGTTCAATACGATGCTGTGTGTTATAGAAGGCCCAAATACACATGTAGGAAAGCTAAAAAAGATCCTGACACAGAAGGGTCTAGAGTACATCTTCAATCAATATGAGTTCACTTTCCTCAGCGATTTATTGTTTAAAACCACATGTGAAGAAGGCTGTGTTAATGATGCCTCTCAGTACTTGGAACAGTATTTCCACTGGTTAATTTAATTCTCCTTCAAGTGTTAATTTCATTTTATGTTCATTCCAACCTCTAATGACCAATAATTTTGACATCATATCATATTTTAATAGACTTCAGGGGTTTGCATTCTGTAAGTTGCCTGTGTCTATTTTTGCCCACTTTTACATTGAAGTTGCTGCCTTTTATTTTTTATTTGTAATCACACTTGGCGTAGTATTAATATATCGTTAATTCGGAAATGAACTGTTCTATGACAGTCTTCTGTCAATGGTGTCCTTTGTCGGTTAAGATATTCTTAATGCTGGTATAATCAAATTCACATGATTTTAGAAGTTCTTCTTTGTTCTAGGTGAAATGGATACTTCCTTAATTTTTAATTAACTTTAATTTGATGTTTATTAAAATTTAATATTAACTTTATCATTTTATATTTAGATCTTTAATCCATTTTTATTTTATCTCTTTATGTGCCACTGGCTAGGGACCCACTTTTTCTTCACATCTTGAGCCAGTTTGTTTGATAGCATCTACTGTAAAATGCAGGTTTCCTGTATCACTTTGTGGGGTCACCTTCATCACACATGAAGTTCCCAGGCATTTCTTGCTCTGTCTCTACGCTCTCTCCTTTGCTCCATATTTTCTGTGCTGCTTCTTGTGACAATATCACGTTTTTCTTTTATCACTATATATTTATAGACGTCTTAATATTTGCTAGAGTAAGGCTTCCCTCATGTACTATTCTTATTTAATTTGTTTTAGTTACTAATAAACTTTTATAGCTTCATATAAATTTAGAGTAAATTTGGTGATCCTCAGAAAAATCCAGCTAAAATTCTGTTGGGCGTTCGTTAGAATCTACTGACTCTTTTGGGGGAAAAGGAACTTATAATACTACGAATTTCTATCTGTGAGCATAAAATGTCTCTCGATTTATTCAAATCATCTCGGTTCTTTAGAGGAGTTTTACATTTTTTCTCATGAGGTTTTCTTACATTCAAAGTTAATTCCCAGGTAATTAATGGTTGTCGTTGCTATTGCATAAAGTTTCCGTATGGGCAGAGAAGTCCATTCTGCTACCCCTGGCTGCCTCAGGCTCTGTAACTAGACAACACCTCAGTCCTGCATAGAAAGACTGTTATTGCATAAGAGATCTTGTAACTATGTCAAAAAAAATGCCTTTTAGAGAGCAAAGAGCAAAAGAAATTGAGTGCCAAGAGTAAGTAGACAATTTAACATCCAGGAAGCATAGCAAGCAGCTAGGGAGCTAAGAGAATGAATGAATGAAGTGGTGCATGTGATTCTAATAAAACCAAACATATAAACAAAGGAAATAAAAAGGTAGCACAGGAAGGAGTCAAGGACTGGAAACGTGCCAACAAGGGAAAGGGCGTGAATGGGTTCCTCAAGCTCGGTTTCTCTCTCCTGTCACCTTGAGTGAGCCACATTACCCTGGACTAAGTCTGAACCGTGTGCTTTTCTACTAGATACATTCTTGTGCTTATATTAGTCTGTGCTTTATTTGTTTTACTTGTTAAAGCATTTTTTTGGGGTATACTGACTTTTAATATCTGTCCCAATTCAAGTTTGAATACGAGATGTCTTAAAAACACCTTTTAACCTCCTATGAAAGGTTATCTTTCAAAATCTTTAAAGCTGAAATGCAAGTAGCTGTTTTTCTCCTATTTGTAGTAGGGAAAATCACTTTAAGAGTATTGTGCATAGGCTTGGTGTAAGAAATTTTATTGTTTTTTTCAAATTTCGTTTTAGGGTTTTTATTGGGGGTTTTTTGAGGATGCAAGCAAAAATAAAATAGCTAAATAGAACAACCAGGAGGACTAATAGATCAAAATGAATAAGGTGAGACTAAGCAGAAAATGAAAATAACCTAAGTAAATTGTATTCTGCTTTTAATTTTAGCTGGGGGCTTTGACACACGTTAAACACAACCCGAATTGCTTTTAACATTCCAAATTACTACAGCAATTTATTCTACATTTATAGATTCAGGGCTGTAGAACATAGAAAAAAATGTCCCAAGAAACAGGCAAGCCATTGTGGCTTAGGTCTTGGTGAAGTGAGTGTGTGCCAGAACTGGTCACTTCCAGTGTGCACTTAAGTGTGCACTAATTGCTCCTTAAAAATATTCTACATTAGTTTTGAGCTTCTACCTTAAAATGATGTCTTGCTAACGTTGACATGCTTTTTCCAAAATTTCCAGCAAAACAACCATGAAAATATAAGCGGTAAAAATACACAATTCATGGAACCTTAGTAATAGTTAGCCTAGTCACAGCATTAGGATTATATGGAAGAAGTCTGGAAATTTAAGCAATAGACTACTTAATCCCTCCTTAATGAAAATAGACACAATTATTCTCCACTGTTTCTCTACATTTGTTTCTTGTTTCAGAAATACGAGCCCCATCTTAATCTCCAACAGGGAAGATTATTCCCTTACCGGGCCTGTTCCGTTTCAGTGTGCACAGGGACCTGGCCACTGACAGGAGTCACAGGAAATACAGTCAGTGGTTAGTGGGCTGACTGCTCACTGTGGGTACCAGACAGACTAGTAGTCTCTCCTGCCTTTACTCTCCACCAGGATCGACCAAGGAGGAAGTGAAGCTATAACAGGTGCTTCTGAGAAAGCAGTGGGAATTGATACTCAGGGTCTTGTTGAACTCAAGGAATTATGGCAGTGAACATACAAAATCAAGTGAACTCTCAGAACCTAGGGATAAAGGAGGATGCAGTGGAAGGGCACACGGTGAGGGGCAGATATTTAAAATAGAGCTCTCATGGTAGCCTTGTTTACTATGGATGAGGTACAAACAATTGAGGTGAAGAGGAGAAAAAGATCACTGAACGTAAGGCGATGAAGACATGAAGAGTCCACGTGGAGATTATTTCATCTGTGTAGATATTGATATCATTGGGGCTGATGAAAGGAGATGGGGAAGAAAGAAAGTGCATGAACTAGAAGCTAAAAGCTCCTCAGAAAAGAATGGGAGAGTGAGCAGGCGAGTCAGTGGAGGAAAGGACGATAGTGATCTGTGCTTCACGGTGTCTTCCGTGGACCAGCAGCACTGGAGGCTCTGAGAGTTTTAGAAGTACAGAATCTCAGGTCCTCTGTCAGACCCGCCGGATCAGAGTCTGCAGAGTTTGCAGAGAGCAAAACTTCACAACACTGAATTCTTCACATCATTCAAATCTCAACGAACTTTCTCCTCCTCACAGAGGTCTTCCTGAGCCATTCAGTCTAAATCACTAGCATTCCTATCCTTCCCATTTTTCTTCATATCGCTGTTTTTATTTCTTCCTTATAGTTAGCATTGTCTGTAGTTATCTGGCTTATGTTTTGTTTTTTGCCTTTTTATTTCATTGTTTTGCCTGCTTCCATCTTCCCAATGCAAGAGTCTCCCACATTTCCCATCCCCCAAAAATGTTTCCTGAGCTGAGAGGAAAGAGATGTGGTGTTGCTCTATCTCCAGCGCCTGGATCAGTGCCTGGAACATTAATAAGGTGCTCAAAAATTATTTCTTTATGTCAGATTATTCCTTGGAAATCCTCTCCATTGTCCCTCCTTTTTTTGCTTTGCTTTTCCTATTTCTTTAACTAAACTATGAATACAGTTCTTTCCTGTAAACATATAAACAGAAAATGTTACTTTTTGTTGTTAAACTCTCTTACATATTAAATGGAAAGTATTTTTGTAATTAAATGCCCTGGTCCAAGTCTCCTTAATGCTATTTATTACCTCTTGTGGTTCAAGTGTACTGAGGGGAGACCCATTCTTGGAAAGCCCTGTTCAACCGACAGAGCAAAGGGACAGATACTGTGGGTAACCAGAACCAGTCTGTAAGTCACTCCCTTTACGTAACGAGCAAGTGAGGAGCCACAGCGCTCAGCACTTGCCTATCAGATTGCCCTTCAATGCCTCAATTTTCTTCCATGCCCTTAAAGTCCAGGATAGTAAATACCAAAGCTACTCACTTTGTAGCTGTACCTGCTTTAATTCTGGAAATGGCAGTGTGCAAATAGCTTTAGAAGGCACATAGTCTAATTCGGAGGATGTTGGAAAGAGCTCCAGCTATAAAGAAAGCAGCTTTCGCATAGTGTTCTGGCCTGTGGATCAGCTGGGTTAGGCTAAGTCATGCTTCAATAACATCTCACGGCCTCAGGAACTTAAAGCAAAAATGGTTATTCCTGGATCACGTGAAGTCCCTTGTGGGTTTAGACAACTCTTGGGAGCACTATTATTTGTGTGAACTCTCAGCATTGCTCCTCTAACACACACTGGGTTGGAGAAGAAAACGCAGGAGAGCCTGGGCCTGGCAATTAAATGTTTCTGCCTGAAAGTGATTCCTATCACTCTCATCACACTTGACTGGCCAAAGCAAGGCTAAGGGCCACACCTAACTCAAAGGGAGCGGGAAGCGCCATTCTTCCGTGTGCCTGGGAGGAAGCAGAGCTGGATATCGGTGAGGGCTTGAAATGCCCACAGCAGCCCTTAAAACGCTGAGGGGGCAGTACACAGGCAGGGTGGCAGGAATTTCTGTGTGATAGATCCAAATTTCACAACCACAAACTCAGATTTGAAAAGTGTAGCCTTTGTCTTTGTATAACAGCTTAAGTCACAAACCCCATTCTGTTTAATATAGACACAAAACATACTTAGAGGTAAATCCACTCATCTTTTGTTTTCTTTTCATAGAATTGGTGTCTAAAACTAAACTCAGCCACATTCCTGTGACTGAGAAAACTTGCTCTCCTGTCTCCTCAAGGGCCCAGGTGCAGAAAGACTCTTGTCAGGGAGGACGCAGTCGTGATCACACCCTCCTCAGCTTCAGTGTGCCGCATCCTGCTCCGGATGCTGGTCAGTGCCCTTGTGCTAGAGTGCGCCTCTCTCCAAGCAGGCCACTCACTGATATGCAGCTCCCTCCCTCTGCAATCTCCCCATTGCAATTTTTTCCCCTTTCCCCCATTATTCTTGTCACAGACCCCTTACAGGACTAAAATTATACTTCCACAAATCACGCTTCCATGCCTCACTTGCCAGGATACTATGAGCGGGGAATGTGTTATTGAGAAGTCAAGAATGTTGACTTCTTGTGTTCACTGTAGTTGAGCTGAAGATGAAGGCCCTTAGAGTTAGTGAAAGGGTCATACTGATTTTATGAATATTTTGGCTTATTATGGACTATTACTCTTAGTTTCTACCACATTTAAAGAATGCATCAATTTTTCCGTGCTTTTATGAGTATTTGAATTAGAATGTGGGGAGAGAGTAAATCACTCTGGGTGTGTTTTCCAAAGGTTACTATTTAGTGTTGTCTAGTGTCCATTTTTGTATGTGTCAAGCCAGTATTTAAATAGTCATCAGGGAAAAGTGGTCATAAATAGATATTGACAGACAGATGGATGGATGAATGGACAGATGGATGGACAGACAGACATAGTTATTCCACTGAGACAGTATAACACAGTGTTATGAAGTAAAGTCTTGGAAGTCAGAGACACTTGGGTGCAAGTCCTAGATCCACCATTTAGCTGTGTGATGTCCTACAAGTGACCTAAACTCTACAAATCTCAATTTTACCCTCTGAGGAAACATTATGGAAACATTATTATCATTTATCAAAGAGCCATGTCAAAGATGGCTTTCAGTGGATAATAGTGCCGTATGTCTGTCATAATCTGTTTAGAGATTAAAGGATATAACAGATAAAATGCTGCTCATGAGATAGGTATATATACTTAAATAGTACTCAGTAAATTATTTCTAATTAGTATTATTTTATGGTATGACTTGAGTACAAATATAATCTAATGAAAATATAAGGTGCAATGTATAGATTTCAATGGGTGGTTCTCTCTTTCTTAAGTGTAGTGTCAGGCATTTTTGTTGGAAGCATGTGATAAAACTATTAGTCAGCTAGTCTAATGTGAGTCACAGATGATATGTAGAAATTAATCAAGTGAAGCAGAGACAGGAGATAATTTCAGGAAATGGGTCATGAATGAAGGCATGGAGAAAAGAAGGCAGTTTGCTGTTGCTAAAGTAAACCTGCAGAACAGTGAGTTTGCAAAGGAAGGTGGACAGGTAGAATGAATGGCAAATGACCACGGATGGTGGAAGAAGCATGAGTCATTGAAACCTTAATTGTCATGGAAAGGTAAGGAAATTTTTGCTTTGAATTTGAGGGAAATTCATTTTAGTGTTTTAAGAATGAGAGTTATATAGTCAGATTTCATGATATTTTGTTCAATCTGATAGCCTTGCAAAGAATGTATTTTGGAACATTGCAGTCAAAGATACTAAAAGGTAGATACCCAAATAAAGTATTTCAGGTAATGGATAATGAAGGCTGAAGTTCGAGTAATTGGCAGAGAAATAGGAGCAGCTTGAGGATTATTATTTATTTTGTAAAATTGACTCTACCTATCAACTAAAAACACGTGGGTTGTGAGAAAATAGTGTATGCGGATTTTGGAGCACCAAAGAGAGGTTTCCAGGGTAATGGAACTCATCACGTGAGTGACCAGCATCATGCAGAAAGATGATGAATAATGTAAGCAAAATCGAGGGAGTATGAACCTGATAAAAATCTAAAGTACATGGGAGCAGTCTGGGCTGGACATCTGGATTTGGGAGTCATCAACTTACAGTTGACTGACAACTGAGAACAATGGATGGAATCACTCAGAGAAGGCAGTACAGAATAGTGTGATCATGGAGGGAGGGGAAACCTGAAGGCAGAGGAAGAGCCCCCCATAAAGAAGATAAAGAACAATCTCCAAGAAGGACAGTTTCATCTTTATTAATATTAATACATATAGAGAGAAATTGACTAAATTAACCCCGTATTTGGTGATACTATGTACCAGGCCAGACTATAAACTATCACAAAATATGGGGTTAATCTAGTCAATTTCTCTCTATATGTATTAATAAAGATCAAAATAGAAAAAAATGATTTGGAGAGATTACCCAAATTTCCAGAAAGAGGATACCCAAATTTCAATCGAAGACTTTCCGGAATCAAAGGCCGTGCCTCTTGTGATCTGGTCATGAGATTTAAGAACAAGGAATAAGAAGATTTATGGTGCTAATAATGTTCTATAAAAATATAAACCAAAGAAATGTAGTTTGTTTCATTTCATAGGGGTCACATAGATTTGATATATCCTTGTATTTTTATTCATGTGTTTATCTTATTTTTAAATGTTAGTGGGGACACATAAAATATACTGAATATCTTTTTGCTAATAGTAAAACTACCATTTGTCGAGTGTTTCTGGGTTTCTGATGCTTTACATACATTCATTTATAATCCTCATATTTATTTCTCATGTGCTTTACTATCCCCATTTTGTGGATGGAGATATTACAAATAAGGATGCTCCTAAGTGAAAGAGCAAAGATTTTGATGCAGATCCTTCTAACTACCACCCCCCGCCCCCCAACACACATACACCATGTCCATGCTTTTTCCTGTACAAGACTTCCTGGTCATAATGCCATCCTTTCATCTGAAAACGAAGAGTACCTAGCACACCTGCCATTGACAGTTGCTCTTTAGCCACTCTTGGAAAGGAGAGTCTGACTTTCAGAAGAGACTGGTTATAGTAAGTCTCCTTTCTTACCAATCACATAACATGGGCCCACTGTCCTCCAGCTACTTGCAGGAATAAATTAGTCATAGACAAAATAAAATAAAACCAGTAAATTTTTTGTCTCCCCCATAATTCTCAGTAGGGCAAACAGCTAAAAGATATCATGTTTTTTTCTTTCATTTATTAATATAAAGATTTGAAGACATATTAGTGTAGGACACGGCATGAAGAAAAGAGTTAAAAAAATCACTCCAAGTAAATAATTTCTCATTCCATAATAAAAATTCTGCTTTCAAGATAGCTAGGAAAAATACTGTCCTTTGAAACTCCATGGCTTATATTTTTATAGATTTTAAGGACCCATGCCATCTTGTTCCATATTTTCTTTAATAGGTCAGCCAGCACATCTCATGAGCAAAACTAGTAAATAGACACTTGGGCAAATGATTATAGGTTTGCTTTCTGAAAAGCTCTTAAAATTCAAAAGATGAAATTGAATCCTACCTCTGGTCAAAAGCATTGCTATTTGATTCCATTCTGTTAGTATTTCTCCAATAAGTCTCTACAATTTTCTTTTTCTTCTTTAGAACTCAATGTGCTGTATAAAATTGAAAGGGAAGTAGATGGCTCTATACACCAGATAGATCGTCAGCTTCTCATCTTATCATTCATAGGGAGAATCTTGTCATTCTCTAAATCTCAGTAGCTGTGAAGCAATAGAATTAGATTTAACTGGAATTAGTATTTTGTTCTTTGAATCTACAAACATTGTTTTGCCAAGCAGTGTTATCGTTCTGATCCCGAGAGAGAAGGATCATTTTCAGAAAAGAGAGAACACTTAGTACGTCATCTTTCTGCTCACGTGCACAACTAAGAGGTTCTCAACAGCAAAATTGAGATCTTTAAAACCTCTAATAGGAAAGTTGTATTATGTGAGCAGTTTTCGCACCATTTCATATTAATATTGCATGCTATCGCAATTCATTTTCACCAATTTAGAAGGTGTGGAAACATGCTGAACACTCCAGTAAAATGATAGAATGATTCTATTTGCATACCATAACAGTGGAAGCAAATACTAAAAATAGACAACTTTAATCTAATACAAATGACTGCTTACTGTGAAGTTCCTTATTCTCTACAGCTAGTAGAGAGAGAGACACTTTACTTAGCTTGTGTTTGCTTCTTACTGCAAAATTCATAAAGCAATATCCGCTGAAGTTAGTAGAGATTTGAGTAAATGATCATAAATACAGTCATATATTTTACCCAGAAACTGCACTGGTACATTAAGGGAATCTTTCCTTTCAAATTGTATTCATTTAATTGAATTACTGGGCATTAACTTGATGTAAGCATACAGGAATTCACAATGTGTAATGTATGCTATTTATTGAATCATATTTATAATATTACGTAACTTTATGGGCCATTCCAGAATTTTTGGAAGAGGTTGTCACTTCATTCCTTTTATTCTTTTTTAGTTGTTTTTACTCATTTCAGTAATGGAAAGAGTGTTAGTACATCGGGTTACCTACTTAAGATGGTTGGACTTAACGATTTTTTGACTCTACCATGGTGCAAACGCGATATGCATTCAGTAGAAACATACTTTGAATTTTGAATTTTGATCTTTTCCTGGGCTAGTGATGTGCAGAGGATGCTGTCTTGTGATGCTGGGCAGTGGCAGCAGCCACAGCTCCCAGCCAGCCCCACAATCAAGAGACTGAACAACTGATACACTTACAACCATTCTGTGGCCACACAACAATTCTGGTTTTCACTTTCAGTACAGTACTCAATAAATTATATGAGATATTCAGCACTTTATTATAAAATAGGCTTTGTGTTAGATGATTTTGTCCAACTGCAGGCTAATGTTGTGTTCTGAGCACGTTTAAGGTAGATGAGCTTAAGCTATGATGTTTAATAGGTTAGGCATATTAAATGTATTTTCCAATTATAGTATTTTCGACTTATGATGGGTTTAGTGGGCTGTAACCCCATCGTAAGTGGAGGAAAATCTGTACTCATTGCTACATAGACCAGCTTCCTACTCAGAAGCCCTCATCCTTGCCCAAAAAAGCAGAGGAATTTGAATTTTTTAAAAATATTCTCATATTCTTATGAGTTGATGAGGCATGATAGCAGATTGAAAATTACAAGATGAACATTTTGTCTCTTCTACTGTACTTTCCTTTTTAGGCATGAGACATGAGAAATTATTAAGATTGGTCATCATTATAATAAATCAGGTGATATTTCTCCTTCCATTGAAAATCTATCATAAAGATGGTTTAAAAGATTTAACTTATTTTATTTTAAGGGGTGACTATGACATAAATATCAACTTGTATGATGAGGTTGTCATTTTGTATAACCAGAGAGGTTCACTATTATTAATATCCAGCTTCAAAGAAAAAGTTTTTTAACAATGCTGAGCATAATTAAATCTTTTCCCCAAAACAGGCACAATACAATGGAAAGCACATTAGTGTTTGTCAGAAAAAATATTGTTCTAGGCCTGCCTTTGACAAGTTGCTGAAATGCTGAATCTCAGTTATTTCATACAAGAAGTGGACATTAAAAGACCTCACATTGATATTGCAACAAATAAGCTTTAATTTGAAAGTGAGTAATGCTTCCTGGGAGATGAAAATATAATGAACAGTGGGACTACAGAATAAAGAGTTGAAGCAACCACAGTAGATGTGGAAATCATTTTCGCAGTCAGTCCAAAATTGAGGTGTGAAACATACATGCACAAATTATGGTGAAGTTTGTGAGAAAATAATTTGTGAACCAAAAAAAAAGAAAACAAAATATGACAAGAGCATTGTCACTATATTGCTAGGAGTTTTTCTCAACAATTTGGGGAGAAAAACGAAAAAGAAACAGGAGTTATGAAATGCCTGAAGAAATAAGGTAGCAATATGAAAGAAATAACAATGATGAAATTACCAAAAAACATCAAAAATAAAAAAGCAGGTGTTATTTTGTTCTCTACTTTAGTATTCCTGATTGATATAACAGCTCATAATTTATAGTACATACATAAAACTCAACAAAGACCAAATGAAACTGATTATTCCTCCATTCTGAAAGTTTCTTCCTTCTGTCTACTTAAATTACAAAAAGTTTATCAAATCTTGGAGTCTGACTTTCTTTTTGAGGAAGATTAGCCCTGAGCTAACTACTGCCAATCCTCCTCTTTTTGCCAAGGAAGACTGGCCCTGAGCTAACACCCGTGCCCGTCTTCCTCTACTTTATATGTGGGACGCCTACCACAGCATGGCTTGCCAAGCCGTGCCATGTCCGAACCGGGGATCTGAACCGGTGAACCCCAGGTCGCTGAAATGGAACGTGCACACTTAACTGCTATGCCACCTGGCAGGCCCCAAATCTTGGAGTCTTGTTTGACTAATATTTCCTTCACACCCCTCATTTCACTTATAATTAGCTGCTAAGTTCCATCTGCCGTATCTTCCCAACGCAGTCTCAGGTTTTGACACCCACTACCATTGATGTGTCTCAGATTCTTATGATCACTCTTCTGAAGCATTAGGTGGTCTTCTTTGTTCCAATTTTCGCAACTTCAATTCATCTTCAGTGCTGTGACCACAGTTATGATTACCGTCTTTCTAATTTATAAATTTTATTATGGCGTTACTCGATTCAGTCTTCAATGATTCCTCCTACTGCACAATTGAAGATGGAGGAGGAGTTCCGTCTACTTAGCATCACACACCCTGACACAACCCTGTGCACGCTGTGTACCTCATATGTCAGACACATGGGAAAACATCTATTTTGTGAGAAAGATAAGTATTTTTCAAAATATGAATTTTAAAAGGAGGAATATTTTCATTGCAGCTGACCCAAACTGTATGTCTACAGATCTTGTTATTTTCATGCTCGTGATTTTTCAAATTTCCTTTGTATTCTCAGCAAATATTTCGTATCACCTACACAAACCAGATAAGGGCAGTTTTTTGTGTTTAATCTTTCTCTAGTAAATATTCCATTCCATAATTTGCTGAGTAGGTAGCCCCATTTCCATGACGTTTCAGTTCATGATGATATGACCGTGTTGCTGCATGGTGTATAAGAACTATCATGCAGGGGCCGGCCCGGTGGCACAGCAGTTAAGTTCGCACGTTCCACTTCTGGGCAGCCAAGGTTCTCTGATTTGAATCCTGGGTGTGGACATGGCACCGCTTGGCAAAAGCTATGCTGTGGTAGGTGTCTTACGTATAAAGTAGAGGAAGATGGGCATGGATGTTAGCTCAGGGCCAGTCTTCCTCAGCAAAAAGAGGAAGATTGGCAGTAGTTAGCTTAGGGCTAATCTTCCTAAAAAAAAAAAAAAAAAAGCCTTCAATGGCTTCCCCAACCTCTCCCACACATTAAAAAATACAAAATAAAGTCCATATTTCTAAAAAAAAAAAAAAGAACTATCATGCTAATACCTTTGCTGCTATTACCAGTTTCACTCTCCTTTATTCATGGTCATTTATGAGTAGACTTTTTTAGCTTTTTTGTTTTCCTAGCTAATAAAAAGAGATTGCTTTTCCATTCCATTTGAGCAGAGACTTACATTCTTCAATTAATCCTTCCAGAGATGATAATTTTCCGGCTCAAACAATAACATGTCAAGTAGCCTCCACTTGTGGGTTCATGGAGATTTATAGAAGAATCACATGCCCATGGCTTTTTCTTTGAATCTCCACAGCCTTGGAAACCCAGGAGCACTGACTTCATTCACAAATGGGGGTGAATCACCCCGTCTCTCTTGTCCTTTGTAGAGTGTGCTGTAGTGTTTCAAAGACACAGTTAGGGCATGTTTCAAACCAAGAAGAAGTCGCCTTATAAAAACGTTAAGATTATCTCCTACAAATAAAGTGATACGAAATGTAGACTTTAAATGTAAATATATATATATATATACACATGTATATGTTATATATTGTGTATATTTACATATATATGTACATATAAGTATATTTATGTACATATATAAAGTATATATATGTATAAATGTATAAAGATACATATGTATACAAATTTGAACCTATGTTCTAAAATTTCCCGTCAAACACATCGTCAAAGAATGTTAAGTAGTAAGCGAAAAAAAATCATAAAGCATCCTTTACAAGAGCAAGCATAGGTAGATTTTCATAAAGACAAAATTAGTTTATGTGTGTACCCCATATAATGATATAATAACCACTACACTACAGTTATAGATTCTTTGTTTTATGTAATCGGAAATTTCATTTAATATAATTTTTACTCAAAAATACTTTTAAAGTTTTCCTAAATAACTGACATACAGCGTTATGAGAATGTGATTGATAGAGAGATTGAGCAGACTGTTTCGGTAAAGGCAAAGCTTATTTCTGGCAGATACACTGTTATTAAAACCGTTTAACCCTTTGATATTTAGCAATTATTGTCTTCCACAAAATGTATAGAAACCTACACACACACATATATTCTCGATGTTATTCTCGAAGTATGCTTCTTCAAAGCGACGATTAAAAGGAAACATTTTATATCAAAGTATGCTGTGTATATGCTCTAACCAAAATGTAGTTCAAATACTGAATTTTATGTAACTATAGGAATGTTTTCATAATTTCTTTATGTTCTTATTTCTGTTTTTAGAACATTTGTCTCTTACAAAATTAATATCAATTTTATTAAATGTATCATTTAGAGCTGAATAGTATTTGTGTTTGCAGAAAGAAATATTATTTTAATCCACACATTTGCAAAGAGAAAAATGGATCATTCTGGTGGGCCGGCCCGGTGGTGCAGCAGTTAAGTTCACATGTTCCGATTCTCAGCGGCCCAAGGTTCGCTGGTTCGGATCCCAGGTGTGGACATGACACTGCTTGGCTAAGCCATGCTGTCATAGGCATCCTACATATAAAGTAGAGGAAGATGGGCATGGATGTTAGCTCAGGGCCAGTCTTCCTTGGCAAAAAGAGGAGGATTGGCAGTAGTTAGCTCAGGGCTAATCTTCTTCTTCTTCAAAAAAGGATCATTCTGAAATTCTTAAAAAGAAAATAAAATAAAGATGACCTTTATAGGCTGCATGATTTGTGATTTCATGCTGATAAGTAAACACATTTTCCATAAGATTTTTCATCAGTCCTGACCTTTGAGGAGAGGTCATAGTATTAAACAAGTTAAGGTTGTGATGCGTTTTAGGAGAGAAAGTAAATAAAAATATGAAGAAGAGTTAGTGAGAAATAAACTAGTACTGGGTGTTGAAGAAATTTGTATGTAAACCTGAAAGCATTAGTTTAGTACAACAGGTCTTTTTATTTATTTCATGATGGGAAAAATTCTTACTTTTTGAAATGTATTTTACATCTCTATTTAGGATGGGCAAGAGAAACTGGAAGCAAGAAAAAATATTAGCCCTGAATTACATTGTGAGTGTAGTGCTATGAGGCTTACAATAAATAAAGATTATTTATAGAAGAGACTTGAGAGATATTTCATGAAAAATTATCAATAATTGGTGTTGTATTGAATATAGTAAATAAAAGAGGGAGAAACAGTACAATATGGATTCTAAAATTTGGAGTTCTCTTCAGGCGACATTTTGTAAAATAATCTATTATTCCAACCAAGAATAAATTCACTTTATGCATCATTCAAAAAAGAGTCATCAGCTATTTTTGCTTTAGCAAAACAGTGGGGATAATTACAATGTTTTCAACTCATAAATCAAGGTTAAACATTGTAAACATAAACTTAGTTGAAAATTATTTCCCACATAAATTATTGTATTCATATTTTTTTTAGAATTCAAACCCATCCCTTAATTCTTAGCTATCATAACTGTTTGAGAAACACTTAGCTTGGAGTAATGAATAACAAAATAACTAAAAGAAATCTGCTACTTAAAATGTCTGGGCATTCAAACTTTTCAAATGCTTATCAAATCTCTGATATGACTGGGAGTTTGTTAAATAGCCCTAAAGTATTACTACTTGCTTGCATTTCTATGCCATTATTTAATTTCTATAATCTCATTATAAACTGTTAGTTTTATTTCTAGAGGTAAAGATTAATGTTATAGCATGGTAGCATAGTAGAAAGTAGTTAAGTTCTTAAATGAACAACAAATTCAATGTACTTACATGATGAGTCTCCGTTGAGATTAACTGCACATAAATGTTTATTAGGAAACTGATCCTACGGAACAAAGTGGGTAGTGTAGAGGAGCTGTGAACTTTTCAGTTCACTTTTATATTTGCTAAGAACTACTAATGAGATGTTATCTGTGTACAGATAATAGTTTCTTTAAATGATATAACAATTATAACACAAAAATAAGTCAATGGATCCCATCAGGAGGTCAGGCAAAACTGGAAAGGATTGGCATTGGATATTAAAGTCTGTTGATCAGGCAGTAATGTTTTAATCGAAAGGTCAACAAAAGAACAGGCCTGCCTTCAGGTTCAGAGAAGAGAAAGAGAAATGAGGTAAGTGCTCCTGGATGTCAGATGAGACCAGTGGTCCTCAACCCTGGCTACACATTAGAATCGGGATACTTTAACAAATATTGGTCTCCTCACCAGATAATTTATTTTAATTGGCATAGGATGAGACTAATGCTTCTATTTATTTTAACTCATCCTATAATCCTAATATTTCACCACAGTTGAGAACTCTCATATTGGGTGCTCTCAATCTTAGCATGTATCACAGTCGCCCAGGAGACTTGTTAAAACACCCATTGCTTGACATCACCCCCAGAGTTACTGATTCCGTAGGTCTAAGATGGAGTGAAACAGTTTGGTTTTCTAACAAGTTTCCAGGTGATGCTGCTGCTGGTTCCAAAGCCCACATTTTGAGAACCACTGCTTAAATTAAAACAACATCATCAAGAACAACAAAATGGGGCTAATAATCAGGGTGTCCTGTGTTTAAACTACATATATATAGATATTTATGTCGCGTGTACAATTGCCTAAGTTTAAAGGAAAATAATTTATGAATTGAGTCCTGTTAAAACAATCATATCCTAATAAAACAACCGAGAACCATATAATTAGTGGCATTTTTTTTTTTTAAGTAAGATGTATCTTGGTACTCTGGCAACAGACTTTAATTATCATGCTCTTACTAAAGGAAAAGAGATGCTTTTCTTAAGGGCTATCATAATTTGCCAGCAATCATAATTTTTAACTTCAGCATACTAACTCAATTTTTCATTTATCTTTATGAAACTAATCAAACTTAAACTGAAATTGTTCCTGTTAAACTTTCCTTAAAAGTTTAGTTTTAAAGTTCCAAAAATACTTTGTAAAAGCAATAGTAAATTTTAAAAGATACTTTGTGTATTTATCTTTATGTTTTACATATAAATTAGCACCTTGAAGTGAATTTAATTAAAGGAAATAAAATATGCGTATGAATTACGAGTATTGTTTATAGCTACTTTAAAAAGCAGAAAAGACAATGGCATCCTTAAACTTCTTTGGTTGAGAAAAAATGAAACAGAATATTTTGTTTTGATTAATATTCCTTCACTACATTTAAATGGCTAATTGATTTTAGAGTAAGAGTTGTCTTTTTTTAATCAGCATTGAATAAACATGATAGTGCCTAATACTGTCTTGAAAATGAATAATATGCTCCAGGAGATACAAATTAATGTTAGTAAAAGTCGCTTTGCTTTTAAATTGCTCAGATGCAAGCTACGTATATTTTCTCAAAGTCATTAAAGATATGGAAAAAAAGTTGAGTATCTTCAAAAATCTTCCAGAGCTATTTGCATAATTCGAATTGCACAGCAACGTTTAAAGATAGTTTTTTCTATGCATCACATTGTCATTCCCTCTTATAAACACAATAAAGTATAATTGATTTTTCTTTTCTCTTTTGAAAGAAAACATATCTTATTTTAATGAGAAAATAGCACGTATTCGGATAATGATTTGCAGTCTAATTTTAGATAAAACAATTACTTCTCTAGTAAATTGCTGCAAGTTCGTGAGAATTTCACAGCACAACGAGTGTGGGGGAGAGCTAGAGCATTTACATTAGACCTGATTTCAGAGATAAAACACTGATGCTAGTGAGGAACACAGGATTGTCTGGGGACCATGTCAGGACCAGGCTGTAAATGGAGAGCTGAATGTAAATGCCAAGTGGATAATTTGGGACTGCAATATAGTGACAAAGTCATTACCTAATCTGATGCTCATACAAATAGCAAGGTCAAGATGAACTGTGACTCCAAGCCAGAAGGCAGACAAGGTGCTCTGTAATCTGATACAGGGCAGTATACCTTTAGAGATCAGACATCAACTTGCAAACCAAGATGTCAGTAAGTACTGAAAGGTCAAACAGAACACCATGAATACGTACCATTTGCTATCTGAGGCAGTTTACTGCTCAAAATTTAGCTGTTCCTGCCTTTCTTAATAGTGTGTGTAAACCAAACTGTCTGTAGAACTGGGCTTTAGATTTTTAAGTGGAGTAACAAAAATGAAAGTCAATCAATCAATCAATCAAATGGCCTGTTGGAAAATTCAGAATGGACAAGAACTGAGAAATCTGGAAGGACCACTTGGTTCCTCAATGTTTTCTCTAGAAGCTAGAGATGTTCTGTTATTCATTTGTTTAGTGCTCACTTCCTGAGTACATACAATAGTATCAATACGCAGTGGTTTGTAATTTGGAATAGCTCCTTAATTCATTTAAAGGAAAGAAAAATGTCTTAAAATATCATTTTGCTTCACCCTTCAACTTTAACACAAAGGCTTATTTGAAAATTTCCCCAAACCTTAGAGAATTCAACTATTAGGTGACCAGACCAATGGATGCTTGCCACTTCCTAAAATCGATCACCTTGAACATACAATCTTAATTATAGATGCGTAAGAAATAAAATTTCCTTTAGTCTAACTATCCCCTGGATTCTTGAATCCCAGCTCCAGCACTTCTGACTTATGTTTATAGCCCTTAAACACGAGCCTTTCCACTGACGAATAATTTAATACTTCCCAAAGGTACCTCATTTCATCTTTGAATAATCATTTTGAAAATTCTCTTCTATTTGGAGTGAATATCTGTGTGCTCCTAATTTCATCTTTTGATTCCACCTCCATAATTACATTCTTTAAGTAGTTAAAAACAAGATCCATGAATATCTCTTCCTCATATCAACCTTCAGATATTCCTAGCTATGCCCTGAGGCTCTTTTTAGTTTTTTTCCCTGGGGCTCTTTTAGAGGCAGCTTGAATTGCTGGAACAACAAATGTCAGCCATGGATTTCCAACACTGTGCCTGAACAACAGTGTGAGTTGGCAAGTCATTCATCTACAGTTTCCTCCAAGCTCAAAATAAAACAAAACAAAAAACCTCTCCAGTCTTGAACTGTAGGGTACTTTTTTTCTGTTTTGACAGTGATATGATTTTGTTGCCCTTTTTGTTACTTTTTGCAGTTTTCGCAAACCTCTTGGTATTTCATACATTAACCACACAATCATTGAAATCATACTATTTGGTGCAAGACTCAAGTATAGCAATATGTGGCACTGATTCCATAACTTTCTTTTTATCTTTTGAATATGTCATTTTAATTCATTTTAATTTAATATGTCATTTAATTTAATTTATCCTGGAGTGCCCTACGAGTAACTCCGTTTTTGTTCTTCATTAGAATAATTTCTAATTTAATTGTCAGATTTTTGGAGTTTTTCAGACTTAACAAATGCTTGCACCATCATTCTTTAATTCATTTATTAAATATAAAAGCAACAAGGACACACAACTGACCCATACCTTCATAAGATCTGCAATCTTCTGAATTTGTGCCATGAAATCCTAATGTTTTAATCCTTATTTTTCAGAACTCTGTTATAATATCTGAGTCATATCTGGCTATATTAAATTTTTCCCACTTGAGGTGATGGGTGACTTCTTTCTCAGGTGCCCTCTATGTCTGGTTCACTGTAAATGATTCCTACTAGATTACAATTAAATCTAAAGAATCTGTTTTATATGGAAGCAGAGCTGGCATATTAAGAATTAGTAAACTGGGGCTGGCCTGGTGGCGCAGCGGTTAAGTGTACACGTTCCACTTTGGCAGCCTGGGGTTCGCCAGTTCGGATCCCAGGTAAGGACATGGCACCACTTGGCATGCCATGCTGTGGCAGGCATCCCACATATAAAGTAGAGGAAGATGGGCATGGGATGTTAGCTCAGGGGGAGTCTTCCTCAGCCAAAAAACGAGGAGGATTGGCAGCAGTTAGCTCAGGGCTAATCTTCCTCAAAAAAAAAAAAAAAAGAATTAGTAAACCTTCAGGGCTGGTTCTGTGACCAAGTGGTTAAGTTCAGCACACTCCACTTTGGTGGCCTGGGTTTGGTTCCTGGGCAGGGACCTTCCCCACTCGTTGTCAGCCATTTTGTGGAGGTGACCCATATACAAAACAAAGGAAGTTTGGCACAGATGTTAGCTCAGGGTGAATCTTCCTCAGCAAAAGAAAAAAAGAGAATTATTAAACCTTGCATTTTTGCAAATGAAAATTCCAACAGATAATGGATAACCACAGGTTTTGGTAACTACATCTTGCTTTGCCAGTCTTTTCCCTTTGTCATGAAGTGTTAATTTGTTGCAGTTTTGTTCCAAAAACATATATCTTCTCTCTTTTCTTTTAGCTCTGATAAAATAATTTGTTGAGAATTCTCTAACTCTCTGATTGATAGTAGTTTAGAGTATTTTGATATGCAATAATATTCCATCTTCCATAGTAAAGACCTGTTTCCTTTAAATAACCATCTGTTCATTCAATCCATTTAATAAGAGGTCTATTATGTTCTATGTTCATCCAACATGTTTAACTACATTTGAACATCGTATAATCTCACATTTTATTTATTTCCCATAGCCCTAGCAATTTCCCCTTGATTGTGTCAGCTGAGACTATTGTCTAAGCCAAAACTCTTTACTGGTCAGTGCCATATATCTCCATATTTAAACCCAGGACTGGAGTACTACCTCTGGCTTTTGGGTGTTTTATACTTCCTGTTGGTAAAATTTATAGTCCTAACTTTAGCATGCTACCTCTTTCTTTTTAATTACTCTTCTCTATATTTGAAACATCTATACAAACATTTTCCGGGTATTATAGAATATTGTTTCTTAGTCCTTGTTATTTAAGTAAAGAATGAATCTCAATATATGATCTTGGTGACAATTTCTGTTTTTATCCAGAAATACAAATGGTAAAATACTCGTTACCACCAGAACAGATCTTTTAAGAAAATTATGCTCTTTTATGTTTATAGGCTTTTGATCAGTTCAGAGTATTTATTGTATATTCATAATTCACTGAGTCCTGCCTCACACACAATTCATATTATAGATAATTTAGAGGTGTTTGAATTTGTTGAATGCACATTTTTGTCTCACGTCTAAGTAAAGATGTACTTAACTGGTGTTACATTTTATTTGAAGTAAATAATTTTGATTTCCTATAGGATCTATACAACATTTAGATTAAAATTAAGATTGTAATTGGTTTAGCTGATGGTGTTTAATAAATATGACTTCTCCTATTAATTGACTACATGAATAAATTACCACTTTTCTAACCTTCATTATATAATTAGTTACAGATTTCAGTTTTAGCTTTTTCTTTTTGTTTGTGAAATTTTTGCCTACAGTTCTTGCACCAGTTAAAGTCGGAAAGGAGAACTGATCAGAGAAAGTGTGAATACGTTTCACTATTCTTCACCTTAAGAGGTGAAATAGGTTTTGATCAAATTAAAACTAATCTTTTCTTTTTGGAAATGTCATAAACGCCATTTAGTCTAATTCCCACATGATGCAAAGCTGCTTTGAACATTAAAAATGTGCCTGACTTCTTGTGAGTTATATTTATTTCATAAGTTGACAAAATTTGCTTTTAACTTCCATTTATAGTATTCCTTCTGGTCCATAATATAAGCCAGTTTACCGCGGGACATATCGTCATTTCTCCTCCACAACCAGAAACGTTTGGGCAGAGAGAGCTCTACCAGGCAAGGCTGGAGTGCAGTGTCAGCTTAGTTAGTTCCAAGCTGACTCAAGTACTTTAAATCTTCATTTATAAGTCATTCTTTTTCATATTAAGGGAAACAGAACCTCAGCCGGCTTCATCTTGAGGCACAGAAATTCCTTCTGAAACCCTCAGGCTACAGCAGTGGCATCTCTGAAGTTACAAATGTCTGTGCATAACCCTTTTACTCAAAGAAAATGCATTTACTGACTTCAATATATTCCCTTTATTCCTCTAAACAGGCAATTCTATTCCGTTATATATTCCTCACTAGTGCATTGGAAAAGGAAAGCATTCTTACATTGTGCCTCTTCTTTAGAATCTTTTTTCATCTCCTTTTAGTTGTGTTTTACAAAAGACTGATGCCTCACAGAGCCAATATGTAGGACACATGGGGATGGTGAGATTGGTGAGAATCCTCTTTAAACGGAGGGATTAAAAACAAGAGCAAAACATATGCTTATGTTAAGATCACATTGAAGCAATATGACATCTTACAGGGAGGGAAAACTTTATTTGAAAAAGTTATGACATATTTGACCTAACAGTTACCTCTTCTTTAATCTTTAGAAATAAATTTATCTCTAAACTATCACAACTTGTAAAGTTTAGCTCCTTTGGCTAATCTAGCATAACATAGGAATTTGGAATTACTTCATACATATGTCTTTACAAATAAATACTGTCTTCAAACAAATTAGTCTGAAACTTATTTTATAGTTAAACTACTAGGAAAACGAAAGTATGAAATATTTGGATATGCCTCCAGTTTCTGTTTTTATAATGTGATTAAATTCTGAAATCCTCTGGAAGGCTCCACTTCACCATCTCTTGACCACATTTAGTCTGACCGTGTCATGGTTCTTTTACAGAAGTTTACCTTGTATAAGTAGATGTACTTTATTTTATCAATCGATGCTACAGGTATGTGTGACAGATTGAGTACCGTAGCTTTTTCAAAAATAGGAAATGTTTATGAAATTGTATCCCCATAAGGTGGAAATATAAAACTCATAATAAAGAAAGCATTACAAAAATCACAAGAGATGTGTTCTAAATTTGGATCTGCCAGACATCAGCCTTGTGAACTTGGACAAGAAATTTACCTTGTTAGGGATCTGTTTTCTCATCTATTTAAATGTGGGCATGGTTTTATTGCCCATTTTATAAAATCATTGTGAAAAGCATCTATCAATGAAGCACTTATTTTTGAACACATAACACACTTTGATTATGAATTTGCAATAATAGCAACAGTAACAACACTGTTACTACTAATGATAATATGTGAACACGCTAACCACTTTATAGAATATCTAATCATCCCATAAGCTGCAAAAATATCTATCAGTGTCCCCACTTTTTATCTGAGTCAACTCATACTCAGAGACTTTACCCAAATTTCAGAAGTTAACAACTTTTGATTGTCAAAGCCTGGATTTGAAGTCCGGTGTCTCTGAGGTTCTGCATCATTATCATATAATCCCCTCAAGAAGTTTAGAGTCTAGTATCAGAGAGATAATTACATGAACGTAAACTAGAGCATACTCTGCAATGTGTTGGCAGAGAAAGAAGAAAAGAGCTACAGGAACACAAAGGGCAGAGAAACCGGTCTCTCTAGGAAGTCTTGTAAGGCTTCACTGAAGAGGTTATACCTGAGATGATATCTGGAAGATAAATAGGAACTTTCTAACACGGAGTTGTGGGTAAACAGCAGGTGGTAGGAAGAGGAAGAGGTAATAAGGTAGAAAGGGTATTCCTCAGCAGAGGGAGTATTCATCCACGCCCAAAATAGTGAAGTGGGAAGATGATTTGACAAGGCTAGGAAACTGCAATCAGTGTGTGGAGGCAGAAACACAAGGAATTCAATGGCAGGTTGAACTAAATTGTGAAATGCTTTGTACCACAAAGTGAATAGTGTTATCTCTACCAATTGGGCGTTGGAGAGCCAAAATAAATTTCAAAGAGAAGGGTGGTTAGCTTTCATTCTTGAGAAAGTGAGAAGAGAATAGGTTAACGAGAGGTAGGGCAGGATACCTTTGAGGAAACTGGCATAACTAGGGATTTAATGTGTGCTCCGGCCCATGGCTCAGATCTCTCCACCTCAGGACAGAACCACTCATTCGCCCAACTACTGAGAGTGTTGACACGTGGTAGCACTCAGCTGAGTCTGCAGACTACCATGGGCTGGGCCAAGGAAGGGGGGCCAACAAGACAGACTGAGAAAAAGGAGCCAGTTAGGTACAATGCACAGATGTGTAGTGTCATGAAACCAATGCAAGGACATAATTCAAGAAACAGGGAGTTGTTGATCATTTGTATGTTGTACATAGGTAAACAAAGAGGAGAAATTAAAAGTACCTATTGAGCAGCTGGCCCCATGGCATAGTGGTTAAGTCTGGCACACTCCACTTCAGTGGCCTGGGTTCATAGGTTCAGACCCCGGGCATGGGCCTACGCCACTTGTTGTACCACCCTGTGGCAGCAACCCACATACAAAATAGAGGAAGATTGGCACAGATGTTAGCTCAGGGCTAGTTTTCTTCAAGCAGAAAAAGAGGAAGATCGGAAATAGATATTAGTTCAAGGCCAATCTTCCTCACCAAAAAAAAAAAAAGTACCTATTGGATTTGGCAATAAGAAAGGCATCAATGACCTAAAAAATAGTAGTTTCCATGGAATAATGGGGAAAGATGCCAAATCGAAGTTAATGAAGAAGGCCATAGGAATGAGTAATTAAAGACAATGAATGTGGCTTCTTTCAAGAAGATGTGCAATAATGAAAAGAGAGAAATGTGATGGCAGCTGAAGCAGGATGTAGAATCTAGTGTGAGGGAAGTACTTTAGGATGGGAGGTTTAAAAACGTATGCACCCTTCACTGTCCTGTATTTGTGTGTGAGTATGTATGTGTGTGTATTTGTGTTTGCAGACAAGCAATAGAAGTTGATCAAGCAATATATTTTAAGCCAGATTTCATAACTCCAACAAAGCTCTCGTTCTCCGTGCAGCCCTTTGAACTAAATCTGGCCATCATGAGTTGCTTTCCAAGAGGCTCACACAGCCTCACAGTTCTTTCCAAGCCAGTGCTGCGGTCACCAGTCTCCCAAGAATTCAATCCTTGTAGTGTCTGTCCAAAGAACTGATTTTGTAAGCTTTTGAAAAAAATCTCTGTCTTCATTCTCTTTTCACTCCCATATATATTTCTTGTTTTTTATTTGTTTCCATATGGATCTATGATATGCCAAAAAAAAGAAAAAGAAAACTGAAATTTAGACTACGCAGAAGTAGTACAACTTCTTGAAGTCGCTTGTGCCTGAGGTGCAGACAGAAGCTGTGGTCCTTCTCCGGCTGATGCCTGATGGATTTCATATGATACTCTTAAAATTTGTGAAGGAAATGAGACAATGGAGAAGGAAAACCTGAAATAAAAACAAATCGGAGATGGGAAGATGCACGGAGTCAGGAGCTCCATAAGACACAGGAAAGGGTAGACGCAGAGGCCAGAGACAGGTTTCCTTCATCTGGAGGGAAGGCGGGGAGAAAGGTATAGACATGTTACCTTATTGAAAATATTGAACTGGTCCTTGAAGGCGAGGGGAAATATGCATGTTTAGAGTTGGGGAAGGAAGCAGGAATAAAGGCAGATACAGAAAAAGAAGAAAGATCAAAATGGTTCAATGTACAGAAAGGGCGCAGTGAGAAGTGGATCTGGGAAGGCAGAGGGAGGAGACACTCCGGAAGGACTTGAATTCTGAGCTGAGGCATTTGCACTGTGTTCTGGGAGTGTGAAAAAGTCACTGAACAATTTTGATCAAGGGAAGGAGTGAGATGCGGCTATGCTATCACCTTGAATTTTACTGGGCAAATTTCAGTTGTTCTATTCGGTTTTCTTGGTTTCAGAAATTGGAAATTTGCATTATTCCATTTCAAGAAACGTATTGAAAGTCAAGCAGAAAGTGATGAATCCTCGTTCTGGCTTAAAACACAGTGATCACTCGTTTGTACCTTCCGTTCAGGTGGAAAACTCGTGGGAATGTGACTGCCTCTTCCACTGAAAGGGGATTCAAAGATTAAGTAACGCGTAAAATCTAAAAGAAAATTGGGTGAATAAGAATGTTGAGAAATAGATGTAGCTCATTTGGGGTCACTCACAAGTGCTCTGGCGTGCTAACATCCTCTGACAGCGTTCCAGTTGCAGCATGAAGACCCTACTCAGAGTTTTACGGATGCCTGGCACCCCAGTGACTTCCCAGTTCTTCCTGGTTCTACCATCAGACTTTGCCATGACTTCCAGCTTCACTCACAACTCCAGTAGTTGTTTATTTACTATTGTCTTCTGTTCATGAATTCAAAGATCAAATGACATTTCCTGGACTAAGCACCTTCCCTGATATTTGATTCCAATATTCTCGGAATCCTAACAATTCAGTAAGGGGGACCCCTGTATGTCTTGCCTTAGGAATGTAGCCTGGGGCTTGGGGACCATGACCTGGTCTTTCCTTGGTGCCAGCAACACATTCTTTTTATTCTCCCAATATGATGCCCGTGTTACTGTATTCTACCTTTCCTCATTCACATTCTTTCTAATTTTTGGAGTGCTAGGTGCTGTCATGTTTTTCTCCTGAAATACTAATTTTATTTTGAGAATTATTCTTAAGTTTTCGCAACACTCATTGAGATAATTACAGACATTAACTTACATTTAATGTCATGGAAATGCTGACAAATTTAAAAGCAGAAATTTTGTATTTAAATTATAGATAATTGAAGGGAAGTAAAACTCCTATATATATATATTTCTAAGGGTTTGAAGAATTTGATCTAAGTTCTGATTTGCCCACCTAGGAGATTTAAATTAGAGACAGCCTTAGTTTAGATAGGAAAAGAACTTGGTCCCATACCAATTATAAGCCAGGTAAGAAGTGTTAGGCTTAAAACTGAACACCAGATAGTAGAATACACTAGAGGGAAGGAAATGTTTTGACAACATGGTTTCTAGGGCAGATCTTGTTTATATTTTAAAAAGTGGCATAATGAAATTTCTCGCCCGGCTCCAGTGTCTTAGCCAGCGTCTGTTGTTGTGGGAGCAAGCCCACACTTATGTGGGTGACCCGAGTGAAGGTTAGTTCACCATCTGAGGAAGATGAAGGGGATTCTAAGGGCAGCCTTCGTCTAATAATTGCAACCAATTTGTCTCTAACGTTTGAGCACAACTCTATGTCAGAATTGATATTCTTATATCTGAAATTCATAGTAAGTTAATGGCAGTTGCCCTAATAGATGGGCTTGCTTTGCAGTGGTTGGCAGTGACTCAGTGGGTTATATTAGAGAATCTTTGGAGTGATTCTGGAGGAGGAGACCAGCATCGAATAGTGTCAGCATTTCCTCTGCTGCTGGGATAATTTGTACATCATTTGGGCCGAGCCCTGGATTAACTGTGAGATATTGACTGGTCTCTATCAATGATGGACCAAGGTTTAGAAGTTTAAATGTTTTTCTTATAAGCATTTTTTATTTGAAAGCAGAGATATTTTTAGTACTATGTAGTCTTTTACAGAAAACTTCCAGTATATATTTCATTTATATTTGAGGAATATAATATATATCAGCATGTGGCTTAGAGTTCTATACAAATTTGACAAATTATGAAATAGCCTCAGATTAAATACTAGGAATATCAAATCTACTAGCATATAACAGACAATTATATGGAAGCATTACTATATTATGAAAGAGGTTTAAATAAAATCCCCAAAAGAAAGCATATTTAGAGATCAGGTTTAACAAAAGGAATAGTTTTCTGGTCAGGTATTATTTGGGTTCTGCACCCAATTCCAGTGTGTGGGGCGTTTTCTCCACATACCCCCAAGCACACTAACTGGGTGTCGGAGAATTCAACTCAATTCTGACACTATCTACCCTGAGATAGAATCAGATTCCATGGGCTAAGAGCTCTGTCCCACAAGACCACCCTCCACCTCAGGATGCCAATCGCAAGTCCAGGTTGTGACCTGTCCATCTGACGTACTGGCTCCAATTAGAGGTTCCCACACCCCCACCTTGGGTCTGATGAATTTGCTAGAATGGCTCATAGATCTCAGGAAATCCATTTACTCACTAGATTACTGCTTTACTTCAAAGGATGCTGAAGACTGTGAACTGACAGCCAGGTGAAGAGATACATAGGGCCAGGTCCCAAACAAAGGCGCCTCTGTCCTCATGCAGTTTGGGGCCCGGCACAGTAGCACATGGAAGCATTCTGGTTCCTCACCCTGGAAGCTCTCCAAACCCCCTCCTTTTGGGTTTTTATGGTGGTTTCATTACATGGGTGTGGTTGATTAAATCGTTGATCATTGGTGATTGATCTAACTTCCAGCCCCTCTCCCCACCTCAGAAATCAGGGGTGGCACTGAAAGTTCCACTCCTCTATTCAAGGTTGGATCCCCCTGGCAACCAGCTCCATCCTTGGGTGGGGTCCAAAAGTCACCTTTATTAGCATAACAAGAGACACATTCATCACTCCCCTCACAGGAAATTCCAAGAGTTTTAGGAGCTCTGTGCCAGAAACAGAAACTGAGACCAAATATATATTTCTTATAAATCACAGAATCACAGGCATACACATCTCCTTGAAGAATGTGCAAGGGTTGGAGGAAAAGAAAATGGATAAGATTAAATAAATTCTCCTGAACTGGAGGAAATGTGAGGGATGAACAAGTAGCAGTCACCCTTACAGACTAATATTTGCTGTGTCAGTTATTTCATTCACCGTTACTGTGAAAACATCGAATAGCAATCAAGTTACTGCGTTTGGGAGAAGAATAAATATATATTATTATGTAGAAACTTTTAATGTATCACGACTTCTCCATAGTTCTGTAGAGTCACAGCATTTACTACTCCCTATGGATTTCTATCAATATTATCAATTTATCTTTGGGAAATGCTAAATTTAAATTGTTTAGCTTAGACAAAATAAGTCAATTGAGAGAAAAATAGATGCATTTGCTTTTTAGATTTTTGATTAATTTATACTGATTTGTTTATCTTAAAGAAGTAAGAAATTATAGAATACTGATTTTTTTTGTTCTAATTATATATTAAAGAAGATTTCCCTGTCTTTTAAAGATTTGTAAGTCTAATACTGTGGAAATTGAATAAATGAATGCAATTCTGTTCTCTGCTTCAGTGGAACTGTCAGGATTGTGTCAACAACTTTGTCTGTTTATGCCCAGAAGGGAAGCTACCCTAAGCAATGTGTTCTTATTAAGACAGACGGTATATAAAAATTGGCAGAAGATATTAAAATTTGTCACTAGCAGCCTTGAAAGATGGTCTGGTATTTCTCCTATCAATATGTTGTTTCTGAAATCTCATCTGCATTTGTTTATCTTTTATCTATTTATCTGTTTACTTCTATCAATCTTACCAAAGCAAATTAACTACACTCTTGCATACATTTTCTTACTCTGGTAAATGTTTATGTAATTAGTTATCTAATGTGTTACCTTTCTAGGAAACTAGAATTAAATATTTCTCTTGGGCAAAATCACATGTTTTTCAATTTACGACATGAAAAAAATATTATATCAAGAATGGGTGGATAGTTATAGATAGTGATATAACAATGAAGAGACAGCTGCAAGAACTCAGAAACTATCCATTATATACACCCTTCGTTATTAAAATACCAAATACTTTTATTCACAGACTGTGGGCAAAATGTTGGATAGAGGCAAGATTATGTTTATTTTCCAGTGCAATAACTTTTTTAAAGAGTGTCTTAATACATACTTTCTTATTTGGAAGTAAACTGAGATTCTGTCCTTGAAGTAGAAATTTGTGACTGTGATTTTGGCTGAGACGTCAGCCTGAGATATCTGTGACTACAATTACTGTTTTAACATATTTTTTCCTTCTTAATATTTATCTTATTGACATGAAATAAATTGAACCATTTGGTTTTGTGCACATTGCAAAGAAGTAATAACCAATATTACGTGTATTCACAGTCCTGTATTTTTTTAATATAAAAATGAACATGACTTATATAAATTCCTTTATTTATGTGGACCATATCCATAACCTCACCATTAGAGAGGTTGAACTATAAGACCAAAATGGGCATGACAATCAGGTGAATGGTAATCTCAGAAAGAGTGATTTTATTATTAACTATGCTTGACTAGGTTAGATCATTTATGTTAGGAAAATAAATCTTGACATTTATATGGATAATTTTGTGGCTTACTTGTCAACCTTCCTGTGAGACATGGGTCTGATTAAACTCTGATTGAGAATGAGAACTGTAATACATTATTAATGAACTTAGGGTAATTGTAAAGTTTTATGACTTAAGGATCAGTGGAAATTGGTTCCATGGTCAGTTTGAGAAATTATGAGAATACCGACAGTGCTGATAGCTTAGCATTAGTCATGGTCTTCCCACAGCCACGGCCTGTGACAGCACTAATGATAGTCATTTTGTAGCGTGACCATGCATTAGAATACATTTAGAGGAGCGTAAAATGTCAAATACTGGAGTAAAGACTTTTCAGCAGTTCTTGGCGCAAGAAACCTTATATTCCCAGAAGTTCAAGTTTCTTGACATTGTGACCCATGTATAATGATCTCAAAATTAATAGGAAAATGTTGATTAAAAATCAATTAAACATTTTTAAAAACAGGTATCATTTTGCACACTAAAATCTTATTGATAATCAAGGACAAAGATAACAATGTGAATTTGTTTTTTAAAAATTCTCTATAGGTGACATATCAGTGAATTAATTTTTCTCATTTTTTTTAACTGAACATAGGATAGGATAAAAGCAAATCTAAATCTGATGTTAGTTAAATGATTTTTTTTTAAGTAACCAAGTAATATTGAGAAGTTTCACTTTCAAATAAATATTTTGTATGATAAAACAAAATGTTATAAATTAATAATAGAATTTCAAATGATGGATATGAAAATATTCAGAATACCATACTGGGTAAGGGGCATGGGCTTGGAAACAGAGGCTTGAAGAGTCCTTACCCCGCCATGTCCCAGATTCTGCCCTAGGTTAGTAATTGATCGCCACCAAGCTTGCTTTTGTCACCTTTGAGGTAGAAATGATTGATAGTGATTTTACTAAAAGGAATGTTCTAAGGAGTCCCTGAGATATAGAAATGGGCATTTTGGTACCTGATATGCAATGAGCACATAAAGCATTTCTATTATTATCATTTCAACACAGTAATTGTAGTTAATAAAAATGGATCATTCGTGACGAAGCAAAACTAGTATATGAGGCTTTGCTATGAAACCTGAGAGCATTGGGGGATTCTAACCGTGAGTCCACCTTGAGAGAGGGCTGTGGTGTCAGCAAGGGCACTTCCACCTGTTTAAACTTCACTGCAGACTGAGTTTTTGTTTAGCCTTTCAGCTTCACCGATTACCTGGATTTGTAAATGTAAATGAAGAGCGTAGGTTGTTTATAAAATTCAAATAAAACCGGAGAGACTAAGGCATCAGTGAATGTAAGAGATGAAAAATTTGGTTTTTTTGAACTCCTAGAACATAGCTTCATTCATCCTGAAACAGCACACTCTATTTTTAGTTAACTTATTAAAAGGTTAGGGACTTGGCGAATAGTTTCATTTCTTTATGTTTTTAAATCAATAACCATCTTTAAAAAAAAAACCTCCACAATTGCTCATTTTGGTAAAAATATATTCTTGAGAATTTTTTCTGACTTATAGACCCAAGGAAGTCCATTCTTCACTCTTTCAAAATTGTATCTGATGCAGCTCACAGCTTCTTTGACCTGTCCATAATAGCCCCACATCCTAAGGCAACGCCAAATTATCATACCTAGCATAACAGGTAAGTCCTAAACCTGTTCTTCCAGCCACGAGAGGGAACTTGTAAAAGTAGTGTGCTTTGAGGAAATTTATAGGGACTTAGTCCTACGATAAGAACAGAATTGAATAGGAAATCATTTGTGATGAAATGAGTATTGACTTAAAAATTCATATTAAGGGCGAAGTTAGCCAAACTCCGGCAAGGTCGGGAAGCCAATTTTGTTAATGCTCACAGCTTTCCTTTTGCTATTTGGGATCAGCCAGTTCACTCAGTGGGCCAGTTTTTCCTAAAAGCACCAGTACTACACTGACACAAACCTGACTGGGTCTCAGTCTGTGGAGGGCCCCCTCATCCTGCCCTCAGTGACCAGTGTGGTGAACCACTCTCGCAACCCCTTTGGAGGACGTGTGGACCTTGCAGTGACCACTGGGGAACAGAGTGTATGGACAGATGGGCTCTCCACCACCCCGTTATCACATGCCTCTTTTTCCTTGAATCTTCACTATTCCCAATTCAAAAACTTCCTTTTCTCCTTGTCATTCCTGGTTAATCAATAACAGGAATAAAAATAGACTGACAGACTGTGACAAAAGAAAAGTCTAAGATATTTCTAAGTTCCTCTTTTCTCTATCATCCCATTATGCCTTTTTACCCCCATCCAAACAACACTATGGGCTACCTTGTCAAGAATTTCTGGTTGTTGGGGAACAGGAGATGAGCATGGAGATAAGAGAAAAATTTAAGTAAATTTAAAGTAGATTGTCCTCAAATAAATTCCTAACAACATATTTAAATTCAACACTCTGTAGATTTCTATTCTCTCTCAGCACTACCCAACAGAAATATAATGTAAGCCACAAATGTAATTCTAATTTTAAGTAAAAAAAAAATAATTGAAGTTAATATTACTATTTTTGACCCAATATATCCAAAACATTATTATTATATATAACCAATATTAAGACATTATTAAAATTGCTTACTTTTCTTCTAATTTAGTCTTTGAAATCTGACATGTATTTTACATTTACAGGGCTTCTTAATTTGGATGCTAATTTTTCAATGGAATTACTTGATCTGTATTTGCAATTCATAAGATTTAAGGTTGAAAATATAGATTTATAGACATCAAGTTGTCCAAATAGATTTAAAATTTTTCAAGTAACTAAAATGGATCAGTTTTTAAATTTAAATTTTAGCTGATTTAAATTAAGTAAAATAAAATAATTCACTTCCTCTTGTACTAGACTAGCCACATTTCAAGTCCTCAGCAGCCACATGTGGCTGGTGGCTACTATATTGCACGTTGCATCCATAAGCGTTTTTATTAAATAAAACGCATTTCTCATAAGAATCCAAACTCCTGATATCAAATCAGTTGAATGCACTACACTCTGACAATTTTACTTGTCAAATTCATCAATTTTCTTTACAGTTATTTTTCACTTACAAGAGCAAAAAATATGTAAATTCGTCTCCTCAGATATTTATGATCTCTACCAGTTACCCTGCTCTACATGCATTACTGAACTGAGATTAGAATTGCTCTGACCTTTTAGCCAGTCCACACTTGGAACTTCATTCCTTTACATATAAAAACTGGCAGCTGCTTAGGTTGATTTAAATACGAGATTTTAGTAACCCCCACCCCGACCTCCAATCTATTTGCAAGGCATCATTTAAAAAGCATTTTCTGGGGCCGGCCCTGTGGCCGAGTGGTTACCTTTGTATGCTCTGCAGTGGCCCAGGGTTTTGCCAGTTTGGATCCTGGGTGCCGACATGGCACCGCTCTTCAGGCCATGCAGAGGCGACTTCCCACATAGCACAACTAGAAGTACTTGCAACTAGAATACACAACTATGTACTGGGGGGCTTTGAGGAAAAGAAGGGAAAAAAAATGAAGATAGGCAATAGATATTAGCTCAGGTGCCAATCTTTAAATAAAAGTAAAACATGGGGCCGGCCTGATGATGCAGCGGGTTTAAGGTCGCACGTTCCGCTTCTGCGGCCCGGGGTTTGCCGGTTCGGATCCTGGTGTGGACATGGCACAGCTTGACAAGCTATGCTGGGTAGGAGTCCCACATATAAAGTAAGAGGAAGATGGGCGTGAATGTTAGGTCAGGGCCAGTCTTCTTCAGCAAAAAGAGGAGGATTGGCAGCAGATGTTAGCTCAGGGCTAATCTTCCTCAGAAAAACCAAACCAACAAACGAAACAAAAAATTTTTAAAAGTAAAATAAAAAGCATTTTCTTTCTTGGCAATCTTGCTTTCTTTCTGCATCTTCTATTTTGCTATCGTATTTTATAACTTTCTTATTCAACAATTGAGCTGTAGGGAAAACAGATTAAGAAGGATGGTTTAACAAATAAATATGTGTTTAATTTATGCTGCAATATTTTTGATTAGAGTCACGCTTTGCATTTTTGGAACTTGTTTACTATAAATGATGAAGCAACAGTTTGAAATGAAATTCCAACTCTGACAGCAAACGTCAAGTACACGCTGGCAGATGCATCAGTGGGACTGCTGAAGTACAATGAGGCTGCTAAGATTCCAAAAATTAAATTAAAGAATCATCTCATAGTAACATACTGCATCAAACAACCAATGGGCTGCACGAAATAGGAAAGAGAAAATCAATTATGGTTCAATAACACCACTTTCTCAACCAGTCAAAAATTAACAGAAGTGCCTTGTTTACAGGAAGTCTGACGGCGTAATATTCTGACAGGTTTTCATCTGTGAATATTAAGCATTGCTTATTTAATTATGAGGGAAAGTACGACAATAGGAATCAACTGAGGGAGGAACATACTCATTTTTTCCAGAAACATTAAAATTATGTCAAGCATTTTAAACATTATTTTGAAGCTGTTTTCTTGTAAATATAGATGGCACATTTTTAAACTTTCTATAGACACTTTAAATTTAAGGTGGAATCAAGGAAATAAAAGAAATTGCCATGATTGTTCAAACTTTTGGAAAAATGTGTTTATAAGAAATTTCATTATCTATGTGACATTAATCTGGAAAAGAATACAGTCTCATCAATGGGAAGGGTTTTGCCTATGTTCAACAAGCCTCTTTCATAATATAACTTCAACACTAATTTTGATTTTAATTTAATTTTGATTTTGAGAAGAAATTAAGAAAGTTAAAAAGTTGTAATTGTTTGAAATTTAAAAAAAAAACATTCCTGCTATACACCTAATGTAATTAACAATGCATTTATTCCTGTGTCTATATTAGCTACTCTTGCATTTTTCTCTTTATACCATGCAATTTATTATAAACCTAGAACATTTTCTTCCGTGTGTGGTTAGCTTAGCTTGTTAAATCAGAGTACTAATGCAACCAATAGCATAGGTTTGAATATATTATTTCCTATTTATGTTTCTTTCTTTAGTGGTACACACTAAGACTTTAATTCAAGCAGCTACCTTGTAAAAATGTGGACCTTATGTAAGAATGTCATTCTGCAGAGGCCACAACCACACAGAGTTGGCTGCCATAATTATCAGTCCCCTACGGGTCTGTTCACCCTCAGACCCAAGGCTACTAGATTTAGTGAGCTCCAGAGGAGATGTGTGTGAGATTCTGCTGCTTCCATGCTCGGCATCGTCTATGTTTGTAGGTGAATGTAGGTAACCCCTATACGCACTGATCACTGCAGTGTCACCTCTCTGTCCACCTCAGTTTAGTGTGGACTGTACTCCTGTTCTTTCTTCTAATGTCCTGGTTTCCTGATTCCTGATTCCCGGTTCAGTTTACTGTCTTGTTTAGAGCTGAGCCCCAAAGAGCAGTCTGCATATCTGAGAGGTGTTTCTTGGATGGGGAAACCCATTTCTGGAAGTTGGTTTCAGTGAACACCTGTTCATTCAGTGTGGCCAGCAGCTGTCTCTCCTCTGCACGTCTCCCACTGCTTTCCAGGTGCCAGAAACCAGAAGTACTCAGCATGCCTCTTAGCCAGACCCGTGAGGGGAGAGAAGACAGACAGATAAGCGATTCACCCAACAGTGTAGAGGGTGAATCCCACAAACTGAAACCGAATCATAATTTCGTTGCTTTCTAGATGTGTCATCTTGAACAAGTAACTCAGTTCTCTGAGTTTCAGGATTTCCATCTCTAAAATTGTGGCGATGATGCTATTTACCAACTTATTTTGAAATACAAACAGAATACATATGAAGCAATTAGAATGATGCATCACACATTATTAAGGTTCAATTAATGGTAAATAATATCGTTATTATTACCAGCTGTAAAAACAAAACATTTTGTATTAAAAAAATAAAGTGATTTGACCTGTCCTCTTCTGAAGTGCTGTATAAATTTGTACCTAAGGAGCTGTATGTGAGTTTGTGTGTAAGATCAGAACTCTTTCATTCCATTTCAGCTGTTCTGTATAGTTTCTTTTACTTTAGAGTGAATCAGAAAACACAAATAAATTGTTTTTTAATGTGGGACTTGATGATGGAAGTAATACAGATAAACTAACCATATTATATTAGAAGTATACTACATATACCTGTTAAAGTTTAGGAATATATGTGATCCATGGCATATTCAAATTTATTGTAGGAATAAACTATATTACTATGGTGAGATATGTACAATTTGACTTATATTGTCCATTTTTCATTGTTAGTCAGTCTTTATGAGAAAAGCAAAATAGTACCTTGTAATTTGGTACTTTTAAAAGATAACAGAAATATAATACAAACATATTTGAGTTCATTATTTTCCCTAATTTTAAGTGTCAAGAAAAAATGAGGCTCTTAAAATGTTACAATAAAAACATCAGAAAACGTATTTCTGAATTTACTTCAAATTTTTGTAGACATTTCTCTTTGAAGAATTTAATTTGTGCAAATAACAGTTATGATCTGTCATCCTTACTTTTAAAACTGTCCAGCAAAAATAAAATGTGGTAGTACCAACCTCTTACAGTTAAATTATGTAGTTGTCATTTGGACTGAAAAGTAACTTTCTGCTTCCTCGAATCCAACTTGTTTTACTGTTTTGCTGTTTGATTGCCTTTTCTGTCAGATAAGAACTGCAGGAGACGTTGATGAATGGGGTTCCCAACCTGCAAGAAGTGAAGTTAGGATTTCACTATGGTTGCCCACCAGATAAATGGCCAGATAGTTATATATTTTAGGCCTATCAAACGAATTTTCATTTCAAAGGAAATTTTTCAATTCACTAGCGATTAGACCTGATGTGTTAACAATTCTCCAAGAGTTGATATGATTCTCCTTAGAAATGTAAGACGCTGAAAAGCTCAGGTTCTACCTTACCGTGTATTTCTAGAAGTATATATCATAGATGCAACAACTAGGGTTCTATACAGGTGGTATTGCAAGAAATTTTTGAATTAAAATGAAGACTTATTCAATAATATTTAGACAATGCACTATATACACCTAACAGTAGAATCCTCTGAATTCATCTAAACATTAATTAATCTGAATTTCCTCAGATTACTAATAAAATGTTTATTTCTTTGTTTTTTCTTTCAAAAAGTTTTTAGTTAAGCTAAGACTATAAAGAAAACCACATAAATTATTAACTAATATTTATTCCAGTGAGTCATGTAAAAAGTAGTGAAAATATATAGATAAAAAATATCTTGAATGTTTGTGTAGTGTTTCTATCCTCTAAACAATATTTACTACTTTCAAAATATGAAGGTTTTTATTAAGCTGTTGGCGATACTAAAACTAATACATGTGAATGCATGTAGGCAGTGTTTTGCTAAATCATAAAGTCAGTGAATTGTAGAAGTGGGTAGATTATTAAGCCCTTGGTTTTCAACAAATGTACCCAAACTCCTGGTGGGATACAAACATAGCGTAAGAGTGACAAGAATATTCAAAACAGTGACTAAGAACTCATGTTCTCAACTTATAAGTCCTCCTACAGAAATACTGAAGATTACAAGAAGATTAGAAGAGAACCCACAACATGAAATGAAAATTATATACATTTTATTAGGCAGTGATATTCAGGATAATTATACACAATGACTATTTGCATTATATCATGGGATTTTAATACCCCGACAACTTGTTCCTCTCTAAGAAGTTACTGAAACTCTTAGCCAAGTGTCTTAGTTATTACAGTAATCCTGTCTGAATACTTCTTTTGTTTTCACATGCATTGAGGTCCCACCACCGTCTTTGGTGAAGCACGTCAGTCTACCCGCTCAGATTTTTCTCTTGAAACGGAGGTGGATCTTTACCTGGCCTGGCGGTCAGTTATATTCCTAAAAACTTACTCTTTCAAAAGCTTCTTTGGTAGCTACTGAGTTTCACAAAGCAGCCTCTTTCTTGGTTTTGTTAACTTCTCTGCTCTGATCTGACACTCTCTGTTTGCCATTGGTACAGTTCTGCTTTTCAACCATTTTGCACTCACCTCCTCACTACTGCAAAGGGATCGATGTTATAAATCTCTGCTCCTGGGGGGATGTTTAAGCCCCTGGTTGACATGTAACCTGAGAATGGATTTCACAATACAACCTTTGTAAAATTACTAAACATGCCCTTTGTAGTAGCCACTAAGAGATGTTTGTATTTGATGTTTTGCCACGTAGCCCCTCCAAGGTCTTATGAAAGCCTTGAGTAGAAATGGCCATGTCAGGCAGGACCAAAGGCAGGGCTGTATGAAATCGATGTGGGAAGATTGTTTTCGAGATGCAATGCAGCCAGTGAGAAAACAACTTGGTGCTGCATCTGCTACGACCCTGAGACTCCTGTGCTGGCTGGAAAAGAGGAGCTGGAGAAAGGACAAATTGCAGAGTTCAGGCCAAATTCTTGCCATGGGATGTACATAGTGTTGTCTCCAAGGAAGGTGCGTGTCTCTCATTTTTGTTTTTCAGAGTTTGAAAACAATTTTAACACTTTATTTTCCCTTTGTATTGTCAAAATATATTAAATCAAACAAAATAAACACGTCTTAATAAGTTATTATACAGTGAACAAGGTGACACATCCTTACAACAACTACTCAGGTAGAGAAACTGCACTTTCCCGGATGCCCGTGAAGTCTCCCCAGTGTCGGTGTGAAGCCCTCCCTCGTTCCCAAAGTAGCCACTCTTCCGACTTTTAGAGAATCACTTTAGTGCTTTGTTACTTCATATTTTTATCATTTAAGTGTGCATTCCTGGACACTATCATTTAGGTGTGCCTACTTTTAAAATGTGTTTTTAAGTATCTGCCAAAATTCACTTTGATTATTTCTTTCTGGAATTCAAATTCAGTATTATAGAAGCTTAGACTTAACATCTGTATAGTATCCGTATATCCTTTCTTCCACATTAAAATGCTAGTCTCAAGAACATGAGGGATAACAAAATCAGAATATCCCATTATTACTCATTTCCTTCATCCCACAGTATAGACATAAAATAGAACAAAAATACTAGTAAAGTCCTGATCAATGTAATTATGGATGATATTTTAGTTTCTGTTCATAAGCTCTCCTCATATTCCTCTAATTTTTTGTACTATAGCTCTATATGCTGAATCTGTTGACAATACATGTAATGCACTTTCCCTTTTACGCTTCATTTACTTGATTCCTACAAGAAAATGCATGCATAATGCTTACCACCTGCTCTTCCGTGGCTGTCTCTCTAGTTATTTTGGCCGCCTAACACTTAGACTCGAGGAGATTCTTTAGGGAGAGCGATGGGAATAATGGTCCTTGCACTCTTGTGTGTTGATCAGCGTAGATCTGTGCCTATTATACTTGGAAGGAAAAGGATTTTGCTTGATAGAAAATCCTTTGCTCACATTCTCTTTCCATCTTAAACATTGTAAATTTTCTTAAGTATTTAAATATTTTATTTTTTTCTGGCATAATGTTGCTATTGAAAAGTCTGATGTTAATCTAATTTTCTTTCATTATAAATCACTTGTTGCCTTTTTACCCCAGATGCCAGAAGATTTTTTTTTCCTTAAAGAGCAGTAATTTTACTAGAATATGACTTGATGTTGGTCATTTTGCCTATGTATTCTGAGATCTTTCTATGTAGTTTCAAAACGTTTTCTTTTTCAGTAAAGTTTTGTTAAATTATAGCTTTTGATGTTTGCTTGTTTTCTTTAATTTTGTTTTATTTTTCAGGGAATCCTTAATTCACTTATAGAATCTTCTTCACCTAGTTTCAATATTTGTCTGTTTCAAAACTTTTGTATCTCTTTCTCTCTCTTTTTTTTTCGGTGGGGAAGATTGGCCCAGAGCGAATGTCTGTTTCCAGTCTTCCTCTATTTTATATGTGGTTTGCCGCCACAGCACGACTTGATGAGCAGCGTATAGGTCTGTGCCTGGGATCCAAACTCATGAACCCTGGGATACTGAAGCAGAGTGCATAAACTTAAACACTATGCCACTGGGTCAGCCCACGTATCTCTTTCTTAATTTTCTCCCTCTTTAATTTTGATTATCTTCTATTTATCCTAAGTAATTATCTGTTGGCTTCATTCTTTGTTACATTCTTCTTGGAAGTGTTTTCATTTACTGATTCTTTCCTGAGTTCTGTGACTTCATTACTGAGTTTTTCTAATTAGTATTATTTTGTTCATTCATAGCTTATGTTACTTTCATTAAATTAATGACTTTTAGCTCATTTTGAAATAATAGATTGCAAATTTGATCTGATTCTTTGACAATGTCTCTGTCATTTGCTTTCACTATTTCAGAAACTTTCATTGTAATGACATTATTCTATTCCTTATTCTTTTTCTTTTAATCTTTCTATTAGAGATGACCTTGATACTTTCTATTGTCTCTTTTCATGCATTAATAGTCTTTTTGGACATTAGAAAGACGAGCGATTCAGGATAGCTATGCTTGCTTCACAGGGCTCCTTCTTTGTTGTCATTGTTCTGCTGTTGTTATTTATTGTTCTAGTACATGATGTCTTGCCTGCTGAGGTATACCAGGTTTGTTCATCTCTCCTAGTATGTCTGATCTTCTCCTTCCTTAACCCAAATTGCCCCTATCCTTCTCAATTTCTATTCCGCTTTGAACAGTTTCTCTCCTGTGTGGGGCCCTGCTCGGGAAGAGAGCTGTGACATTCAGTTTTGTGAGTCTATGTAGCTACACTTCTCTGAAGACGTTTTGACTGTTCTTCCCTTGTACTCACACATTATAGGAGTAACCAAATCTTTTAAGCCTCCCTGTTGTTTCTGAGTGGGCTTCTTGTGATTTTCATATGTATCACATTTTCTTCATGCATTCATCCATCAATGGACACTGAGGTTGTTTTCATATCTTGGCAGTTGTGAATAAATGCTCTAATAGAATATTATTCAGCCATAAAAAAGAAGGAAATCTTGCCATTTGCAACACCATGGATGAAACTGAAGGGCATTATGCTAAGTGAAATAAGCCAGAGAAAAACATACTATATGACATTACTTTTAAGTGGAATCTAAAAAAAAAAATGTCAAAATCACAGAAACAGAATGTAGAATGGTGGTTGCTAGGGGCTTTGAAGACGTTGGTCAAAGAGTACTGGGGCCCACCCGGTGGCACAGTGGTTAAGTGTGCACGATCCACTTCGGCAGCCCGTGGTTCACCGGTTTGGAGCCCAGGTGCAGACATGGTGTCACTTAGGAAGCCATGCTGTGGCAGGCATCCCACAAATAAACGAGAGGAAGATGGGAATGGATGTTAGGTCAGGACCAATCTTCCTCATCAAAAAGAGGAAGATTGGCAGCCGATGTTAGCTCAAGGCTAATCTTCCTCAAAAAAACAAGTACAAACTTTCAGTTATAAGATGAATAATTTCTGAGGATCAAATGTACAGCATGGTGACTATAGTTAATAATATTGTGTATTTGAAGTTTGCTAATATAGTAAAGCATTGTCACCAAAAAAAGAGAGAGAAATATGTGAAGTGATGGATGTGTTAATTAATTTGATTTGGTAATCTTTCCACAGCATGTACATATATCAAATCATCATGTCATACAGTTTTATATATACAATTTTATCTGTCAATTAAGCATCAAAAAAGCTGGGAAAATGAAAAGGAAAACTACAGAACAGAGTGATGTCATGAGATGCAAAGAAAATAGAGAGAGAACAGAAGGAGAAAGATCCAACCCAGACTGATCTCCACAGAAAGACTTCTCAGAGCAAATCTCATCAAGACTAGGACAGAAGTATGAGTAGGAATTGGCCAGGATGTTAGTAACTCATTTATGGCTAAGGAAAAAGCATGAGAAAAAGCCTGAAAACAAGAGCGAGAAAAATGTCTAGGACGTTTGAGGAGGTTGTTATGAGTAGAGTCCGAGGTGAGTGAATGTGGGTGCGTGTGTGGGTGATGGCTAAGCATGGCTGGAGAGTGAGTAACAAGACAGGACTAGAGCTCTAACAAAGGTAAAGATTATCCAAAACCTTGCAAAACATGTTACGGGGCTTGGACTTTTATCTTAAGAACAATTAGGACACATATGAGAGTTTTACACTGCTAAAAGTAATGCTCATATTTACTTTTCGGGAAAGAGAAGTCCGGCTTCAGGACACAGAATGTGTTGGCAGGTAAATAAGACTCAAGGCAGGCAGGCCACTTAGAAAGCTGTTTTTATAACTCAAGAGAGATTTGATGTCAGTCAGAACTAGATAGTTGCAGTGGTGAAGGGAGAGTAGATAGATTAGAAAGTTATTTAAGAATTGTTCTAACCTCATATCTTTATCAAAGTAAGTGAAGGTGAAATTACCAAATGTGTTAATCATTTGGGTTTGACCGGTGGAAGTGAGGTGCTGAGGAGAAATGTTAGATTTCTGGTTGGAACATTTGGATATGACTAGTGTCATTCATGAGAAACAGAATTAGAAAGAAAACATTTGGTGAAATAGATACAGTCTGAGTTTGGAGTACTTTGAGTCTGAGGTATTTATGGGATATCCAGGTGACCTTTCAGTAGCCGTTTAGATATTTCACTTGAAGGAGAGATTTTGAAGCACGGCAGACAAATCTAGGCTGAAGATATATACTTTGAAGTCATTTGCCTATAAAAATAAGAAAAACCAAGATAATACATAGAACAAATGAGTTTCCTCAGAGAATGTGTGCAGTTTAAGAAGAGAAAGGGAGCCCATGGCAAAAACTGAGGCACGTCACTGGTTAAGATGTGTGGGAAAAGGGAGCTGCATCAGGAGACACAGAAGGCAAAGGAGAAAGACAAAGAGAGCTGCAGCCGAGAGAAGAGTGTACTTAAAATAAGAGATACACATCTACGCTAACAATGTCACCTCAAGACTGGGTCAGATGCGGCCTGAATGATTACAAACTGGACTTATCTTTAATGATGTCTTATAACATGGGCAAAGAGCAATTTCTGTAGAGAAAGGGGGCAGAAGTTACGTGTTATGTAACTGAAATTGAGTAGAAATAAGGAAATGGGTCAGATAAATATTTTAAGAAACCTGGCAGCAAATGAAGGAGAGAAAAAAATAAGGAAGATTATGAATGAGGGAGGTTTTCTGTTTTGTTTTAAGAAATTTTTAAATGCTGACGAGAAAAACAGTAAAAGGGGAAATTCTGAAGATTAAAGAGATGGGGGAAGAGATAAGAGAGGAAGATCACCCAAAACTGTAGGAAAGGCTAACAATCACATGTGTAGGACTGGTACAACTTCCCTTAGAAAACGAAGAGTATGTGAAAAATGTAGGAGTTATTGTGGTTAAACGTGAAAATGAAAAGTCTTGAATTTGACGGAGTTCTCTTACGACTGCTGTTCTCTTTCTGTTGCAAAGAAGGTCATCTCTTGAAAGAGTTTTATGTTAGCAAGATTAGAGGTCAGAAGAGTATAGAGAAATTTGAAAGTATACTATGATATCTAGGAAGAGTTCATGAACAGTGGCAGAATTTTACAGATCGCAGAGAGCATGGTTTCCTAGCAGAGATTAGCGCCAGCAAATTAGATTATTGCATTAATTCAAAGCAGTGCATACCAACATTTTTTTTATATCAGAGTACACATAAAAATCGATAACATCTTATAATGCTTGATATATATGATAAGTTTGCTTGAAGCCAGAAATAGCTAGCCTACAATATATGACTATTGTGGAAATTGCTACCCAGACATGGGCAAAAGGCGTCAACATCTAGGCCCATCCAGAGCCTATATTTTGGCACATTGACACAGAGTTGGGAGCTCTGACCAAGATTTACTTCCCTGATGAGCCTCACTAAAGAAAACAGCAAGGGAATTGAAATATTTGCAAGAGATACAAAGGCCTGTGGGCCAAAGTAAAAATGTAGTGGGAGAAACTGAGAATGGGCAACAGGGATAGATGATAGAGATCATAAGTCATTAATTGGATAACAATAAATCAACAGAATGTCTGTATTTATTATTTAAGAGCTGGAACAGCATTACGGTGAGGGCAACATCTATGGCTTAGCCATGGGAGTGTTCAACTGATGTGAACTGCATGTCAAGGTCACTGGCGAATAGAATGTTACAGAAATGAGACACGCACTGACATGATGGGTGGTCCAAATGGATGTTGGCATTATCTAAAATGACAGAATTAGGATTGAAATAAGAAGAATTCTCATGTAATAAATTCTTCAGTGCAATGGGAAAAGCTTCTAAGAGAATGAGAAAAGTTAGCAAAATAGAAGACAGCGTTGCTAATTTCATTAAGCTTAACACAAGGATTCTTATATAAATATGGATTAATGGCTGGAAAGTAGCAGTGTGACTGAGGATTTTAACCCTACCTTCACACTGTTAACTTCCTAGCTGTGGTAGAATTAACAGCTGTCTCCTTAAGAGACCTCTGCCTTACTGAAACTGTGATTAAATTGTTACTTGGCTCCATACTAATTCCATAACATGTAACACAAGATATTAAAAGTATCAAAAACAGGTAGTGACATCAAATTTAAAAAAAAAAAAAATGATAGCTTTGGGAGAGGAGAGTCCTCTTTCTGCCATGGTACTTGTCCTGCATTATTCTGTCCACATATTTGGGCGTGTTTCATGCCATAGTGGATATTATAGAATACAGCAATGGTCTAAAGCTGATATTCTTTAGAAGTCCCTTTACTCCTGTTAGTTGTTATTTGCTTTTGCTAATTAATAAGCCTTTATTTTAATGTTCCTTGTTTAGGTTACCAATGTAGTTTCTGTCTCCTGTCTGGACTCTCACTGATATGTCAAGAAGAGCAGCTATTTATTTCTGGCTGCAACAGTATTTTGAGCATTCCAAAGTGCACTTTTTGCTTTTCTTCACACCTCACCATTTCTAGAAACAGAGAATGCTCAGCAATTGGTGGTGTGTTTACTGATTTGTGGTGCATCTAGTAATCTGTGGCATCTTAGGTTTCATTACATGTGGTGGTATTTTCCTGTTTTAATCTCTGTCCTAGATACCAATTGTTCAGGGGCTACAGAAGTATAATCATTTCTGCATGTCCAGATATTCAGAAGGAGTATCCCATCATTGCTTCAGACATGTGTATTTTAACCTTGATTTTAAAAACAGTTTGCTGGGAGACTTTGAGTTAGTCTATAAATTGAAATTTCCAACTGAATTATTTGTATATATATCTCTTTGTTGCTTTTTGGATATACTTAACTTTCATTGTCTACCTTTCTTCCTTCCTTCACTCTGGTCCGACAGACACAGATCCTTAGAATTGGTGGTAGTAGAAGTAGACATCTTAATTCTTAGAAAATATATTGCCGTTTTCCTCCTAACAACGTCATTTTCATAAATTACTTAAAAGTGGAATTAGGAATTAGATGACTAGCTTTCTGTACTATAGCCTTTCAAGAATAAAAATTCTACATGCTAAATTTGACTTATCATATTTGAATGACCAATCCCATTTGCTATTGCTCCACAGTTAAGCAGATATTTCATAGCCCATCTCCCAATTGTGGCCTGTGCAGCGTCTCATTAGTGCCCTCCAAGCGCTGTGTGTAACTATTTGTGAAGGAATAAATACGGCACTGCAGCGAGATTACTGTGTGATTAGCAAGTGTCTACTAAGAAGGGAACTGATTTGGAAGCATAAAATCAAACCAATTTAGATAGCTTCCCTGATGAATTCAAGCTTGAATCAATTTTTATTCAGACTTTTGAATGCATTGTAATTTTGAATAAAAGCTGAAACAAGATTATTTCTGTAAATCTAATATCTCCTTTCTGGAGTGCTCTCTGATATAAAGTCTACTGTACCATGAAATAGGTCTGTTGTACTTTTCCTTCCAACTCTGCTGACATGCCTAATAAACTCCTGCTTCATTATACAGAAAAAAGTAGTCATTTCTGAGACTAAGCATTATAGGAAAATGGGTTTCCATATTGTTATTCCACCTGATAGACTATTAGGAAATCTGCAAGTGTATAATTACCAAGAGTAATCTTGTTATTACCAATTGTTCATGACCTGGAAATTGGTTCAAAATTGCTAAAGATATGATCCGAGATAATTTCTAACATTTATTTGACTCAGAGCTTTAAGAAACATAATTTCACCAACTTTATTTTAATTCTAATAACAATATTTATGTTTATACAGTGAAAGGTATCAACATTAATTTAGAAATTGAGATTATTTCATTAACTGTCCATTAGTTATGAAGATCCTCTGAGAGATCAAGAATAAAATGACTTGGGATTAACACAGGTTAAGGTTCCATGGCTTTGAATTGCCCTGCCATCAACAAATAACAATGTCCTTAGCCACTTTATTTTTCTGGTTGTCACTGAATTAATTAAACTGAGACATTATAACAAAAACTAAAGATAGGCAGTAAGCTTATTTTGCAGCAATGCTGTTAAATTGTATATATCTTTAATTAGCCCAAAGAACAAATGCAGTTGATACTTCCGGGATTGGTCCTTATAGCAATGGCCATAGTGAAAAAAAGATAGGAAGGGTCGAGGTTGAAAACTAAAACACGTGACTCATAGTCTTCTGTGTATTGTCAAAAATGTGAGTTTATATGGCCAGTTGTCAGTCTAAAAGATTCCTAGAAATATACGGCAAATCTGTAAAGAGGAATCACTATAAGTATTTTTTTAATGTATTATCACTTTTTAAAAATTTTATTTATTTTAGACTGGCGCCTGAGCTAACAACTGTGGCCAATTTTTCTTTTTTTTTGAGGAAGATTAGCCCTGAGCTAACTGCTGCCAATCCTCCTCTTTTTGCTGAGGAAAACTGGCCCTGAGTTAACATCCATGCTCATCTTCTTATACTTTATACATGGGACGCCTACCACAGCATGGTTTGCCAAGCGGTGCCATATCTGCACCCAGGATCCGAACCGGTGAACCCCGGGCCACTGAGAAGTGGAGCGTGCGAACTTAACCACTGCGCCACCGGGCTTGTGCCTCTTTTTTTTTTTCTCCTTTATTTCCTCCCCAAATCCCCCCAGTACATAGCTGTACATTTTAGTTGTGGGTCCTTCTAGTTGTGGCATGTGGCATACCGCCTCAACGTGGCCTGATGAGAGGTGCCATGTCAGCGCCCAGGATCCAAATTGAAGAAATCCTGGGCCACCAAAGTGGAGCGTGCAAACTTAACCACTTGGCCGTGGGGCTGGCCCCACTACACATCTGATTTTGTGTATTTTCTTTTAAAACTTTTTGCTTTCCCTTTTAAGTAAGTATATCTTGTGATTTAATTTTCAAGATTAAAAAAATAAAGTCAGCATAAACCAATCAGCACTTTATATTCTGTGAAGTAAATATTTTTAGTCAACAAAATGTATCACAGTTGTGAGTGAATTTTTGCAGTTTGTGAGTCCCTGTGATGATCTTACTGTGTCACCCCAAATTTTTCATACAGGTCCAGTAGTTTCCACTTGCTCTACAAACTCACTCTGCCCATCATGCCCAGAAAGCCTACACTCTTAGTTAAGGAGAATAGATCTAGGGGCTTCCTGGGGACTTATTCACACAGGGGATCGAGTCTCAAGGCATCCCGCTGCTTCCACGCCTCACGTCTGGACATTGTGGTGGAATCTGGATGTGGACATCAAGATTAAGCAGCAGCGTTTCTGTCTAATCTCACCATGAAGCGCCAACCTGTGCATTTAGCCTTTTTGTCCGAGATCTTAAGCACTCACCAGCTTTCGGTTCAAAGCCCGAGTACACAGTTTTTCCAACTCACTTCCTAGAATCTGTAACCGTTCTAATAGTATATTTCTGGTACTCCAGATACACAGACCACCCTTAAACCTGTTGAGCATGTGGGTATTTCAACCAAGAAACAGCATTTTTCTTCCATGTATAAGTCTGAATCAATGTATAAATAAAACCTACATCTAACAGAAAAGCAAAATATTAAGTTGATTAATGATAATGTCTAGAAAGACATAGTTTAGAGATGAAACTGGGTACGTCCAGTCTGCAGAGCAGAGCGCATAGGTCATTGCCTACTACTAATACTGTCAGAGACAGGGATCAACTCTCCTGCCAGCTGGACTTTTGAAGATTGGCTCCACCTAAACTAAGAACTTTGAACCAATGGCTGTTTTCCACCTCCCGGGTAACTCATTGCACCATTTGTAGGGAGGAGTAACGAGAGGGACAAAAAGGCCAAGAGGTTTAAGACAAAGTTTCTCTAAGTGGAAACTAAGAACGAAGAAGAGACATTTCCTTTAACTGTAGGTTTCTACCTCATTTAAAGTCATCACTTGTGAAGTACTGTTTTTCTCCTGGGCTCCTTAGAGTCAGGCCTCTTGGCCTTTAACTCTGATCTGAGCTGTAAATGAAAGAGCTGCAGGCCTGACTTGATTTGAAATTGAAGGACCTTTTCTCCCTACTTTCCTGGCCAGACTATACTCCAACACCCCCACAGTAGGGGTCCCAAGTGCCTTAACCCCCTCTCTGCTACCTGAGGAGAAACCTAATACCCCACGTTATATAGTGAGGTCTTTGTTTATAATAAATTTAGCTAGAGTTTTAAAAATGTTATTAACCATACACAAAGTCAAAGACACATACAAAGGAATTTGATGCTCATCAAAACAAATTCAGTTGAATAAACAGCAGCTTTAACCTTCAAATTAATAATTAATGACCAGATTAATCAATTTTGCTGAGGATTAAAGGCCATGTATGTAAAATTTCAGGAAAATAAATTTTAAAATATATGTCCTATCATTCTAAATTTTTCCTTGTTTAATATATTATCATGTGGTTGTATATCTATGTAATTTTTTATGTACTAATAATGGACTCTCCTTTTCTAGAAATTCATCAATTCACTTGAAATGTTTAATGTAGTCCACCTTTGTCCCAAACACTGTTTTGTTGATGGGGAAACAGTTAACTGCAGGACAGACAAGGTCCTTGCTCTTACGTACCTAACTTTCCAATGAGAGGAAAATCAAATAAACAAAATAACAAATATGCACACACACATAAGTGTGTGTGCAATAATAATTTCTATAAGGCAAAATAAAATAGGGTTATGTGAAAAAGTGATTGGATAGTCAAGGTAAATCCCTTTGAGGAGTTTCCATTTACACCAAAATTTGAATAAGGAGTTATCTGAAGGAGAAGGACTTTCTAGATTTGGAGGTCTACTCGTACAAATCCCTCAGGTAAAAATGAATTTAGTATGCTAGGAACCTAAAGAAATCCATGTGTCTAGAAATGAGCGAGCAAGAAAGGCATAGTATGAGTTGTGTGCTGATAAGTTGTCAGGGGCCGTATTGTATAAGGCAAAAAGGCTGGATTTTATTGGAAGTACTGGATTTTATTTGAAGTACCCAGAAGCCATCACACTGGATTTACGTATCATAGTTATATTTTAAAAATCACTTTGTGTGTGGTGTGGGTGGCAGATGAGTGAGGATGAGAACAAGAAAACCAAATAAAATAATTGTTCTCATTTGGGAAGGAGATAATTATGAGAAACTTGGATGTTAGTAATTGACATAGAGATAAATAGATTTGAGGTATTTTTAGAGAGAAAGTTGCCAGGACTTACTGACAAATTCAATGAAAGTAAGGAGGACTAAATAACTTAGATTTTATAGATTTCCACGGTTAATGAGTAAGAACGAAAGTAGAGCTGCTTAGAGAGTTCCGTTCTGCCCATGTTGCGTTTGAGATGCCTGATAGATTTTCAAGTGGTGTTGCCAACTGATATCCAATTAGTCGTTCAATCCTGGAGCTCCTGTCAGGACTGGAGATTTGGACTTGGGAATCTTTGTCATGTAGAGGTCGGGGTATGGTTGACGTTTTCTGTAAATCAATTAATGGTTTCAATTAAGTGAACTGCCAATAGTAGGTTGAAAAATGTATGCTTGAATGAAAGACTGAATCAACAAAAACCGGAAGCAACAACCAATGGATGGGAGAAGACAGGAAAGAATTTCAGGATCTAGGCAAACCACAAAAGAAATAAGAGGCATCAAGGAATTGAAGAGACAGAGTAAAAGAAACACAGGACGTCTGAGATACTGTATGTGAAACAGGTCTCTGGGTGTTAGGACTGGTTCATGGTCAGTGGACCATCCCCACTTTACGCTTCCTCTGAGGAGAAACCTATCATAGTGGGATTTAGGTCAGATGCAGCAAGCCATTGAAGAAATCTGGCTGAAGGAAACCTCATCAAGAAACAGGTAGCTAGCTAAAATTGGAAAAGGGAAACTAATTTGAATCTGCATGTGTTTTTATCAAGAATCGAAACATAGACCTGGAAATAATATTAGGAAGAAAAATTCAGATTATTGAGAAATCAACATCTAACACTTTAAAAAAAAATAAGATGTAGAAAGCTTGATTGTTTATCTATCCAGAAGCTCAAATACTGAACGGATGCATGAATATTATTTTATTGAATGTATTCAAACTGGTTATGCTTAATAATTTGTCAAACAAGTGGAGACTTTACTACAGCTCACTGAATCAAATTAGAAATCTCATTTAAATTCCATCTACATTTTGGCAGCTCTAAAACCGTATACATGCACACCTTAAACACAGCCTATTGTTGTCAAATCATGTGGAACACAATCAGAAATTGAAAAGAGTCAATCATAAATTCTATTTCTGACAATCTTTATGATATTCATTATATCACTTGGAATTTTAGTGTTTTGTTAATGCTTCATCCTAAACAGCATTGCAAATGGTTATCTGTCCTTTAGGGCTACAATACCATTGCCATTTATGTGCATTCAGTCACTGCTAATTTTTCATTCATTTAACAAAGACTTTTTGAGCACCGATGTGTGTGAGTAGCTATTCTAAGTGCCAGAGATACCAGAATGGATACTTACATTTTTTTCCCTCTTTATAAGCCTACATTTTTAAGGAAAAGAGAGACCCATAAACCACCACCTGCAGCATGGAAGGGAGTGGTGACTGCCTGCACCTGGAAAGATCAGGCAGAGGCTCCTTGAGATGACCTTTCATCAAGGTTTTAAAAGGAAGCAGGCAAAATAACAAGCATTTAAACTGTTGTGGTTGCTTAGAGCAGAGAATGCATGAGAAAAGGGGCAGAATAAGAGAGACAGTTCCAGGAAAGTAGGCCAGGTGCAGGTTTTGATGTTTCTGTGGATGATGCTGTGTGCAACTTTATCCTCTAAGTCTAAACATCCCGGTGCCATACCCTGGGGAGGTATGTAAGGCTCAGCGAAAGTGGCAGGAGTAATTGAAACCTCAGCTGGGACTGGCAGATTTCCATACACATTGATATGTATTGTGGTATAGAATGAGACATATCTTAACAAAGATAAAATGTGGTGTAAAACTCAAGATTTGCATGAATTTTGAAATTAAACTGTCAAATTTGAAAAAAAGTAAAATAAATAAATGCCTTTCTTGTCAGTATCTTGTCAAACCCTCCTGAGGTCTGAGATCATAAATTCCCTGTCTTCAGCGGTTAGGACTGTTTTAATAGATGAGCTTTGGAAATTTGGATGTGGAGTGGGGAGCAACTGAAGCCTGAAATTGTAGGATATTTCATCAGATTTGTCTTTGAAAAATATAAGCTGGTAGGAGTGTAGCATTCGGTTTGGTTAGAGGTAACTGGGATGCGACAACTCAGAGATTTATTTGAGTTGGAACCTGGATGAGGACAGGCTGATCTACTTCGCTTAGTGGAGATGAGACCCATCTTTCTCAGACTTCGCCAGAAAGAGAGAAGACTATCACATTAAGAATGTAAGTCAATATTTTGTTATTTCCTTCCACTCTTGGGAACTCCAGGATTGTAGGAATCTTCACAAAGTGTCTTATCAGTCACAAGACTTTAATAAGACCAAGACAGCCTTACAGTTTCCTTCAGTTAGACTAAAGTGTAGACAGGATTCTTCCTGCTTTCCCACCCTGCCTTTCTTCTCACTCCATCCCTTTACAGAATCCAGATGGCCTAAGCACAGAGGTCCGTCTCCTTCCTTTTCTTAGAGAGTTTACTTCAGAAAAACTTGTGACTATATTCTTTCTCTGCTTCTTTTTAAAGCCTCTGGCCAATTCTAACCCAGGGCTGTCTTTCTCAAGGATCTGGAAGGCACTCCCTTGAAATGCAATCAGGGAGGGAGGCAGGGCCCTTGTCTCCCCGTCTGTGGGTGGCTAGGAAGCTAACTTTGGCAGACACCTTGATCCAAGTGGTAAGGCTGCCTCCCGTCTTGGAGATTCAGAAAGTTTACTTTTCTTTCAGGTAAGGCCAATCAGCAAACACATAGAGTCTATGATCACAGGCTCTGGCGCTGAAAAACTTTCTCACCCTTGGTTACAGTAGAGTCAAGCTCAGACTGAGTTCTGACCTCTCTCCTCTATTACAAGAGCCTTAGATAAAGTCTTTCTTTTTTGTTTAACTTTGTGAAACTTTTGCCTTGACAATAGGCTCCTCAATTTCCACAAAATTACATCACCCTGCCTTAAACACGTGTGTAAACTCAATTGTTTGCTGAAGAATAGAGTTTGCATTTTATAGTGAAGGCAACATACCAGCTCCACCAGTATAGACTAGTCAGTGTAATCTAAAACGTACTTCCAGCCAATGTTTACCGAAAATTAGACTGGAGGAGAAAACACCCTAGAGGGAAAATCTTAATCTGCCTATGCCTCAGATATCCCATAATCTGTTTCTAAATGTAGTTAAGAAGAAGAATATACTCAATTCCTATAGAATGATTCTTACTAGTTTGAGCTTTGGTGTGCATAAAAACAGATTTTATTGATGCACACTTTAAGAAACAGCTATATGAAACACATGTTGTGTCATCTGCAAGGACGAGCTGCAAAAGTTACCCACATCCTAAGAGGACCCTCTAGTGATATTTCTTTATAGCCTTGGTGTCTAGAGAAATTGCTCTTCCTCTGAGGTCAATAACGTGTTGCTATGTAAAGAACACTGCAAATCATGTATCTGGCCAGCTTTCTTCAGTGCTGCCTGCTAGAAATATTAGGATCAAGTTAGTGGACCAACTAAAGTCTTTAAGACATGGCATTTTCAGCCATATTATGGAATTCATTTTATAAACCCACTACATTTTATTTCTCTAGCTTTGGCTTTGAGACTTAGTTCCTATATTCTATTCCATTTGTTCTCACATAATCTCCAAGACAGGCCTGCCTAATATATGTAGGTGAGTGAGTGGATAGCTGAATGGATTTACAGTCCTTTTTTGGTGTGATTTTAGGAAACCAGGACTGGTTTGCTTTGGAACTCCTGCCTCAGCTTTTTGGGGTGATCCTTGATAAGGCTCCTTCACTGAGGTGTTACAGACCCAAAATCCTTGGTAGGAGACATTACAACAGGCAGCATTTCGATAGGGAGATCCAGAACAGGAGATGAGAGGAAAGCCACATGCCATTTTATGAGTACGAATAACCAGAAATATATGGGGTGATTCTGTGGAGTGAGAGATCCCATTAAAATGAATGGAGTATAAAGAACAAGAAATCTGACAGCAGATTGGTTGGATTTGAATTACAGCTCTGTCACTTACCAGATAAGAGACATAAGCAAGTTATATAACCTCTATTCATCTAAATTCTACACCTTTAAAATGGAGATAAGAACAGTACCCGCCTCATTAGGTTGTTATGGGGATTATAGAAGTGAGTAGGTATAAACATAGTAAACACCGTCTAATTGTGACCCAGCTCGTTTGACCTGGAGATCCAGGAACCACACACTAAAACAGGAGAATTGAGAGAACTATACTTCAAGTTATTGTCTGAAAATCCTTTGAATCTAAAATAATAGCAAGAGAGAAATGCACAGAAATTCAATACATTTTTTAACAGTTAAAGGAAGCAAACTATCTGTTTTTCATAAAATGAAAATAATTTCATAAAATGAAAGGTGTGCTCTGTTTTGGCATACGGGCTATCGCATTCCCAACTGAGCTGAACAGAAACGCCACCTTCAGGCTCTTCAACAGTTTGGTGATACGTATTTTTTAAAAATTTGCAAGAGACTGATAAGGATATTTCACAATTCATCAGCTTTTAACTTTTCCTAAAGAAGTTCATTTTTCTTTACACTTACTCACTTCTTTCTTGTTAAATCCATATTTCTGCTGCTATGTGATTCTTCACTTTTGCAGAAAACCACTATTATCTTATTCAAATGTCTTAATCAAGTTGAGGTACTGATTATAAATCAACTTTAAAATATAGTAAAACAGGTTTATTAGAATTAACTATAAAATCTGCTTTGTGTAATTGAATAATTCACAGAATGTCATATGAAACATGGGCGAATATATCACAGAAAGCTTTATATATAGCACAATAGAAAATTGAAGTTTAAAACTTTAACTATTTTTTTGCTTATAAAATTGAGAACCATAAATCCTAGTTTATCTAATGATAGTCACAGAACTAGTCATTTTTATGAACTTCACACTAACTTTGTACATACTCATCAATTTAAATTCAAATATTTAATGAGATGAGATATTTTCACAAAATGCTATTGAAACTGTACAGTATTTAATAAAAAACAACAAAAACCCCAAATTAAGCAGTGAACATAGTCAGTAAAATAAAAAAAACTTCAGGTAAAAAGCAACAGATTCTCAGACCAGTTGTTACCTTCAAGTCTGCTAGAGACAAACATTTTTAAATAGTTCCTTATTTTATTTCTTGTGTTACTGCCTTTATTTGCTCATCCAAAAATTTTATTTGCTCTTTTGAGTTATACAGTTTAATTACAGATGTTATTTGCTGGTTCTCCATTGTGGACGTTGAAGCTCCTCATTAGCTTCCCAATTCACCATCGCGTTACAACTTTCTTTCAATAGATATTATTATTTTTAGTTCTCGTGTTGACTATGTTAAATAATACATTTAAGCTTCTATTTCTTAATCAAATTCAGATAACCAACCTTAACTTTTATTAAAATTAAGGGTATTAGTGCCATTTCTCTTCTCTGTACCATTAACCCTTTCCACCTACCAAATTCCATGCTTTATATTTTGTATTTACATTGTCATTATTTGAATATGTTAACGTAAGTATAATTAAGCTGTCTGTGCTTCATTTAAAAGTTGAAAACCAGTGGGCTGGCCCCTTGGTCAAGTGGTTAAATTCATGCGCTCCACACTGGTGGCCCAGAGTTTCACAAGTTTGGCTCCTAGTTGTGGGCCTAGTACCACTCACCAGCCATGCTGAGGCGGCGTCCCACACAGCAGAACTAGAAGGACCTGCAACTAGAATATACAACTATGTACTGGTTGGCTTTGGGGAGAAAGAAAAAAAAGAAGATTGGCAACAGATGTTAGCTCAGGTGTCAATCTTAGAAAAAGAAAAGTTGAAAACCAGTCACCAACATTAACGTTATTATAAATATGTTAATACTCTTCACCGAAGAAGTGATGCCAGAATCACATTTTTTTCCTGAAGTTTCCTATGTTGCAACCCGAGTTCATTTGAGGGATAATATTTCTAGCTTTGAGATCAAATAGTTTCTTTTATTTTGCACTGAATCAATTGTTCAAATTAGGTCAAAGTTTCTTTTATTTAGACCATTGTCTTCATCGTACCTTTTTAAATTTCTGCTCAAATTTCCCATTGACTTCTTTATTTGTATTTAAAGAAGAAATTAATTTCTTTTTATTTATGTTTTACAAATATGGTACAGTTTCATGTCCATTTTATATGTGGAATGGATCCATAAAGCTATCCTTGAAAAAAGAATTTCTTCAGCATTCACTGATTTCATGTTCTAATATTAGACAATGATGTTTCCCAGCTGTTATCATGGGCTATCTTGTCACTGAATTCCTGAATTAAACAAATAGTTTCATGTACCATTTGTCTTTCTTCCTTATCTCCCTGGCTTATCAGGAGTACATCTGAAAGTAACTCCCTAAGAACGTTTGAGAGAGATGGATTTTTTATTATTTTCCTTACTCCAATTTACTCCAAATTACTCCAAGTGATTTTCTTTCTCTAGAAACACTTAAAATTTTCTTTCTATCCTTGATGTTCCAGAATTTTGTAGTAATGAAACTAGATGCAGATCTTTTATTTACACGCATACTAAGCTCCTAAATAACAACTCATGTCTCTTATAAGCTGTAGCAAGATTTCTTCTATCAATTATTTGATGTTTATTCTGTCCATTTCTCCCATCCCTCTGTAATTCCTTTGAATGATAGAGTACTCGATGGTCTTAGATAGGAGTCTCCCTTTATCTGCGGGGAGATGTTGCAAGACCCCGATTGGATGCCTGAAACCACAGACAGTACCAACCCCGCTATGTACTGTTTTTCTCTATACATGTATACCTATGATAAAGTTTAATTTATAAATTAGGCACAGTAGCAGATTCACAACAATAACTATCAACAAAATAGAACACAACAGTATAAGGTAATAAAAGTTACCGTAGATCTTAGCCACCTCAGCATATGATCTTTTCTCTTTCCTTATTAAGTGAAGAACTTTCACCTTTTCACTTAAAGGAATCACTTTACGCCTCTCTGTGTCATATCTGAATTGCCAGCAGCACTACTCTTGCACTTTGGGGCCATTATTAAGAAAGACAAGGGTTTCTTGAACACAAGCACTGCAACACCAAGATGGCTCCTCAGGGACTCGTGGGCAGATGGCATGCCCATCGTGGATCTTCTGGTCAAAGGAATGACTCACGTTCCAGGCAGGCCAGAGGCGAGAGATTTCATCATGCTGTTCATTCAGAATGGCTGGAATTTTAAACTTATGAATTGCTTATTTCCGGAATTTTTTATTTAATAGTTTCAGACTGCTGTTGACCTCAGGTAACTGAAACCATGAAAAGTGAAACTGAGGATAAGGGGAGACTACTGTGTGTGACTTCATTTTTCTCTCAGATTTTCCTTCACTATGGTTTTGTAACAAATTTTCAGAGACTTACTCTATTTCCTCACTCTTAAAATGGATTTTATTACCACGTTTATACTACTACTACTTGTGTCCTTTTTGTTTTTTAATTATTTTCTTTACATATTTTATTTTTTCATGCAGATATAATATTTCTCCATATTTCCCTGAGGAAAATGATTACAATTTTTGTTTTGAAATTTCTCCATTGCCCATTGAGTTTCCGTAAGAAGGTAAAGGAGTTCTTGATCTGTTTCTAGGACTCAACCATGAAGATCACACTATTTTCACTGCCTCTTCAGCTTCTGTTTATGTTTCATCATTAACTTACTCATATCAGCTTTCAGCAAGTTGAAACTTGTGAAATACTCAGTCTGCTCAATCACCTTTAATCATTCTCTTTCCTCTTGAAAATTCCGTCCTTCTTGATTTTTTATTTTACAGGACTTTCCAGAGAGTGGAAAGATAAATGTTTAGGTTAATTGTGCAATATAGAGCTATTACTCAGATTTTGTAATTAAATGTCTTTAAAATAAGAAAATCAGAAATTTCTATAATTATAAAGAAAATAGTAAACTATTATGCAATGATTGTGTGTAAAAACTAATAAACATATATACATGTGCATATGAATTGGAAAATTTTAGTCAAAATATTTTGGAATTTGTTATAAAATATCTAACACTCAATATATCATATATAAATACAGAAAATTCAAATTTTGAATTTTAAATTTTCATCCAGATATTAGCATTTGTAGAAAAATACAAAACATTTTTCTAATTATCATGGGATTGTATAGTTTTGTTGTCTTTAATATAATAGATAAATAACGCTTTCCAAAAAATACACCAGTTAAATTCAATGTTTCAATCATTATTTTATTTGAGTGATGTTCACTTTGCATAACATAACCATGTTCATAATATAACGCCTTCATTTTCCTCATTTGCCTTTAAATAAGACTTATACTCCTATCATTTTGCTAAACCATTTTTAAAGTAAATTATAGATAGGACTCCCAATAAAGGCTATAATGTAAAATATGACAATGACATACCAAAAAAATTGCAGTAAATACACTTGCATATAAATAAGCTCCCTCTGCAAATAAAATTTAACTGTTATGTGTTGTAATTATCAATATACATTCATCTCCTAATTATCAGACATAGAATGAGTAATCCAAAGTGAATCCTAAATTTTGTACCTGGTGATAATTCAGTTAACTATTATTGAATATATGAATCATTATCTCACGGATAATATTTTAATTGGAGAAAGATTTAGTTTTTTGAAGTATTTAATTTGAAATGACGATATGATTAGGGTTAATTTTGAAACAGGTACTAGGAGTTGAGTCAGATGTCAGAATCAGAATTCTGGACGTAGGGAAAGAGTTTAGAAAAACCCTGGATGTAGAGGCCACAGAGAGGGAACAAACTCTCATCACAAGGCTGAGTGTTTGTCAGACTGCTCAAAAAAGCAAGATTGAATAACGTGCTCATATTCAAAGACTCAAATAGTTTAAAACTTAAATGATGTTTAAAAGATTTACCATGTTTGGGCCAGCCCAGTGGCATGGTGGTGAAGTTTGCCAGCTTTGCTTCAGTGGCCCAGAGTTTGCAGGTTCAGTTCCTGGGTGTGGACCTAGCACCAATCGTCAAGCCACGCTGTGGTGGTAAAACAGAGGAAGATCGCCACAGATGTTAGCTCAGCGACACTCTTCCTCAAGCAAAAAGAGAAAGATTGGCAGCAGATGTTAGCTCTGGGCCAATCTTCCTCAAAAAAAAAAAAAAATATATATATATATATTTACCATGTAAACAGTAAACATGAGGGAGCTGGAGGGGCTTTATTAATAGTAAACGAAATAAGTAGACTTTCAGACAAGAAATGTTATTAGAGACAAAGAACAAAACTTCCTGATGGCAAAAGGATCCATACTTCAGAAGGATATAACAATTATAAACATACACACATCTGTCAACAAAACTCCAAAATATACCAAACAAAAACTGAGACTATTCAAAGGAGAAATGCATAATTTAACAACTATCATTGGAGATTTCAATAGCCTTATTACAATAACTAATAGAACAACTAGATAGAAAATCAGTAAATACAGTCACGTGCTGCATAACGACATTTCGGTCAACAATGGGCTGCATATATGACAGTGGTCCCATAAGATTAGTACAATCTAGCCTAGGTGTGTAGTAAGCTATACCATCTAGGTTTGTGTGAGTATACTCTCTGATGTTCACACAATGATGAAATTGCCTAACAATGCATTTCGCAGAACCAACACCTGTTAAGCGACACATGACTGTATATGGTAGAGTTTAACATCAGCCAACAGGTCCAACTGGCATTTATAGAAAATACCACTTATCACTAGCAGAATGGAGGAATATGTATTCTTTCTAAGTACATAGAGAGCATTCTCCACATGGAAAAAATGTTAGGTTTACAACAAGACTGCAATGGAATTATTTCAAAATCAACACCAGGAAAACATTTGGGAAATCTGGCAGTATTGGGAAATAAACAACACACTTATAAATAACGCATGGGTCAAAGAAGACATCACAGGGCATAAAATAATTTCTTGAATGGAATGAAAATCAATACGGTATATCAAAATACGTGCTAAACTAAAGGAATGCTTAGATAGAAATTTATAGCTTCCTATACTTATACTAGAAAGAAATACATAAAGTCAGTAATCTGAGCTTGCACCAAAAGCTCAAAAAAGAAAAGCAATTAAACCCAAAATAAATGAAAGAGGAAAACAATAAAGATCATATGAGAAATTAATAAAAAAGAAACAGAAAACCATATGGGGAATCAACCATGCAATAAGCTAGTTTTTTGAAAAGATCAACAAAGTTGATAAACCTTTAGTTAGACTGACAGAGAGAGAAAAAACACACATTATCAAAACCAGGAATGAAAGAGGGTACATCATTACAACACTACAGAAGTTTTGAAAGATCATAGGAAATTTTATGAACAACTTTATGCCAACAAATTAGAAAGCTTAGAAGGAATATAAAAATCCCTAGAAAGACTCAAAAAATATAAAAACTTAAGTAGAAATAGAAAAAAGTGAAAAAATAATAAGAAATTGAATTATAATCGAATACTCACAAATAAAAATATTGGCTCAGATGGCTGTACCAGTGAATTCTATCAGATATTTCAGGGGGAAACAATCTCAACCATGCACAAATCTTTCTAGAAGAAGAAGATGGAACACTTTCCAAGTAATCCAATGAGGCCACTATTGCCCAGAAAGTAAAACCAGGCAAAAAACATCACAAGAAAATATAAACTAATTTCCCTAACTTTAAAAGGTGGTGGATCTAACCCTCTTTGCTCTTGAAAGTAGAATAAAATGGAATATAGGCTAACATAAATGATTTATTAACATCAATGATATTTACCACAAATATCTGAAAGCTCTTTTTAGTTTTTTTTCCTCCTGATTACTTCATCTGTAAAACTGAAATATAAATATTTAATAATAATGGCAAAAACAAATTGTAATACACACCAGTAATGGAGTTGTTCATTGCTGGGATTAGAAATATACTCAGGGTGATTTAATGAGAAAATTATTTCATTTAGAGATTACTAAAAGAACATACATGTAGGACTTGTAAAAGCATCTAGAGTCAGATTTGGAAAACTGGCATAAACAAAGGAAGCTAGACAGCAGGCAATAACACACCTTATATTATTGCAAGGCCAGTAGGGAAGATGTCACTGATACTAGAAAGTACCAAGGCAGTGTTGTCCATGGGCCCTTGAAAATTGATGTGGCTGTCCTGCCGCCGCCATGGGCAGAAATAGAGCTCTCCTCCATCCCTGTGTCTCTGCGTCACCCACTTCCTTTCCAATTCCATGGCGGGTCCATGATATTAGCCAACTTTAGCTTGCATACCACATTTAGGGGTACTTGAGACTGGGAAAGAAAACAACTGACATTTTCACCTTCTATGTGGAGAGGCCGCCCAAGGCAAGCCTTGTATGTAAGTTCTGTTGCTTAAACTGCCACCTACCAATCTGGAGTGCCCTGCCTCTCTCTTCAGACTCTCTTTTCCCTCTCTGTACAAAAACCAGTTTGTGAACCAACAGTAATTTAATGAAACAAGGAGCTGAGAGGTGTTTAACCACAGTTGCAGTGACATCAAAATAAACAAACAAAAAGAGTAGATATCTAGTTGATAGCATTAGGCAATGTGTTGATTTTGTGCAGACAGGTTGAAAATCTCATATATTCTGAATGTAATCTTAGACTTAGCTGCAAGTTGCATCAGTGACACATTTATAATGAGGCAGCTCCTTTTCTTGTTTCTAAGTAATAACTGTGAGATTGAGGCAGACCAGTGCCTACGTGGTACCTGTGCAGATGGGGACACAGCACTTCAAGCTGCCTGTGTCGGAATGGATTTCAAGGTAGGCACACATGCCAACCAAAACTAGGATAAGTGAAGGTTAATTTGAGGTGGAAGTAACTCCTTATTTTTAGAAGATACAGTTCATCTCATAGACATGCGTACTAATTGTTTTTCCGGGAGGATATTTGAATACATAATGTCTCCGTGGATCCTTTTACTAAGTCTTCACATCGTCACAGAAATAGATGCATTTAGTACTGAATGAATATTTTGCTTTTGTAAATGAATCAGGGTTCGTTTTCTTAGAAGATTTATCAACTATAAGTCCGTTACACTTATATTTAAAATTTGTAATATTTTTTTTACACCACCTCCCATTCTGTTGCTGTGGTAACTCTTATAATGGCCCTTGTCAATATATATCAATCATTTTGATAAAAAGCTGTTCATGTTTTAAAATATTGATGATTTTTCACATTAGAAGAAAACTAATAGTAGGCACACCTTTGTTTTCGAAGATTCTCAATACTTCCCTTATATACAAGGAAACAGCATGAAATTGCCATCATTACAAGCCAAAATGTTGCTCAAAACCAATTCCCCAAAATTGTTCCTAATTCTACTCCTATGTGAATGATTGATTGAAAAATAAAAACACTGCGTAATTTTTAAGCAACAAAAAAGTCAAATTTATTTCAAAAACCATGAATGCAACAGCTGTTTTTTTTTTTGTATTAAATCTAAGAGACTGGTTTTATGTGGTTAATCTTCTTAAGAATGATCATCTTCAGAGAATATATGGCCACTTATAAAAATTTAATATACTATTTATCAACAAAAACTCAAGTTGACTTCTTAAAATTTTATGACAGAGTAAAAACAAGGTCTTCTGGAGAGATGAATTGTGGTATATCCCCAACTATAAGGAAGAAACCAAGGTTTTTAAATGTGCCATTTTTTTCTCACAAAGTTGATCCACAAATTTACCAAGTAAACATTTTTAAGGTTTAGAAAAAGTATTCATTCACTCACATTTATTTAATTTTCCCTTTCTTCTCAGCTTAACTGGATGTTCTAATGTCATATTTTGACTATGTATTTCATTTTGTCAATGATAATAGTAATACAAATAGATTTTCTATTTAATTAGGTATGCTCTTTCCTATTTAGGTGTACATTGCATTAATTTTTCTCTAGCCCAGATTCATTTCACCATTTTGGAGAAAAAATTTTGAGAATATTAAGATTTCCATTCATCTAACTTGTAAATACAATGTGTTATGTGTCAATGTCAATTTTTCTGTTCTTGTTAAAGAGTGGCAAAAGAAAAATTAGCTATCATAAGTCTTAAGAGTCAAGTCAGTGTCAGTTTAGGCTATGTTTTTCAATTCTGCAAATTAATAAACAACCTAAGTGACAAAACATGAAAGGTCAGTTTTAGCAACACGAGTTGTAGGTGGAAGTTTAATGGAAGATCTGCAGTGCAGAATTAGCTAAAAGAAAATGCTAACTTTATAGTTAATGGACATTTCTGTTTTCCTTTCTTTCCATATAGGTTTGCTTTGTGAAATTAGTAGAAAGAAATGTGATTCTTCACCCTGCCTCCAAAACACTACACCTACAGAATTCACGGATAAAGTCGAACGCATCTGTCCTCCCGGCTTTATCGGTAAGTAACATTTGACAACTGTGCCTTGTAAAGAACGTTTAGCCCTCAGGGACATAAATCGGGAAATTATTGACTCATTACTTCCTTTTTTATTTCCCTTAATCTAACATTTGATTTGCATCCCAATAACCTGAAACGTCTAGTCTGTCTCTAGACTCCAAAGCAGAAGATAAATCAGTTCACATCTCAGCAGACAGAATGCCAACCAGCTCGGAGGAGATTCATCTGCAGTTAGTAATTCCAAAAGAAGTTGTTGCTGTTTGTAGTAAGGTGAAATAAATGGGTTCTGACACTAATGCATGTGGCGTTCTTATCCAATGAGTACAGTCTCAGAGATTACCCCAAAAGGATCCAAAGTTTTGGGCAAATTTAAGAATTATAACCCTGCTTGCCTTATTAAAACTTAAAATATTTTTATTATTTTTCAAAGGGACGAGAAGTGAAACAGACGCAGATGAGACGGCTTCACAGCCCTGCAAGAATGGAGCCACCTGCGCTGACCAGCCCGGTAATTACTTCTGCCAACGTGTGGCTCCATTGAAAGGTAATGAACACCAAGGGAGAAGGAAAGCAAACATAATTAACTTTAGAAAGCATTTCTGTCTCTTGTCTGAACTCATTTCAGTCCTCCAACAACATCATTATCCCTTCGTTTTCTTAAAGTAGACTTCTAAAGTGACCAGCCAATTACCCCTCAGGCAGAAACTAGAGCAAAATGAGCTTTGTTTATACATCCACTAAAAGAGTCGCATTTCTTATTTTTTATTAGGAAAGTCACTGATACAACCAAATAATAAAATGAAAAGGAAGGAAGGAATATATTACCAACCTACATGTTATATTCGAGATATCTTTTTCCTAGTCAATTTCTGATGAAATCATCAAGGTTTCTTTTTTTCTTTCTAAACTAATAATTGATTTAATTTTTGAATGTAGCTATGTTGTGCTTAAGGTATAGTAACTCATTAACAGATTTTTTTTATTTGGCTTAAACTCTGATGATACTTCTTTAGCTTCAGTTGAATTTTCTTTTTCAAAAACTAAGTAAATGTATGCTTTGCCTTGTAAAATATATGTTTTGATAAATTGTTGTGCAAACCAATATATAGGAAGTACATCACTGGATACTTCTCCGAACTTTACTATCTTTTTCTAAGCCAAGGAATATGTAACCTGCATTATTCAGGATTCTCCAGAGAAATAGAACCAATGGGAGATATGTCTATATACCCACATCTATATATCTATGTCTCTATATTATGGAGATTCATTGTGAGGAATTAGTTCACAGTTAAGGAAGCGGAGAAGTCCCATGATCTACTGTCTGCAAGCTGAGACCCAGGAAAGCAAGTGGTGTAATTCCAGTCTGAGTCCAAAGGCCTGAGAACTGGGGGAGCTCACAGTATAGATCCCAGGCTGAGGACAGGAGGAAGCCACTGCCCCAGCTCAAGCAGGCAGGCGAGAAAGGCACAAATCCTCCCTCCCTTAACTTTTTGCTCTACTCGGGCCCTCAGCAGATTGAATGATGCCCACTCACATTGGGAAGGGCAATCCGCTCTGCTGACTCACTGATTCAAGTGCTAACCTCCTCAGGAAACACTCAGACACACCCAAAAGTAATGTTTAATCTGGGCACCCTGTGGCCCAGTCAAATACACACCTGAAATTAGCCATCACAGCGTTCAACTAAACATAATCAATTTAGATATTTTTACATGTTGTACTTAATTTTCTTAGTATCTCCTTACAATTACTAATTAAACAATATGATTGCCTGAGCAACTTCAAATATTTGGCACCTATTTAAAGTCACAAGTTTTCTTATCTGTTAAATGGAAATAAGAATATACCTACATCACTGATTTGAAGGTAGATTGTCTCATATAAATACTACATTGCCTGCCAGAAATTAATAATCATCGAGTTTAATTGTAATTTTAAATAATTCTAACATATATATGTAAAATCCATACAATAGGTGATATTTTACAATGTTTGGGTAGGTAGGAATCAATGCATATTTGTTTAAACATACATCTTTAAAGATACATACAGAATAGTCTAAACAATGCCAATAAATAAAAAAAAAAATATTTCCTTTTAAAAATAACAAAGGTTGCCCAGTGCCTAGATCTTGGTTTCTCTTACCATTCTCCAATAAAATGAACCAGATCTCCTTAGAGATCTAGTTGATTGTGGGACCAGGATACTGAATGTACAAAAGTGTGGAAAATCTTGTAATGCCAAAAAGCAATGAAGTACTCGAAATACAAAACCATGAGAGCATATCAAAGGGACACTGAGGAGAACTGAAGGCATTCCCAATGAGAGAAAAACCGGAAGATGGAAAAACATAGGTCCCTAAATTCTAAAGTAGTAAAATACCCAGGGGCCAGGAGCATCCCTACTGTACTGAGTGAGCAAACAAGAAACAAACAAGTGAGTTGTTATTGTGTCAAGTCACGAAGGTAACAAGGAGTTTCTTCTTTACAGCAACTAGCATTAGTGACTCTAAGAATTATCCCTTGAATGATCATAGAGATTTCCTTGAAAATTTCACTGGAATTGATTTTTAAAATCCCATGGATAAATGTATTTTTTTAAAAAAATATGTGTAATACAGTATGAATTCAGTTTCTATATAACATGCACATGAAATTTATTTTCTTAATTTAGTAATTCTTTATTCTCTGATTAAGTTTGTTCTAAGCCTGTTAGCGATTTTACAATCTATTTTAAAAAGAAATAAAAAGATTATACATGAAAAATGAAACCAGCAAAGCACATTAAAATATTAGGATTAAGTTTAGTAAATATTTAGTTGATTCAATAATTCGGTCAGCGTAGTTCTTCTGTATTGAGTAGACTGGAGTTAACAAACTGTGTCTCCCAGAGGCAGATCCCGGCCCTTCCTATCTTGTCCATCTCACAAACACCAGCACACCCATTTATTTATGAACTGCTGATCGCTGAAGCCATCAGAGTGTATGTTTTCTTTGCCTGTAAGGCCTAAATTATTTACTGTCTGCTCCTTTCAGAAAACATTTGCTGACCCTTGGTATAGAAAATACTCAAATAATAACCTATTTTATAAGCTACTCATAGTTTTCTGTTGGTGTAGTGGAAGTGTTATCTGTTGGTTCTTTATCTGCACTAACATATGTTTTATTAAAGTAATGTGCAAAGACTTCCAGTTATAGAAAATATGTAATTCTACTCCACTATACTAGATTAATACAATTTTTCAATTTTGAGTAAAATTTATGCCAGAAAAATAATACATATATTTCTGAACTTATAAATTTATGAGCATTCTTCTGAAAATTTAAGGAATACATACAGTTACCATTTACCACATATGTGAATTTGTACAATTTAGGGCTTTGAGTGTTTATTTTAGGAATATACCCTGGTTCAAATGTTTTGCCATTTAGAGAGGCTATGTTTCATGGCTAGTTATAGCTTATTAAAACATACATTAAAGAAAGGAATTTACCCAAAAAGTGGATTGTGATTTTATATAGTCCATTTATGGGGACAACAGAAAACAATTAGAAAAATCTCTGTATAATTACTTCTGGAGAGCTGAATAACGCAGTGTTTTTATGCATGTTAGTTTCTAGCATTATAATTATGGATCCTCCACAAATAGCATAGCTTTCACACATAATGTTATTAATGCTCTATATCTCTTTTGAAATCTGTGGAATCTTTTTTATTCTTTTTTAAGAGAACAAATAAATACAAAAATAAATTACTCAACACAATGCTTTTGCCATGAGGTGTCCATCCACTTGTTAGCAAGTGGTTGGCTTTGATTTAATCTAGGCTCCCTTGCAAGTTCAAGTCTTAGAAACTGAATCTAGCAAATAAACAACAAAAATGCATTTCCTTCTGAAGGAAAGGGCATTATTATTTTGTCTTCTGCTTACTATGAACTAAATTTTTCTTCAGCAATGAGCAGAGAATTTTAATAAATACAAATAGTTCTTTACCTTCCCTGATGGAGGTAATTATTAGGATTTCCCTGAAGTAAACCTCATGTAAGAAAGCAAGATATGGACTACATACATGTTCTGCATGTTTGGATTTCACAATTTTCTATTCTAATTAAAACAAGGAGGTATAAACCAGTCTTTCCCAATGAGCACTATTGTCATGAACCAGTCTATTGTCACGGCCACTCATTGCTTTCTGGAGCACCCTCCACTAAGGCTCTCTATGCCCAACACTTCCAAGAAGAATTCAGCGATATTAGTTTATCTTGCTTTCCAAAATGTGCTAAGTAGAGGTTTTTCTATTTCCATGTGTGGATTAAATAGGAATAAACAAAGCCTCAATGTGTAAATTCTCCTTCTACGTATGAAATAAAAAGAAAATTATTAATCATGTAGAGACATGCACACACACATACACACAGCTGGAATTAAGTACACCTACTCATCTATCCTCCAGAGTTAAGTGCAATTGTGTATGTGGTCATGTTTTACAAATGCTAGTTATTACTATTTGTTTAAAAAAATATAGTCAGTGCCAACCAGTAATGCAGCCTTTGCCCAATCAGTAATTTTAAATTCTAGAAGTAATGTCCATGAAATGTAATGGAAGTGACGGATAGGTGGCGATGACTACGTGTAGTGGACATCCTGCTCCTGACCCACTTAGCCAGTCCCGCCCTACCAGTGAAGCACTTGAGGAGGCAAAGTCCATCTCAGAACTTGGAGTGTTCTCTTGGTTGATGGAAAAGACCACAACTCTCAAATTTCCTAATGCACATTAGTGATACTTCGAACTACATTAAGTTAACGTGATTCCCTCTAAAAAGTATGATTGATAAATCTAAAATTTTAAGTGTACACTTACTAGTAACTAACTAACCTGTTGATTTCATAATTCATATAATGAACTATTTGCATATTGAATTTTATTAAATGAAGGAATCCTGGGAGAAAATAATATTGCATATATCGTTGTTAAAGAAATGGTCTGGGTACTTCTATCACCTTTTGGAGTAATAAGTTGTCTCCCTTTTCTTCTAAAACATAAAAGTTTCCAATATGTAATACAAAGAAGACAGGGCTTTGAGGTAAGTTATTGTTTGATTCTCAAGAAAACGTGTGCTTAAACTAACAAAAATGTAATTCTAATAAGGCCGTGTATGTGCAAGTAGAATAGAAATATTGTTTGAGCAAATGTCTTATCTGCTAAAGCTTTAGTGACACATGTCCCTAAATGTGTAGCAATTAAGATAACAAAGCAGAGTTGGTAATTAGCCATTAAACATGTTTGCAAAAGAAAGTAAGCAGAGAAGAAAAGAAAACTCAGCAAAATAAAAATGCTTAAGTGTGTTGAAAGCCGGAATAGTAATGCTGTTTTCTGGATAGGACACTCTGTTAGGGGAAGTTGTAATTAGGAAGCAGATTTAAGTACATATTTTTAAGTGCTTGTGGAGAAAAAGACAGGAGTACAGATAATGGAGCAATTAGTTTTTCAGTCATTCTTGTGTTGATCTACAATGGGGAGCTGCAGATGTTGCCATTAAATGCTCCAGACAAGTCAGTCCACAGCGATACTAAACATTCTTGGAGGACAAAATATTTTGGGGGCAATATGCAGGCAACCACCTTCAAAGCTGTGAAAATCTCTTAAAGTCAACTAGCGATCAATTGAGTATATTAACAAAAAGTCAATTTGATTTAATTCTTTTAATGAAAGTAGCACTATGAATATTAATTTGGAGGAGTCAAATAAATTAGATGAACTATTAAGTATTGAGTTCATAGTAAGAATCTAATAGAAAAAAACTAGTCATTTAATAGTTGATGTTGGCTATTTTGTCTCCTGCTTTTTCTGTGCAGCAATTAAAATAGGAAGCATGAAGCACATGTTAGTTTGACAATCAGTATTGTGTTCACCTTCTTGGTGATTACATCGTTGCCTTTAGTTCCATATAAACACTTAGATACTGAGGCCATTTAGACAGCAAGCATGAAGGGAACCTGAGTAGAAGATAAGCATATTTCTTTGTACTACTTATAAACAGAATTAATTCTCTTTTCTTCTTTTATTAATTTCTTTCCCTGTTTTTAGAATTCAGAGGTATTTAATATCTTGATCAAATATTTCTTTAATTGTATGATTTCAGTTGTATTTCTTCTTAATACATCAGAGCTATTATTTATCAGTTTGACATTCCCTATCTTTTTTCTTTAGAACCTATAGGCTACTCAACTGTTTGGTAATTATATTTGACTACATTTTCTATAAAAATAGGATATAAAGTGAAAAAAGTATTGTTACTGACTGTAAGTATGAACGTATTATATTGAACATGCTATAGGGTTAAATTAACAAGACATTGCAGAGCTGGTCCCATCGGGGTAACTGTATGTGTGCAGCGATAGAATGACAGGTGTGGCACATTCGGAGAAATGCTTGACTCTAACCCACACTTTATACTAATCATTTTTGATTTGCATCTCCAATAGGAAATAATATACCCCTGACTCTCTAACAATTAGGGACATTATAGTTAAGTTCAAAATTCCAGAGAAGGACTGGTTTGCAATACACTCATAATAATTTCAGCTCTTCGAAAGTGATGACACTGCTATTGTTTTTCAGTTCTTACCTTCCTTAGCTTCCAGGATATTACTCATCTTCAATATTTGATACTATTCAGCATCCTCAACTTTTACCTTTTTAGTATATAAGCTTTTCAGGTTGACCAAATCTATCCACATATGTCAACGACATCTTTCCCAGCATGTGGAGAATTAACAAATAGCTTCATTTAGTGTCCTGTGACAAAACAGGAGAGGAAGGAGATGAGCTAATGATGAGACCCAAGACTGCATGACTTTTAAATCCTTTGTTAAGACTGTAGAATAACTTAAGTCAGAGGCAGGTAGACCCCTCAGCGAGACAAAAATACTGTTAGAAACCTTAAGGGCTTACACTAACTCTCCCCCTAAGGTAAACAGGACATAATTCAGAGAAATGAGCGGGTCTAGCAGGAAGTAAGCTGCAAAAGTTACTCAGCTGCAAACATGAGCCATTACTCATGGCTTGCAAAGTAGGGACCCAGAGTACTATGGACCGGTCTTTACTATGTGCCAGTCTTTACTATGTACTTTCCTCCCTTTCCTCCCCTTTCAAATGTGTATTCATTGCAATATTCTTGTCTTTGCCTCAGCTTTGTATACTGACAATATGGATGAGCAGATAACCTGTCTTTTTAATTTGTAGATCTCTGAATCAAGAAAAGCCATATCCAAATGTTAAAACAGAGAAACTATAATGAAGCAGTCTCTTCTACATTTGGGCTTAACTTAAATAATGATAGCTTAGAATTCAAGCTAATTCCAATGAGACAATGCATTTGCGGGTGGAGAGAGCATATTTTTCACAGGGAGGATGTGAGTCATAGTGACCAGAGTTTGCACTGTGCTGCATAATTTCTTAAATGACCAATGATTATCCTTTTTGGTCAACGGAGTCTGGCTCACCACCCTTCCTCCATGTGGCTCTCAGTATGCCTAGCTTAGGCTTCCTCACAACATGGCAGTTCAAGGGTAATCAAAATTTTTTTGACCCGATTTTTTGTAGGGCAGTGGTTCTCAAATAGAGATGATTTTGCCCCTCCAGGGGACATTTGGCAAAGTGTAGAGATAGTTTTGGTTGTCACAACTGGATAGGTGAGAATAGCATCTAGTAGTTATGTTATGAGTGGAATTGTGTCCTCCCAAAATTCACATGTTGAATTCTTAACCCCCAGTACCTCAGAATGTGGACTTATTTGGAAATAGGGTCATTGCAGGTGTAACGTGTTAAGATGAAGTCACATTGGTGTAGCATGGGGCCCTAATCCAATATGACTGGTGTCCTTATCAAAAGTGAAACTTTAGACACAGACACACACTGAAGGAGATCACCATGTGAAGATAAAGGCAGAGGTTGGGGTGATGCTTCTACAAGCCAAAGATTGCCAGCAAACATCAGAAGCTAGGAGAGAAGCATTAAACAGGTTCTCTTTCAAAATCTTCAGAAGAACCAACCTTGCCAATACCTTGATTGGGGACTTCTGGCCTCCAGATCTGTGAGACAATAAATTTCTTCTGTTTAAGCCACGCAGTTTGTGAGAAAGCCCTAGCAAACTAGCCCAGGGTGGATGCACAGGAAGCTGTCAAACACGTTATGAGGCAGCCCCACACAACAAAAAAGTATTAGGTAAAACTGTCAGTGCTGCTGATATTGAGAAACCTGATCTTAGAGCAAGTGTTTCAAGAGGAAGGAACAAGAGACTGCCAGTCTCTTAAGATTTATTGCTGCAAAATTGACAAAGTAGCACTTCTCCAGGGTTCCGTTAGACAAACATTCACAGAGCTCATCCAAATTCAAAAAGAGGGGTAGTAGTTATTTTTCTCTGCTACCATGCGTGGGGCCACAGATTGTTTACATTTCATCTGCATGCAAAATACTCACTCTCTGCTGAGACTCAAAAATTCTTCTTCTATCATAGCATCAGGTTTATGTTGAGCTTAGAAATGAAACTTTCTACAAGTCCTTTTATGAAAGCTGCAAAAGCATAAAAAACAGTGTTAAATTAACATTTAAGAATGTCTATGCATAAAACTATAAAACATTGCTGAGATAAAGAAGAATTGTAGAGATGGAAAAATGGAACCTGATCATATATTGGAAGAATGAGTATGGTTAAGATGATCTATAAATTCAGTGTAATACCTGTTATAATGCAAGTAGTGTTTTGTTTTTTTAATTGACAATTTGGTTTAAAAAATGGAAATGTATGAACTTATAATGGCTAAAACAATCTACTGAATAAAAGAACAAGTCTGGAGAAGTTATACTATCTGACTTTGTAACTTAATATCAAGAGAATGTTTTATTAGAAACAAAGGGAGGAAGGGAGGGAGTGAGGAAGGAAAGAAAGTAGGAAGGAAGGAAGGAAAGAAGGGAATATTGATCAATGAAAGTGAAAGAAGGTTCTAGAAATAGAACCACATTTATACAATTAGTTCATTTTCAACAAAGGATCCAAAGTGATTCAACTGGAAAATGAAAATCTTTTCAACAAACAATAATGAAATAAGTAGATATTTACGGGGAAAAATGACATTGACTTCTACCTCATACTGTACACAAAACACTAATTTAAGATGATCATTGATCTTTATGTAAAAGCCAAAACTATAAAGCTTTTAGGAGAAAACATGCGAGTAGCTCTTTTCGAGCTAGGAAGAAGCTTTTATTTATTAGAAAAGGCAGAAAGTAATATCCATAAAAGGAAAAATGGATAATTTACACTACACAAATTCAAAATTTTTGCTTGCCAAAGACACTATTGGGAAAATAAATAGATCAGCATGAGAGAAAATATATGCAAACATCTACCTGACAAAGGACTTAAAGTAGAATATACATGGAATATCTATAATGCAATAATGTAAAAAAACCCACTAAAAATAATGTGCAAATGACTGGAACCAACGTTCACATAGGAAAATAAGCAAATAAAAAGATCTTACCATCATTAATCATCAGGGAAACGCAAAATAAACCCAAGGATGGATACTACTCCAAAATGTCTAAAGTTTTTTTAAGTGTTGAAAATATGAACTAACCAGAATTCTTATACCTTGATGATAGATAAAATTACTGATTGAAAATAAAATGAAAAAATTTGGAAAAGAGTTTGGAAGTTACTTTTAAAGTTAAACGTACATCTAACAAAGGACAGCAATCGACTCTTAGGTATATAAGCAAATGAAATGAAAATATTTTTCTACAAAAAGCATTTACAAGAATGTTTACAACAGCCTTAGTCATAGTAACTGGAACCTAGAAACAAGCCAAATGTGTGTCCACATGAAAATATATAAACAACTCGTGGTATGCACACGCCATGGGCTATTACTCAGTAATAAAAAGGATCAGACTCCTGATACACAAGACTCTCAGACATTATGCTAAACAAAGAAGATGGACGGAAAGAGAACATATTGTGAGATTCACTTATGTTGTTTCTCAAATAGGAAAAAAAAAAACCCAGAAAAGTGGTTGTTTCCGAGGATAGCGTTGATTGGGAAAGAGGAATGAAGGAAATTTCTGAGGTGATGGAAGGTTCTATATCTTAAAAGATGACCTGTGAGTTAAGAAGTTTATTCATTTGTAAAAACTCACATAATGTACACTTAAGATTTATGCATTTATTCTATGTAAGTTTTGGCAAAAAACAAGACTGTAAATTGATTTCCGATTAGTAGTTTTGCTTTCTTCAGTTGTTTGGGTTAGCAATTCTAAAACATTTTTCTGTGTATTATAGCCTTGAGCAAATTAGTAAATACATTGAGGATGATGGGAGCTAGATTTCTCACTGTTGGAGAGGGAATTTACAAATACGGAAAGGAGGTCAATTATAAAGCACCCTGGGGTGTTGACTATAAATTGGAGGTATGAGTATGAATTCATGGTTTTTAATAAGTAGAGACAGAAGCATAAATATAACTATATAAGTACATGCATGCATGTATTATATTATACGGTACTATAAATGAAATTGTATGTATCAGCATGACCCCAATGCATGTGTGTGCGTCTGTCTGAAGTATTTGTCTGCATGTATATCTGTGTGTGTATCTAGGTGCAGATATAGGAAAATACATGTGTATGTACATATGTTTATATGTGTGGATATACACATATACGTACAATTCCTAGCTCTGTCCATTGATAGTTGAGCACTCATATCACACAGTTCTTGACTTCTAAATATCATCTTCTACTTATATAAACCATGGCTTTTTAGAGAAAAGACAAACTCCAAGCCTGAAGAAGGGAAACTATAAGATAAACCATAAATATTTTTTCGTATTACAAAATAAAACAGTACTCAAAGAAAAATGAGAATTTATCAAAAGGACACAAAGGAGCCAGCTTGAAAGTACTTCTGCTGGCCAAATATGAGAAAATTTGAGTGTTAAAATGAATAACAAAGTTAATGGATTATAATCCACTTAATAATATAATAGATACCTCAATTCTTAAGTAAATATATAATGAATTGAAAAATAGACAAATACTTGGGGAAGTATGAAGGGAAAGCTCTTCATTATAGCAGAATGTCAGCTGACATATATGAAAGCAATGGTCGAGTTAGAAAATCATCCATGGTTACTAGAACTAGCGGGTGAATGATTCATAAGAGACGGGATGTGTACATAAATCAGATAAGCCAAAATTGACAGGCATTTTACAAAATTTCTGGACTGAAATCTGCAAAATGTCAAGGTCCAGAAAGACCAAGAAAGGATAAATAACTGTTCCAGCAAAAGATAACCACACTAAATTCGGGATGCAATCTTGGATTTGATTCTGACCAGGAAAAAACACTGTGTGAAAGATTTTATTGGGGTTGGTGATAAAATTTGCATACAGACTGTGGGTTAGATAATAGATGTGATTTTGATAATTGTACTGTGGCAGTGTAAGGAATAATATTGTCTTTAGAAAATGCACACTGCAGTACTTTCTCACAAATTGTTCACTTTCTTCAAAATGAAATGCATCTGACAGATGTAATATAATATATACTAGAAATGCATGTCGTATACGTACGTGTAAATAGGAAATATTAATGCAAATATAGGAAAATACAAACAATTTGTGACTGAATTAAGTACTGGAGTTTCTTGAATTATTTTTATTTTTTTTGTCAGTTTAAGCCATATTAAAATAGAAAGTTAACAAAAATTGATCTTAATACTCAACAGTGATGCCACACACCTATTAGTATGGCTAAAATTAAATAAACAAAGAACAGATAAATGACAATACTGAATGGTTGTGAGGAGGCAGAGCAACAAAAACTCTCTTCATTGGGAATGATGGGAATGCAAAATGGTAAAGCCACTCGGGAAAATAATTTGACAGTTTATTATAAACTAAACATACACTTGCCATGTGAACCAGCACTCAAGTCTTTACTCAAGTGAATTGAAGACTTATGTTCACACCAAAGTCTATATGCAAATGTTTGTAGTGCACATTTATGCCTTTATCCATATTCACCAAAAAACTGGAAACGGTCAACATGCCTTTCAACAGGGGACTGGAGAAACAAATTCTGCTACATCTGTACAGTGGTATACTGCTCAGCAATGAAAAGAAATAAATTATTAAGACAATATTGATAAAACATAAATATTTTTTGCTACTTTTGGGAAAGAAACCAGACACAAAAGATGTGCATTGCATGATTCCATTTATATGACATTCAGGAAAAGGCAGAACCATAGGGACAAAAAGCAGATCATTGTGTGCCGGGAAGTTGAAGGACGGGTCGTTTTCAATGGAGCAGTCAAGAGAATCATTAGGGTGAGGCAATTGTTCTATATGGGACTCTGACGGTGGATATATGATTCTCTACGTTTGCCAAAATTCATAGAACTATACACTACAGAGTGAACTTTACTAGAAGTGAATTAGAAGCAAAATCAAAATATCGAAGGGTCCAATCACAGAATGCAGACTGTCACAAATAAATTCAAGTTCATTACAAATGGATGACAGGACCTTACTAAATGAAGTACGGACAAATGGAGCTGACCTAAATAACTGGAAAACAGTGTTTTGACTGGTTACAGTAAGATAAATGCCAAAAAATCTGTACCTAAACACCATACTCTTGTGGGTAAATTTGTGTCTCACAGAGAAAAAGGTTAGCAATTCTGAAACTACTTTACTTGTATACTAGGGCTGAACCAGTAAGTAAATAAATTGTAGATAATGGGAACCAAGCTGCTCACTGTCAGAGAAAAACATTATAAGTAAACAAACGCTAAAGGCTAGAATCCATGTGGTGATGGATTAGTCCCAGATTTCTGAATGAGCACTTATTTCCTGACCGTATTTTCCAAAATGCTAGGTAGGCTTTTGCACTGTGCTCTCCTAAATGAACGTCAGATACAGGGAGGCAAGCCAGCCCCATATAACGACTTCTGTCTTATTTGTAGCCCATCCTTCAGTGCACAAATGCCTTGCTGTGTGTTTACCTTATGTCATGTCCTGTACCTTGCTCATGAGCCATCAGCCTGGAAACTCTAAACCCTCTTTCTCTCTTTTTTTTTCTGGAGAATACCTACAGCGGAGTTCTAACCTACAGTGTTTAACTTACCTGAATTAATTATATTTGCCTAATAATGCCTTTGTCCCATGTATTAAACCAACAGTGGCTAGAATGAGCTCATATTAATCAAGTCGTATTTGAAAATGTATGTTAAGACTTCCTGAATGAAATAAGTGACTGAAGAAGTCTTTTTCAATCTCTGCAAGAAAAGGCTTGAAGGATTGCTAGATGGTCATAGGAAGATAATGACTGATGAAGAATTAGAGACAATGACACAGGATTGCATAATAAAAAATGCATATGAGAATTTAGAGTACTCGGGATAAGTTAACTATCAAGAATGTTGTATTTATGGGCCAATTTTCAAAATATATCCTGTATGTGAGTGACTTGTACATATCTTGAGACACTTGTATTGAGGGTCACTGCCCCAGATCATCTTTTATCATGACTCTTCCTTTGTGCCCAGTGTACCTCCTATAGAGTTTCATTAAAACAGGCATTGAGTTCATGGGCATATATCTGCTCTGTTATCTAAAATTTGAGATCCATGAACCTGGAATTATTTTGTTCTTCTTTTTATGCCTTTACTGCTTAGCTCTACTAGAGCTACCATCTTACACCAAGGGCACTCACTGCATATTTGCTGAATGAAAGAATTCTTAGTTTTTCTTTTTTCGATAGCTTATATTCACTAAATTTATAATGGTTAAACAGATAAGAAGACCAGAGTCAAATATTATGCATATTTCAACAGAGAAATCACTTGGATTTATACATTCATTACACCCTTTGTTTAAAATCAATTCATTTTCGTTGTTGCAGAGATTTTAGTAGCTATAATATGTGCTTTTCCCCAGTGTTGTTTTAAGTCAGGGATATGCAGTTGCTTCATCTCTGACATTCGGTGGTGTATATGTTTAATATGGATTCAAGGGGACTCAGATCTCTTAAAATTTGCTATGACTAAATATGTTTTATCAAGTGTACATTCTGTGGGTAATGCATATTGATTTTCAATATTATAATGGACACAAATATACTCTGTAAAGTCTATTGAATAATTTAATCTCTAAGATATTCAGAAGAGCGTTTTTTCTTGGAAATATAAATGTAACATTATTTCTCAAAATTTAGTAATGTTTTTTACATACAAGAAGAGTTTTATATATAGGAATAAGATATAGGAATTCATCTGCTTCTATTCGATTCAATTTTAGGCTTTAACCTAAATTCATTACCTTTAATCACCCTAGTTGAGGATTTATGCTGTGAAATTGCTGAACTCAGTCATTTGGCTGATAATACTCAAAGAATGCTTAGAGGTATAGCTAACCTTTTTCAAGGTTATTTAAAAAGTCACTTGGGAGCACTTTCAAACAAGAGTGAATGTTAGTGCCTAGAACTTAATATTTGGGACATTTTTTAAAAGCCTTGCACTTTATGCTGCTTGCATACAATCACAAGAATGCAAAAAAGTAATAATCTTCATTAAAACCTATTATTTTCAACTAGTAGGCAACTCAGAGACTAAATATAAAGCAAAAACAAATTTCAATTTATTTACATGAAAATGCATGAAATTTCTTAGATTAAAAAAAAAACGGTTTTGAGAAACCGAGGAGCAAGAGAAGCAGCACCACACTATGAATTTACAGAATCTGGGCCAGACGGCCGGGTGGAAGCATGGCTGCCCTGCTGACGTAATCAACCTGCGCCTCGGTTTCCTCACCTAGAACAAGGGATAATAACAGCACCTACCCATAGACTCTGTGCGAGGATAAAATGAGTCGGCATATGCAAAACGCTTAAAAAGTACCTCGTACGTTTTAAGTGCTAAGTGATTGTTATTATTATGAATGGTGAATCAAAACTACCTAAACATACAAACACCAGAAATATTTTTATTACATTTGTCTTTATTCTTTATTTATTTACTCTTGAGTAGAAGTTTATAGAAGGTACTGATTTATGTTTATGACTATTTTCCAAAGTTAAAGTTATTTTTGTCAAATATGATGACAAGAGCACTTGGGAGACTAAAGTTTGTGTTAAAGAGGAGGGCTGTGGTGATGTGAAAGCAGGAGCCTCGTTCAGTCTTGACTAGAATTGTTCTACTTTTTCAAACTTTTAACCTCACCAATCATTTTTCACTTGAGACTGTTTAATTTATTAGACCACTATGTACCATATTTTAATCTTGAATCTGAATTTAAATGTCTTGTCACAGGAGAAAAATTCCTGAAAACTTTCTTCTTGTCGGTGGTATCAAGAATGGGGGCTTGGGAAAATAACTAAGCAAGAATCTAGGCTGAACTCTTAGAATGTGTTCCTGATAAATGCTTACTGTTCCACTTGTAAAGCAAAAGGTTAAATATTGCTTTTCAGTGACTCCTCACACAATACTGTGCAGCGCATCACAAACAGTGGGAAGTAGGGGGCTGTTGTGCCCCAGGCTTTCTTGCTCCCCATTAAACTGAAAGTCAGCATCTTGAAGGTTGTGGACTGGGATCAAAATGTATAACACCACACACGTAAATTTGCAAACGAGCAAATTCCTTTTATATTTGATCTCAACTTACCACTGAAAGTCCTATTGCTGCTGAGTGCCTGTATACATTCCACCCAGTGACAATGTTCTACGCCTGAAATGCATACGATTTTTATTCAAAAATTTTAAAAAATTATAGATTTAATATAAGACCAATATTCGTAAAATACATCTATATCATGTGCCACTAGTAAGTGAGGATTTGGGGAAAATAAGGGAGGAAATTTCTAAGGATTATGGGGAAAAAAAAGTGGTTGTTTCCATTGCTCTGTCTCACTGATCACTAGCTTTCAGAAGAAATCAAATCTTCATAATATAATCGGGAGCATGGATTGGGACATTTGGGCATTTTGGAGAGAGAGGTAGAGACGATAGAGGAGAGAAAGAAAAAAAGAGAGACAGAGAGAGAAATAGTATCTTCCCCCACAATTCATTGCTTCCATTTCTTTGGTCTACGTGCAATTTCTGGATAATTGATAATATGAGCCTTCTCTGGTGATTTACAGTGCACAAAAATATATATTACCAATATCACCATCTAATACCCATTAAGGACATATAGTGTCATCTGGCTCTTCTGTTGAGTGAAAGGCATTGGGATTTTTTTTTGGAATTTGGATAATACATTTATACTGGATTTTGCAGGATGAAATGAAAACATCTGTAAGATTCTGAGGTAGGCTTCATGAAGAACTACTCTGCTCTCACTCAATATCTACCCCTTAATCTCGCTCACTGTAGAGACATTGTATACTGTCCAGTGCTGGCCTTTCAATTGTTGTTGCAGGTTGTACAAGGGGGATGACTTGATTTGCATTTCACTTATCTTTAAGTGAATGTCACTGGCCCTTCATTACTGTCACCTCCTATATGACATCTCCTGACAGAAATGTAGCCCCTAATCTATTATCTTTTAACTTACAACATTGCTGTGTTTTTATAAATATCTGAGTTCTATCACTTAAAAATTTTTAAACAGCATTTTTTTCTTTGTTCATCTAAATCATCACAAAGAAAAATTCAAACTACTAGACTAATATAGCCTCACATTTAGCATTTTTACAAACATCTATACCACTCAGAGTTTTTAAAAACAGTATTTTTCTTTAAAAAGTTTAAGATCATCATAAAGAACTTGATACTAAAAGTGATTCATACACTCAAAAGTAACATACTGATTTGACTGATGCAAATTTCAACTCAAGGAAAATAGTTCTGTTAAATGCAGATTTTTACTACCAATACAATTTCATTGGGAACCTCAGCATTTGTGATTTTGCAAATTGATGACATAGTTGTAAAAGGAAATTAATGAAAATAAATTTTTAATTTTACCTAGCCACTATGTATGCAAATAAAATGCATACGGCCTTGGTTTCTCAATTTTAAAGTATGTCAATAGGATATAGTTTTCAGCAAAATAAAACCTCAGGGAAAAAATAAACGTTATATATTTTAAAAATACAGTTGGAAATGCAATGTGACTCTTGGTGGGAGAAGGTCAAGTATACTTCATGACCACTTTTTTTGAAGGAAGGTTGTAACAGCTTCACAATGTGCACAGGTCCAAGTCCTGTGGATGACAAAGCATTTTATGATCTTGTCCCAACCTACAAATATTATTTCAAATTAGTGAATTTCATTTAACACCTCCTTATTTTTATCACATATTAACATAATAACTGACATTATCACATCTTAGCATCTTTGACATTGGGATGCATTTTTACAATAATGATATCTTAATCCTTTTGTCAGAATTTAACTGGCAGCTTTTGCCCTTTGTATTAGTTTCCTATGACTGCTGTAACTACTTGTCACAAACTCAAAACAGTACAAATTTATAAATTTATGGTCCTGGAGCCAGAAGTGTACAATGGGGTGTTGGCAGAGCTGCATTCCTTCTGAAGAGTTCTGTTTCCTTGCCTTTCTCAGCTTCTAGAGGCTGCCCGTATTCCCTGGTTCAGCACCCCTTCCTGTGTCAGCCCAACCTGTCGCTTTCATTGTCATGTCTCCTTCTCCCTTTAACTTCTTGCCTGCTGGTTATGAGGACCCTTGGAGGACCCTTGTGATTGCATTTAGGGCCCACCCGACAAACCGGGATAATCGCACAGTATCAAGACCCTTAACATGACCACCTCTGCAAATTCCTGTTTGCCATATAAGGTGACATTCACAGGTTTCAGGAATTAGGGCCTGAATACCTGGGGCGAGGCATTATTAAGCTACCACACTACCCTTAATGGTACATAAAAGTCTCTTATAATCAGTGGCATGGTTTAATCGATGAAATATGGTAATGCATCTGCTTTCTTCCTGCGTTGTGTTCCATTCATACTACTTTGTTTTCAATTCCCAGGACTTTCTTACCTTCTGGCCTTCATCTCTGTCTACAATGTCCGCCCATCCCTTCTATGCCCTACATGGCTAGCCTTGATAATGTATGGCAGTTCTTTAGGATTTATTTTAATTATTACCTCCTTCAGGAAGCTTTCCAATACTACCTAAGATGCCTTAGTTACCCTTATATTTGATTGTAATAGTTTCATGCTATGTAACAAGTTATCACAAATTTAACAGCTTAAAACAACTCACATTTATTACCTTGCAATTTCTGCAGGTCAGAAGTGTGGGCGTGGGTTAGCTGAGTTCTCTGTGCATAGTCCCACAAGGCTGAATTCAAGCTGCCCGCCAGGGCTATGAGCTAATCTGAGGCCCGGGTTCCTCTTCTAAGCTCACAGGTTGTTGGAAGAAATTAAGAAATTACTTCCTTGCAGTTTTAACACTCTGTTCTTGCTTCCTTACTAGCTGTCTACTTGGAGTGTTTTCAGCCCGCAAGGGTACCTGCCATTCCCTGCCATGTGTCACTCCACCACACAGCTTTCATTTTGCACCTTCCAGGCAAGGAGGAGATTGCCTTTGACTTCTTTTAAGGTCTCACCTGATTTGATCAAACCCACCCAAGATAATCTCTCCTTTGACTGACTCAGAGTCATCTGACCTGGTGACGTTAATTATATCCACAAATCTCTTCTGCAATTTAATGTAACGTAATCACAGGAATTATATTCCATCATGTTCATGAATCTCACCCACACTCAAAGGGAGAGGACTCCACAGCCCATGTGGGCTGGGGGTGGAGATCTTGGAAGCCGTATTAGAATTCTGCCCCCACAGTGACTCCTCAACACCGGAAATTGACCCCATTTACCTCTAATTGCAGAATATTGATTTACTTGATTATTTGAGCCCCTCATTGTTTATAAACCCAGCATCTACCACATTGCTTGCCACATAGTAGTGACTTATTAAATATTTGTATAATGAATTAATATACAAATCAGCATGGTATTGAGGGTCCAGTGAACTTGTATATTCTGTAAAAGAGAATTATCGTGAGTGTTTTCTCAAAAACGAGTATGAGTTATTGTTTAGCAACTTAATGGGTTATACGCATGAAATTATCTGTGAAAGACACAAGCTAAATTAAATTCCCACTAGCAAAGCAAAACACCTATTCTCACAATTAAATATTTAGAAGTAGGTAGTTAGTGAAAAAAGATATGCATGAGAAATTTTTGTTAGGGACAATTCATTTTATGTGTTTCTGGCAGATGTTTGTTCAATGCAATTTCTCTTATTTTACAGAGAAAAATACTTTCATTATGATAAAATAGTATCAAAAGATGTGTCATTTGCAATACACTCAATCTTGTAGTGGTTTAAGGACAAGGAGAAGACCTTGTTCCAATTTCAATTCTCCACACTACTTGCCACAGCTCTTACAAAAACTAGCCCCTTAATAGATTTTTTTTTTATTGAGGGAAATCTTTATTCCTATGCTGTTTGGAGGTAGTTTTGTATTTTTATTCTTTTTGCTGGACTTGGAAACTCAAAGTCCTGGGTGTCTATTCAGTTCGGTACCCTTGTATTGCTCTTATTTTGTGGACACTAACTATATCATTTTGAGCCCCTCTCTGTATACGTTGCTGACATCTTCAGCAGTTTCTAGGGCCCTCTTACCTTTTTTTCTTGTGATCAGAGAACCATAGGGATCCTGAGGTTTTAGAATTTCTCCAACTGACCCTGTCCTTCTAAATATCGAAAACTTTATCCCTTCTCTGAATTCTTTGTATTATCCCCTCGTCCCAACAGCTGTGAAATTACTGAGAAAACCTGAGCAGTTAAAGGACTCAGCGATTACTGGGCATTTTCTTCTCTGCGACATTTAGGCAGGCACTTTTAGAGCCTAGAGCCTGTGTTTGTACATATATGCTACACATTTTGGTGAATGAATGCTACTATTTAAATACTTTCCAACAGCTATATTCCAAATATTTTTACCATGCCCGGAAAACTAACACCTGAATAATGATTTTGCTTTGGTGAACAACTTGATGCTGTTTATGCTTCACTTTTTGTTTGATATGGATCCTCTTGCATCAATCCATCTTACTGCTTATCTCCAAATACTTGCATACGTTTCACCCAGTGACAATCACTTCATCTAGATACGTTTTCTGAGTAAAAGTTAAAAGTTAGTTTCAGGACTGAGGTGTTACTCTTAAGATTACAGGCTGATTAAATTATTCTTTTCTCATTGTTTACTTGTTTTGAGAATAGCAACAAATCCATCAAGCAAAGCTTGTAGGGATAGCAGCCTCCAGTACCAGAAAGAAAACACAGGAAGTTTCAAAGCATTAGTGATCTACTTACTTAATTTCAGTGTCTTCAGAGAACATTGTTGAACAAGAGGTGAAAAGTATGAAAAAACAAAATGGTCCTTTCAAAAATGCTGTCACTTAACATTGCTGCCTGCTGGTATTTTGTTAGATGAAGCGTAGGAATCATAAATAACATTCCTTTCTTAAACTGTAATGGAGAGAGAGGGAGAATCACAATGATAATCTCGAAGAGAATGATGCCTAGGGACTAAATTGAATGCGTTTACGCAGAAACGTGCCAGGTAAATGGCAGCCGTGGAGGCGTTTGTCCCTTAGAGAGGCCCTGACGTGCTGGTCTTTCCTTTCGGGCTCTCACTGTGAATTTGGACCTCAGGAGGCTGGTCGTCCTTGTGAGAATGGAGCTGTGTGTGGAGAGAAAATGGACCTGGAAACGTTTCTCCTTGGGCACCAGAGCCGGTGTGGGGAAGGCTCTGCAGGCCCAGGCTGTGGGATCAGGGTCCACGAGGGCAGCTCCAGCCCTTGTCTGCATGGATGCTGCTGTGCGAGTGAGACACTCAGCCACAGCAATTCTCAAAGAGCGGTCCAGTTCGATTCCGACACAGTAACGGAATAGCTCACAATGCAACCATGATTATTTACTGACTTCATCCTGCCTTGAATATCAAGCCAATGCCAACTATTTTCACAAAACACCTCCTACTTCTGAAAAATTCATTTATATTTTTGTGATTATAATGGTAGCAAGTGAGAAAATGTAATGAGACGTGGCTTCTATGTTCTGGTGTCAGAATTAACCATTTCTTTCTTTCTTTTTCAATGGTAGATTCTTTAAAACTATTTATTTGTAGGCGTAGGAAAGCACTGTTTAAAATGATTTTTTAAAACAACTCATTATTTTAGCTGGTCTATTACACAATATACATTTCTTCCTACTGAAATATATATTCCTGAAGCAATGTGAATTTATAGAGGAAAAGGAAGAAGGCAGAAAGAAGAGAAAATAGAAGGAAGGAAAGGGAGAAAGAGGAAAAAGAAGAAAATCAAATACTAGAACATAGATTTTTCTGTGGAAGAACATGCCTAAAATGGGTACTTTTGTCGAAACACAGGAAAAGCAGGGCATGCAATAGTCCTGTGAACTGGATATGGCCAAGAGGCATGAAGAGGGAAAAAAAAGAGAGGGAGCTAGAAGGATATTGAAAAAAACTGTCCATCTTATTTTGCCTTACTTTCCCTCCTTTAGAATACATTTCTACAGCATCCGTTAGTAAATGGATGAGTGGTTAAAGTAATACAACGTTTGAAAAGCACATTTTTATAGAAAGTCATTTTATTTTGAAAGAGTAGCATTTGACTGAAATTATGAATTCTTTTCTTTAAACAATGCTCTGCAAATGTATGTCCTTAAGGAACATAATGGATTGTTTTACATTGGGTGAAGCAGCCAAGGTGTGAAACAACAGGTCGTGGTGAGGCCTTAGCAAACAAGAAGATCTGCATGGATATTAATGTATATTTAATTAGCAAACTGGAATATCTACACAGATATTAATATATATTTAATTTTTCTAATGCTATGCCAGCTAAATAAAACATGTTTTGGGCTATGGGCCACCTGTGTGTTACTCCTGATTTAAACCAACATTACCATCATTTTTTTTCAGATTTTGGCACTTTAAAGATTGTACAGTTAGGGCCGGCCCCATGGCCACGTGGTTAGGTTCACACACTCCATTTCGGTGGGCCCGGGGTTTCACTGGTTTGGATCTTGGGCACCGACATGGAACCGCTCATCAGGCCATGCTGAGGTGGTGTCCCACATAGAACAACTAGAAGGACCTGCGACTAGAACATACAACTATATACTGGGGGGATTTCGGGAGAAGAATATAAATAAATAAATTAATTAATTAATTAAATTAAAAAATAAATAAATCCTAAAGATTGTGTATTTAAATTTGTGAAATTCTCAAATTGCCTTGAAATAAGTCACTGTTATCTTACCTCTGAGCACAAACCCACGGGTGTTTAGGGATGCTGGGAATGGCTCTCAAATTTCTGGTGCTCACTGTACCTTAAAGAAGGGAGAGTGGTGTGCCTGAGCGAAAGGTTAGCAACTTTTTAGATCTGGTAGCCCTACTATAATGGTAATATGGGCTGATCTGTGAGCACTTCTGATATATTTTGAGTGATATATACATATATATATGATTTTTATAAGGTCTCCATAAATATTTTAATTCATAATTTCTTATATAAGAAGAAAATACAATTTCCAAATATACTACTTATGATGCAATGCTACCTATTAAATTTTTGGAGGTCATACACAATGTATTATGGAAACTGTAAATTTTGGGTACCTGATATATTGATGTATTTCATATCAGAATTATTGATAACATATTTGGGTCCATCTGAGGAGATTTAACTACCAGAGAACAAAACAATTATGAAAAATTAGATCATACATGTAACTGATAGCATAAATCTAAGACACTGTATTCATAATAATTTCTCAAAAATAAAATAGAGAAGCCAAACTTCCTGAATTCCAGTTAATAGTATGTATTACATGGCTATATATAAGAAATAATTATAAATATATATATGTGAATTTGTAAATCTCAAACATTATATGGTTATTCGCCACATTGACAATACATTGTCAAAATACTCACCTCTATATTTCACCACAAAGTGTAATCATATCAGAAAATTTGAATCAGTACAAGTAATGTATGATACTTGGTGTATGTTTAAGTATAAAATAAGTAATACATCCAGTTCATAGAAGTCTTAGACGATGAAAATTTCAGTTAAAAATGGTAGTATGGAATATTTATAAACAAAGATTAATACAAATACAATGACTATATTTTTTGGTAAAAATAACAACAAAACAAGGCAATAATATTAAAAAATACTTTTTTATCAGAAAAAAGTATTTCCTGATAAAATGGTGATGGGTGATCACATACCTCATAGTTAACAAATTAGTTATGGGAAAAAAAACACTTTTTCTTTCTTTGTTTTAAATTTTAAACAACTTATTTTTTTGTTTGTTTATTTATTTTCCCTATGGTATCCAATTTAGTTCCCAGGTTCTCATCTGGCACATCGTTCATTTCTTACCTTCTTAGCCCAAATATTCAGCATTTAGAAAGCAAGAAAGCATATTTCTTGATTACAAAAGAAAGCTTTGTTTTCTAACACCAATCTCTGTCTTTCAGACCCTTTGTAAATTCAAAGTTATCTTTTGTTTTCATTTTTCTTTTAAAATAATTTATCATTTATCTACACAGAAGATGTCTACATCTACTCTGAAAGTTAACTTGACTCTAGTTGTTTATCAATTTGCATCAGTTTCCCAACTTGACTTATAATCATAAACTTGTTAACATACATAATGCCATATATAACATATAAAGATGCACCAACTGATATCATTTTATCTCTTTAATTTATTTACGACTATACCTGTACAATAATTAATCATTTATATTCCATAAGATGCTAAAAATTAGGAAGCTAGATGACAAAAGTAAATTAAAACAGAAGTAAACTTTCTAAGGGGGTTCCAAGTCTCTTGTCTCCGTTGTCTCTTTGGACGCCTGTGGGCTGCCTTGGTCTCCCCAGTTAGACATGCTGTACAGAAACGTGGCTGCAGAAATCTAGGAGCCGGCTAAATACTTCACAGAGCACTGTAAACGCTGTTGCCACCCAGGGCCTGCATGTTTCATGAGTGTGATGGCAGTTACATGCACGAGGCAGCGCGGCAGCGTAGCTTACACGGTGAGGCTCAGGAATAAAGAAGCCAGACACCCACTAGAAGCAGTTGGGGATCTGTGCCTGCTCCAGCCACAATTCATGCCGTCACTATGTCCCTGAGACGCTTCAAAGATGGGTCTTTTTCCATCACTAATGATAAAATGGAGGACAGACTCTGATCATGATTTTTAAAAGGATTATGACGAAAAGTGAAAGCCCTTTTTAACTAAGGCCGAAGCGGTTCAGTATTGACTTTCGGATCACTCTGCACTTTAATGTGCCTTGTGACACAACGAACTGGAACAACCAGTTAACTTCATGTTTATTAAACCTAAAGCAATCTGGGAAAAGTCAATTGATATAAAAGTAACCTATTTATCATAGGTATTATTTACTGACAGAAAAAGAGACAGAGAGGAAAGAAAATTGGATATTTTCATCATTGTTTTGCAAACTGACCAAATGTCCATTGTAATTGTTCTTTTCAAATAGTTGAAGTTTTTAAGTTAAATAGCACTGAGCAAGAGAGTTATTTAAAGAATTTTGTAGAGAACTGTGTAGTAGAGTATTAAATATAAAAATTTATACTTTCCTCAGTTAAAAGTGAGTTGCATTTAGATGAATACAATATCTTTAAAGTCATTAGCATGACCTATGCCATCATTAAAGGAATGTTAAGAGTTTTCTCTGTTTTGTTGTTTTCAGTGGCTGATGGCTTCTCCTGCTTATGCAGTGCGGCCTGTGTTGGCCTGAGATGTGCACAGGACATCGATGACTGCATCCTGAATGCCTGTGAGCACAGTTCTGCCTGCAAAGATCTGCATCTCGTTAGTATCCATGAATATTATTAATATAACTTAATGAGGGCTGGCATAAATTAACTGCTGCACATATAGCTAACTTTTGCCTATGTGACATGTTGATAGATGTACATTTGTGTACATACTTATTAACGTTAGAAAACAGAAACAAGCGACGTATTTTCACTTTATAGTAGTAAAAAAATATTCTATTCACTGCTATATATAGTTTGATGTAAATATTATAAAACAAATGGTTAACTCTTTGGATTTACAACTCTTGGCAATAATTTGTGTGAAATTTGAGAAATTATTCTAAAAAGTGCTGTTAGTCTCATAGGCATCTACTTTTATCTAATTCAACGTATTGTATACACATACGTAATATATTTCATTGTCATTTATAATCTTAAATTTTGTTTTGATTTCTACCTCCTGTTGTACACTTTCATCATTTCCTTCATTCATCTGTGTTGCTGCTGTCCCCTCAGTACATATCCATTTGTCATTGGCTGTATCACAAGCACGTGCCATTCTGCCTTAAACGGACTGTGACACAGTTGGCAAATCAATGGGATCCCCTTAGGCTCCTCATTTTTCAGAAAACCTGACATAAAAAAATATCTGCTCAAGGTGGATTCACTGACTGGCTTCAGAAAATAAGTGATGTACAACACAGGTTAATGCTGCAATACTAGTCCTGGCTTCTTGTGTATTCTTTAGCAACAGACCTGATTTTCACTAAAGGACCACGCTAGTTGAAATTAGAAAAAAATGCTTTGAAAGACGGACCTGTTTTCACTGACATATTGTGACTATCTTGTACTGACAGTGTTTTTTTTACAAGGAAAGGGTAATTTGTGACAAATTCCTTCTTTTCCCCCAGGAAGGCAGACACCTAAATACAGAATTACAATTAATGTCTGGATAGCCATGACCAGAAACAGACGTGGGCCATCACTGTTCTAGCCACCAGTTAGGGATGCGTAGTGGCCCTGTTGTTTTATCTTTGTTCATCCAAAATGCTTTCCCTAAATCAATCAAGCTAATCTCATCCCACTTTGGGGTTCCTTTAGGCATGAATATGCGACCCTATGATGGTCTCTGAGATAGGAGTGAAGTTCTTTCTGGGGAAAGGTTTCCTCACCTACATGTAGGATGTAAGTAAAGGTAGCGAACTCTTCTAGACCTTCTGGCATCTGGATTTTATACATGTACTTGCTGTTGCCATTTTCAGACCTCAAGGAGGGGAATGGGGTGCTGCCTAATGGTAGGAACCCTGAAGGCAGCAGACCTGAGACAGAAGCAAGCTGGCCCTTGCTCGATTGTTGAACTCCTACCTGAAGCCCTCAGGGGCCTATCCAGCCTCTGGGTCTAATTACATGAGATCACTTATGGCCTATTTTCAAATGTGTCTTGCGTCAGAGTTCCTTTTTACTTTCAGGTAAATCATCTAATTTCCATAATGTGATTAACTTTATTTTAGTCCATGATTTCAGCCATAACTTCAGCAACAACAGGAGTTTATTGTAGCAGAAAGCAGCAGAGTTGGAAAGGAAATAAAATTCTCAAACTAAATAAAGTTCACCAACTAGATTATATTATTTATATGATTTAAATACTTTATGATGTACAAGGAAATCATTGAAATTACCTGACTCCTAATCATAGTTCGTGTATCAATTATAAGAAGAACAGAAATACCATTGAATTGATGATGTCCTTCCATGAGAAGACGTTATGGAGACAAAAGATTGTTGAAAAAAATTAAAAAATGTTCTAAACATTTGATAGCTTTTAGAAATGGAGTCTGGGTCCCCAGGGTTACACCCAGATTTGATGATTGATGAAAAAGACTCAGAAAAGCTATTTTACTCATGGTTAGGATTTATTACAGTGAAAAGTTATAGATTAAAAATAGCAAAAGAGATGGCAAAGTTGAGGAGAAACCAGGCACAAGCTTTCAGGTGTCTTCGCCTTGTGGAGTTGCGTGGATGGCACTTAATGCTCTCAGAAATGATGTGTGTCAACATGTCTGAAGTGTGGCCTATCAGGGAAGCTCAGTTGAGCCTTGGTGCCCAGGGTTTTTATTCGGGTCAATCACAATGCATACACCTTAGATAATCAGTCTTCAGCTCTTTCAGTGTTCAACTCATACAGCGTGGTCCAAAGCCCCAGGTTTAAAAATAGGCTTTAATCATGAATCATAGCGTTAGCATAAACTATTTGGCATAGCCCAAGGTGTCAGGTATCAAGCACAGTGTAATCGGGCAGGATATTCCACCAATGAGAGGTTGTCTTCCGGGAGGCAGTAAGGGGCCATAACTTCCTTTGGAACATGTGGAGTTTGAGTGCCCAAGCCTGCTAAGTTAAATATTGCACCAATATTCTACCAAATATTGCATTTTTATGCAGGAATAAATAGTACATAACTGGACAAATAATACATTCTATAGTAATAAGTTGCAACAAAAATCATTACAAAGACACTAAGTCAGACAGAATGAGCTAAAAACTCATAATTTTGAAATAAAGCCTGGCTAAAATAGACAACATAAACAACTGAAATAAAACAGGGTCCAATTTGAGTTTCATATATGCTTGTTTTCACCAACATTGGTAAAAGACAAACGGTGAAATGCTGAAGGCTTTGAAGTAGAAGAGAAAAAGAAAGGCATCGAATGTGATGTTTCTGCAAAATATTTAATAATTGTGATGAACAGGAGGGGGCTTTATTCCGTCGATGAAGCACTCGCGTCTGCCTGTGAGGCGGCAGCCTGCTTTGTGTGTGGTGGGACTCTCCAGACCAGTCCAGGCGGGGCCGTTGACAGGAGGCGTGCTGCTTCTTCAAACTTGGAATGGGTGTAGCTTTAACTTAACTTTTTCACTCTTGCATCATTTCCTTCTGATTAGATGTAGCATCGTCAATGTGAGTTTAGATAAAAAGCAGAAAATTAGAAGACTTTGAAACCAGGATGAGAAGACTTTTGTAATAATGAGCCAGTTTTCTTATTTTCCTTTCTTTATTGTTCAGTAAACCTAATAAAACAATGTGAGGAGAACAGAAAATTTGAAATCCTTGGCACATAAGATACATATGTTAGGAATGAGTAGTGTAAGATTTATTCTCTCATGTAACTTTTTTAGGTATATTTGAAAATAGCTGTTTCTTATGGTTATTTAAATATGTGTGATCAAACTATTCTACTGTTTCCCTATCATTTTGCCTTCATTTGCTTCTGTATCTTACATGAATAATGAATGCTTACTTTTGATAACAGCAGGAGAAACAGAAATAGTGCAATTGAACTAACATGTGGAAAAAACAAAGTTTTTATTCACATACAACTATATAAAAATTTATACATATTATATATACTGGTATACTACAGATATCCGTTTTCTCCCAAGCACTCAGGTGCAAAAACCAAACTGAATTTATGTGTTTTCCAGTGAAAAATAAAACTACCTTTACCTTCACCACCATATGGTTGAAAACTCCACGTCAGTCATTTGAAAGTCGCCCGTTTCTGCCCTTTGGGCTTGTAGAGTAAGTGCTGGGTGGCTTCAGCCTGGATTGTGAGGGATTAACCCCCGCTCTGGAGGTCACTTGGCTGCTACCGAAACGCCTGTTGGGTCATTCCCATGCTCCTTTCAAAGATAGATTAATCTGCCATATGATTCCAACCCTTTCATATCAAGTTTGGCTCCCAGCACCTTCTCTGCAGCCCTCGAGTGCATGGGGCTTAGTTAATTAGTGGTCAGGTCCCAGTTGTCCTTTCACTGTGTTCAATTGGAACGGCTAAAACCTCAGGTTCTGCTTTCTCGCTAGGATTACAAACCCTCCATCAGTGTGGAATCAGTCCAGCCGCTCTCGGTCCAAATACAAAAGCCTTCATTTCTCTCATGCCCTCCCTCTCCAGGAAGATTTGCTTAATCTCATTTGATGGAGATTAACACAGAGACTCTGACTCAACATCAGAGCTGGGGAGCCCCAGAATTCTCAAAAGACACACAACTGCCTAAATATTCCTTAACGGAGAAAAGGAGAATTCCATTTTTGTATCAATAGAAGATGGTAACAAATTTTATTCTCAATGATTTCTGTTGCATAGGAATAAGACAGGTTGTCACACTTCAGATGACTTAGCTCTTCTATAGAATCTTTACCACGGCTAAGTTGAATATTAATATTGCTTTTAAATCATAGGTCATATAGAGTATTATCTGAAATATTAAACCTCCAAAAAATGAATTTTTCCTTATTCATTTTTTTTAACATGATAGGTTAAACATCTTGTAAGTTTTAAGTAACTTAAAAGGGCAGAGAGAACATTTGGAGATTTCTGGCTTTGACATGGATTGGTTCTATAATTTCCTACAAGTCACTGAACTTATTGGAACCATAAAATGAAGAATTGTTAGCATATTCACTCAAATTCACTACATATGGCACTATTTTATTAATTTAAGGACAAAATAGTTTACCATTCTATTTAAGCTCCAGAATATACAGAAGCAAGTGTCTGTTATTGGAGTTTTTAGTTGGCTTATCAGTTTCTTCAGTGAAATGAAATAGTTGAACTCAATTGTTCTTAACCAGGGAGTTGCCTTTGAAAACACATATGCTTAAATTCTGATTCAGTAGAGCGATGCAGACCTGAATAATTTATAATTCCTTGTGGTTTTGATGTCTACCTCTATTTGAGAATCTCCAGACTAGATATCTAGATGGCGCTTTCTGGGTCTAAACTTTTGTGATATTGGGGGTGGAGCACAGACATTTCTATTTCATGTGTACTGATAACTCACAAATTTAACACCTTAAAAAAAGAAATAAAGGATGGTCTGAAAAATCAAGAGATTTATTCCCCATGTTTTTAGCAGGATGTTTCATTGTATCTTCCATTTAAAGTACTGTTCTCCTTTGGATCCTTCCACCTGTTTTAGTGCTTTTATTTTTAAGACAAAGGGAATAAATCTAACTTTTTCATTTTAATCTTTTGTGAGAGAGATAATAATATATTGTTTTCTCCTCACTTGCAATAACTTAGTGGAGTATCACTCTTTATGTATTGACATTTGCTAATCAGAAAAGCTGTGCATGAAATTATAGCTTTTCATAGAGGCTGGGTATAATGGTTGGAATCATTTTAAGAGTATTAAAAAATAATCAATGACTGATTGATTGTAATGATATTCCAAAAGTTCCGTTAAGTCTTTTGATTAATTGACTAGTTACAGCATCTTCGCTAGTGTATATACAGTGAAAAGTTTAATCTAAATCTTGATGTATTGGTAAACAACCAAACTCTGTTGAAAAGGGCACTGCACGGTTACGGAACATGAAATGAAGTCCACTGGACATGTCCATTCTAAATAGCCTGCTTTGTTTTTGTAGAATAAAATCTGCCTAAAATTTTTTACTATCCAGATCTCTACCTTTCATTCCACAGATCCTTGCTTAAGAATTTATTGAGAATAATTTAACATTACATTATGATGGGTGTAGTTTTCTATCGCTTCTATAATACAATAGATTGTAGAATTGTTTTCCTTATATAATTCAAGACTAATGCAGAATTTCAGTTCATTCATCTGATGACATGTGTAATTCTTTCAACATATTCCCCTCAATTGTCAGTTTTGTCTCAGTTAATCTGTGTATCTGAAGCACCTCATTGCTTCCCCTCTAATCTGTTGTTTTGAATCTGTCATGGCCTTGAAACAGGTAATCAAATCTGTTAGGATTATATGCAAAGTAAAAGTAACAGAACTGGAGAAAAACCTTGTTGATTCACCCAAATAAAGAACCACATGAGCTTTAATTTGGACTTGTGAAATCAAGCTCAGACATATTTCCTCTTCTTTATTATTCCAAAATTCATTACAGAGAAATGAGGTTTACAGGTGGTTGAATCTTGAGGTTTTACGAAATCTATGGAGCAGTATTGAATTTCATAACTGCTGTGTGAGAACATAACTGAATGGAAAGAGGAATTTTCCCTTTTCAGACTCTCTGATAAAAATGGACAGTTCTCAGAAATAGTCCAACTTAAAAAATGATTTAGAACTGATTGAATACCATCTCCATTGACAATATTCACCAAAAGACATTAGTGAATGGGTTTTTTTTCCAAAGAATTATAAGACAGGTTAAGCTTCAATTTATTTCAATGCAAGCATTGTGTTTTCATATTATTATTTTTTGTATTTACATAACTATAACTAAGATCCAACTCTGGGCTTTGCCACTTATTTCTGAGAATTTAGTGAATAGTTACAGTCCACAGTAATTTCATTTTTTCCCAAAAAGCATTCTTTCTGCCGTTTAGATGGATGTCATTTTTAATTGGTTAAGTCTACGTAAGACAGTTTTTAAAAACTGTTATGTTGTGTTTATATATTCTTTTTAAGAGGATAATAAGAGAAAAAAATCTCACATCTTCCTTCAGAAGAACAGGTTGACTTCGACAATTTATTATTAACTGACAAGGATAGTAAATTCTTCATCTCCATCAGCCAAGGACTCCATTGTGTTCTAACTCTGTGTCATCCTAACTCCCAATTTGTCTGCGAGGAGTTTAACAATAGTGAAAGTCTAGGAAATTTTGAATTAGGAAATGGATATATATGTTAGTGGAAACAAGCATATGTGCAAGTATGCATGTACGGATGTGTGCACATACATAGAAAAGGGAATATGCCTTTGTTGTTTAGTCATTTGCCAACCATCCTGACTTCAACAGAAATTAAGAGCTTTCTAAAATCAAATTCTGGAGCCCAGGTCAATTATTTCATATTTGAACTTTTCTTGGTTACATTACAATACATACATTTAATTAAAGCTAGCGGATAAAGCGTCTCTTCATGTAAAGTGATAAAAAACTTTGGTTTGAAATAATTGAGAGTGACCTGTGGCATCATCTTGATGATGGTAGGATTACATTTTACAGTATAGCCTTTAAAACCAAAGACTGCACATACAAAAGAAGGTGGGATTTTGACAGAGATTGCTTTGCTTTCACTAGCTGTGTTACCTCTAAGAACCTTTCTAAGCCCCAATCAGTTCATTTTAATAATGGACATGTCAATAGCAGCTACTTTTCAGGACTGTTATGAAGATGAAATGAGATAGGCAGGTAAAATGCTTAACATTGTGCCTGCCTCATGAAAGCAATTAACAAATATATGTGATGTTTAATGATGATGATGATGATGGTTTCATTGTGGCTACAGATAAATAGAGAGGCAGGGAGGAAGGGAAAGAGGAAGAAAGAAGGAAAGAGAGAAAGAAAGAAAATAAAGAATGAATGAATGGACGAATTGAATGGTTAGGTCTTTATATCTCTTTAACTATTTTTAGATTTTCTCCTAGAGTAAGAAACCCGCAGAGTCTGTACTCATGCCAAGATTCCAGAGATTCGGTAGCTGCTGATAGCTTTTGTCTTACATGATCTCAGGCTGTTGGGCCTCTGGCTGTCTTTAAGGCTTGCTGAGATTGCTGCATTTCTGGCGAAACGTTTTGCATCTGACAGAGACAAAGCAAAACACTTTGGCCTGCTCCCTCTCTCTTCCGCATGGAGCCTCTAATCTGGTTAACTCAACCCCAGTCTCATCAGCACCATAGCCTTCGGGGTCACTTCCTCTGCTTTAAGGTGCCGGTCTTCTCTGCCCTCTCAGAGCAGGAAAATCTCCCTTCATCTAACTGCTGTGCTTAAGAGGCTAAGGCAAAAATTTATCCTCCACACTTAGAAAAATCTGAAGCAGAAACTCAAAAGAGACCCATATGATTGGCATGGATGGAAGTGTGAATGCGTAGATGAGCATAAATACAGGCATAGATATGGGTCTAGAGTATTATCACTGGTCCTGTGATTTTTTTTCTAATATACACAATCAAAGGTTAATTGCTTGTCAGACAAGTACATCCCACTTTTCTCTGTGGAGTGGTGTGCCTCTCCAGGTGTCCTTTTATAGTGAGGAATTTGTCATAGAAGCTGTATTTTACAGAGAAAGATGTAAGGCTCATAGAAGTGATGCAGGATTCTCATGGACACACGGTGGTACACAGCAGAATTAACACGGTCTGCCTCTGTGTTTTTAAAATACTCCACAAACGATTCACACGCCGAGCCATAGTGCGTAAATATTGGGCTAGCCACAGTCACTGGACCGTGTGGAGAAGGGCAGAGCCGCATGGTAGTTTACCCTTGGCAGCCTCTTGTAGGGAGCACTGAGCACCCAGCCAGTCCTGATGTGCCCTGGCAGCCTGCCCTGAGACGTGTCCGAGAGGTTTGGGGAGAACAGGTCGAATCAGGGAATGATCCGTCAACAGCTGAGAGGATACACTCACAGAGGCTAAAATTTAAGCCTCAGCTTCTCATCTACAGAATTACTGGGGTTGAGGAGAATTTTGAGTTAGAATTCTAATACAGAAGTTTAGGATTAAGATAGAGAATTAGGATGCTAAACATTTTTTTTCCTCAAGTGGAAAATTTTTATGGAAAAAGTGCTACCCTCAGCTAGTGTTGATGAGCAATTTCAGAAATCCTAGTCATCAAGGAAGTGGCTATTAGAGGACATTGGTGTGGAAAGAGCAGGCTGACCTATTAAGGCATGTGGTTGAGGACTGATTTGAAAGACTGTTGAACAGAAAGGGGCCTTAGGGAATTTTTTTCCCTAGAATATACAGTTTTTACTAAATTATGATTTGATGCTTGTGAGGGTACTTGGAAATTGAGAGTGTAATGCCAACCTCTTGCTACCCAGTAGATATTTTCCCCTAAGATTTGGGTGGGAGCTTCAGGTACAAATTATATACAAGGTAAACTGGACCCTTAATGCCACAAGCAGCCTGGCACAGGCAAGCTCGCTGTTCAGTGGGTCCTGTGAAAGCCTGGCAAAGAACCAGAGCTGTAGAGGGAATATTGGCTTGGAAAGATGCAGTCATTTCATTAGTAGAAATGCAGTAAGAGAAACTTGCAGCATCTGGTACAATTTGCAGTGTACCTGAGAGAGGCAATGGGACATAGGACGGTTAGTCCCTGGGCTGATAAGCAGATTACTGGGCATAATTGCTTCTGAACAAGAAATACAGTACTGGAAAATAGTTTGCAATCTTGTAAACTTGGCAGTTTCCTCTGTGGTAGGAGACTCAGCCTGCCAAACTCATTCAGTGAGAGACTAATGGCTGCAGTGACTGGAATGAGCTAGAGCCATAGAGCTGGGGACACAAACTACTTTAGAACTTGGATCAGTTTATCCAGCTGCCTAATACTGACTGTGGGACTAGGAAAATGTTTTGATTTCTCCCCCTGTAATTGTGGCTCAACGCATTTTAGAACTTGGTACGATACTTACATTGGTCTGTGAGCCATGGGCAGAATCAGAAACAGCCAGGTTACGGAGCATTAAAAGCAGTTGCGAAATGGGGTGGAAAATTAAGGAGGATTCTAGCAACAGGCACCGAGAGAAAGCTGAGAGCTGGTGGGAGTGTCATGTGGTAAGTGGGGTCTAACAGGAAATGTTCAGAAGTACGTAGCAGATCAGTCATTGCCACCCCACAATTCTCAGCGGTATGTAAGCCTTGCTACAGACTTTAGAAGTCCAGTTTCCATTTTTCAGATGAATGGGAGAATGTCAAGTGGATGACTTCAATCCAGAAATGACCCAAGGTGATAGCCTTAAAATTCATCTATACAAATTAAAGCTTAAATACTAGAAGTATTTAGAAAAGACAAAAGCCCTCACTAAATAATTCAAATTTTAAATTTAAAGGATAAAATTTCTCAAAATTTGGCATTTAAGATATTTTATTAAATATACTGTATAAATATAAAAAGGAAGGATTTTTTATAATAGGAAAATGCTCTAAGATATGGTATTTCATTCCAGTTATAAATACATTTTAATGGATAAACCAAAAAATTACCAAAAATTTGCAATTTTAATTAAAGAAATTAGTTAAAGAAAAACAATTTAATAAGAAAAAAATCTTAAGAGAAAAATAACTTCTCCATGGTGTCTTTTGCATTATTGAGAACTGTTATACTGATAATTAAACATCAAAAAAATCCAATGCTTATGAAACCTTTATTGAAGGGTACGAACCACTGGTCACATCTCCCAAGTGGTACCAATTGCTGCTCTTCAGCCGTCAGGAGCTGGCTCTTGCTGTGTTCTAGTAGACAGAGAAAGCAGACCAAGTTTTCTTAAAATTTGCCTATTCAACTAGCTTAATCAAAGGATTTCTGTCATTTGCCCACCCAGTTTTTTTCATGGATCTTGTGTATGATGAGTTGGAATGAATATATCCACAGTTGCACTAAAATTTTGGTCTGATTTTTTAGTATCTTTTGGCATTCTGAGACAAGCTAAGCACACTTTTAACATAAATGAATTTTAACTAAACATAAAACAAAATTTAAAATTGATACTATAAAGGTCCAAAAGAATGTAATGTGCAAAAGTATTTTCAATTCATTCCATATTGTCCAAGTGTAATTTGCCCTTATTAGTGTCTCTAAGAGGAGACAGTTGGATGAATAAAGACCCAGGCTCATGCAAATCAAAATTCAAAAGCAAACTATAATTAATGTCACTGTAACTAAGGAATAGCTATCTGTAAAACATTTCAGGAAACATCATGAAGTATTAATAAATAAAAAAATTTACACAGGACAGCCTTTATAATACACCTTTTAAAGGATCTTCCAATAGTTCAAGGCAGAATCAAGTTAAGATTTTTGAATAAATTGTTTATTTGGTTTTTCATTTCCATTCTCCCTCCTGTGAGTGATTAGTATATTATATGTAATAAATTGATGTGGTATGGAAAGTGTTAGTATTATGTACACATGTGTACACTTTCTTTGCTATAGGATATGGAGAGTGAAGAAATTCAGATGAAGCAGAGGACATGGAATAAGATTACCTTGAATGATGAGCCTAGAACCTACTGATAAAGACTTTTTCTTGTTTCTCTCTATTTTGTTTGAATCAAGTTATTCTTTTATCATAGTGGAAATTAAGATATGCCTTAATTCCATTGTGGGTGGGAATCTAGACTGGCAAGACTCCATTTGCCTGAATCTTGGGAAATACAGTAGTGGATTAGAAAAAGCTCTCTGATTTAGAGAGTCTCTCATGCATAATGACAAGTCAAAATTTTCCTTAGTAAAAATAGAGATGATATGGATATGAAGGGCTGTGATTTAGAACATGGCCAGATTCTGGAAAATGCAATAAGCAGGAAAAACTAAGAACAGATTGCTGGACAGTTGGGGCAGAAGAGGCACATTTAAAGCAAGTTATGGCCAACTTCCACAATTAGTTTTTATCTAAGTCTCTTACCTACTTTAAAAAATACTTGCTTTACACTTGATCTGGAATATAAATTCAGCCTACGGTTGCCATATACAGCAAATACAAATACAGATGTCAGAATATTGCACAGGACATACTTAGACTAAAAAAATCCATTTTTATGTGAAATTCAAATTAACTGGATGTCCAGTAGTTTATCTAACAACCCTAATACAATCAGATCTTCTTTGAAAGAAATTTGTGTATCTATCATCAAATATGCCTACTGTGATGTTCCTGTCTTTAAACAAAATGCTTATTTTTTATGCCTCACTTCGATAAGGAGTTTGACTCAATTCAGGTAAAAGAAGATAAAATTGTTCCAAGTGACCTCTTCTAGAACTGCTTAGATTGTGGAGAGGAGTGGAGGATCATGAAGGACGCGACTGCAATGAGGGTCTCTCTCCCATCCTCTAGACCAGCAATTGAACCGAACAAATGGGGCCTGAGGTGCTTGCTGATAGGCTTAATTAGTCAGATCCCAGAATAATTTGTTACCTCTTGTTGTTCATGCAATTCACAGACAGAGTGAAGAGGAGAAACTCTAGCCCTAAGCAAAGTCGTAACCTTTATTCAGGTTAAGACCTTTACACAGGCTCCTGGTGATTTTTTGACAAAGGTTGTCTTCAGCGGCCATCTGCTTTTGTTCTCACGGATGACCTGTGATTGCATCAGTTCACTTGCCACCTACTGGACCAATTCATATAAGGCTTGTCCTACATCTGCATATTCATAAAACAAGAGATAATTCTCGTCACATTAATGTAAAAGACTACACTAGAAAATTAATAAATGTGATGTCAAGGGAGGACCCAATATATACTCATTTTCTGATCTTGTGCAAGAGTTATAAAAATATTTTTATAATTTTTTAAAATAGTTTTTGTTAAAAAATAGTTTATCATTTCTTTGTTAAAGTGAGGTAGAATCTCAAACACTCTTGAAACCCTGAAATTTCCGGAGGCTAGGTCAGAAGCTTTCACTTCTGCCAGCAGACACTGGTTTTGCTACCATAGGAGCAGCATACGGGATTGATGAGAATAAAACCCGGATTGTGTCAGAGGCGCCGTCCGCCAGGAGGACAGACCCTAGGCTGCACTCTAAGAAGCAGAGGCAGTTTGGATCTTTATTGTGTAGAATAACTTATAAATCCATTGTAAGTAAGTTTATAAGAAAGCATATTCATTTCTAACTTAAAATCATGTCTCTTCTGACGATAATCTAGAGCCAGCTAATTATTTTTTTGTCTTCAAATAATTCCATTGCCTTGTTTTTCTTGTATGCGAAGACTGATTACTATACAGAATGCTGAATAACCTTTTCTAATTCTGTAAATAACTCTTTAATAACATTTTAAAATTTGACTGCAACATTGTTGCATGTTCCTTTGTAAACGGTTTAGAAAGATAGAGAAAAATTTTTTTAAAGTCATTTCAAGTCTTACTACAAAAAGAAGCATAACCAGTATATCCTGCTTCAGAAAATTGTTGTGGAAAATATTGCCACATATCTTTTACTTTTCAATTGATAGTTCAATAATCTATCTCCTCCTTTAGAAGACAAGTCATCCAGCAGGATAGTCAGTCCAGAATGGGGTCATCTCTCCTTTTACATTGAATGGAAGAGTAAGAACAAGGATGTTTATCCAGAGGCCCTGGGACTGAATCTGGCCTTAGAAACCTTGGTTTGGTTCCCGTTAGTTGGTCAGTAATAGTTTATGTTTGAATTATCTTTCATATTTAATCAGGAAAATTTCATGTAAGGATCCAGATGCTCATCTTCTTTTGAATAATCAGGATATATGGTAAATCCGGATGAGAGTGTAACGGGAAGAATTCGTAGAGTTGGTGTTCTTCACACGCTGTACATGAAGCTCTGTTTGCTGCTTCTTCAGTTTACTGATTACTGAGGCCCTCAAGCACATGTCTAAAAGGCTGTAAAACACTACAAATAATGAAAGCTTGCCCAAAGACTGAGAAATTACCCCCAAAATTGAGCCAAAAACTTAGAAAAAAATAACAGAGAAAATGTTCTTTACCTGGTGGAAAATTAGCAAGTCCACTTTACAGTAACCTCATTAACACATACTGGTATAGGGGAAAGGAGAAGTGGAGGGGCCCTTAAATGGGCTTCATAATAGCGTCCGAATGTCTTTTAAGTAATGATTTAAAACTTGGTAGACAGCAATTTTTTCATCTTAGATGAAGATTCAAATGAGTGAGTGTGAATATATTTATTATCTATTTATTTGTCCTGGCACAAAGAGCTCATATTCTTCCTCATTTCTTCTATTCACTCTGAAATATAAGTAGATTAATGACATAATGGTGTTATCTATCTTTTTTTATGTTCACTAGAGAAAAAGTGCACTCTACTGAGACAGATCAAGTCAGTCTTACTTTATATTGTACATTATTCTGTTTAGGCAGCAGAACAGTCTTATTGAAATTTTGCCCAAGGATGACCTCTTTCCAAGCTAATTCCTATTCAGTTGTACTCTGTAAGTAAACCAAAGATGAAGTGTAATACGAACAATTTATCTTTTTTAAGGATGCAGCATATCAATGTGAAGGAAAAATAAAACTGACAGGAAGTTCATAATGTTATAAGAACCATTTAATCTATGATATCTATTTATTTAATAGATTTATGCCTGACATCCATTTCCCTGACAAGCATCATAAGGATTTTTTTTTAAAGATTTCTCAGATAGATTTAGATCTTGTTACTGAAGAGCTGAAAAATAAAGATTCTTGTGTAAATCATATACAAAATTATTATTATTGGCGGTAATAGCATCTAGGGTTTTGCTGAAAAGTTGCTAATTTATTAAGTATAAATGCAATCTAGCAAAGTGATTGGAAATTTTTGTATAAATTATAGAGTGAATCTTTAGTATTTTCTAAAATATCTATGATCAACTCTAAATAGTGAGATCTACTTTAAATTATTAATATTTAATTAAATGTTTTAAAACCTTTTAAAATTATATATATCCATAGTGGTTGAATCCGTCAGTTATTATATAAATATAATATAGTATACAAATCAGCATCAGAACTCAGTTGCAATGTCCATGTCTCTGATGAGTCAAACTTTTGCCAACAGTCTCCAAACTTCTTTGATTTTTATCCATTATCAATAAAACATTTTGCTCATATATTTCTAGAATTGTATTATTTATAAATTATGTACGTAGTTTAGTCTACTAATAAAACTGTAAAAACATCCACACAAAATATAAATAAAAATGTAATCAGTAAAGGAAAAAATAATTTTTAAAATGTTATAATGTTTATTGATAAACTAAAATATTGGCTTATTTAAAAGTGATTAGAATTGACTCAGGAGCGCAATGTAATTAAACATGCTGTCTTCCCTTTTTTATTCGTGAATTTTGTCATAATAATTTGAAGGTCGGCTTCTAATTTCAATTTGCTAAAATACTTGATTTTAAAGACTGGCCAAGATGAAAAAGATACTATGCCACAGTACCTAGTTCAAAATGGAAAAAGGACAACATTGGTTGTGTGTACTAAATCATCATGTTTGCGTCTCTACCACACCCACTGCGCACCCCAATCCTGTAGAGAAAGAGGGGCTGCTGCTGCGGCTGGCTTGCTCCTCTTCTCTGTTCCCTTTCTTTTGCTGCAGGTCCTGTGGTGGCCTGGTGTTCCTGGCATCTATGGTTGCCCAGTTTAAAAAGGGAGCTCTTCCTACAGGGAGGGGCTTTATCTACCTATTTTTCTAATTCTCTGGAAACACTGCCCCCGGTAACACCTGACAGTAGCTCTCGCAAAGCCACACTCTCTCCTCCGTCTGTCACTTATAATTCCATCCTTACTGTATTATGCATCTTCTTCTTCCCTTTCAGCCAAGAGCCAAAGAGGAAACCCTCTGGAGAGGACCCCCTTAAAAACGGTCTGCCATCTTTCTTCCATTTCATTGGATCCCACTGCCTTGAGGCAGTAGAATAAAGTGGCTAAGATCTGGGGTCTGAAGCCTGACTACTGTATTCACCTGGTGGCTCAACCATCTGTAAGCTCTATAACTTTGGGCTAACTATGGCATTCTTCTGTGCTTCAGTTTCCTGAGCAATGTGAGGAAATATATGGGCACAGTAATGGAAGGAATTGCTATTTTTGCGAGGTGATGAGGAAAAGTTAAAAGGCGAAATTTAAGTAAAGATCTGAAAAAAGCAAGAGAGGGAATGTGCCGTCTGGATATCTTTGGGAGAATGGTCAAGGTGAAGGGAAGAGCATGTGTCAAATTCCTAAAGGAAGAGTTTGTTTGGCCTGGCAAGAAATAGAAATGGAGGTGACTGCGGCTGGACTGGAAAAATGTGGTCAAGAATAGATGACTTCAAAAAGGAGGTGTGGAGGCAGATGATGACAGACCTGGTAGGCTGTCATCAAGACTGTTTTTGACTCTGAAAGAGGGGAGAAGTCAGTGAAGGACTTTGAATAGAAGTGTGATAAAATCTGGCTAACGTTCTATCTTTTCCTGGGGTTTAATTCTTCCTTTCCTCTACCACATTGCATTCTACTTCAGTGGGTTTACCCATCCTTGTTCCTCATGCAAGATTCTTGACGGCCAGGGCCATTCATTATTCATCTTGGAATCTACAGATTCTAGTACACTGCCTGCACTAAAATAGATGCTCAATAATTATGTGCTGAAGGAATGAATTGCAACAAGGAGAAAAATACAGCCCTGAATTAGTCAGCTGAGCACAGTAGAAAGAGCTGTATTCCGAAATTCAGTAGATTTGGAGTTTTTTTTCTCAGAAACACTGCCTTTGTGACCTTGGGACAATTCTGTAATTATTGACTCATTCTTCAAACCTTTTTGATTTAATTCTACTAACAAGGTATTGCATCTCTTAAATTACGTGGATCTTGGTTTCCTTGTTTTTACAATGGAAGCTGCACTCACCTGTAAATTCCTGTTCTCTTTCAAGACATCCAGTTCTAAATTAAGGGTGTTGTGAGCCTCAAGGAATTTTTGTCTTAACTCACTCAAATGGACAATTTCCCAGGTATGTTTTAATGAAACTGAAGACTAGAAACTATCTCCCAACTATTAAAGCCTGAGGCCTATTGAGAAGTCATTATACAACTTTAAAACGCTTCCTCCCATTCCGTTTGACATTGCTAATGATCTTGAATCTACTTTTCCCCTTGATATTCTTATATTGTCTAATTCATAAAACTTAACAAAGCATATACTATACATAAACCTACATCACTCTTCAATATGAAGGAGATAGGGACACATTAAAATACATGCATTAATGCAGCTGCATAAAAGCAACTGTATTAGTTACCATCAGACATGCCGTAATAAGAATTCAGCCACTAATTATTGAAATATGCATTTAATAATTCATGTTTCATTAATAATGTACCATAAAAATACAGCATATAAAGGAATCTATGATATATTTATTGTGGCATTCTGGAAAATTATCTTGAGGCTACAGACTAATTTAAAATATGATCATTCTTATCGCACATTCTAGGCCATTTCATGAAGCAGCCATATATTCTATTCATGACCGAGCGTTAACTTGGCTCCTCTGAAATTTTTCTGCACTATGTTTAGTGCCTTGAGGGAGTAAGGTGGGATTTAAATGAAGATCATTTCTCCATAAGCATTGCACATTACTGTAGCATGTTGAAATAATACTAAATTTAGCATTGCTGTATTTTATGTGGAGGAAGAGAATAAGCTTGCAGCATATTTTTCTATTATTGCCCATCCCAGGGTGGAAAGTCTCTCTATATTTTTAATTATAGCCATGGAAGACTAAACATGAGATGTCGTTTATTTCACTGGAAGGATTTTCTACTATATACAATCACTTGGGACAACAGGGTTTGGTGGTGTCCCTGAGGACTGTGTGGTTCTGATTGTGATGACATCTCAAAGTAACGTCCACAATGTTGTTTATGTCATCAGATACTGAAAATAGTTTGCTATGGCCCAAGGCATGGCAGCTTTAGGGAATTTTCAAAGTTGTCATCCCATCCATGTTTGTTAATTAATCTAGGTAATAGTGTATCTTTGAAAATATTCCTTATTGTTCAGGTGACTATATTGCTTAAATATATTTGTATTGCATAACAAAAGTAGTCCTTAATTTTGATTATATAACTTAACAATAGCTATTTTGCTCAGCTTTTTGCCTCCACTGTTGTAATTGAGTATGTAGGACCTTCCTGGCAACAACTGATCTTTGCTTTTTCTCCTCACTCTTGGCTATAGTCAGATGCTTCCAAGGACCATGCCCTCATCTAGCTGCCCTTGGAAACCTTGAAGAGCATCCAGTCAGAGCCAGTGTCTGTCTTTATGCTCCTTCCAAATAATTAATTTCTCGTATTTTTCTGCTTTCTTTGCCTTACCTCTCCAACACTTGGTGGTAATTTCTTTTGGGGTGGTAGGGTTTCTACCTCAATTGTGGGAGATACATTGCTTTTATTTTTACTTCTGTTCTTTACTTTAATGGTAAGATCATAAGATCCCATAAGGCAAAATGCAGTCCCTCAACCTGCAGCATCAGCATCACCTGGGAACGTTTTAGAAATGCAGAATCTCAGGCCCCATCTCAGACCTATCGAATGGGAAAGTCTGGACTGGGACCCAAAAACCTTAATGAGGTTTCCACAGAATTCTAATCACACTGGAGTTTAAGAATCATAGCCATAAGGCTTTGGTATTATCTAAGATTTTGAATTTCTTCTTCCAACTATACTGGGTTTGGCCTTGATTTCTCCCTTTGCATATGTCCTGGTTTGAGTTTGGTTTCCTGCTTCTGAGTCGTCTTCTCACCCAGAACACCACAGTGGGTGGCAAGCCTGGATTCTTTGCTACCAAATATTGTCCATAATGAACTCCCTTCACTATTCTATACTACTGGTCAAGATGACTTTTAAAGTAGGTGCTTTCCTAGGACCTTGAATTAATTCTCATGGGACAGCTTCTCAATCTTTCCCAGGTAGGGCCCAGAGAGACATCTCTTATTTATGAACTGTCTTTTTAAATTCTTAACCCAAATAGACAAAGAAAAATAGTACAAAGTGTAACGTATCTCCCAATCGGATTAACTCTATTGAATGTAATTAGGAAAGTCATTGTGATTCCTCTTCTTTTCCAAAGAAAATAGTCACCTGGCTCTACCTAAGTCAGTCCTGCCAAGTTCACCACAATTGGGGGACTTGTGCTATTAATTAGTATACCAGTATAATTTTACTTACGCAGATGGGGAAATTTACTTTCATCTCATTTTAAGCTCACATTGCCTATTTCAAACCATTATTGAAACATGTTAGTGACAGAATCATAGCTCTCTTTTGTGTCTACATGAGTAGAGATGGATTTCATAATTTGTAATAAATACTAGTTGATAAAGATGGTTATGCTGAAAATAGGGCTTTGCACTATAGAATAGGCCAATGCTATAAAATTATAAGCCATGCCACTTTGAGCATGCCTCATTTTGTATTCATCATATGTTAATTTTTAAATCTCTTCCAAAAAAATGTCCCCCCATAGCAACTGTTCAGCGTCCGAGTTGACAGCTTCTTTCTCCATCACCTGCTTATCATCAATATTTATTTGTATTCTTAGTGCTTTTCTTTTACATTTAAAAATGCATGTGTATCACTATAATGAATTCATCTAATAAATATAAAGATAGTCAAATATTTTCACTTTGTTTTAAAATGTTACATGGAGTTAATGCAATTATTTGTCTGTAGATGTTTCTTCAAATATAGTTAGGGTGTTTTCTCAAATCCATTTTTAAAAAAGGTTCTAATAACATATAAATAGCCTCCAAATTTTAATACAATATTTAATTCCAATTAAGTAGATATTTGTTTAGCATAAGTCTATTTTCAATATAAGTATTACCGAATGATTATGCTTTGCTTAGCAAATTAAAACAAAATTTATGAATTAGGAAAATCACGGGAGGGATTTTTAAGAGAGCATCCCGCAAAAGATACTTACAGAAATTTACTACGAGGCCTCTCTGATTCCATTAGCTCTTCATTTATATGCAACATCTGCTTCAGCTAAACCATGTTTGCGGTAAATGACCGTTTGTTAATGAGCAGTTCTTCAGGGTTGTTTTTTTTTTTTTTGAAGGACAACTATTCATGTGAATGTGATATATGTGGGAGACGTTGGAATTGCAAGAGAGAAAAAAAAAAATATTTTAAAATGAAAAAAGTAGCCTAACAGATGTCTCCATCTCACACGGTTTAGACACATACCGTTTCCAAATAACCAGAAGTCTTTCCTTTTGGGAAATGCTCCTTAAGTTACCCCATAGAGAGGATGGATCGTTGCTTTGAGTCCTGAATTTTACGTTATCTGTAGTCACGTGCTCTTTTATGAGGAAAGCTGACTTTTGCACGCAAACTAATACAGATGGGCATTGTTGGAAACAAAATTATCATTGTTATGTCTTATTCAATAAGTGGTACAGTTTTAAATCAGCCTTAGAAATTCTCAGATAGATATCAGGATGAACAGCTAAATGATAATAAAATGTATGCAGCTTCTGACCTAATCAATCTCAAACGCCATTTTTCAAAGAAATACAAAGATTTGTGGAGTTGGCATATTTTACTAAAATACATGAGAGACAAAATCATTGACTTTGCCTTTTATTCTTTGAGAAACTGTGGTTTCCAGTAAGTTTAACTATTAAGCCAAATTTTATATGCAGTGGGCTGAATAATATCCTTTAGAATTAATTTTAACAGTTTTAAAGCCACACACACCCTAAAATATCGTTTCAACACAATATTCTTACCCAGGAAAATATCACCCTTCTATGTCAAGTCAATTTCATTCAATTCAATTCATAATTTTTTAGGGACCTATACGTTAAAAGTCCTTGTTCTTTGTTCTGTGGGATATACATAGAATAAAAACATAATATTGCTAGCCTCAATAAGCTTGCAAATCATGGAAAAAGTAAGAGTGATGTTGACACAAATAATAGCAATTTAAAGTGGACTGTAATATGTATCATGTAAGAAAAAAGTGTGCATAGATTGTTCTGCAGGTTAGGGGAAGAAAGCATAATTCTCTTCCCCAAAATTTTTGACTTTTGTAGAAAAACATAACATTTAGAATATTGGAACAGAGTCACTCTAATGACAAATATTAAATGGCATAAGTATCCTTTATGATAGTGTTAAAAGGTTATTTCTTGGAGGCCATCTCTAGATATCCTTTTTTTTGTTTGGTTTTTGGTTTTTTTTGGTGAGGAAGATTAGCCCTGAGCTAACACCTGTGCCAGTCTTCCTCTGTTTTGTATGTGGGAGGCCACCACAGCATGGCCTGGTGAGTGGTGTGCAGGTCTGCCCCAGGATCCAAACCCATGAACCCTGGGCCACTGAAGCCTGAAGTTAACCACTATGCCACCAGGCCAGCCCCATCTCTAGGTATTCTGATACAGTTAGTCTGGTCTGGGGCCCAGGGATCCATCATTTTTAACAAGCCTCTCAGGTGATTCAGATCAAGCAGCCAAAGGTAACCTTTTGAGATCATAGGCGTTGCCTTGAATTTTACATCATGAGGCTTTCATTTTCCCTTATTTTATGAAAGTTAACCCAATAATCTTCAACTAGATGCTATCTCCTCTCATATTTTTCTTTCTTTTGATTAACTTAGCCGGAATCTGTTTATGTTGTTTGTGCTTTAGGCTGTATATACAATTTCTGAATCAATGTCTCTGGTTGCTCCTTAAGGCTATTTTTTAAAAACCTAAAAAAAATTTTTAAGAACTTTGTTAAAATACGTATGAATTCTCATGAATTCTAAAAAGCTCATATACGTAATTTGATGATGGAATTAAGTGCAAAAGGCTTTTTATGCCGCTATTGACGTGCTTTTCTCAATGTATATTTATTCTCTACATTTTAGTTACATAAAACTTGATTTGGTTTTGAGAAGAAAAGAGGAATTATTTTTCTATGTATTTTATTGTCTCATATTTTAATTTTGCATATCCACATTTAGAGAAAACAGACGGGCATCTCGTCATTTTCACTTGGAAGTGGTAGTAAAGCTCCCTTTAAAAATGGGAAATAATTAATGCATGTGTTTATGAGAAAATTCAGGGAACATTGCAAAATAATAATTTTCATTGTTTGGTTTCTGCAGCTGTGCCTGCAGTTTGCGTCTTCAAGACCAGGACACAGTGTAGCACTGTCTTCAGTCCAGCACTGTTTTGTGAATTACTGACGTTCTGCGCTCTCCGTCTGGTTCTCACGATTAGTTTGTAGCCTCATTCAAATAGAATCAAGGCTCAAAATGCTGTGCTCTGAATTGAAGACAGAATGGTAAACAATACACAGTCCCTTCCCTCAGCACTTTTACAGACAGAGAGAAATCAATTCTCTTTATCATAAAGTATGATAAAAAAAATCACCTGACCCACCAAGCTAAGTTATTTGTTTTTGTTAAATATGTATTGTAACACTCTCAATGCCTACTGTTATTTCTCTTCATAGCACAGATTCTGGTGATTTTATACCCACATTATATGTGTGTGTGAGTGTGTGTGTTCCCTTTCTCTCTGTCTTTCGAATAGACTGTGTTGTTGTTACTCAGAGTAGTGACCTCGTCTCTCACTTAGTGATCATGGTATGCCTAGTGCCTAGAATGTAGATGGGAGTCCATAAATATCTGTGAAGTCAATTAACAAGGTGCCTTTTCCATAAACTTGTTTTGTGAAAGGCTGAGTTCCCACAGGTGTATTTTGTCAAAGAAAATTGAACCTTTATACTTAATTACTCTAGCCTCTTGTAAAATAACACTATATATATATATAGCAGTATATATTATATACTATATATAGTATATACTTTTATATATGTATATGTCTTATACACATTTAATAGTTGTGAAAAATAACAGTAAATTCTGATCCATATTTATTACATAATATATTTTAAAAATGACACGATATATGACAGATATTTCGTAATTAAAATGCCTACAGATATTTTTCAACCTGCAATTCTTCTCAGTCACTCATTAGTTTAATTTTTGTTCATGTAAATTAGAGATGAATCAGAAAAGTGGCCTTTGATTATAAAGGAACTCCAATAGAAGTAAGATCTGTAATACCTGATGTTAATATTGGTAATTAACATGTATTGCATTTTTATTATATGAATAGCTACTGTACTGTAGCCACAGATATATAATTTGATAGTAATTTTACATACTAGGAGACTCGGAGGCTTTAGGTAATGTTGAGAGAAACAAAGTACGTGGTGCCAAGGTGAGAGTCCACCTGTGCTTTGAGCCCCCACTGTCGGTACAGTTGTGTATACTTTGTATGGCCTCCGTAAGTGTGGAGACTGGCCAGTGGCCACTGTGTGTAGGAAGCTGTGGTCTGGAAGTCTTGTCATATAATCTTTATACCTCCAGCCACATGGGGCCAAACCCAAGTGGAGGGCAGTTGCCTGTTATCTTGCAAGATAGTGATCTCTCTGGCATCTTCAAACAAAGGGAAGGCGTGGCTTCTTCTACAGTTCTAGCGTGTTCCAGGGGGATTTGGAAAGCGTTGCTCTTATAATTAAGTCCTGGTCCTGGTCCTGCTCCTCAGTGTTCACAGTTCGCCTGCTGGAGGAGATGAGAGTCTCTTCATTAGCTTCCAAAGGGGTCTCCTAACTCTTACTCTGTAACAAGGTGATTATTCACCCTAGTGTTCTTTTTGTCTTTTTCGATGCATCAGTGGCACTCAGCAAGAGCCACCTGATTCCATTGTTTTGTGATTTCCTCTTGCATTAAACCTCCCCAGAGCCTGTGATACTGCCTTTGCCTGTGCACTGACTCCCTCCGGTATCCCGACCCGGTCCCCTGCAGGTGTAACGCTTTAATCCTTGCACTGCTACACCATGCTCCATGGTGGCCCATCCAGAGGACACCTACAACCACCGACAGAGTCCTCTTTGCCAGCTGACTCACAGACAATCTGGCTCCAAAATGCCATTTTACAGTCTACGTGCTAAACCACTCCTGGATTGCACTCTTTTAGGTGGGATTCCCAGGAAACTTTTTAAGAGATGAGATTTTTCACATGGGAAGTGTGCAGTGAAATACCCTGGAGGCAGTATCTGTGAGGGAGTAGAGGAAAGAGACATGGGCAGAGACCATCTGAGCAGCGATGTGGTTGGAACAGAGATCTCGGGCAAGCCCCCGGCAAGTGCTTGAGCTGGGGTGCCCCTTCAGATGTCTCAAACTGGGGCCAAAGGGCTTGGTCTTTGTGCCTCTGTATGAACAGTAATTGGACGTGGGCTGTCTGGGGGTTGGAGGGAGTGGCACGGCGCTGAGCAAGGCAGCTCCCTTGAGATAAGGACAAAGCTTAGGGAAGGACCCAGCTGTGGATTGTCAGCTGCCAACAGTCAGGCGGGAGTGGTCAGGAGAGCTTCACGTGGGAAGACGGCTCTGAGCGTCCGCCGCAGCAGCCCCAACAGCAGCCCACGGTGCTGACTAGTAGAGAAAAGGAACATTAACTAAGCACCCCAGCCCTTGGCAAGCAGAATTTGAGAAGCTAGTCTGGGTAGCCTAGGTGTCATGATTATTTCATTTTCCAGAAAGCAAGTGCCCCCTCCCACCCTGATCTCTCTCACTGATAACAATAATTCAAGAGAGAGATTGATGGAGAGGGATATATTGCAGTGAGTATACAGAAGTTTTAAAGTTACAGAACTCTGAAAGCACGTTCCTTTATTCAATATGTGCCTAAAGGGACTCATATAAACATATTTTGAAAGAATAACAAGTTTTAGCAGCATAATTATTCATTTAAGAAAACCAGTTTTTGAAGATATAAAATTGTCATAGTTTGCAAGGCTAACTATATGAAATGTATACAACAACTGTGTCACCAGGTAGTTTTAAAATTCCAGGCAAGCAAACCTTAGGTCAAATGTACTTTTCAGCAGATGTTTTACATATATTTTTTACTGTTTCTGTAAGGAGTTTAAAAGCCTATATTTTAAAAAAAACAAACAGAAGTTAATTTCATGTTCAGTCAATGATTGTTTCTGGCGAGGGGTCTATTTAATACATGGTGGTACCTTGAGGAGAGAAGAATCATTCATTGGTGATGTTATTATTATGGGCACTGGTTTTCCTCGCTTGACTCTGAAGGCCTCATTCATTCAACTAATTACATTTGTCGAGTGCCTTCTTCCTGCCAAGCTCTAGGCTCTGGGGATACGAAGATGAGCCAGGCACAGTACTTCTCACATGCCCAAATTCACACTGAGGAGATGGAGTGATAATTGGAAAAATTAATACTGCACAAGTGCTGTAAAAGAAATATGAATGAATGTGGAGACCTGAAGATGGAGCAGGCGTTTCTTCTGCGTTACAGAAGGAATAAAATTGCTCATGAAGTTTCACCTGTCTTCCTGAGGGATAAATAGGAGCTTGGCGAGCAGAGAATCGAAGTTAATTCTACAACACACATTTATAAAGTGGTGGTGATTATTTGCGGAATTGGAGCGCATGGTATACTGGGTGGAAAGATGTGCAGTAGTTAAAAAAAGACCGGGCTTTTGGTCTCAGGCTACGAAAGACAATTTATTCCAAATTACAGAGTTTAGATTTTGTCCCATGAGTGGTAGCAGCTAACAAAGACTTATCCAGAGCTGAGTAACATGGTTGTGTTTGATTTTTAGAAAGGTAACTCTGGCTGTTATGAAGTAGGAATAAATGTGGTCAGAGACATATAGATTATATAAAAATAGATGCCATAACTGATGGCAAATATAATAGCCCAGGAGTAAGATAGTGGTAGGTGACTAGCAGAAAAATTTTAAGGGAAAACAAAAATACTCTCATAGAATTAATAGAATGAAATTTAAGAATATAATAGAATTTAATTTGAAAAGCATGGGTTTTCTTGATGTGTGATCTGGAGGGCTACCTTTGTGTACAGAGTGCCAGGGGTAGACAGATGGACAGTGGGAAAACTTAATAATGGCCACGAAAGCTATCAGTACCTAAAGCCTGGAATTGTGAAAGGCACTTTGTATAGTAACAGAGACTTTGCACAAGTGATGAGATGAAGGATCTTGAGGTGAGGTGGTTATCCTGGATTATCTTAGTGGGCCCTAAATGTCATCACAAGTATCCTTTTAAGAGGGAGGCAGAAAGAGATTTGAAGACACAAGAAGGCAGTGAAGGAAGAAGAACCATGCCACACTGTTGACTTTAAAGATAAAGGAAGGGGACCAGAAGTCAAGGAAGTGACTCTAGAAATTAGAAAAGACAAAGGAACAGGCTGTCTCCTGGAGCCTCCCAGGGAGCCCACACTGTCACACTTCTTTGTCTTTATCAGTAGAAAGACCACATGGCTTCTTCGCACCCTCCATAATGAGGAGAAAATATTTGACTTCACATTCTAAGGTCTCTCTTATTAATAGTATTAATTCCAAGGCATGGCAATTTTAATAGAATGTGCCATATTTCACTCCTGAAATAAAAACATCAGGACTGTTGAACCTTTAACAAACATAAAAGAAACCCCATAGTTCTTCTCCTTGCTGGATTTTGACAGAACACACTAACAAACCAGTTCGAAGTCTAGTTTCTCACAGCAGAAGGTAATTTATCAAATGATTAGCATATTGGAAAGATGAATCATCTCTCTCATTTCTTGGACACTTTTCTAGGTAAATAATGAAGCAACAACTTAAAGTCAATTCTGCTTTGTAAGAAATCATTCATTCTGTCTGTTTTCCAAGGGAAAGACATGAAGTAACTTTGTGTTGACCAGATTGAATTAAAGCCCTTGGCAGTTTGTGCCCATTTCTCAACCTAGTAAAATGGACAAGCATTTTGGATGAATTCTTTCTGTAATAAACACACACACACACAGTTTTTAGCAGCCAGTAGACTACTAAATACTTCTTAAAGTCTCAGATTTTTAAAGAGGACGGAAATTTCAGCAAGAAATTCCAAGCCATAAATTGCTTCACAATCTTTACAATTCTACTATATAACGTATGTTCTGTTTTCACTTATGGTTCTATTTGTGTGTGTGTGCATATAAATATATATATATTTTAAAATATTCCTTCTCAAAAAATAAAAAAATCAAGTGACCAAGGAACGTATAAAGCAAATTGAATTGCCAATACACTTTGTAAGAGACCTGGTAATAATATAAATGTGAAAAAAGTAAGTGATAGCTAACAAAAAGTATAAAACTCATGTGGTAATCATGAGTAATTCAGACGGAGAATTCACTTTTTTGAAGTATTTTTTGTTTGTTTAATATTGCTTTCCTCATTTAAAATCAAGAACCAAAAGTTTGAATGATCCTTAGTTATCCTATGACTGTTCAGTTTATGCTGAGCTAATCTGCCAATTTACAAATATATCAACACATTTCCGTACGTGATCTGTAACATATGTAACGTTTTATACAAAAAGACCTGTAGGCAATAGATACTTTTATGTTCTTTTATGGTCAATACTATGATGGTCCTATTATTTGTTACGAGTATGAGGATAGTTTTATGCAGAATTCATTTCTATGAACTCAATTGTTATTAATGTTATTAATATAAACTTTCCATGTCCTTGCTTCTTAGGGAAAAAGGATAATTTTGTATTTCTTTGCATCATTCAAGAGCAAAGGATGAAGCTCACGTTGTGGTGAATTGTTTTCTAGTGCTGGCAACTGGGATAGGAAATTTCACAAACTTTTACCTTACCAAATATAAAATACTTTATCAACAAATGTCGAATAAAAATTATCACATTTGAATAATCTCAGTAGAAAGGAAACAAAAGTAAATATATTTATTACAATTTAAAATGACATTTGAAATTGACAAAATGTATTAATAACACAAAGCTGTAAAATATTTAACAATTCAATGAAATCAATTGAAAAAGTTGAGTGTTTTTAATGAATAAATAATACTGTGTAAACATTTAATTATTAAAAAAATAGATTAATTTCTTTCAGGGAAAAGAAGTCAGAGATATTAGAGACAGTAATTATCTCCAAATTAAATGGTAGAAATAAAAATGCATTTACAATTTACATGAATACGTGTTATTATTGTCTTATTTTAAAAACTCACTAGAGAACATTAGACTATTTTTTAATTTTAAACTACAAATGATTTATATGTAACCTTCAAATTTTTTTGAAAGTATCTATTTATTAAGAATCTGTATTAATAGTGATAATTATAAAATATAATGATTTATTGAGAAGTTACTAGATGTCAGGCTTTATGAAATCCATTTAATAACCGTTACTTCCTAAGTTTTTTAACAGAAAGTATTAGTCTTTTTTGCCTAAAAATAGGCAGTGCATTCATGCATATTTTAACTAATATGAAATGAGTATAATTAATATAATGTGTAATATGATACAACTTAAAATGAATAGAGGAATATTTTGCTCTTAGTCACTGGTGTTTTGTATATTTGTTGTAAATTATTAATTATTTGAGGAAATTTTGGTATAAAAGAGAAAAATCCTGTTGCCATCATCTGACAAGAGTGAACAGCAATAGTACTCTAAACATGTGGAAAGTGACCTGAAATCTGCTTAAAAATACCAATTTTTCTTTTCCTCTTGATAGGTTCCCATAGCTACAGATACTTAGAAATAGATGTGAGTTACCTCCTTCTTTACCACTTCACTACTGGGTTATAATAAAAAACAAGCTGGGCTGGATTATGCTATTGTTCTGGCATTATTACCTTAACGATTCCCCATTCTCTGTCCTTTGGTGGTCTCAGAAGTTACTTGCATTAGAATTTCCCTTAGGCACCAGTGACAATATTCTAGCCATTGGATTCATTTTCAGCATCTTTCAGTCAGGTAAATGAAAAACCTCTGAACGAGGAAAGGGGCACAGGATAATTCATTCCACCAGGACTGTCATTTCTATGGCCACAGACTCTAGGGCTCACTACACCCTGGTCATGAAGGAGTAAGGGATGTTTCTAAAATATTTAATCAGCCCATGTAGCTTGAACAGTAATTTCACTAATGAATTCCTATTTTTAACTTACATCATACTAACTAGAAAAGTGCCTGGTTTTGGTCAGAGATAAAGATAACTCATGGATGTGTGGTAACCATCTTTGGAATGTAGGCTTTCTTTCCTTTTTTTTAAGTATGCTTTTTGGTGAGGAAGATTGGCCCTGAGCTAACATCTGTTGCCAATCTTCCTCCTTTTTTTTCTCCCCAAAGCCCCAGTATATAGTTGTGTATCCTAGTTGCAAGTCATTCTAGTTCTTTTGTGTGGGATGCCACCACAGTACGGCTTGATGAACGGCGTGTAGGTCCATGCCCAGGATTGGTATGGGTGAACCCCAGGCCTCTAAAGTGGAGGGCGAGAGTTTAACCACTTGGCCACAGGACCAGCCCCTAGAATGTAGGCTGTCTGATCAGAATACCAACTTACCTCACCTAGCGAAAGAGTTTCTGCTAAAGGAAAACCGTTGTGGAGTAAACACAGAATAATACACACACACACACACACACACACACACACACACACACACACACACACTCACACACTCTCCTGTGCATATCACACAGTTCTGAGTATTTAAACTATTAAGCAACACTGTTCAAACAGACCGGGCATGCTAACACCACACCACAGAGACGTGTGTGATGGGAAGGCCAAGGGCACATAATTTTTCAGCCTCATTCAGCTAATTAAGATTAGAGAAATTTGTGGTTTTGCCACGAGTTTATTTACCACTTAAATCAGTTGATTTATTACAATAAATTTTTTCTTAAGTAATGTATTCAGGATTTGCTGTGCTTGTTCTATTTCCCTAATACAATTTAGGGTAACGATAAAGAAATAAACATTAAAATAAACATTACTACTCATATACCCAGTGGGATAGATATTCCATCTTGGAAACACCATATGCTGGCGTTTAGGCTGGGAATGAAGCCGGAGAACTAATGGTTTGGTCAGAGACACTTGGAGAGCAGGGGTGCTGATGAGAAGTCTTATTAAAAGTAGAGGAGCAAATTGACCAGAAATGAAGGGTTGAGAGAGATGAGAGTATCAGAGATGCTGCCAAAGGACGAGATGTCATGATGTGAGGTTTGGGAGGTTGCAAATGTCTTAGGGGAAATAAGAGCTAAGTTGTGGTTACACTTTTGGCTTGTGGTCATGCTTCACTGGAGGTGAAGACAAGGCATTCTGGGTTAATGGTTTTACAGTGCTCAGTGAGCGATGGAACAACACAATAATTATAATGCCACCTAAGCTGTAATGAATCTGAATATATAAGTTTACAGAAAAGCCCTTTGAAAAATCCATCCACCAAATAATCCTGTTCTTACAAGTTTTATAAACGAGAAGATAGGTTAAGCAATTTGCATAATGGCATGTGGGCGGATAACAGAATTTGGGTGATAACTCAAGCCCACTGAACACTAAAGTGGTATGGGTGGACTAGAGTGGGGAGAGGTTCAATGATGTAATGAAACAAATAGAATGTGTGAAAATGTCTCATAAATTCCTTTTGGACTTCTACCACTGCAATGAAGAGGCATGAATTTTTTTGGTACCGTTCCTACCTTGTAGTTGCCTCAGGGGTGCACAAGATAGCTCCCATGTACCTTTTAATTATTTTAAACAGAAATTTCATATATATATATATGAATCGGCAGGTATGGGAGAGAGTAATGGATTCCCGCTCACTTGTGTCAGATGATCACAACAGGACTTCTCTCACTTATGCCAAAATTTCTTTGAATAATTAATAATTTACAACAGTGAATGCATACAACACCATTGACCAACAACAAAATATTCCTTTGAGAAACATAGCTCTAAAAGATTACATCCTGAATTAATAGTTGAGAAATGCCAAATGTGAGAAGGTGTAGATTTATTTTGTGACATCTAAGATTTTGAGAGGCAGATTCGGATTTGTAGATGTAAGTTGAGTCACAATGTGGCTTTCCTGACAGCAGAAAAGAATTAAGAACAAACATTTAAATATTTTTGGAGGTATATTGGAAAAGACAAAGGTACATGAAAATCTCTGTTAGGTTACATGCAATGTCCATCAGTGAAGAAATCATGGACAGTAATTTAAGAAGGTACTGGGAAAAATTCTTCCAAAATTGTTTTTGTCTTAAAATTGAAAGATGATTGCTGAAAATTTTGCAAGAAAATGACTCTATGATATATGACTATAAAGTAGTAGGGATTCTATATACTACACACTCACAAATTAGTTTGATTATTAATTCTTAGAAATTTCCTCTCATTACAAATATTTATAGTAACAAGATACAAAGAAAACATATGGAAAACTCTTTGTAAACTTCAAACTGCAAGTCAAAATTTAGCCATTGGGGAACCTGCTTCCTTTCTTTATATGACAATGGCTACTGATTCTGTTCAACTGAAACACATCAAGACTAATTTCTCTTATGTGCTTTGTTGAATAAATATTAATTATTATGACATAATAAGACATTGCTCTCTGTGTGTTTTTTTTTTTTTAAAGATTTTATTTTTTCCTTTTTCTCCCCAAAGCCCCCCAGTACATAGTTGTGTATTCTTCGTTGTGGGTCCTTCTAGTTGTGGCATGTGGGATGCTGCCTCAGCGTGGTCTGATGAGCAGTGCCATGTCCGCGCCCAGGATTCGAACCAACGAAACACTGGGCCGCCTGCAGCGGAGCGCGCGAACTTAACCACTCCGCCACGGGGCCAGCCCTGCTCTCTGTGTGTTTTTAAAAACACATCTTGCCTCATGCACTGGTGTAAGGGACTGGAAACAAAGACAAACTTTTCCAGTGGCTCTTCTAAGAAAACTGTAAGCTGTAAACGACTTCCCGTGTTCCCAGCTGTCATTTCAGAACGTAACTTTGTTAAGCAGGAATTAACGAATCACCAGGAAGGCCTTAGACAGCTGGTGGGAATGCTTGGCACAATAGAGATTGTCCTTGTTAGCACCTGGCTCTTCTAGGAACTATAAATAAAGCAATAAAAAAATGTGATCCTCTTAATATTGAAAGAGTTAGTAGAAATCACCTAGTCCAAATTTATTGATTTAAAAATTAAGACCAGTTTTGACCACTTAGGTGAGTTGCTCAATAGCGTACAAGTAGTGGTATTCTAGAGGAGAATCGAATGTGCTAGAAAACTGAGTACAAAACAAGGAACTATATATTATCCTTCTCTGAAATGTTTCAGAAAAAGCCTGATGGGGAAAAGAAGTGATTTAGTCCATGGTGTGCTTGCATTGTCATTGTCATCTGATTTTCAGGCCAGAAAGTAATTGTCCAAACATCTAAACTGTTTGCAGCAGAATTGCATTCATATGCTGGCATATTCTTTATGTCTGTGATAGCCTCTCAGAAGATTATATTTTTTTGCGTTCTTAGGTGTTATATATGTCCTGGGACTAAAGCTCTGGGTAGTAGACTGTATCTCCAGTTTGCAAATTCAGTCAATATGGAAAGCAGAATTCAAGACGTAAGAAATGTGTTTAAATGGTACACACAGATGGCAGATGAGTTATTTTCCCATGGTAGCTATGTTATTACTACAGAACAAAATTCTGGTACTGGTAGCCTAAACCTTTTTATTCAAGTTTTAAACTCTTAAAAAAAACCCAAAAACAAAATACTGTTAATGACGAGGGAACTCTTTGGACAGGATCACAAATGGTTTACAAAGAAGGGCCATGAAATAAAGGAACTAAATTATAAAGAATGGAGGCTAATAGAAACTATAGGCCGAAAATATCACAGGAGACAAACAGCTGAGATTATTTGAAAGACTATCATATGAATTTTATTGGTAGATTGACTAGAATATAGGAAATAAAGCTAGTGGAAATTTGCATTTAATGCCATTTCCTCATTTAGAATAGGCACTAAAATTCTAATTTACTTCTTATTACTAACAAAAATCTTTACATAAAATCAATGACTATGTTTCTTAGAGGTTTATATTTACTTTAGAAGGTGTTTTAAAAGGTCAATATAGGTTGACATACTCTATGAATGTCCACATCCGACATGTGACTTTTCATTCTCTTCATAGATTTATACTACATTTTCCCAAATTAGAGAAATTGTGTTTTCCTAAACCGGTTCTGCCTTGAAAGCATCACTCAATTTAACACGTATTTTTATTGCCTTATTTCCAAATTTGTTCAATCAAATTCCGTATTTATAACTTTTTACAGAAATTGTTTTTAAATACTCCATTAAGTTTCTGTCAGAATAATACATATTATTTCACTTTAGATTTAAAGCCCCAAGATAAATTATTTTCTCCAGCTGAAAGAAATCTTATTAGCAAAGTTTTGTTTGTTTGTTTTAAGAATAAAGATTACCACATTTATGTCTAATCCTAAGTATCATTACATCCAGTATTTGGCAATAATTGTGCTTATGGCCGATACTATAATTCTTTATAGATTAAAATGAACACAGGATATATTTTAGTAAGATGAATTTTGTGGCTAAGAATTGAATATAATGATCTCCATATGTTAACACTTTTCATAATGGAACCAATCCTATTTTTTTTTATTGAGATTTTCAATCCTCATTTATAGAACTGATGTTAGTTGATTGTAACAGAAATGTTATTTAAAAGAATTCTAAAAGATATTTTTTCTTGTCAGGAAATTGAGATGGTTAAATATTTAGAAATTATAAACAAAATATTCTCCATGACGATATTATTACCAATTAATATCATATATATTTCATGCTCTAACATCCATTCTTTCAGTCGAATGTAAGATGGAATTCCAGATACTGATGATAATTGACAAACAAAACATATTGAATCCTTGACCTCTTAGCATTTATATTTACAAGTTAGAGAAATACACAATAAAATAAGTAAGATATTTTAAAACATGGTAAGTACTAGGCAGAAAATAGAATATGTATATAAATAATTAATATACTTTAAAAGTATCATAAAAGATAAAATAGTAATTGTGGGAAAAGAAAGGGTACCAGAGGGGATGATCCAGGCTTCAGGTAGAAGGTGGCATTTGTTTTGACCTAGCGGGAAGGACAAAATTGGAGACGTTGGTGCAGAGGTTGGGGGGCTGGGTGGTCAGCAAAGGCGGTCCAGGTGGAAGAATGTCAGAGCAGCAGGAATCAGAGAGAAGAGGAGTTCGGATTACCTGGACAAGTCACGGGAGAAGAGAGCATTTTAGCTAAAATTTGCTGGTATCTTACCGTGAGTGGGATATCACAGAAAGTTCTGCATGAAGTACTCATTTAATCCTCACACCCTCCTCCTCAGATATCATTACTTCTGATGTTCCTTGAGATTAAGTAATATGCTTACATTTATATAGCTAAGAATTCATGGAGCTTGAGCTTAAATCCTGGCTATCTGTCACCAAGTCCCCACAAGCTCAAACACTGCAGTAAGTTCTCAGGTTTTGGTTTGCTTAAAATTGTGTTTATTCTCCTTTCCCAATTGAAGAGTATGTTTGCTGGGCTCGGACTTTGAGGTAGGCAGTTATTTTCTTTCACTCCATTAGAGTACCGGTCTACTGGATTCTTGCTTCTTCCACTATTGGGAAGTGAAGTTGTCAGTCTTGACGTCCCTTTGAAGAGAATGTGTCTTTGTTCTTTGGCTACTTTTAAGCTTTACTCTGTCCTTCATCATCAGCAGTTTTACCCTAGATAAGGTTTTCTTTGTACTTATCCAGCATAGGTCTGTAGACCTTTCTAAATCTGTGATTACTGTCTTTTGTTATCTTTGGACAATTCTCAGGTAGTAAATTTTCAAATAGTGCTCTTCTTTGATCTCTCTCTCTCCTCTTTTCTTGGTACTCCAATTAAACATATATTAGTTCTTTTCATTATTTTCTTTTCTGACTTCTCTACTCCTTTTTCTTTATGTACTTCCATCTGGATATTTACTAGTAATCCTCTCTGCTGAGATATCTGCTATTAAAATAATGGATTAAATTATTAAATTTCAATTATTTTTTTCAAATCCACAGTACGTGACTCTTTTATAGCAGGTTTCTAGTGAAATTCCTTATCTTGCCTTCTATATGTTTGAACATATTAATCATGGTTCTTTTAAAATATCCAATAACCATAATATCTAGATGATATATTTCTGTTGTCTGTTTTTCTTTTGTTTGTGTCATCAGTATTCTTTTCATTTTTCATTGAATATCAGACATTTTGTGTCAAACATTGAAAAGCTCTGCCTAATGTTAACTTTCTCCAGGGAGCACTTACTTTTCTCTGGCAGGTCGATAGAGTACAAGTAAATAACTTCATTTTAGTTGAGTGGGGTTTTAGCATTTTCCAAGTCGGGTGTTTTGCTGGTTTCTCCTTACCTCTGGATTTTTGCCCTTCCAGGTCTCAACAGAAAGCCGGAAATGATTAGCAGCACCATTCCATTTTTCAGGCCCTAAACTCCAGCCTCTATCTCTCCTGCACCACAGGACTCCTGAAGCTTTTCAGTTCCTTTTAGACGCTTTCTGCCTATGTTGAGTAGTTTCACACTAGCGAACGAATTTCTCCAAAAGACTGCTCATCAAGGTTTGGGCTTACTTCTCTGCTCTTCCCTCCACGGGCCTAGGTCCTTGGCAAAGCTGAATGCCAATATTTTCTGTCCCTTCCAGGGAGATAGCTGTAAGCTCCAGCTCCTGCTTTCTGCTTTGCTTCTACTTACCTGAATTTCAATTTAAACAGGCAAATGTCCCGGCACTGAAAGCAGAGGCCAATGTGATCTTACCTTAGTTTGCTTCCCTTCTCTCCAACATTTAGGAGATTCATGCTGCCTTGGTTGTTGAGAATTCAACAAGTTTTTTTTATGATTCAGTTCCTCAAGTTGTTTTTGGTAAAATGATATTTGGCAGGATTTTGTTTGTTTGCTTGTTTCTTTGGTAAATAGCTTTTGTTAATATGAGGACATGCCCATTAAGTTCTCATTTGCTAAGAGAATTTTCATGAATGTATGTTGAATTTTATAATATTTTTTCTACATCTGAGATGACCAAACCATTTTTTCCTGTTTTAATAGATTTTCTTGTGTTGAAGCATACTTCTAATTTCTGTAGGGGGGAAGAAACACAAAAAACTACCAGTTTATAATAGAATATATTTGAAGGCATTGTTAGATTCAATTAGTTAAATTTAGTTTTTTCAGTTTTACTTTTTTGATTGTAAGTGAGATTGGCTGAGTTTGCATTTCTTGTTATATCCTTGCCAGATTTTGGTATCTAGGTTTTACTAATCCCAAAAAATAACTTGAGCAGTTTCCCCTTCTTTTCTGTTTTCTTCACCTTATGACATGAGAGGGGAACTAAAAATTTGGAAGTAATCTTATTTTAGTCTAAGCGAGCCTACCGTCAGTCTGCCTCTTCTGGCCCGTTTTAAAACGCCTACCTGTTTAATAAGAGTTTCTATTTCTTCTTGATCAATTTTTCTAATTTGTATTTTGTGAAATTTGTCTACTTCATCTAAGTTTCTGTCTTGTAATTGATGTGTTACTAGATTTTCTTACTCCCCATCTTTCTTCTGTTTTCCTAGTCTGATAATCTTTATCTTTCAATGTGTAGCTTAAATTGTTCTTAAAAAGAAATAATCTAGAGCTGGATAATTCTCATCCAGTTGCAGTACTTTCTGCATTACACCTTGACCTTGTCAGATCTAGGCCGGTATGCCTAGAGCTAATGGCTGCTATTGCCTAGAGGTAATTATTTTTCACTAGGCTAAGCATGTTATGGTCATTACTGCATGCAGTGCTCAAAATAAGCTTATGAAGTAGTTATTATTGGTACTTTACATATGAAGGCATCTGAGGCTTAGAGAACTTAAATAGATTACTTGGATAAATTAAGTAGGTTAGTGGATGTGGTGGGCAGAGTTATAAGATAGTCTGAAGATTCCCACCTCCTACTGTATATGCCCTGTAAAATCCCCTCCCCTTGAACAGGAGTAAGACCACTGAGTGTGATGGGATATTGCTCCCATGGTTATGATACATTATATTGAAAAAGGGATTTTACTGATGGAACTAAGGTCCCTAATCAGTTGACTGATTTATCCAATATAATATTATCCTGGATGGGCCTGACTTAATTAGATGGTCCCTTAAAAAAGCCAAGTGGCAGCAGGAGATGCTCTCCTGTTAGCCTTGAAGAAGCAAACTGCCATGCTATAAGAAGAGGAGAGCATCTGGCGAGGACCTAAAAACAGTCTCTGGAGGCTGTAAGTCACCCTTGCCTGACAGCTAGCGAGGAAACAGAGGCTTAGGCCTTATAGCCACGATGAGATGGATTTTGCTGAGAACCACTGAGTTTGGAAAAGGACCCCAAGCCTCAGAGGAGATCCCACCCCAGTCAATACGTTGGCTTCAGCCTGGTGAGACTCTTAGCAAAGGATTTGAATGATCCATACCTGGACACTGAACCACAGAAACTGTGAGATAGTAAATTTATGTTGTTTAAAGCTGCTAAATGTGTGGTAATTTGTTACATACCAACGGAAAATTAAGATACTAAGCATGTCTAGAAATCTAACAAGCAACAAAGCTGGTGTTGAAATTTCATCTCTCAGAGTTCGCAATTCAATTCAGAATTACGCTATCCTTCTTATTTTGTTGTATCTGCTGCTGAGCACAGATTTAAACCATGTGGCCGTTGACCTGATAGACTGAGTGCTATCTAATAGTTCACCCTCCTACACTGATCAAACCTGACTGCTCTGTTGTCTCACTGGCCGTGCAGTTCGCTGTGCTTGGTCTGTATCACTTTCTAGCATCTTCTGTCTTCCCTGTCTCCTTCTTACCTGTATATTTTCAAACTGTGGAAAGTATTTAACCTAAATTTGGCAGGAAGAGGAATGTCTGCTTTGCGTTAAGGGGTAAAAATGATGTAGCCCCAACCTCATACATCATGCAAAATTTACTCATTTTAGTAAAGATATTTTAAATACATTTTTCCCTCTTGGCAAACTAGCTCAAAATATTATTACTTAATTATTTAATGCGGAGGTAATGTGGTTTAAAAATAGTATTTTACCTTTAACTATTATTTTAAATTACTGGAATTAATTAACTTTGCAGTGTTGAATGGGAAAGTGCTTTGCACTAAGAATACCTAAATTCAGAGAAATGCTTCTGAACCAAGCAGGCAACACATGAATAGAAATACCTGAACTCTGGGTTATTTCTAGTTAATATTCATTTCTGTTCTTGTCAACATTTATGGTTTTAATGTTTAATGTTAGAATAAAAGCTATTTCCTTCATCCTTTTATGTTTCCTTTTTATACGTATTCCATCACATCTAGAGATCACTGCTGTGGTACCTGACACTGTAATGACAGTTATACCATTAAATTCATGATAAATTTCTAGTAATTATTAAGTCATCAAGAACACCCATAGTTATTAGCTTTTAAGGAATATATGCTTTTAATGGGAAAGAAATTTGATTGGCCTTTTGACTCACTCACTAAATTGTTTTCAAATTATTACTGAGATGTCAAAATAAAAACCAGCAGTAAACTTAAGCTCTTGGCTTTACAGAAATGACTCAAACCTCTCAGAAAGTGAATTGTTGGAGCATAACTAAAGGGTACCTCAACTTTTCCCACAGATTTCATGCCTATCCATTCTACTCTGCCCTGGTGTCCATCCCTGAATTGGGTATTTTCTCCATTCACTACGAGAGACACTTGACTTGCTTATGTAGAATTGCTTCTATTTTAAATAGCATATTCATAAAACAAAATGTAACCATTACATTCGATTTTCTTTTAAGTCCTCTTTTAATGCTTACAAAAAGAAAAGGAAAAACAATAAGCCAAAAACAATCAATGAAACCTGGGATGTTACCACACTCGTTGAGGAAGTTAACAATGTAGGCGGAACAATGCGTGAGAAAATTGCTGCTATAACCCAGCAAACCATGAGTACCATTAATGAGCACTCTGAGTGGAGGATTAACACATGGCAGGAATAAAGCCCATTGTGGACGACATGGTGGCTCTCATCCCTTTGCTTTTCAGTTGTTCACGAGACACAGCAAACCAAGCAGCCCTATTAAACCAAAGCAGAATTACTCAGTGGCACTTCTCATACATTTGAATTGTTGTAACCTAAATGCACATACAAGGAGCATAAATTTATTTGTTTCTCTGGCTAATATGTTGTTTGGCTATAATGTTTGAAACAAGTTTGGTATCCACCTCTAGCCAACATATAGAATTATTTTGAAATCTGTTTTGGGTGCTAAATTCAGCTTTTACATTAGTTTTCCTATAATGTTTATTCTTTTTCATTTGTTCAACCAACATGTATTAAGCATCTGCTGGGTACCAGGCCTCCTCAGGGTGCTGGGATGTATTAAACTAGAATGTCCTCTAATCTCAGGGAACTCCTGCTCCTCATGTCTACGTGTATAACCACATAGACTTCTTAACTCTATTCACAAGTGGAGAAACCAGATTGACATCACCTAGCACAGTTCTATTCAGTAGAAATGTAATGAGACCTATGTGTATGATTTAAATTTTCTAGCAGCCACATTAAAAAAGAATGAAAGGAAACAGGTAAAATTAATTTCAATAATATATTTTGTTTAATACTTCATATCTGAATTATTACCATTACAACATGTAAGTAATAAAATTATTAGTAAGATGCTTTACATTCTTTTTTTCACACTAAGTCTTCAAAATCCACTGTGTATTCTATACTTCCATCAATCTCAGCTGGGATCAGCCACATTTCAAGATTCTGTGGCCACATGAGGCTAGTGGCTGCTGTATCGAACAGTGAAGATCAAGATAACAGCTAACAGTGATTCTAGTATTTTTCATAATGCTAAATCCAGAATCTCTAAATGTAAGAGCCCAAATTCTACTTTTTTGATGAGTCCTATTCTTCAAAAATATTTTTAACATACAAATTATTGCCCCACAGTATTTTGAGGTATATTTTTGTTTGTTTGCTCAATCCTAGGAAAGTAAAATTTATATTGTTATAGGCTAATTTTATACTTTAGAAACAAATGTGCAGAATTTTACAATTTTAATTGACTAACAGTACTGAATTTACATAGGTTAATCATTTGTAAGTTATACCACAAAGCGATCAGGAGGGTTTTCTTTGTTGTAGTTATATTTTTTAAATTGTGAGCTAGTTTCTGAGTTGCATATTGAGTTATTTAGCTTTATACAATCACTAGCCATCATATTACTAATATATTATTTTCATATTAAGATATTTAACAAATCCAATAGTTCTGTACTGTGAGCAAATACACAAATATTTTAATATCTTATGTAGATTTTATCAATATGCTGCAAATTTTTATTGGATTAGATGCTAACGAATTCTGTTCACTCAGTTTTTAAACTGTGACAAAAGTGATTTTGGGGAAGTATTCACATTCTATAAAAATTGAAAAAAGCATAAATTGACTGAAAGACCAAAATAGCCAGGAGTAATATCTGGATTTTAGGCTTAATAGTAAGAAATAACCTAAAGGTTGTGTAATTTTCGTATTCCCTCAGAGTTACCAGTGTGTGTACCTGTCTAGTTGGAAAGGAAATTTTTATGAAGAATCCAATGACTGCAAAACGAATCCTTGTAAGAACAATTCCACCTGTACTGACCTTTACAACAGCTACCGGTGAGTAATATATTTATCGTTTTCTTCGTGAAATTACTTGGAGTGCTCAAGGTCCTTGGGATGTACCCAGACATCATTTTCACTTTACATCCATTTAATTAAAACAACTATGCCAAAATGAAGAACCATTTTCTGACAAGGTGGTGTCACATTCATTTGAAATTTGCAAATACCAAAGTCCAGATGCCCAGTCAAAACAGAAATAAACACGTTAAAACAGAGTAAAATGGTGGTTGCCAGGGGCTGGGGATCGGGGAATAAGAGAGATGTGGTTTAAGGGTACAAACATGCAACTAGTAGATAAATAAGTCCTGGAGAGCTAATGCATAGCAGTGATAATAGGCAATATTGTATTATAATCATCAAACTTGCTACGAGACTAGATCTTAATTATTCCCACCACAAAAAAGAAATTATTATGTGACCTAATAGAGATGCTAACTCTTGCTACAGTGGCAGTCATGTTGCAATCTATAAATGTATCCAATAAACATGTTGTTCACCTTGAATTTACCCAATGTTGTGTGTCAAACGTATTTCAATTAAAAAAAGGAATAAACAGGGGCCGGCCCCATAGCCTAATGGTTAAATTTGGTGCCTTCTGCTTTGGCGGCCTGGGTTCAGTTCTGGGGCACAGACCTATGCTACTCGTTGGCAGCCATGCTGTGGTGGTAACTCATATACAAAACAGAGGAAGACTGGCACAGATGTTAGCTTCTCAGAAAAAAAAAAACAAGGAATAAACAAATTTTAACTTGGAAATGCAATTTTCAGATGTGGAACATGTTACAAATGCATTTACTTCTTCAAAATATACATTTGCCATCTCAGTGTTGTTTGGACCATTCCACGCAAAATAAGTGCCACAATATGACTCCTTAGAGCATTAAAACTCCATTTTATGGAGTCCTTATAACTCCATTGCATTAAAATTTTCAGTTTATTACCTAGAGATTATCAAGAGTGTGGATTATTTTAGTTAAATTATTGGTACATTTTACAGCATTAATTATCCACATCTTTCACAATCTAATCATATTAATTAGTTTTTAGATGAGAGGTCCATAAAGATTAAACGAACACAAATAGATGATTATTTTTCTAAGGATAAATCAAAATGATTTCAGGCTGTCCTCCAAAATAACTCACACACTTTCTTTTGTCTTGTGATTATCATTGAGAATTCTGGATCATCTCAAACACGTAAGGATTTTTACAAATGTTCCTCACTTTCATGATTAAAATGGGATATAAGACCCAGACTGGTCAATAGTAGGCAGGTTATTTCATTAAAAGAAAATTCTGAAATAGCTTGCAATAGTTGGATTGATTTGTCAATAACAATAATTAAAAATGCATAATCTTGGTAATATAGAAAAACTTATAATGCCAATAGTTCACATTTGTTTAAAATATGCAAAAATGCGAAAACCCAGAGCTATTTTTTGTGACATTATCAATTATTAAAATTGATATATCACCAAAAATTAACATTAACTGCCTCTCTATCTCTGTAGTGAGAGAAATAATCAACTTTTGTTGGGCTAGGAAAAAGTTCTTTGTAGTGTTCTATGTTTGTTTTGTTTTCCCTAAATAACTCTATTAGCTATAACCTATAATATATAATAGTCTTTTTCAGAGTCTTTTTCAGAGACTCTGATATATACTTTTTAACATTCAACTCTTTCTTTAATCCCTAAAGATAATTTGTTTATGCATTTGCATATGTGTGTACTCACACTGTCAGTTGGCTCCAGACAAACATGAGCAAGAGCACACTTGTTGAACAAGTTGGGTTTCTAACTCATTCCGAGAGTGAGAACAGGCACCGTGTGAATCCATGGGCACCTCAGTGAAAGAGTGCTGGAAACAACTGAGAGGTTGGAGCTTGTGACACACTTTTGGTGAGGGTTTAAGAAAGTGAGGCTTTGGCCTGGATAGGATATTTTCAGGAAGTGGAAAGACTTCTATGATTGGCTTCATCATAAATCTTACCTTGAAGGGTGGAAGATTAGACAGAGGTGAGAGCCAAACTTTTAAAGATGCAGCGCTTACTCATACTAGCCATGAGAGGGAAATGTTGGCTATTCTCATGGCTTAGATAATGTTCATGTTTTTGTCTGTATTAGGATACGATTCTGGAGTCAGTTTGTTTTTATTATGATTCATCAGGGTCACAGAGTAGCCTTGCCTCATTTTGATGTTCTGTGAAATTGTTAAATGTTCAGCAGGAGAACCCCAAGATCTAACTGTAAACCCAGCTTGTAGTACCTGGCCAGCTCCTGGCTATCCTGGATGTTGGCTGCTTTCTCTTTGCCCAGATGCAGTCTCAGTCATATGTATGGAGAAAAAAATATGTGTGTGTATGTGAAATATATCACGTATGTTTATCCACCTATTAGTCCAAAATATGTTATTCTTATGATGTATAATCAGGCAGAGCAAGAGGACTCAAATGGTGCTTTATTATCCAACATGATAGTACTTTGATTTAGATAAAGATATTGCTCTTTTATACAGAGATCTTAAAGATCTAAAACAAAACAAGCAACAAAGTCTATCAGGCTTAATTAAAATACACTTTATTTTAGCATTCATAAGACATAATCAGTCTTCCTAGATAACTCTGAAACCACTAATTGTGAACACATAATGACTTAAATTTATAAATGTGTCAGAAGACTTTGCCACTTAAATGAACACAAACTCTGTCATTTTATCGTTCCTCAGATTTCTGGTAGATTACTGATTTTATTTCAAAAGATACTGTTATATGTTTTTCTAGATATAAAAATAGAAGTCCAACTGAAGTAGGCTTTCTGATTGTGTTTCATCTTTCTGATTTTAAAGATAATACATTAATATAAATGTTATATTAACATTGGCTTTACTAGATTGTAAGGAGAGGAGAGAATTCGTTAAATACACTGTCAATGAGGTGAGCATAGTTCATACGTCACGTGAGTTATATATAAACATGATGACGCACTACTTAGGAATTTCGTTACCAAATTATCTTTTTTATAATAACTTTATTGAGACGTAATTTGTTTACTGTACAATTCCCTCTTTTAAAGAGTACAATTCAAGAGTTTTTAATACATTCACAGAGAAATGAAACCATTACCGTTATCTTATTTTAGATATTTTCATCGCTCCAAGAGAAACCCATACCTGATAGCAGTCCCTCCCCATCCCTGTTCCTTTTCTGCCTCTATGGATTTGCCTGTTCTGGACATTTCATATAAATAGAATCATGCAGTATGTAGTCTTTTGTGCTTGGCTTATCACACTTACTATATGTTTTCAAGGTTTATGTTGCACCAGCTATCAATGCTTCATTCTTTTATATGGACAAATGATATTATATTGTATGATTATAAAACATTTGTTTATCTATTCACTTGGTGGAAATTTAAGTTGCTTCTATTTTTTTACTATTACAAATAATGCTGCTGTAAATATTCCTGCACAAGGATGCGTATTGACAATATTTCTAATTCTTTTGTGTATATAACTAGTAGTGGAGTTGCTGGTCATATGGTAACTCTATGTTTAACTTCCAGAGGAACTTTCAAACCCTTTCCCAGAGTGGATGCACTATTTTATAGTCCCACCAGCAATGTAGGAGAATGTCAGTTTCTCCACACCCTTGTCAATACTTATTGATGGCTGTCTTTTTATTTTAGGTGTCCTAGTGGGTATAAAGTGGTATCTCAATGTGCATTTGATTTGCATTTCCTTAAGGACTAATGATGTTAACCATCTTATGAAGTGTCATTTTAAGATGTGCTTTGTGGCTATGTGCACATGTTCTTTGGAGAAATATTTCTTTAAATTTTTGCACAACTGGGAATTGGGTTGTCTTTTTATTATTGATTTGTAAGAATTTTTATATATTTTGAATGCAAGTTATCCAGATATCCATATCTGCTTATCAGATGCAATTTGCAAATATTTCCTCCCATTCTGTGGATTATGTTTTGACTTTCTTTATGGTGCCCTTTGAAGTACAATTTTAATTTTGATGAAGATCAATTAATCTATGTTTTCTTTTGTCACTTCTGCATTTGGTGTCATAACTAAGAAACTGTTGCCTAACCCAAGGTTTCAAAGATTTATTCTTATATTTTCTTCTAACAGTTTTATAGTTTTATCTCATATTTTTGTAAAATCCCTTTTAAGTTAATTAATTTTTGTGTACGGCATGAGGTACTGGTCCAAACTTTTTTTTTTGCATGTAGATATCCAGTTGTCCCAGGACCATTTCTTGAAAAGACTGTTTTTTCCGCATTAAAATGTCTTGGCACTCTTTCTTAAAATCATTTGAACAAAAATGTGAGAGATTGTTTCTGGACTGTTAAATCTATTCCATTGATCTGTATCTATTCTTGTTCTGGTACCTCTCTCTATTGTTGTAGGTTTTAGTAATGTCGAAATTAGGAAGTAAGTATATCTCTAACTTTTTTTTTTTCTATTTCAAGATTGTTTTGGCTCTGTCAAGACCTTTGCATTTCAATATGAAATTTAGTATCAGCTTGCCAATTTCTGCAAAAAAAGGCAACTGGGATTTTGATGGAGATTACATTGAATCTGGAGATTAATTTGAAAAATATCTCTATATTAGTAATAATGAGTCTTGCAATACACATTCACCGAATGTCTTTTCCATTTATTTGAGACTTCCTTAATTTTTTTCAACCATGCTTTATACTTTTTAATGTACAAGTGTTGCATTTCTTTGTTAAATTTATTTTTAAGATTTGATTCATTTTGATGTTATTGTAAATGAAATTGTTCTATTCATGTCATTTTTTGGATTTTTCTTTTCTTGTCTACAGAAATATCACTGATTTTTGTATATTGACCATGTATTCTGCAACCTTTGTGATCTCAGTTATGCTAATAAGTTTTTGTGGATTCTTTAGGATATTCCATATGATTATAGAGATAGTTTTACCTCTACCTTTCCAATCTGGATGTCTTTTTTCTTTTTCATGCCTCATTATCCTGAATAAACCTCCAGGACAATGTTGAATAGAAGTGACAAGACTGAACAAACCTGTCTTGTTCCTGAGCTTAAAAGAAAATCATGCAGTCTTTCATCAATGAGTATGATATTAGCTGTGGATTTTTCATTGGTGTACCTTATCACATTCTGGAAGTTCCCTTCTTTTTATGAAAACATGTTGAATATTATCAAATGCTTTTATTGCATTTATTAGTATTTGAGTTTGCCCTCTATTCCATTAATATGGCGCATTACATTCACTGATTTTATGATTTTAAACCAACCTTGCATTTTTAGTATAAATTCCAATTGTTATGGTGTATAATCTTTTTTTATATGTTATTGAATCCAGTTTGTTAGGATTATGTTGAGCAAATTTCTATATTGATGAGATCTTGGTCTGCAGTTTTCTTTTTTGTGTATGTGTGATATCTTTGGCTGTTTTGGCATCAGAGTAATTTTGTTCACAGAGAATATGTTGAGAGCTGTCCTGTCATCTTTTTGAAGAGTTATAGAAGGATTGGTTTAATTATTCTTTAAATTTTTGGTTAAGTTTACTGGTAAAACCATCTGGTCCTAGGCTTATTTTGTGGGAAAGTTTAAATTACCAATTGAGTGTCTCTGCTTATTGTAACTCTATTCAGATTTTCTATTTATTCTTGAGTCAGTTGAGGGAGTTTTTGTCTTTCTAGGAATTTGTCCGCTTCATTTCGGTTGTCTAATTGGTCGCCATATAATTGTTCTTAGTATTCCCTTAGAATCCCTTTTATTTCAGTAAGGTTGTAAAAATTTCTTCTCTTTCAGTTTCTGATTCTGGTATTTTGCGTCTTCTCTATTTTTTTCTTGGTCAGTTTAGTTCAGTGTTTGTCTTTTCAAAACCCCAACTTTGAGTTTCATTGTTTATCTCTATTTTTTTAATTTTCTCTTTCATTAATCTCATTATCTCCTTCCTTCTACTTCTTCTGGATTTAGTTATCTCTCTTTCTACTTTCATAAGGTGGATGGTTACATTGTTGATTTTAGATCTCTCTTCCTTTTTAATATTTTTACAGCTATAAATTTCACTCTAAGCACTCCTTTAGCAGCATCTCATAATTTTTTGGTATCTTGTGTATTTATTTTCTTTCATCTCAAAATGTTTTCTAATTTCCCAAGTGATTTCTTCTTTGGCTCATTGGTTATTTAGGAGTGTATTGCTCAACTTCCACATATTTGTGAATTCCCCAGATTTCCTTCTTATATTCATTCCTACTTTGATTTCATTCTGGTCATAAAACATATTTTGTATGAGCTTAATCCTCTTAAATTTACTGAGGAGTGTTTTATAGCCTCACATATGGCTATAATGGAGAATGTTCCATATGCACTTGAGAAGAATGTGGATCCTGCTGTCGTTGGGTGAAGTGTTCTATAGCCGTCTGGTAGGTCTAGTGGTTTGTAATGTTGAGCAAGTCTTCTGTATCCTTGTTATCTTCTGACGATTTGTTCTATCCGTTATAGAAAATGGGATATTGAAGTTTGCAAATATTGTTGTTTATTTTTTCAATCTGTCACTTTTTGCTTCATTTCATTGGGGCTCAATTTTCAGATGTATATTTGATAGTAATTGTTAGATCTTCCTGATGGGCTTAAATGTTTGTAATTACAAAATGTCCATCTTTGTCTCTAGTAACCTTTTCTTTATCTTAAAGCCTATTTTGTCTGATATTATTATAGCTGCCTCAGGTCTCTTTTGTGTTATAGATTACACAGTATGTATTTTTCTATTCTTTTATTACCCCAATCTATTTGTGATTTAGCATATAAAGTTTGTCTCATGTAGACAGCATATATTAGATGATTTTTTAAAATCCACTCTGGAATCTCTACCTTTTGAATAGGGTGTTTACTCAATGGATTTAATGTAATTACTGATAAGATAGGCTTTCCATCTGCTATCTTCCTACCTTTTTTGTGTAAGTCATGTCTTCTTTTGTTCCTCTATTCCCTCATTATTGATGTCTTTTGTGATAAATAGGTTTTTTTCCGGTATTAAACTTTAATTTGCTTTTTACTTTTACTATATATATGTTCACTTATTTTCTTAGTAGTTGTACTGTAGATTACAGTTAACCTCTTAATTTAAAGCAACCTACATCATGTTAGTGCCAACTTAATTTCAGTAGTAGACAAAAACTTTGCTCCACTATTGCTCCATTCCCTTCCACCTCCTTTAGGATATTATAAATTATAAACCCACCAACAAAGTTTTGTAGTTATTGCTTTATTCACTGTCTTTTAAGTCAGATAGGAAAAGAGTAATAAACAAAACTACATTTATACTGTCTTTTATATTTACCTATATAGTTACTATTACTGGTGCTTTTTATTTTTGTGTGTGAATGCAAATTACTGTCTAGTGACTTTTCATTTTAGTCTAAAGGACTCCCTTTAATATTTCTTGAAGGTCAAGTCTGCTGGTGATAAATTCTCTCAGTTCTTGTTTATCTGGGAATGCCTTAATTTCTCCTTAATTTAAAGGATAGCTTTAAGACATATAAAGTTCTTGTTTGACAGTATTTTTCCTTCGGCACTTCAAATACATCACATCACTGCCTTCTGGCCTATGTGGTTTTTGGTAATTGATTGCTAATCTTACTGAGGATCCCTTGTACATAATGAGTCACTTTTCTCCTGAGGCTACCAGAATTCTCTCTTTGTCTTTTGATGTGTTGATTATATGTAATTAGCTTTTTATCTCTTTGAGTTTATTCTATTTGGAATTCATTGAGCTTCCTGGGTGTGTCAATTAATGTTTTTCATCAAATTTGCAAAATTTTGACTATTATTTCTTCAAATATTTGATTTCTTTTTCTCTATCTCTTCTGAATCTGGAACTGTTACACGTGTGTTAATGTACTTGATGGTGTCCCACACTTCTCTGAGGCTCTGTTTATTTTTCTGTATTATTTCTTTCTGATCTTCAGGTGCAATAATTTAATTGATTTATCTTCAAATTCACTACTTCCTTCTTGTACGTACTTAAATCTGATGTTGTGACCCTCTAGTCATTTTTTTCTTTTTGAGGAAAAGTAGCCCTGAGCTAACCTCTGCTGCTAATCCTTCTCTCTTTTTGCTGAGGAAGATTGGCCCTGAGCGAACATCCACGCCCATCTTCCTCTAGTTTATGTGTGGGATGACTGCCACAGCACAGCTTGATGAGTGGTATTTACGTCTGTGTGGGGGATCCAAACCAGTGAAGCCCAGGCCGCTGAAGGGGAGCACGTGAACTTAACTTCTATATCACTGGGCCAGCCCTTCTAGTGATTTTTTTAATTTCATGTTTTGTACTTTTCAACTCTATAATTTCTATTGGTTTCTTGTTTGTAATTTATATCTCTTTATTGATATTCTCAATTTGGTAAGACTTCAATCTCATACATTCCTTAATTATTCAGATACGGTTTTTGTTTTTCTTTGAGCATATTTATTACAGCTGATTTAGTATTGTTGTCAAGCAGGTCCAATATCCAGTCCTCCTCAGAGACAGTTTCTGTGGATTACATTTATTCCTGTGCCTGAAACACTTTCTCTCTTTGTATCACTCATAATTTTTTCTGAACACTTGACCTTTTAAATAATATAATGCGGCAAATCTGGAAATCAGATCCTACTTCTTCCCAGTTTTTACCATATTTTGTTTGTGTTTTGTTTTGGTATTGTTAGTTTAGTTAGTATTGTTGGTTTAGTGATTTTCTTGGAATAATAAATAATTATTTATTCTTTGTCACGTGCACTGTTATTGTCTCTGCCCAGCACCTAGTGGTCAGCTAATGATTTCACAGAGATTTTCTTAATCTCCTTGAACTAAGTCGTCTCCAGCCTTTCCTGAGGGACTCGGTGTGAGGCATGCCTTCACCACTCAGCCAGGCACCTTACAACTCTATCTTATTCTTCACTACCTGCTTGCACAGAGCCTCAAGGTCAGTCATTGATAAGAGATTAAGGTCTTTTCATATGTTTCTTAGGAGTGTGCACAGACTTTCATCTTGTTTTGTCTTCTAGTTTCCCAGGAATATGAGTAGATTTTCAAAGACCCTTATGAACATCTCATTCCCCACTTCTTTCCTGTAAGTATACTGCTCAGTCTCTTGTTAGCCTCAACTAAAATCATCACCTCAAGCAGCTGCAAGGTTAAGCAATTGCCATTGATTGTTTTAAATAAATGCCCTTTATGTAGGGCTGTTTGAACAGTTAGGTTTGAGTCAGGTCAAATAAAGTCAATTCCTGAGAATGAAACATTTCAGAGAGCTGCCAGACCAATGAAACAGTGCCATTCCCTGGGAAGAATCTTTTGGGTGAGCTCCAAACCTGTACTGACCCCTCAGTGGCTGTTAGGCTGTTGGTTTCACAGCTGCCATGATTGCAATGTTGTTGGTTTTCAAGTCTGTTGCAGAGCTGGGGAGAAGGGAGTGAGGACACTGCAATTTAAGCTGCCACAAAGCTGACTATGCTTTTCAGATTCAGCCATTTTTCTTGAATAAACACTCCTCAGATTTTTGCAAGTCTTTAACTCATTTCCAGAGTTCAGAAAAAGTTGATTTTGACTATATTTGTCAATGTTTTTGTTTCTTTTATGGAAGAATAGATTTTCAGAAGTCCTTCCTTGCCATTACTGAAGTGATTACACCAAATTACATTTTATATTACTTATATGATAGAGAGAGAGAGGAAATATGAGTTCTGGAATCAGAGTGTCTGGATATAAGATAAAAAGTTTGGTTCTATCCCTAAAGATTAGTGTGAATTGGGTTAAGGAAGTTTATTCATATTTCTAAGCTTCCAGTTTCCTTATCTAGAAAATGGGAATAATAATATTTATACCTATGAATATAGGTATAAATTAAATAATATAGGTAATAATAGGAATATAGGTAATAATTAAATAAAATTCTGCACATAAGGTATTTAGTTTATTTCTTGTCTCTAGTAAACTCTAAATATCACTAGTTTTTATTATTCCTGAGGTTTATCTTTTTTCCAAAAATATATGTATGAATAAGACTAGGGTAGCAACTTATAAAGGAGAAATCCATGGACTCATATAAATATCAATTCATCCCATTTTATATATTTATATGTATAGCAAATGAAAAACACTAAAAAGAGATTATCCTTTCATAACTAAGGATGCTTAAAATACCATATATTTTAATAGATCAAATGAAAATTGCATTTAATTGACCATATGTTTATATTCCTTGAGAAGAATAATGTTAGGAAAACGAATATTTGCTGGAATATGGAACCCTGTAGGTGATCTGCATGTCCTAAGTTCCTGAACTACCTACATGCGCTCATCTCTAAACAACTGGAGTTAACATAGTTTGGTGTTTACACAGTTTCAAGACATTAAAAAGCAAATTGGGCTGGGGATGTAATTTGAATGCTGACTGCAACCTGCCTTCTGCTATTCCTGGCACGGTTTAGAATTTAACTGCCTTCTTTATTTCTGATTTTTCTTCCCCCAAATCAGAGTCAACAGCTTTAGCTACAGATGGGGCTCTGTATGGCAGTTATTGGACCCAGATGCCACACTCTGGAGCATGTTTTGCCAACAGCAGCTGGCTCCTTTGCTGCCTGTGTAATTGGCCTTTGTGATGATGCTTTGGCCTGCTTTTCTCATGCACGCTACAGAGCAGACATTCAGACAACAGGAAGGTTTCCCCCTACTTGACCACATGAATTTTGTTTCTTTTTCTCAGTTTATAATTTACGCAAATTTTTCCTGGATGCCTTCAATTATAAAGTACTATACGTTAGAACTTTTCGTGCTTCCTATAAGGATATATTTTAAAAATTTTAATGAATATAATTGAAAAAATGTTTGAAATTTAAAGAGTATAAGTAAAAATCTATGTCCATCTCTATGTATTTAACATACTGAATGAAAACTACAAAATACTGATACATTACTAGAGATTTTGATTTTTTTCTTCTTTTTTTGTCTCACTTAGCCCAAAATGCTAAAATAAAAGTAAAATGAATGCCAATATAAAAGTAAAATCATAACAGAATTTTAATCCCAGTGACCACAGCCCATGGTACAGTATCCATCTTAAACAGATGGAAGATATTTCCTCTATAAAAAGCTAAGTTTTGAACAAAATGTCTATTGGTATGTAGATCTTTCACTGTTTTTTGGATAGCTACACCATACTTTATTTTATGAATATAACATAATGACCACAACTTTTAATATTTTGCAATTCTAAACTATTATTTGGGGAAATTAATTATATGTGACTCTTTGCATGCATGTATCTCTATATTTCTACGATAAATTCCTAGAAGTAAAATGGATTGATTAAAGTGTGTCAACATTCAAGATTTGGACAGATGTTATCAAATTATCATTTGGACCCATTTATTATTTTTTTTCCTTTTTCTCCCTAAAGCCCCCCGGTACATAGTTGTATATTCTTCATTGTGGGTCCTTCTAGTTGTGGCATGTGGGACGCCACCTCAGAGTGGTCTGATGAACAGTGCCGTGTCCGCGCCCAGGATTCGAACTGACAAAACACTGGGCCGTCTGCAGCGGAGCGCAGGAACTTAACCACTGAGCCAGCCCTGATTTGGACCTATTTAATATGACATTCACACAAGCAATTAATGAGACTATCTGTACTAGACACTTATTGTTAATATCAGTTGTGCTAGAACAAAGTCTCTTAGTGAGGCTTTATATATGCCCATTTTATATATGAGAGAACCAAGACTTAGATATTTTCAGTAATTTAAGCAAAATCACAGTGTTAGAAAGTAATGGATCTAAATATTAGACCAAGGTCTGTGTGGCTCCAAATCCATGGTTTCAGATCATTTTCAACTGGTCTTGCTTTTCATATAAACTCATACATGTATTACAACTGCCTGCCCTTCAGTTCCCAGGGAGAGCAGCCACCACTGTAATTCTAATGAATTTATGAAAGATTAAATAGTTATCCTTCTCTCACTGGAGAAGCTGGAGCCTCACATAGTTCCAATTTCATCAAAAAAGAGTAGCTCAAACAGTAAAACTTTCTTTGACAGATGAATACATCTTAAGACCAGTAATACCTTTACAAATAGGCTTTAGAATTCACTAATGAAGTCAAATTGCTTTTTGATAACAATAGCACAAAGGAAGGGAAGAGAAAATCACTATTTCTTGCAGTAAGGCTCTTACATTATAAGTGAAATGATATTAATATTATTTGAAGCTAGCAGTAAGCTAAAAAGGTATTTGAGAACCACTTTTGAGCCAGCCCTGATGGCCTAGTGGTTAAAGTTCAGCATGCTCTATTTCAGCAGCCTGAGTTCAGTTCCTGGGCGTGGAACCACACCACTCGTCTGTCAGTAGCCATGTTGTGGCAGCACCTCACACAGAGGAACCAGAAGAACTTACAACTATACTCAACTATGTACTGGGGCTTTGAGGGGGAAAAGGGAAGAAAAAAGGAGAAAGACTGGTAACAGATGTTAGCTTAGGGCGAATCTTCCCCTGCAAAAACCACAAAAACAAAAAAACACATTTTGTGAATGAACAAATGAGCTCTTGCTTCATTGAAACTGGGTTCAAAGGAGGGAGGCAAGATACAGTGTTATCTGGCACTGTGATGTTTTTCAGAATAAATCAAGCATCTGTCTCCTACCTTAAAAAACCTCCCTACGTACCCTCAGTATTAGTTTGATAGGGAAAATCTGGCATCCCTCAGCTTCTGCTGTATTGCCCGATCTTGGCCTTCATCTTCTCCTAACATTCTTTCCGTGTGGGTGTCTATCTGTGTCCAAATTTCCCCTTTTTATAAGGACATAAGTGAAATTAGGTTAAGGCCCACCCTAATGACCTCACTTTAACGTGATGAGCTCTGTAGGGACCCTATTTCCAAATGAGGTCACATTATGAGGTAGTAGGGGTTAGAACTTCAAGATCTTTTACGGGGATGCAATTCAAATCATTAACATCCTTTGATGTATTCTGAGTGCAGATATTAAATCATTTCTTATAACTGTGGAGATCCAGGGTATTATAATTTAGTTAGCCATACATAAAATCTCTTGAATTTTATTCACAGAACTGTGTAGAAACATATTTAAAAATTATTTGTATTATTTTAAAAGGTAGTTAGGAAAAAATCTCTGAGTGTTAAATCATCTCGTTATTTTCTGTAGAACCCTAGTGAAAGTCTGGGTGACGTCTAGATTATTGTCTTAGAATGGATTTTATTTGTTTGTCCTTTAGCATTTGTTTTAAAAAAATGTTGACTTGTTTGACACAAAGCCCTAGAAATTATAAACTTTAAGAAAAAATGCAAAGCATAAACAAAACAATTAGACAAACTCAGAAATGGTTCATTAGAAATGAATTGAAAACGTCAAATGAACTGAGGTCATTATTTTTGGCCTCAGATTCGATGTTGCATGTGAGGGCAATGACTATGATAGACACAAAATATAAAAATTCAGGATTATTGATTTTGCTACTAAAATTATTTTTTATTGAACTCTGAAAAAAATAATAAGCATTTGCAAAAAAGACAAAGCATGTAAATGTGAATCTTCTTTATTACAAAATTTGTATTTTATTTTTTTCTGAAAGGGTCATTGATCAGAATTTCATGGTGTGTTCTTAAAAAAATAATACTATGGTATAATCAGAGTACCTGCATTTTTCTCATTTTTCTAAGTAGCCTATTTTCTCTCACTGTTTCCTTTTTTCTTTTTCTTCTTTTTTTGGGGGATGGAGTGGGGCAATATTCTAAGAGAAACAGCCTCTTCATAAAGCACTCGGTTGTTTTTAAGATTTTCTCTTTATTGGGATATCATTTACATATAATAAAATATAAAGATCTTATGTATACAATCAGAGGAATTTTGGCAATTGTATTTACTCACGTAACTCCCACCAAAATTAAGATATGAAACATATCCATCACCCCGGAAAGTTTCCTTGTGCACTTCATAGGTCATTTCTACCCTTCTTCCTCTTGCTATGTATTGAACTTTCAAAAATTGTGCTTTTGTAATCATTTCTGAGTAAACTATTCAAGAAAACACAAAACATTGCTTTTCAGCATGAAAAATAAATGAGTATTTACGCATTGTGTTCATTTTAACAAAGGATTTTCATAGAATTTTTTAAATTTGTCTTTTACTATAACTTGGCTAAATGATGAGAAAACCAAAAGTTACATAGATCGATTGATTTTCCCAATGAGATTTTATTAACAGAAAAGATATAGAATTTAGGATTTATTTCTCCAGAACTCTTAGCACTTTCCACTTCTAATTGTCATCTGCTATTCTTTGCTGTCTCGGTGATAAAATATTATTCAATGCAATGTTTTTTCTTATACTGGGGATTCTTGACACAAATTTAACGAGGAAAACTTTTGTGTCTACATTTATTATATAAAATTATTTTATTTTATATAAATTGATCATGTGGATAAGTCAATAACGTTTCCTAGTGTATCTCCAAGTAGCTGGGAGTTTGTATTGTTAGTTTTGTTTGGAGTTCTTTCTTTTCTTTCTAGAGGGTTATTTCTTCCCAAATCAGCATAAATATTGAAGTGGCTTTGATTACAAATAATTCTCAACTCTCTAAGACAGTATTGTTTGTCATCCAGAAAAAGAAATATTTAAAATAATATTCACAGTTCTTGAATACACTTTATACTATTAAATATACAGCTATTTTACTCTAAAGGTAAGGTCTTTGTAAAGGTTACCTGAAGTGTATAAAAAAACACACCTCCATATTCTTAGATGCCTATGAGAACATTAAAATATCTAACGTGTCTTAGATATGTTTTATCATGTTAATTTCTTTTCTCATATTTGTTTGGCTAAACATATTTGTTTGGCTATTTCAAATGTATGCCCTGAGATTCACCAGTTTCCAAAATAGTAAGACAGCTGATAGGCAGGAAAGGCTTACACAAATTCCTTGATTTTCTCTTAGTTCTTGGTCTAGAGCACACTACTTGAGCAAGTCAAAAAAATTATTTCACCAAGTTGCCAAGTTACGTTATGCTTTCAATTTTCAGGCAGAATCAGTTTACGAGACATCCGTTTGAACATTTCTATATCTCTTGCAAAGCCATGCTGGAAGACATGGTCCATTATGCTTCCCAGTCTCACATGTTAAAATTTTTCCTTGACATCGGTATCAAAAAATATTATCCTTCTGCAGAGGAAAACATATGCTTTCTTTTGTCAGAAATTTTAATGTCTAGTTTAAACAGCCTTCATATTTAGTCTTGATTTTGAAAGTAAATCACAATCAACGCATGCCCTACTCAGCTATTCTCTACAGATGCCTACCTTTTAGAGTGTCCTGTCTCTGTTTTGAAAGTTTTAAATATTATGTTTGCAGTTTAATTTTTTCTGAACAAGGCTATGTTTATAGTTTGAAGCCACTTGAAATATTTTGAGAAATTAAATAAAAATCTTATGAAAACTGATTTTTTGCATTTACTTCACATAAAATATGCTAGGTTTCCACACATTTCTCTCTATTCTTTGACAGTACACTGACATTTTATGATATTGTGGCAGGTCATTAATCTTTTCTTTAGAAAATGATTGAGAATATGGCTATTGTTTTAGCATGTACAGTACACTTAGGATATAAATGAATATAAATAGCTTTCAAAATATTTTTCAATTAAAGATTAATTACTTTAAGGAAAACAACACCTGTTATTTGAGGGATTATATATATATTAATTAGCTAATCTCTGGCACCAAACTTTGTGCTGGTGTTCTTTCAGTGTTTCAGACACACCAAGGCTTCTTTGTTTCGTTTGGGTTTTTGGTTTTGGCTGTTCCGTCTGCCTGGATCACTGCATCCTCTCCTGCCTCTCATCCTTCTGTCAAAGCCCCTGAGACTTGCATATCAGCTTAAATTAGCCTAGAGGAAACCTCTCTTACCACCCAATCCAACATCCCATATTCTTTTCTTTCTAGACTTATCACAATTTGTAATGCAGTTTTGTTTTATCTATGAATTGTTTTAATGTCCATTTCCCTTGCTAGACTTATGCAAAAGTGCTCTATTTCATTAGAATGCTACTATGCACCAAGCATCCTGCATGCCTCAAGAGACCTAATGAAGGTTTGTAAATAAATAAATTAATGACTATTTATTCACTTAATGTCATGTTACGGAGCAAGAGCTCACCAGCTGATGGGCACAGAAGCAGATACCATGGCACACTGGTCTTTGAGAGAAGAAACAGTTTATGATACCATCGGTTGGTAAGGAGACAGAAGGACAGGCTCTCAACTCTCTCTCACCAATCCAGATCCAGGGTAAAGTTTAAGGGATCAGGGAGGACAGCTGGTATATGGAAGTGCTAGTAGGGTGAGTTTTGATTGGCAGATCAAACTTTTCTCTTCTGCACATTCTCCTGGCTGGCTTGCTGCCCCTGAAAATCTTTTAACCTTCTGTTGCTAAGACGGGGTCAGTTATGAGAGGCGACCAGGAAAAGCACAGTGAACAAGGGGAAAGTTGTCATGCAGATTTAAGTCCTTGCCTTCCCTACTGATAAGAGTTTCTAGAGATTTCTAGAGTCATCCTCTCCTTCTGGCACGGAGAGGGAGGTACCCTTATAAATGGAGAGCTCTCTTATAAATGTAAATGTCTCTTACAAAAGGGTAAGTTCTCCTCAGTTTTCAGAGCTTCTACTCTGTCTGCAGTTTCTTAAAAATAATCAGCCTAAAATAACCCTTATGCCAAAGAGACATATTTTGGGGTCGCAAATTCTGTTCCTGGTCATGTGGTTACAGGCATAATGAAGAAACGGGCATATACTCTGCCATTTAAAAAAATTCTGGTCTGAAATGTGGTATTTCTTGGATAACTACTAAATACTGTTGTCCTGATCACCACATACTACCTTATATTTCAGAATACTACCAGACCTTTCTCTGACTGTTTCCAACTGATGGATCTCTCCTCTAAGCACCAACTTTTAGGGACAGACACATATCGTTAATCATTTCATTTAAATTGTGGTCCTGATGCCAATTATTTTCTTTTAGAGAAACAGATCCCTTGAAAAGGAGAATTTTTTTCTTGTCTAGCCCTTTTTAACTATTGAAATCAAGTTGAAATTGCTTTCTCTAGAATCTCTATTTCTGCCTTCTTTTTCTGAGAATCCCATGTTCTTTCGGTTAGTTTGCATCTTTGTGCATGAGTTTCATTTGTTCTTATTTTAATGCATCCTTAATGAATTGATTATTTCTTCTCTGTTCACATTCAGTTTTGGGTTTTGCCTTCTCAGTGAACATGCATTGATCTGGGTTCAAATTCTAGCCCTGACATTTTTTCTGAATACCTTTTTATAGAGACTTTATTTTCAGAGCAGTTTTAGGACTACAGGAAAATTGTGCAGAGTGCACAGTTCCCATAAGCCCCCTGCCCCCCATTCACACACACAGTTTCTCCTGTTGTTAAAAATTTGTATTAATATGGCATACCTATTGTTAACATCTTACATTATTGTGTTAATATTCATTATAGTTGATAAACCAATATTGAGACATTATTACTAGCTGGAGTTCATAGTTTACATTAAGCTTCATTCTTTCTGTTGCACAGTTCAATAGGTTTAGACAAATGCATAATTTTATGCATTCATCCTTACAGTATCATACACAATAGTTTCGCTGCCCTAAAAATGCTCTATGCTCCACCTTCATATCCTCCCCTACCCTGAATCCCTGGCATCACTGATCTTTTTACTGTCTTTGTGGTTTTGCCTTTTCCAGAATGTCATGTAGATGGAATCATATAGTATATAGTTTATACATTTAATTTTCCTCTAAGTCTTTTCATAGCTTGATAGGTCATTTCTTTCTATTGCTGAATAATACTCCATTGTATATAGATATACCACAGGTTTTTTTTTTTTTTTTTTTAAACACATTTGCCTATTGAAAGACAGCTTGGCTAATTCCAATTTTTGGCAATTATGCATAGGTTGCTATAAAGATCCATGTACAGGTTTTTTGGGTGTATATAGATTTTCAGCTCATTGGGTAAATATCTAAGAATATGATTGCTGGATCTTTTGGTGAGCCTACGTGTGTTTAACTTTGTAAGAAACTGCCAGACTGTCTTCCCAAGTGAGTATACCATTTCACATTCCCCCCAGCAATGGATGAGAGTTCCTGTTGCCTCCAGACCATGCCAACAGTAGGTGTTATTGGTATTTTGGATTTTAGTCTTTCTGATAGGTGTGTAATGGTATCTCATTGTTGTTTTATTTGGAATTCCCAGTGACAGAACATGCTGAACATGTTTTCGTTGTGTAGCTGTCATTTGTATATCTTCTTTGATGAAGTATCTCTTCAGATATTTTGTCTATTTTTAAATTGGTTGTTTGATGTGTTTTAAGAGTTCTTTGTATATCTTGGAAACAAGTCCATTATATGTTTTGCAAAGATTTTCTCTTGTTTAGTGCTTTGTCTTTTCCTACTCAACAATGTCTTCTTCAGAGCAGAAGTTTTTCCTTTCAATGAAGTCCAACTTATTGTTTTTATTTATATATATAATGCCTGTGGTGTTGTATCTAAAAAGTCAGCACCAAATCCAAGACTCCCTTGATTCCCTCCTATGCTATCTCTTCAAAGTTGGATAGTTTGTCATTTTATGTATTGTCCGTGATCCATTTCGAACCCTGCACTTTTCAGCCCCATGTTCTTGAGCAACTTGTGGTCTCCATTGAGGATCAGTGTCATCAGCTTTAAATTAAGAAAAGTGCTGCTTATTTTTCAGTCTTGTTGAAATAACGTGCATATGGTCCCAAATGCAGTGTTTTGTACATAGGAAGTTTTCACAAATATTAATTCTCTCTGCTCCACATTCATGTCCCTAATTTTATTCCCCAGAATTTCCAAAATCTCTTTTTTTCTTTAAACTTTTCACTCAAGTTTAAGGAGATATAGAAACCTGTAATAGTGGAATTTGCACTACTCCTTGTCAGCGACTATATAGTTTGTCTTCAAACATTATTTGCTTACATTGTTATCACATATGCTAGAATTAAAGTTTAATCTCACTTGCTAATGTTAGTGTATTAACACATCATAATGTCAAAATTTATCAAGATTCATTTTGGCAGATATTGGAAAGGAGTATTTTTCTTAAAGACACTAAAGGAAGAAACTCCATGGTTTTATATATCTTGAGGTATTTATCAAAAAGCAAATGCAAAAGAATCCAGAGGTAAGAATAAAATTTAAGTGAGTAAAGAGCATACATGATGACATTTAAAATTAAGAGAACCCACAAAACCAAATAAAACTAAATATTATTTAAAGATGCATACATAGGGCCAGCCCCAGTGACCTAGTGGTTAAGTTTGGTGTGCTCTGCTTCCACAGCCTGGGTTCAGTTCCTGGGCGAGGACCTACACCACTCATCTGTCAGTGGCCATGCTGTGGTGGCGGCACGTGTACAAAAGAGGAAGATTGACAGCAGATGTTAGCTCACTTTTTTCCACAATAAATAAATAAACATTCCTTTAAAAAAATAAAATAAAATAGAGATACATACACAGGTAAAATTTTGAAGAAATACTTGAGAATGATAAACCACATTTCAAGGTAGGTGGTACTTTTTTGAAGGAATAGTAGAAAAATATGTTTTGGCAGATATTCATAAAGAGCTTCAAATAACTTGGGAAAACCTTATTTCTTAATAATGGTGGGATATAATTGAGTGGGAAAAATGATTAAAAGTTAAAAAAGCAATTAGACACACTCAATAAATATTATACTTCGCAGCATCTGAAATACAGAACAAAATAATTAAACTAAATTTGAGATCGTAGACCTGTGCTCATACTTCAGACATTACAATGTCAATAGGGGAGACCAGATGTAGATAAACTCAATTATGGATCTGTGGATATTTTATGTCTACGGATTGTGTTGATTTCAGACTTAAAGCCCTATTTTCATCCCTCAGATTAAACTACTCTTTTCTGTATTTCAATCAGTGACCTTTAAAGAGCTGAAGAATTGGAACCAGTTGCTGAACTTTTTGCTATATTCATTAAACTAGTAAAATAGTTTTAATGAATCTTCCTTGATCTAATGATCAAACACAAGCAAAAAAGTGAAACACATAACTATGAATTGAAATCACACAATAAAATTTCAGTTTTTAAATGTAATTTTTATTTCCTAGAATTATATTGTTATATAGATATGTTTTTCAACTGTAAGTTCACAAAGTATGATTCAAGCTGACTTAACTGGTAACAAAATCACCAACTCCTTTAACTAGAAGTTCAGAGATAAGGTGAACCCCACCAGTAGGAAGTCTCCCCACTTCTCTGAGATCCCCTGGGCTGTGCCATGTTGTGTATGCTGAAGGTATCAACAAACTACTCCTTCATGGTTGCAAAGTGATGTTAGCCATCCTGCCTCCACATGTCTACTCCGTGGCACCAAATGAAAAAGAGAGAGCATCACTTCTGGAGGCTGCCTCATTACAGTGAGAAAGCAGATTTCTCACAAGGCCTCAGCAGATGTCACAACTCTTTTGCATTGTATCAAATGGCCATGCTGAATCAGCACTAATTAGTTGTGTCCTGGGTTCCTAAACAAGGTGCTTCAGGAGATGAGTAAGTTTGGCTGCGCGCTGGAACCACTTAGAAAATGTTAAGACCTGCATCCCGCCCTCAGAGATTCAGATTTAGTCTGCCTTGGGTACAGGCTGAGCTTCAGAGTTTTCAAGAGCTAGTAGGTGATTTTGTCCCGTAGCCTAAGCTGAAATTCACTGTCTTAGAGCAATCAGACTTACCCCTGACATCGAGTGTCATCATAGGAACAACTTCTCATTTAGCGTGTGAAATACAGAGAAGTGGGTAGATACCTGAAGAAAGTCAGTTACATGAAGCAATACACAAGGGAGAACGGGTGCTGTGTAGGCAACTGATAGCACCCACACTACTTCTCCAGTGCTATATTACAGTATCTATAATCTGAAATTAAATTTAAAAAGACTTTGGCAGGGAAAAATCAGGTTATATGTTTAGAGTTTAGGAGGATATAGATGAATAAGTTACATGAAATCAGACTTTAAATTGTTATATAGATTTATGTATAAAAATAGGAAAAACAAGCAAGCATTCAAAAATTCCAATATATTTGTGTTCTCTACTAATAAAAACTTTATAGATATAATAAAAATGGAAAATCAGTAAATTAAGATTGCCATAAATATTGGAGGATCTGTTTATTTCAATTGAAATGAACATAATGCTTGGTGTTGGAACAGCTATTATCCTTAAGAACAAGAAAATATTGTCTGGCTTTAATGGCAGATGTGGCAACCACCTTTTTCAATGGAGACATTGAAGGATTTTATCAAAGTGAAAATGTGTGAGAAAGGGTTAAACATTTTATTTCATTCATTGTTAAGAATAGCATATTAATTGGTCAGGCATTGAATAAATTACTAAGGAAATGAGATACAGAAAGATAAGATTTGCTAGGGAGAGAACAACAGCAAAGCTCAAAAAGATGGGACCTTTCCCTGGGTCGTCAGGTGGACAAAAGCATAAATGAGTTGGGCAACTGAAGAATGGATAAGAGAAGTCAGTGAGTGGCGCTCCATCCCTCAGAATTTTACATACCTCACAATTTCACCTTCTAGCAGCACTGGGATTGATATATTACTAAGTATTCCAAAGTTTAACTCCGGCTGTAGTGTAGTAATAAAGTAGTGTTTATAAATTCAGCATTATTGAATTTCAAACATTTTCTTTAGAAAATCTGGAAAAAAAATTAAACCCAACAATATATCGCTCAAAGTCAGAGTACATTTTCATATTTGGAGCAAAATGAATTAGTGTGTTTTGATTGATAGCTTAGCCATGTCTAGCACTCAAAACAAAACACTAAAAGGTCATTTGTTTTTATTTACTCATAATCAAGTTGTGGAAAGCAAAATGCACGTTTGGCAACTTGATAAGTTCAATTTTTCACACTTCAATACCACATTTGTCAAAATTTGTCCTATGGCTTCCACCATACAACTTTTCTACTATGACTGGTCAACTTGACTTGGCATTTACTCACTGCTGAAGGCGTCCAAAAGGAAATGAAGTCATGGTGTCATTCTAAACATCTTTACAAAGAGAACCTCTGCCTCGCTTTATAGGAAGTCAGAGGTCTTCCTGTTGAGCATACGAGAAGAAATAATAAACTTTGCTTCAATAAATACTTCAAATTCTTCATATAACCAAAATCAAATTTATTTCTATGACATCAGTAATAATAGTCTGAAAATTCTAAGATATCAAATTCATCCTAATTATCTAAGTTGACTCTTCCCATGTCATTTTTATGTGAACAGGAGCAAACTAAAAGAAAGAAGGAAGACTGTATTAGTCCTGGTAACAAGAAAGTAACTGCATCCACTTGCCAGAAATATTGGGAATATAAGCAAAATATCGTGTAATAGGATCAGATTGAAAAAATAAGCAGAACTACAGACCTGTTTCCTAAAAATCGTTTCAGCGGAGAATCTGGAGATGTGCTAATCTTATCTTCTATTTTAGAATTATGAGGTTAAAGGCAAGAATCTATTCCACCCTTGTAGACCAACTGAATTCAGAAGCTGATGTTCTGGGAAGCCTCAGGATGCGTAGAAAGCCTGTTCCAGCAGAAACATGGCAGGGGAAAAGGGCATCTCTCTGGTGCAGCAGCACTCTTCTTGCCAAAGAAGAGAGAAGCAACAGAAAGGAAGGTGAACACATCTACATCATCGCTTTGGCAATGACGCCGAGCTAAGCAGAATCTAAATTGATGGATGATAACTTCTGGCACTGTCACCTAATCACAGAGATCTGCTGCTGCAAAAAAAGTGAAATGTATATTATTTAGACTTTCAATGAATGATGTTAAAAGGGTTGAACAGGCACCAGGAGGATAGTGATGGGATCCAAAGAGAATGCACTCACCTTCTTTATGGGTGAATACTGTGCATAGACAGATCTCTATATGTAAAAGACGACATAGAACAAATAAAAGAAAAATCAAGAACCATGGGCTGCTAACCCATGCTCCAACATAAAAGGCAGCTTTAAGATTAAGACAAAATGTAAACCCCTGCTTGAAAAAAAAAAAAAGTAGTTTTATTCTAAGACTATTGCAAGCTCTAAGTGAAAAAGTTACGGGTACAGAATTAAGAAAAAAATGAAATTTTCCCTCTTCCACCCAACCCACTCCTCAGTATATCCATACTTAATAATAATAGTCTTCATCAAAGCACCCACTATATTCCAAGTACTTCTCTAAGTATTTTATAGGCAATAGCTAACTTTGTCCCTACTTGAGAAAGATATTTTCTTGTCTTAGGTTTTAGAGAACTGAGACTCTGAGAATAACTTGTCAAGTTTCCACAGCTACTATAAGGCAGATGAACCCAGTACCCCCGACCCTCCGAGTATGTTTGCACTCCATATGCCTTACTGCCTTTATAAGCTTTGAAACATTTTTGGTATATACAGAAGTGCATATATGCAGACATTATGACACAATTGGAATCTATGTTATGTATGACATTATAAAATGACTATCTTTCTAACTCATTACATACAAAAATACATCACTTACTTTAGTTATTGCAGAGACTATAACCAGTGCCCATTTAATGTCATTTATGTTCTTTGGATTTTTTGCCTTTGTAAACAATGAACAGAGAAGAACTCTGAATATCTGTCTTTGTGCTCTTGCATGTGGATATTTCTGGAAGTGGAATACTAAAAGCATTTGGCACTCACCCATGGTAAATGTATTATTACCTATTCAATTCCCCAGGAATCAAACTCCGAGATGGAAATCGGCGTGCTACAAGTGCTCTCGAAATATGTGCAGTGTCTTTGTACATCACTTATAACACAATAAAGCTTTTGAAAAAGAAAAAACATCTGTGGGAGAATTAAAGATGCAGAGGGCATAAACACGGTATGAATTGTAGTGAAGGACAATGGAGGCTCCCTGGTCCCCCTGGGAGCTCTAGCACAGGGATGACCTAGTAGAGTTGTTCCACGTTGAGACAAGGTGGCTTAGTCTTTGCGTCCATGCATCAGTCAGTCATTGGATGTGAGCTGTCCCAAGAAAAGAAGACTCACTTTGAGTGAAGTGTCTCTTTCTAGCTGAGGTCAATTCTCATAGCTGTCAGCCACCAACGTTTCCAGGAGTTGGGGAAGTGAGGGCTTCAGTCCTGGATTGAACGCATCCACTAGCACCTATAGTTAATAATATAGCACGTGAGCTTTAAAATAGGTCGAGGGTAGATCCCATGTTAAATGTTCTTACCACAAAACACACACACAAACACACACAAAAGAACACGATGAAATTTTTAGAGGTGATGGATATCCTTTACAATGGTAATGGTATCACACGTGTATACATATGTCCAAACTCATCAAGATCTACTCATTAAAGGTGTGCAATTTTTGTATGTGCATCAATTATACCTCTCTATAAAGATAAATAATTAATTTTTAAAAAAGAAACCACATCTTATATCCTCAGATTCACTTACTCCTTATAAGTTCTGTAAGATGCTACTTCAGGATTCTGGTTAGCTTCTTTTCCTGGGATAAATTATAAGGAAAGATTAGTAGTATGAATTATTGCACCTACCCCTGGAGCTGTTCCACAGGGCTTAGCTAATATACTTCATCTCCCTCCTCCCCTGACCACCTTATAATCTCTTTATCATCAACTAGCCTCTCTCTGGTCTCGCTCTACCTCTTGCAGTCTATGTTATAATTCACCTACTGGGACTTGCCATAAACTTTGCAAGATATCTTTTGCCATCACAAATTCCACTGAGACCTCTAGTACTACAGAGCCCATTGAGTATCACAGTGCAGAAGGCAAGTCTCCTTGGACTCGGGCTGGAATCTTTTACCAAGTCTTCTCCTGCTCTGGGACTCATGCAAAGCTGCCAGCTGTCTCTGTTCCAATGTGAATGGGGCAGAGCAATATTTCTGCCACTAGAACCAGAGAGGCATGCCAAGTGTTGTGCTTCCCTCTTAGTTTTGTGTGCTATAAGATATACTAATTTGCCTTTAATTCGCATTAGATGTCCCAAGACGCTCCAAAACATTGGATCTTGAACAACTTATGTGACAGGACCCTGGGTCTTCATAGGGTTAATCTCCTGTAGCACGTGTATCTTCCCAAAGCTTTTGTCACATTTGTCATTTATTATTTGTCCATTTTGACTACCATAATAAGTGATGTCCTCAACGTAGTGAATCAGTGTGACAGCCTGTAGAATGTCCAGATGGTCCTGTTACCTTCAGATTATATTATGATAGAGGGTGGGAGAAATAACGTATCCTTGAGACAAGACCTTAAATGAGCAGTGTTTTCTGTTCCAAATGAATATGCACTGTTTCTGACCTTCCTACTTGACAGGCACAGAGATTTTCCGCATTCTTGGCCACATATCAAGCATCTGATGCAGTGATAATCTGCTCAATCAAATGTGCCACACCTGAAACAACAGCAGCAGCAATCGAGCTATTACTTGGTTTTGAGTAATCCACTGTCATCCTCAAGGTGATGTGTGTTTTTTGTAGGGACAGAACTGGCAAATAGAGTAGAGAAATGATAGTAGCCCCTCCTTTTGTCCTCAAGCGTGGCACCATTTCTACTTTTTCCCTAGAGTTCTATCTTATTTTTTTTTATTTTTTTATTTTTTTTTTAAAGATTTTATTTTTTCCTTTTTCTCCCCAAAGCCCCCCGGTACATAGTTGTATATTCTTTGTTGTGGGTCCTTCTAGTTGTGGCATGTGGGACGCTGCCTCAGCGTGGTTTGATGAGCAGTGTCATGTCCGCGCCCAGGATTCAAACCAACGAAACACTGGGCCGCCTGCAGCGGAACGCGCGAACCTAACCTCTTGGCCATGGGGCCAGCCCCCCTATCTTATTTTTAATTTATGGTTCTGGCTGGGGGAAGGGAGTCTAAGTGGGGAGACAGGTTTGAAGGCTTCCAGTTTGCAGTGCCCATAGTTCTAATGCCCAAGCAAAGAATGACATGAGGGTTCTACCAAACAAAATGTTAAGTCCATTCCAAGTATATATTCAGGGACTAGAGAAACGACAACTGGAAGCAGTGGACCCACTGTGAGCTACACCTGGGCCAGGTGCATTTATTCCCTTGCCTCCATATGCCCTCGTTCTAACACCAGGGCAATGAAGCCTCAGAAATCCAAGTGTCAATGACAAATTGAACTTAAGTCCAACATCCTTCAAATGTTTGGCCTTCTTTCTTTTAAGTGTAGTTACAAAAGTCAGTGGCCATGGGAATCATTTCTGCATCTTGCTGTAGTGTTGTAGGGTGTTTTCTCCTGGGCACTTGGCCTCTCCTTCAATCAGTGTGTTCGAGGTCTGAAAACTGGGCAAAGGATCATTATTTTTAGCAGGAAGAGCTGCCCTCAGCCTCCTAATCACCCATTCTTGATTTATTTTTATTGTGTAGATTGAAGAGTATCCTTGCTGTCTACCACTCTATCTTGCCCCCGGAGACAAGGTGTTCTAAGTGTCTCCATAGTTCTCCAAGGATCAGGGCCGCCCGACTACCTCTTTAACCTTGGTGATCATTATAATCATGGTGATCATTATATTATGTGCCACCACCTGGTCTTTTTAAATTCCAAAATCCTACCATCCTCATTACTTACAGGGAGCCAAATTTGGTAACAGCATCTACTATAATCAGTCCTGTCCTACAGAGGATGGCCAACACTGAGCTTCTCAGTGAAGTGGCTGCCTTTCCGAAAAGCATATATCTTAGCACTTGAATAAAAAGTATAATCTCCAGGTCCTCCTGCAGAACATGTCCTCACTTTTGTGGCCTCACATAAAATACATTGTTTAGCGTGCTCATTTTTTTCTGAGCTTTTTATTTTTTCCACTGTTTACCACTGTTTGCCATGCTTTACCATGATGATTCTGTTATTTCTTCTTCAGTTAATGTGGACCATTAATTTCTCCAAGCTTCCAGGAATTGACTAATTAAGTGCCAGGAAAGGGCTGGTGAGGAAATAGGATCATATGTATAAATACTTTCCACATAGCCCCTCTGAGACGGGCGACCCCGGAGTGACATTTCTTTACCAGAGATTTCTCTGCCACACCTTCTTTCTCCCTTTTTCTCTCTCCCTCATCTCTGTTTCTCTTATTTCTTTCTATAATCTCATACCTCCTTTAAAAATAAGTAAAAGTCAATGTGGGTGCTATCTGGATCTTTCTAAAGGAGATGTTCTATAATTTTAAATTTTAATGAAATAATGGGCCTATAGTAATTTCTATTTCTCTGAATACTTTTTAGCTTTCTTAAGTAGGTTTATTTCTGTGTATTTTTGACATTGGCTAACCAAAATTGTGCTACAGTTCATAATTAGTTGTATCGTATGCATACAGCCTAGAACTGAGTGTATAATTAGTCTAGTATATATTGCTTATACGTATTACTACTTTCGGGGATATATATATATATATATGTATATATATATTTATATGTATTTGGTAACAGAGCATTTATCATAACGCTATTCCCGACAACAAACCAAAGATTTATTTCATTTCCTGTTTGCATACACGTAATACATTTTCTAAATGTATTTTGCTTGCTCAGTTGATTTTCTTTTGAGACTTAGTCTGATGCTTATTAAATTTGGAGTTTAAATGGTTTCTCCATTTAAAAATTCTGGCATACTGTACATTTATGAATTATTTTGAAAATGTTCATCAATTTAAGTTCCCCATCTCAGGACTTTAGTTCTTTTAAGTAACACTCTGTGTCTTGTTTTGTATTCTAGATGTCTGTCTCCTACCCAAGCTGTGTTTTTGTATAAATATTATAGAGACATAGACACATGCATACATACAATTAAGTAAAATTTTAAGGAGTGAAAAAGGTGCAACTGTAAGTTTCTCTGAATAATTAGGAAATTACATTTAAAAGTAGACTTACATGGACTTGTCCAAAGGATCTGTTTGGGGAAAAACCAAGAGCCAGAAGCAACACTTACTCAGGAAAACTGACGCACTGTCAATTTGCTGTGTTTATACACACACACACACCATCAAGGTAAATAAATGAAATATAAAATATAAGAATTTAAAGATGCCACCTTGATGCATTTTAAATATGAACTGAGGCTGTGGTTAAAGTTGTCATATAATCGTTCATGCTGCTCATGTTGACTGCATTAGCCGTATTCCTGGGTCAGTAGGTAAACTCACAAACGGTAGCTTCAGCTGTCTTCAGTCAGCCTTTAATACAAGTGTTTTATTTCATCTTATTCCGATTATTGTTGAAAAAGTCATTTTTGAGATGAATTTATGTGCACTGTAGATTTTAAAAAAATCTATAAAATCTGATCATCTGTGTCAGTGGTAAAATGCTCCCTTCTTATGGTTTTCATGTTATGATCGCAATGGCAAAAAATGTGCAACTGTGTACTAAGCATCAGTACCCTCTCCTCCTCTCCCATTCCTATCAAGGTCATTCCCTGTCTCACCCGATGGCACCAGTATCTTTCCAAGACTGAAGCTAAAATCCACTGAATCCTTCCCATGACTCAGTCTGCCGCCTCAGCTTATGATAATCGTTGTCCAGGTCCTCTCCAGCATCAGAAATGTGCTTCGCATCTGGTATACCTTCTTCCTGCCTTGGTTTGGGCTCTCAGAATCTCTTATCAGCAGTAAAAAAATACCTTCCTAAATGATCTTCGTGCTACCAAGCTCTCCTTATTTTAATCCGTCTTTTCCTCTATAACAATCTGATTGTGGGCCAGCCCGGTGGTGCAGTGGTTAAGTTCACACGTTCCGCTTTGGTGGCCTTGGGTTCACTTGTTTGGATCCTGGGTGTGGATCTATGCACTGCTTGTCAAGCCATGCTGTGGCAGGCATCCCACATACAAAGTAGAGGAAGATGAGCACGGATGTTAGCTCAGGGCCGGTCTTCCTCAGCAAAAAGAGGAGGATTGGCAGCAGATGTTAGCTTAAGGCTAATCTGCCTCAACAAAACTCAGTCTAATTGTGTTATGACCATACTTTAAAACAACCACAACAGAACCTTAAATATCTTCAGGAATAGAATGCAAAATAGCTTAGTTTCATTGTTGTGGGGTGCAGCCTTTCCCTGCTGTCACTTTTTAGGCCATCTCCATATTTAGCCCACCGTATTCGTCTTCCCGTACGTTTTTACTTCTTAACGTCTTCATGCTGTTCTTCAGAGTGGTATTTAATCTTGTTTTCTACTTTTATTGTTTACTAATAAAATTAAAAGTTTCTTTGAAATAAATTTTACCAGTCCAAATAAGCTAGATGGTTTTTTACTTTTTTCCCCAAGAGGATTGCAATGGTTAAGAGCATGGCAGTGGCCGTCTTGTAATTCACTGTTTATATAGTGTTGTTGACGGCACACCTGATGATATAACTAATTGAAAAAGCAAATAGGTGAATGGAAAAAACAATAAAATAAAGAATGAATGACTTAGTTGGGCAACCCATATTTTTTATTTCTTCTTTTTCTTATACCCTCAATGTTTTAAGATATTAAAAAAGTAATACGATTTTATTACTTAAAATCTTATCATTTGTCTTTCACCTACTAGCATGGTTGGGATTTTATTTTGCATACAGGTAACGGCTGCAAAAAAAATAAATGAACTAATCTTTATAGGAAAATATTCTTTTAAGTTATGGATACTATTAGATTTAAATTTATGTTTATATCCAAAAAAGTTGGTATACCTATACAAAACATGTTCAAACACAGATAAATATTGCTGAACAATATTTAATCATTGCATATCTATATTTATGGGAAGGTATGCATATAGAATGGTTAATATTCAGAAATTGGAATCTACTAAGAGTTTTTAAGCTAATGAATTTCTTTGGTGAACACTCTTTTTTTCCTATTTTATAACAATGCCATCTACTTTATTTTCTCTTATTAGCTTTGATACTTTAAATCAACATTTAAGAACTGAAATGCTAGGGCCAGGCCAGTGGCATAGTGGTTAAGTTCACATGCTCCTCTTCATAGCATCGGGTTCATGGGTTCAGATCCCAGGTGCGGATTTGTGTACCACTCATCAAACCATGCTGAGGTGGCGTCCCGCATACATAATAGAGGAAGATTGGCACAGATCTTAGCTCAACAACACTTCCTCAAGCAAAAAGAGGAATATTGGCATTAGGACCAATCTTCCTCACCAAAAAGAAAAAAAGAAAAAAAATAATTGAAATGTTCTTACTTAGAAGGAGTTCAATGTATTTTATGCCAGTGGGTTTTTGGTTCCCTCACTAGCAAAGACAGCAAATTAGAATATATTAGTCTACCTTTAAGCGCACATTAAATTAGTTTTCAAGTGTTTACTACTAGAAATTGTACACTTGAAAAGTCACAGGATATATGTTTTTGCTTGTTTGTTCTTTTAATCCATAAAGACTCCTCTTCTAGCTGTGAGTTTGGAAAATCCCTGCCAGATCACACTGAATCTTCAAATTATTTCATGGTACAATGTAAAAACCAGATTAAAGCTCTCACATAAAATATGTTTGTCCATCCATCAAAGACCAGTTTCTCTGATACGTACAAAAGCAGATTCAAATATACAAACATGAGGGTCTGATTGTCAGTTACTACCAGTGACTTTGCTTCTTAAAAGTTTATTTTCTACAAAATATCCACTCATCTCCATAGACCTCAGCCTTGGCTTCATCACTCCTATTGACATATGGCCAGATGCTTTCCTGAGGATTTGATCCTTGTAATAACACCACATGAAATCTTGGGCCACCTGTTATTTGAGAAGATAAAACAAACCTTCAGCACATATGCTACATATTCAAGCATTGTCGGCTATTCACAGAGAACTCTTTTAAAATAGACACGTTGAAATTACATACTCATGAAAGAATACAAGAGAAATAAAAAGATAACTATTGTGCAATGCCCCTCAGAAGTAAAGTTACTTCAAGTAAGATAAATGCACTGAAGCTCTTCTGTTGGACTTTGGTGATTCCAAATTTTAACATTATTTCACGAAATGTTTAATGGTCTTATAATGGATTTGAGACCTGCAAAAAAGAAAAAGGAAGAAAGAAAAGAGAGAAGCTGAGAGGAAGAGGTCTGGGTTTCTGATCTCAGGTTTGCTAACTATGGGACTTTGGCTAAATCACCTTTATCCTTTGCAGCTCCAGCTAGCTCATCTGCAAAGTGAAAGTAGGAATACTTCTTGCACTGATTTCAAAGCTTCACGGGAGGCATCAAATTGGATAATATATTGGACAGTTTTCAATATGATGTGGTATAATGTGATGTGGTTTGACAAATAAATGAAAAGTGCCACTAGATATTGAAGCAATCCCTGTTGTTGAGATGCATATTTTATTTAGGCATAAATAGGGTAACAACGGTTTTTCAAATTTTTTTTAAAATTTTTCCTTCTTCTCCCCAAAACCCCCCAGTACATAGCTGTATATTCTAGCTGTGGATCCTTCTAGTTGTGGCGTGTGGGACGCCACCTCAGCATGGCTTGATGAGTGGTGCTACATCGGCGCCTGGGATCGGAATGGGCGAAACCCTGGGCCAAAGCAGAGCATGCGAACTCAACCACTCAGCCACGGGGCCGGCCCCTAACAAAGGTGTTGAAAATTCTGTGAAAGCTCCTAGTAACCACTGTAGGAGACTAGGCATTGTTGATGCCAGTTACTATATACACTTTTTCTTCATTATCTCATTTAATCTTTACAACAATTCTCTAAGATTACCAATTTTATTATGCTCTCTGGCCCTCAATTTCCCAAATGAAACAATTCAGGTAAGTCTGTATGATTCTAAACAAAGAGCTTATATTAATTAATATTTATCATATTTTTAATTTACATTGTACATAAGAATATGGAGATTCAGATGATTCCTACACATCAAGGAACCAGAAGCTTAATAGTGGCAACCCATGCAAATGTTTATAATACAAGCTACCATATGTGAGGAATTTCTAAAGAGTGTGGCAAGCAAATTTTAGAGCAAGGTAAAATCATGTGCAGGATTAGTAAATAAGTGATAGTATAGCCTTCTTTGGAAAATATTCTGCTTCATTAAGGGATATAGGAGATAATCAAAGACGAAGAGGATAGCATCTTAGTTCTGTAAGTGAAAGAGTGCCCTGAAAATAAGTATGCTGGGACAATAGACCTAAGCCAGGACTGTCCAGGCCAACTAGGATGGCTAGTCACCAACATAATGTCATTACTTTTTAGGGAGGAAAGTAAAAATATAAAGGCTATTTACTCATTCTGAAAGGAAATAACACTCATATTTATATTTTTATATTTCAAAGGTACGAATTATTTCAGTTGTAAAGTTTGCCTTATACAAACACACCTTACAAGAAATACTCAGTTTGCATGGTAGCACTTTCTGCCCATTACCAAATTAAAAAAAAAAAAATAACTGTAAATAACACTGTTTTTTTAATTAGGTTTAATATTATTGAGCTAGTAAACACATTGTTAGTCAATTATGCCTAAAACCATCTTGCCCCTTATTCAATTTAGTATTTATTTCAATGACAACTATATTTATTTGGAGTTCAATTTCAAGTACTGGTGCAAGCCGATCGTTCAGCATCTCCTCCCGCTCTGTCGGTGTCCTCTGTGTTTGTTAGCACAAAAGGGTCTGGGTATTCCTGGGGCTTTGACACTGCAAAAGAGGTGATTGATTGCTTGATTCATTTTCTCTCCCTTTCTTCCTTTTCTTTTCTTTTTTTTTTTTCTTTAGCAAGATATTGCTTATCACGGAGCAAATTACATGTTTTAGCACGTAATAGATTTTTCAAGTTGTCTTGAATATCTAATCTATTAGTAAAGGAAATTTGTTTTCAAAAAATAATTCTTTACTATCTCCTCTGCCTTGTGCCATGATTTGTTACTTGTCAGGTAGTACATTTACCCAAGATTTGGAGCTCCATCCTGCCCACAGATTGACAGGAGTTCCCTCTCTGAACCCACCCACTGTTTACAATTGACTTCCACTCAACCAGTTGATTGACAATCTTCGCATGGGCTCCACGTCTGCAGGTTTCATTATTACGTATTTGCTTTATTTGAATACCTTACATGGAAAACCCTTTTTCCTGCCCTGTAGGAATTCTGCTGTTCTTAGGATCAGAACTAGTTACTTTGATGGAAAATGTTTGGCTAAAGTGCTATTTGAAGTCAAAAATTTCCAAGAGAATGACAGATGCTGGATGGTTGAGGGTCAGACTGAGTCTGTGACGTACAGCTGGGATCCGAATGCTTTACTTTTATTTGTCTCCTTTCTCTTCAATTTTCCCACATTATTCAAATTTTAATGGGAAAGTTGTTTTTAAAAACATACAAAAACAGAGACAAAAAATGGATGCTTAACCTAAAGGAGCATCTTGCTGTAAATACTCTGGCAGTTATAAGAATCACATGTGCTAAAGACATTGAATTAAATATCGTCTCAGGCTTATAAACAGTGATCCCATGTGTAAAAAATCATTTTACATAAGAGAAATAATTGAGGAAATTTTCATAGTTGGTAATTCAGCTCAATAGTTGCTAAAATTGAAATTGATAGCACTGTTGTTCTCTGGTACATCTCAGTGGCCTGACTATGTTAGAAACTTACCAAATGCTTCTTAAATCTTATTTCAGCCAGTGCAGTCAGTTTGGCAGGAAAACACATTAAATTGTCTCACGAAATTAGGTGAACAATATGTTTAAAGTACATATAATTTATTAATCTTGCTATAAATAAAAAATCGTATTAATTCAATGTAGTAATTACATTGAAAATGCAAAGAATAAATTTGGAACAGCATTGTTCATATTTTTTAAAATTGTATTTCAGCTGTGAATGTACATCTGGCTGGACTGGACAAAACTGTAGTGAGGAAATCAATGAATGTGACTCTGACCCATGCCTGAATGGAGCCCTCTGTCATGAATCAACCATCCCAGGGCAATTTGTATGCCTGTGCCCACCCTTTTTCACGGGAAAATTTTGCCAGGAATATCGTAGCTCCTGTGATCCACTCAATGACCCTTGCAGAAACAATGCAACGTGCTTGACTTTGGTAGATGGACAACGTTACTGTGTTTGTAGAGAAGGTAAGAGCTTATATTTGTTTTAATGTTTTATTTCATTTTGGTTTGGTTTTGTCCCTATGGGAGATGACTTCTTAAGAACGGGTGAGAGAAAACCTAAATACATTGGAGGATGGGGGAGTATCTGCTCCAAATCAGGTATATAAATCTACTGGGACACATAATACTGGGGAAATAATCTAAAAAGTTAACCTAAATAGCATAGCAGGAAAGGGACAAAGCTGAAACTTTGTGGCTTTTGGCTCTTTTTCGTTTTTGCTTTGTTTCAGAGATCCTCTCTCATTCAATTTCTCTTTTCTGAGTAATCTTGTCCGTGTAGTGTTCCTGACAATAGCAGTTAGTTAGAAATGGGCATAGGTACAATCCAGGGCAATCAGATGCTTCACTGTAACTTTTCTCCTGGACTTATCTATGAACATCACTTCTTTCTACTTAAATTGCTCAACCAGTATCATGTGACTCTGGTGGCTACCTTGTACCGTGGGAGAGAGCCCATGTGAGAGAGAGAATGAGCTGATCAAAGGACATTATGAAGCCCCTGAATCCAGCCATACCTGACGTCAGGCTGCTTCTGGCTTTCTGGGTCAGATCAGCCAATAACTTCAACTATTATCACTAACGATGCTTGACTGGGATCTCTTCACCTGTAACTGAAAGAGGTCTGATCAGTACACAGGTGGTTTGGGTAAATATTTACTGCTCACATACTGCTGGCTGTGCAAGAGCCATTACCACCTTCAGCAGGAATGCTTCTAACATAAAACCAGCACGTCACAGGTTTCAGTGTAACTGGAATGTGCCGTAAACACAGTGTAAAACCATATTGTGTCAAGAGGTCTACAACTGCTGGTTATTTTCTCATAACCACTTATATGTTCATATCTCTTTCCTTCTTACTGGCTCCACTGCAATAGAAGTCCTTTAAAGATAAACGCAACACTTATTTACTCTTCTGCCCCAAAAGGCCAGCTTAGACCATATCATTTAAGAGTTATCTTAGTCAAAGCTAATTCCGTTTTTTTTTACAAACTATTTACATCTTCCTGAGCACGTAAGGTAATCTATTATAAGGATATAGAGGCAAATTCTATGTACATGACAGAAACTTCTGGGCCTTCCGTGGAATTGGAACTAGAAACTGGGGAGCTATTAGTAATTGTTTTTGCAAAAATGACATGGGCTCTATATAGCACATAACGTGGACATATAGAGCATACGGAAAGATATTTTCAGGAAAGAAGCAGGAAAAGAAAGACAGGAAACAATGTGAGAGGAGCGTTTGATGCTTTGCAAACCTCACTAACTGTGAAGTACATCATTTAAATGAGTGATTTTCCTTTTAACAAAGATTGGTAGTGAAGTTTTTTGAAAAATTGTTCAATAGCAGCAGAAGAGCTAATTTTTTGAGCAGCATTATTCCATGGTGCTTTACTCATCCCACTAACAGATTCTCAGAATATAAGTAATAGATCAATATTTATGGAGGGGCAGCAGTATATTTCCTCAGTTTAAATAAAATTTCCTCTATTTTCACCAGAGATAATTTTCCAGAAGAAGGCATGTTTATCCAAATCATAATAGTTTTGATAATTCAATTCATAAATTCATTTAATGAATTTCTATAATCTAGTGAGATTCCTTTCCTGTTGTGGAATGAGGGGAAAATAAGTTCAGAGATACCACCAAACCTTATCTCCTGTTATACTACTACTAAGATTTTCCATTCTCATGAGCAGCCACAAAAAGGTCTTGGGGACAATTTAGATTTCACCATTGTATGTAAGTAGAATCTTATTTTTTTTCTTGGAACTTCATCCTTCCACTTAAGGCTTCCAGAGAAACAGGACTACTTAAGTCAATGCTTTTGACAGAGTGGCGGGCGGACGCAACCACTCATGTGTTCATCCCTTTCTAATTGTGACTCGGCACAGAGATATTTGAAGTGGACATCATTTCTAAACTATTTTGCTCCATGTATATATTTGAGATTGAAAAATATGTTTCTAAACCGAGAAATGATAGGAGTAAGCTTCCGTAGGTCAGGTCTAACTACCATAAAAATGTGTGGGTAATGTTCCTTTAGTAGTTCAGCCTCTAGCAGATCACAGACTAAGGACTGTGACATTGCTTTAAAAAACTACGTCAGAATATTGACAAGAGATCAACTATGGGATATTTTAGACATTATGACCTGAGTTACTTTAATGGCTGTTATTTAAAATAGGGTATATGTCAAAGCCATTACATCACTTTTTAAAGAAAACATTCTGATCAAATTCCATTTTAAAAATTACTGAAATTTAAAACCATGAAAAATTCCAAGATTTCGCTTCTTATACAGATACAGGGTGTGGAAGCTCCACTGGAACTCTTTGAAAGTTGTTGATGTTCTGTCAACCGACTAGGACATGGTGGGTCATGAGAAAAGTCTTAAGGCTTAAAGTGTGACAGTTCAGCACATGTATCTCCAGAATTCTGGTCATGGTTTTTAGTCAACCTTTAGGGTCTATCACAATTTCAGTATGAGTATGAATAAAATCGCAGAGCCAGGGTAATAATATGATTACATACTAGACAGCTAAATTATAAATGGCATTAAAATTCACCCTGCAGATCCAGCAAGTAAAATAATTGGTACTTTGATTTATGCCAAATTGATTGCTTAACAGGTACACTATGTTGGTTAGTGTGATTGAAATTTATTGTCAAAACAATCTAATCCATTTTGGTGCAATGTGAGCTATTTAAAAATTATAGATGTAGTAAGACATCAGACCTATTGTGATTATGTTTTGTGAGAGAAAGTAAGGGCAATGCTCTGTCTTCTGATTAGAACTGAGGTGACTTAATTTGGTCCCTATGAAACTGAACATTTCCTAGTGGAAAATAGGTAGGCAGAGGAGCATTTAGCAGTAATTATTCAATACAGGTTTGTTTTGTACATAATCTTATTTGTTTAAACAATTTCTATGATAAAAAATATCAGTGCTTTAATAAATATAAAAATAGCACATAGAAAGGCAAATGTAATTTCATAAGATTTCTCGAAACAGTGGGGTTTATTCTTGGTCCCCCAGTAGTGGGAGCTTTGGTAGTATAGTGTGAAATAAATTTACATACCTCAAAATTTATTTTATAATACACATAATTTTTTTTTTTGCCTCTATAAACTATGCTCTGTATGCAACACATGTCAGTCTTGCAACTGCATGCTGGTAGTGTTCTAGAAATCTCAAAAGTGTATTCTTTATTAACTGATTCAACAAATATATATTGATTTCCTACCATGTGTCAAGTCTTGAGACAGATTCTGGAGAAATTAAAGATGGCCAAGACATGCCCTCAAGGAATTTAAAGTTCAAGGGAAAGACACATAAGTTAAGTAACCGTTAAAGTACAATGTAGTAAGAGCTTTTCCATTCATGACAGAGATATGCACAAGGAAAGAGGATTTGTGGATGTATACCCCAGCTTTCTTGTTTAGTGTAACAACTCCGAGTTGTGTTCCATATGATTTCTAAGAGGATCTCCAGCAGCCTCAGTTGCCCACAGCAATAACCTACTTTTTAAACCACTCCTTCTCACATTTTATTTCCCCGCTCCCTTGCAATAATTTCTGGGGTCACCTCTTAAATAAGTTATTTGTGAACAAATCATCATCTTAGAGTCTTCTTTTGGAAGAATTCAAGCTAAGACACATAGCAAACCCCGTCCCTCTGGAAATTATAGTTGATCCAAGTCTGGGCATGGGACTGGGAGATTGCCATGCAGAACGCTTCCTTGGAATTGAGGCTGAGAGAAGCAGCTTTCTCCTTCTGATGGAGTCATTCCGTTGGTGCAGCCAGCACCGTGTTCCTTTGGCGATATGGAGATCTGTACGCAGTCGGAGAGACGTGCTTGTGAAAGAACTCCTGGTTGTTCCTATAGCTCTTTCTTCACTTCTGCAAACTGCCGCTATCCTTCCCAGCTAGGCTGCCAAGAAATCCCATTCCTTGCCTAAGTTAGTGTTTTTCTTTACATTGTGTGTGATCGAAAGAGCAATGGCTAATGCATAAATGAAGGGAAAGAGCTCATTAAGTAGGAGAGATTGAATAAAGTGAGTTCAACCTCAGGCTGGTAGGAATGGAATATAAAAATGACGTGAGAGAGTTAGATGTGACTCTAGATGAAATGCACTTGACTGTCTGTGTGTACAGCGTTCAGTAGGGTCTCTGTACTAACGTGTGTGTATACAGTGAGAGATCTAAAATCATTTTATTCTTAAAACATATTTCTTTTCTAATATTCTCTTTAGGAAAGATTCTCTGTCTCTCTACTTTGAATTATGTCTCAGTTTACAGGCAAAAGTATCACCCTGTCAAATACTTTTAATTCAGTTGAAAGGGCTTAGTTTTCAAATGTAGCCACTTCGTCCACATCTCCACGGTGAAAGGAGCAAAAGTTTCTTTAAATGATCCTTTACAGAGGATTAAATGTGGAAAAGACTCCATATAAGACGTTGTAGTGAAAGGAAGAATCAGATCATTTACATGTGCCATTGATTTACAACTGGGAGTCTAAGCTTGATGGATCTGTACAACAGAGGAGGCAAGCAGTTGCATTTAAATGTGTCTATTGCTCCAGTGTGTGTACTACTATCATGATAATGCCACATTTCCTAAGGTGTATAATTCTGAGCAGCAAATAAATGTGTCTCTTGTCAAAATAGTTTGTCTAAATGAAAAATTACTGTGTTGACAATTAAAAGCCTGTGCTCATGTAGTAACATATATCTGTTCGATTTAAATAGCTGTGGACATTTATAGCAGGGAAGTTCTTCCAAGATTATATATATTGTTGTCAATTAACTTTAAAACATGTCAAAATTTCTTACATTTAAAATATTAGCTTTCATATTCATTTCCTAAAAGTTTACTTAAAATCAGTGTTAAAAAACCTTAGCAGGGTCTATTGGAAATTTTAGTTCCATCTTTTCATATTTCATAGTTTTTAAAGTTACCTCTGCAACTATTTAGTAATATTGGTTAATTTTTAAGAAAATATTAACATTTTTATTATCTTGTTTTAAAATACAAAGAAAACAATAGTTAAAAAAATATTTCTGACTTGCCAAGAGAGAAATCTTTTTCTGTTTTCATAAAGTTTTAAAATCTATGGAAATTAAAGATTTTAATTAAGAAGAATAAAAATACTGCCTTTCTAATACTTTTGAAAACAATTTTAATATTTTTAGTTTTTATTTTAAAATGTGTGGTTTTTACACTACTTTGTTTGAATACGTGAAAGATATACTCTAGCTTTTCCCTATTTACCTTCATTTCTAATTACTCCAACTGATACTACTTCTGATGTGAGAATTCTCAAAGCATAGCCCTAAAAGATAAAATGTTTCCTAAAGCAGTTTTGTGAAAACCTAACGGTTGTTAATGTATTTTGTTTTATTGTATCCATGCTAGAGGATCAGGTATAAAAAGGCTACAGTTCTTAGAACTTAGAAAATGTTAAGTAATTTAAAAACTATACTTATAATCGACATTGATTTAGCTCCTGAATTTAAGCAGTAGGTTTAGTAACTTATTTTGTGATGTGTTTTGGGGAATTGGGAAGTGTAAAAATACCATTTATTAACCAGTCATGTGCATTTGCTGGGACAATACACAGGCAAGACACTGTAAGAAAAGGATCAAGAGAGCGTCTGTCTGAGAACGCCTCCTTACTTGTGTATAAAAATTCTACTGCAGTTAGTAACATAGGGTCAGCTGGATAGTTCTGGATAGGGATAAATAACAGGGGAACAGCATAGACTGAATTCACTGTACTTTCAGTTTTGACAGACTTTTAGTTGTACTGTGTATATTCAAAGCAAGTATCCTTCACAGGAATAAAAATCAACTTCTAACACCAAGGACCATGGAAAATTTAATTTGGAACTAAGTGTATATACTTTCCACTCCTTTATATCCCCAAAGCATAACCTTTCTCAGCAAAGCTTTGGTTTATTTTAAATGCAGTCCATGCCTGCTTTATTTTTTCTCCTAATGTCTACAGCATTTCAGCAATCTCATTTCCTCAGCCCATTGACATATGTTTCTAGTTGGTAACAAAGCTCCATCTCAGAAATGTCAAACTAAATGAATCAGGCAAAATCAGGAAAACAAGGTTATCCTGTGAGCTATCCAAGCTCCCAGGTCCTGAATGTTCTTCCAATGCATCACCAGCTGAACGCAGGCAGGCACACCGGCACTGCTCTAGCTGGCCAATGTCCCTGACTACCCGTGCCTCAGAAGAACATTTCTAAGAAGGATCTTAGTGTCAAATTGCCCTGCCTCCCAGAGGAAGCTAGTCATGCTAAAAGTAGGAATGGTGGAATGCATCCAGCTTTCTAAATAAATCTTTAAGTTGTAAACAAATTTTTTTTGAGGAAGATTAGCCCTGAGCTAACTACTGCCAGTCCTCCTCTTTTTGCTGAGGAAGACTGGCCCCGAGCTAACGTCCATGCTCATCTTCCTCTACTTTATATGTGGGACGCCTACCACAGCATGGCGTGCCAAGCGGTGCCATGTCCACACCCAGGGTCCGAATTGGCGAACTCCAGGCTGCTGAGAAGCGGAACATGTGAACTTAACCACTGCACCACCGGGCCAGCCCCTAACTTATAGACAAATTTAACTACAACTAAATATTTAAAGAAATAGTTTATTATGTTACTTATAACTGTACTATGATATTTGCAGTTTAAATATAGCAGCAAAAGTGATGGATGACTGGTGAAGTGTGTTAGAATAATAACTTGCACATCTAAAATTGGGAGAACTAAGGGCCAGCCCAGTGATGCAGTGATTAAGTTCTCGCACTCTGCGTTGGTGGCCCCGGGGTTCAGAAATTTGCATCCTGGGAGTGGACCTACACACCACTTATCAAGTCATGCTGTGGCAGGCATCTCCACGTATAAAACAGAGGAAGATGGGCACAGATGTTAGCTCAGGGCCAGTCTTCCTCAGCAAAAAAGAGAAGGATTGGCAGCGGACGTTAGCTCAGGGCTAATCTTCCTCAAAATAGATAAATAAATAAATAGAATTAGGAGAACCATATTAACTTGGAAATAACGCATTTTAATTTTGGTGTTAATGCTTGGTTTTTAATTTTGCTTTTAATTTTAATTTTGGTAATGGTTTGGTTTTAATTTTGGTTTAACGGATACAACATCTAGTGCATGAATGAAATTATAAGAGTGCAACATCAATGTTTAACTTGAAGAATTCAACAATTGAGTGAAAATAAAATAGGACAAATTAGTCCTGATGCTTGTCCTGAAGACTAGTAGGTCTGCTGGTCACACAGGCACTCCTGGTTTCTTATGGCGTCCATGTGCATCTTCAGACCATCTTTCTACTTTTAACCTATCATTGTCTCTAAAGTGAATTTCTCGTAGATACCATGTAGCTGGTTCTGTTATTTTATTTACTCTGTCTCTGCCTTGTCATTGGAGTGTTTTTTAAAATCATATTTCATGTAATTATTGACATTTAGGCTTTAAATAAACCATCTTGTGATTTGTTTTCTGCTTGTTGTATCACTACTTTGTTCCTCTGATTTTCTTTTTGGTTAAGTAATTTTTAGAATTTCATATTCTCTTCTGCTAAAGAGGAAGCCAGATATCACAAGACGTGGTACCAACTTCCCAGTCTCCAACGAGAAGTGGGTTTGGCACTTGACCTGATGGTAGACACCACAGAGAATGGCAGTAGCTCGTGGCATGGTGTGATGTGAAAAGATAAAGAAGGCTGGTCCCATCTTCTCTCACGGGCATCTGAGTGAGGAAATACTGAGGGGATTTTCCACTGAGCAGTAGGTGCTGCAGCTGAAAGGTCAGGATACAGAGATGGAGACCAAGGAAGCTGTGCTCCGTCAGCTGCATGCCAGTAGCACAAGCTTTCACTTGAAGAGGTCTTTGAAGATAGAAAGCAGAGGGACTACATGAGAAGGCACTAAGGGAGGACGGCGGCCATCATGGGTAGCTAGACCTCCCTCCCTTCAGGTGCTTCTCAGTTCCACTCCTAGTCTGTGTGTAGGCCAATAATAAACACAATGTTCTTCCAGTAACTTGAATGACCTCTGTTCCTCAAGCTAAATAAATCTGAGCAGAGATTGACATTTATAATGTCACTGCTATTATTTGGTGCTTAGTTATATCACTGAAAAAACAAGACAAAGGAAAATCCTCTTGTTTCTTACATTTTCTACTAGTATAGAATAAATATTATCAATAAAAAGGAGTATAAGTATATATTTTGTTTTACCTAGTCAATATATAATCATGGAAATAATTGTTTAAATGATCATCAGAAAATACTGAATATTTAATGTATTAAAAAGTGATATCTTGCTGAGTTTTTCTCATAGAAATGTTGAAATAATCACAACTGCCTCTCTTATCAGTCTGTATAATTTTCTTTCATGTTCTTTGTTTTTTTAAAAATATAACTGGCATGTGTTTAAATGGCTGACTGATTATGTAGCTATGACTCAAAATAATTTGTTTTCTGTGAATCACTTGGATACGAAAAGCAATTAAATAATTTGCCTCATCTGCTAACTGCCTTGAATAAATTTGATCACTGGAGCTCAATTTTACTTTAAGATTGGTCATCACATTAATTCATTTGCTTTCCAGATCGTTTCAATTCTTCTTGCTCAAACATTTAAATACCTTCAAACAACAGCGACATTAGCAACAACTCGACTTTCCCAGGGGATTTAGTAAAGTGTTCCTTCCTTGGTTCTTTCATTTGAGCTCATTAATTAGAAACTAGCATAATTTTATTTATACGTTATGTGAAATAGAATTGTATGAGAAGCCAGAGATAAGGTGGTTCTTTTTTTTTTTTTTTTTTAGCTTCCATTATGAGCATATTCTCCAGACTCTTTACTACTGATTCTGATTTTCACACTCGAAAGTGAGGATTGCTCATCCATACCCATCTCATCTCTCTTGCAGGATTTGAAGGTGAACACTGTGAAATTAACACGAATGAGTGCTTCTCTCTTCCCTGCCAGAATTATGGTGACTGTGAAGATGGGGTCAACAGTTTCAGGTAGAGAAAACCAAATAATATCTAGATGTGTGTTTTAGCATCTAGATGTATCTAAATGTATGCATATTTATAATTCCAACTGACAAATTGCACATTTCTGTTTATTAACATTTTGCCATGATACCATTATTTTAAGCTTCAACTTTATACATTTATATTAATAGAGTTATTAAATTTCTTCTTTAAAAGGTGTGTTTGCAGACCCGGATTTTCTGGACCTCTGTGTGAAATTGAAACTAATGAGTGTTCCTCTAAACCTTGCAAAAATAATGGAACCTGTGTGGATCTAACAAACAGGTTAGAGGCTGCTTTTTACTGAATCAACTATTTTATATGTGAAATTTAATAGATGTAAGGTGAACATATGTGTACCCATCATGCAACGTAAGGAGCAGAACAATGCCGATACTCTTGTCCTTCTTGGCAAGAACTCGGCTGCCCTCCCACCCAGTTGTATTGAATATCCTGAATTTATGTTTCCTGCCTTTGCTTTAATTTACAGTACTAACTATTTGTGCATATGCCTGAACAAAATGCTCTTGAGTTTGAATATCAATATAAGTTAAATAATATTGTGTATAGTTTTCTGAAATAGTTCATTTTGTTGAACATGACATTTCAGCATTATTTGTTAATGTATGTATCTGTTGTTCATTTTTAACTATTGTAGAATATTCCATCTTAAATATATGCCAACATTTATTTGTCATTCTCTTGGTCATGGATATTTGGGTTATTTTCCTCACCAATAATAATACTATTACAGTTTTCAAGTATTTCTCCAAATACAGAAATACTGATGGTACTCTAGTTTTCATACCTAGAAATAGAATAGTTGGATCATTGGGTAGACATTTTCACGTTTACCGTATCATTTTTTTCCCATTTCATTTTGAAAATTGAACATTCATACTCAACAAAAGTGAATAAATTTTCCTATTAGCATTGTCAGAATGTTCCATTTGGGCTTATCTGCTGTATGTAAAATTATAACGCCTTGTAGTTTTTCTCTGCATTCCTATGATAACTTACGAGGTTGAGCATTTTCTCATACATTTCAAGAAATTTAATTTTTCCTCTAGATATGCCTATTTATGGCATCTGCCCTTTAATGTTCTCTTCTTATTGATTTGTAGGAATCTTTCTAAATTCAAATTATTAATATTTTTGTTAGTTGTATGTACTGAAAATATCTTTTATTGGTTGTGGCTTGACATTTCACCTTCTCTATGATAACTTTTAGATACTAAAACTTAATTTTAATGTAATTAAATGAATCAATTAGTTTGGATATGGCTTGCTTTTTTTTTTCTTGTTTAACAATGTTTGCCCTAGGACAAAGAGATGTTTCTTATATTTCCTTTCAATATATTTAAAGTTCTGTCCTCCACGTTTAAATTTTAATCTATCTGGAACGTTGTGTGTGTTTGTATATGTAGTATAAGTTAGGAATCTAAGTTTATTTTTTTCCATACGAATAACCAATTCTGCCTATTCATGTATTGAATGGGTCCATCTTTTACTCTCTGATCTCCCCGATTGGCCAAGCCTTCTTGGTTGCAGATGAAGTTCCCATATGTGAATATGTTTATTTCTCTGCCTCTCTTAATTTCCTTAGTTCAGTTGGTCATCCATGTACCAGTACCATGAATCTTAATTACTTACCTTTGAAATATCTCCATACCAGCAGAGCATGACATCTCATATTTTTAATCTTCCTCTTGAATGCTTGAGCCATTTTTGAAAGTCTCTTCTGTTACCATCAACGTATGTTCTGCATAAATCCCTAAATCCTAACAAGCAAACAAACAAAGACCAGGTAGAATCTTGATCAGAATTCCATTGGATTTATAGCTCAATTTGAGAAGAATTGATGTCTTTATTTCGATCTTTTAAAATATCTTTAAAAAAAACCTTGGACGAATTCAACTGGACAGTCATTGATTAGGATAAAAAATAACTCATTTTGCCCAGTCATGGTTGCTCTCGAAGTACCAGGGGCTATGTTTATCTGTCTTAGTAGACACCCAACATCTAGAATTGCTGTCTACGTTTGTGTCACAACCTGCTTAAGTTTCCGATAATCTTCTTTTATTTCTATCATTTTCTTGGCCATCTGGCTTTCTCACTGTCCAATCTGGTGAAGTAAACGAGGACAAGCTTTGAATCACCACCCTTGTAACTCCTAAGCCTTTCAAGGGGACACTAATCACTACAAGTCCCTTAGGGATACAGAGTAATTGCTTTCAGTTTAAAATCTTGGAGTCTGAAGGGGCATTTCAAGATCTTCTAATTGGGTTTTCCTCTATAATAGCTCTTATTCCAATGTAGAAATTCTGTCTATTACTGAATGTATTGATGACACTATACATTCAGGAACTATGGGGGAAAACACAACACAACAAAACAAAAGAAAAGATGGATTTGTGACCCATCTACGAGATCTCAATAAGCTTGTACTCCTATTGGTAGAGCAGTGGTGTTTCAAAGATAAGTCTAAGTTCTGAGCCAGTATCCAACAACTCCTAAAAGGTCTGAATATCTTTCTTTCATCAGCGAACAGTCATAGTGGTAAATGGCCTCAGATCTCTCTGAGGAGGGCTTCAGGAAGATACATGAACACCTGTGACTATTCTTCTTCAAGATTATTCTTCAAAGGGGCTTTAGCTGAGGGACTGAGTCTATGCTATAGCTTAGGTCTGGAATTGTTTAAGAGGCTAGGAATCCCTACAAAGGTGAATTGAATTACATTTCTGTCCTGCAGACCTATAGATTTAATTCCATGTGTGTAAGGTAGCACCATAGCAGACTGTCCGTATATTTCATTTCTAGAAACCCATTACTGATTAGCCACTGCTAAGGATATCTGTGAATCAATCCATCTATCACCATTCTGCTTCTCTGATTTATGTGATTATTTGCTCATTTTTTTATCTGGTAGTCAAGTATATCCAACAGGCTTTATCCATTCTTGGATCCTACTTTTCTAATTTAGATCAGGGAACCCAATTTCACTGTAGCATCTCACATTGTTATCTTCAGCCTATAAAGGACCATCACCACAAAGCTCTTCAAGACACTAGTTCCCCTCACAAGCCCTGTTCTTAATCTTGGTGAATGGAATGTCCTCCTGGATGAATGGAGTTTCTTCCTAGGAGATTGGAATGCCCTCCTATATTCTCTGGGAATAGAAATTAAGTGGTAATTGAGCAGCTTACACATAATAGATCCATTCAAAAATTTCTGTAACAATGAGCCTATGAACAGCTTCCTGTAATATACATCAAGAAAACTCCGGCACTTCTGCCTCACTAATCTAAGCTAGAATTAAGTCCTGTCTTTAATTAGCCAGCCTATCTAATACCACCCCTAGACGCTCATATTAGCATGTTAAATCTTCCCTCTGCATCCATGTCAATAAGTGCAGCTTATTTAAGTCTTGTAATTATTCTCCCTTGTTGTGTTCACCTTAAATTTAGTCCCACAGATGCTCCCCAACTTTGTAGCAATACAGATTTGTGGGGTCATGCAAATCTTTTAGGGTATAGGCTATGTGTTTCTGGTTAAGTGTTTCCATCTCTCATCAGCAAATGTTGGATCTAACCATTTTTATGGACTGAAACCAATGAGAAATTTGGGGAGTGGGCCAGGGAAAACTGGCGACCGCCTGTAAGTCAATTTTTCAGCGGCATTTAGAGGAAAGCTTGTATGCGAAGAAGCATAGATTCCGTAAGACACAGGAGAGGTTTGGCATCTACCAGTAAAGGAGTTTACGTGAATTCAGAAATTCAAGTTCCTCAGCCATGTCTGTCCTCTGTCTGCAGGGGATATGAATTCCTCTGAAGTTACTATACAGACTGTATTGTGTTGCTGTTGTTGCTTAGCAAAGAAACCTGAAAACTCAGTAGTTAACAGTAACAATCATTTATTATTACATATCTGTGGTCTTCTGAAATTTGGCTAATGTAGGTTGGGTTCGCTGAGGTTTCTCTGGGACACAGCTGAGGGGAGAAGAATATATGCAGGTCTGTTGTATCAGCTGAAATGGACGTGCTCCAAATGTTTCTCATCCTTTTGGGACTAGAATGTTCTTCTCATAGAGGGGCAGAGGCTCAAGAAACCAAGCGGAAACATGCAAAGCCTGTGAAGCCCTAGGCTCGCAACAGCACCCTTCCTCCTTTACCCATAGATCACTTTCCAATGAAGAATCACTGCCAAGCCTGAAAAGTGGGGGCAAAGAAGCACACTCTTCCCATAAGGAAGCTCTGGCCAGGAAGGAGAGTGGTAAAGAATTAAGTTAAAAATGCTGTCAACCAAACAGAAGATAGGAGTAGTAACAGGAAAGTAGACCCACAGAAAATATGTAGACTGAAGCATGGGGCATTAAACACATGGCATTTCCAGTTTGCCCTGCATGGGCCCTGAGAGACAGCTCTGAGGCAGAGACTGCAATGAAATGCTGAGTAGAACTGAAATGACCTTACACCTCTAAATGAAGTTTTTTCATATGAATTCATTAGATGACTTCTGAGGACTGCTTTCCCACGTGTCAGTAGGAGATCTCAAAGAGCTACAGGGGGAAATGCCAGCCAAAATGCCCTCTGTTTAAAAGAGAGCCCATGTTGTCGATTCATGAACACAAGAATGATGAGTTCATTTACAGAGCTGAATTGATTATAGTGTTGATGTTGACCCTTCAATCTAGCTGATGACAGCAAAGTGTTTTCCAAACTGAGAAAATCGTAAGAAGCTTGGGGGAAAATAACCAACTACAATGGTGAGTAACTTGACAGTCCAATATGCAGATTGCTGAAGAGATTTTGTGAATATTAATCCTCAAGTTCAGCTCATGTAGAGGAAAAACTACTTCTGCCAGTGCAATACATTGACTGAACCATGATTGAAATAGAGCCTCTTCCTGACATGAAACAGATGTTGCAGTTTGCTGGATGTGACTTCTGAACACCTGACTAGCCTTGCACAGAGTGCTGGCATCTCTGTTCAGAGGCTCTTCCCAGAGATCGGAAAGGTAAAGAGGGAAATGAAATGTCTCAGTACAAAGCCTAGCTTTGTTCAGAGACATCCTTAGAGGATGATAGTGTAATGAACATGAGCTATTCGGAACCCCAAGGCAATTTCCCCCTGGAGAAAAAGAAATGGCAGCCACTTTGGAAGACAGTTTTGCATTTTCTTACAAAACTTGCAACATGATCCAGTAATCGCACTACTTGGTTTACCCAAATGAGTTGAAATTTATATTCACTAAAAAACCTACACACAGATGTTGATAGCAGCTTTATTCGTAATTACCAACACTTGGAAGCAACCAAGAAGTCCTTCAGTAGGTGAATGGCTAAGTAAACAGTGGTACATCCAGACAGTGGAATATTACTCAGCACTAAAAAGAAATCAGCTTGCAAGCTATGAAAAGACATGGAGGAATCTTAAATGTCTATTACTAAATGAGAGAAGCCAATCTAAAAAAGCATCCAAGTGGTATGATTCCAACCAAATGGCATTCTGGAAAATGCAAAATGTTGGAGACAATGAGGAGAGCAGTGGTTGCCAGGAGTTTGAGGGAAGAAAGGGATGACTAGGTGGATCTCAGAGGATGTTTAGGGCAGTGAAACTATTGTGTATGACTTATAATGGTGGACACATGTAATTATACATTTGTCAAAATCCGTACAATGTACAACACCAAGAGAGAACCCTAAGGTAAACTATGGACTTTGGGTGATAATGACATGTCAATATAGGCTCATCCATTGTAATAAATGTACCACTCTGATGGGGGATGTTGATAGTGAGCAAGTTTTGCCTGTGTAGGGGCAGGGGCTACATGGGAACTTGGTACTTTCTCCTTAATTTCACAGTGAACCTTAAACTAATATAAAAAATAAAGTCTATTTGAAAAATTCAATCAACACAGCAATCTTTTATCTTTTCAATTTCGCTTGTGTTTGAGGCAATAAGCTGTTAGCGATAACTGAGTAAAAGCCCACAGAAACTGTGCCCTAAGCATAGGGTGAAATCAGTTTAAGGTTAAGAGGATATAAGAAAACATGGGCAAAGAATATAAACAAGCAATTCAAAGAGGAAGAAAAATAAATGATCAGTAAACAAATAATTAGGAAACTTGAAGTAAAATGAGATATTTTATGAATTTCCAAGGTTAATCTCATTCACTGCTCATGGGAGGAGGGAAAACTAGTTTGGGGAAAATGTTGAAAACTTCATGTGTATACACACCATAGAGAAAATCTTGAATACGGGTACAAAAAGATACTTACAAAGTTATACATTTGTGGTATGTTTACAATGGTGAAAATTTAGAAACAAACTAAGTAAATAAACAAAAGTGTTACATAATAAACAGAAAACTATATATTGTTTTCTATGAATAAACTACAGGAATATATATTGCTTGCAAATTTATTAAAATATATGATTGAATGGAAAAAATGTATCAGAATAATATATGCAACACATTATTTAGTAAAATATTTTGTAAGAAACTGCCAAACTGTCTTCCAAAGTGACTGTACCATTTTGCATTCCCACCAGCAGTGAATGAGAACTCCTGTTGCTTCATATTCTCATAAACATTTGGTACTGTCAGTGTTCTGGATTTTGGCTATTCTAATAGGTATGTAGTGGTAACTCATTGTTCTGATTTGCATTTCCCTGATGACATATGATGTGGAGCATATTTTCTCATGCTTATTTGACATTAGTATGTCTTCTTTGGAAAAGTGTCTGTTAAGGTCATTAATCCTTTTGTTTTTAATTAGGTTGTTTGTTTTCTTATTGTTGAGTTTTAAGAGTTATTTGTGTATTTTGCATAATGATCCTTTATTAGATATGTCTTTTCAAATATTTTCTTCCAGTCTGTATCTTGTCTTCTCATTCTCTTGACATTGTCTTTCATAGAACAGAAATTTTTAGTTTTAATAAAGTCCAGCTTACCAATTCTCTCTTTCATGGATCCCGCTCTTGATGTCATATCTAAAAAGATAATCAAACCCATGGTCATCTAGATTTTCTCTTTTGTTATCTTCAAGGAAGTTTATAGTTTTGTATTTTGAATGAGGTACGTGATCCACTTTGACTTAGTTTATATGAAGGGTGTAAGGTCTGTGTCTAGGTTTATTTATTTATTTATTTGCATGTGGAAGCCCAGTTGTTTCAGTACCATTGTTGAAGAGACCATTTTTTGTCCATTGAATTGCCTCTGCCCCTTTGTCAAAGATCAGTTGAGAATATTTGTGTAGGCCTATTTCTGGGCTCTTTATCCTGTTCCATTGATCTATTTATCTATTCTTTTGATGATATCGCATTGTCTCAATTACTGTAGCTTTAGAGCACGTCTTGAAGTCAGGCTGTGTCAGTCCTCCAGCTTTGTCCTTCTCTTCATTATTGTGTTCTCTAGGTCTTTTGCCTCTCCATATAAACTGTAGAATTGTTTTGTCAGAATCCACAAAATAACTTGCTGGGATTTCATTTAATCTAGAGATCAAGTTGGGCAGAGCTGACATTTTGAAAATATAGAGTCTTCTTATCTATGAACATGGACTATCTCTCCATTTAGTTTTTCTTTGATCTCATTCGTCAGAGTTTTTTCGTTTTACTTATAAGAATCACGGGCATATATTGTTAGATTTATACCTAATTATTTCATTTGGGGGTTACTAATATAACATATAATGAAATATTAAAATGTATTTTGAACAATGCATACCAATCTAAGAATAGTGATTTCTTCTTAGTGGAGAGGAATGGAGAGGAATGAATCTGGTGTGTGCAAAGGAGTTTCAAATACATCTGCAATGTACATTTTTCTTAAAAGTTCTTCAGCAACTTGGAAAAATACTAGGATGTGTTAAATATGGATGATGGTTATATGGGTGTTGATTATTTTATTCTCAGAAAATTACTTTATTTAAATGGTTTTGATAAAAACCATTTAAATGCATTAACATGCTTCAAAGAGAAAAAAATCTATATAAACAGATGAAAAATGAGTAATCACATTTTTATATCCCATCTGTTTTGCAAGAATACGTTTTTTGATATAAACAATTTTATTTTGGTGTGTTTTTAGCCTATTGATATTAATTTACCCATTAAAAATATTTGAAATAATCTAACTTCATATAAAACCAATTGTTGTATATTTAGTACAAATTAAATTATAGACCCACACACAAGAAAAATATTAAAAATAGTAATTATTACATAATATACTTCATGATTACATCCATGTTTTTAATCTGTTCCATTCTCTCTTTTGGTTATTGAAACTGAGGCCAGCAACCATTAACTTAATCCTAATGACTTCATTTAAGGATGAATTCCTTGAGATATGCCAGCATGTGGATGACAGCCACAATTCGTTTAAAGCCATTGCAAAACACTACATTGGAATTGACATTGTCTGACACCTAATAACATATGTTATCCAGTAGAACTAATGTCTTTTTAAGCCATAATCATAAGTTCACTTAGGTCACTGACAAGAATATTGATCTACTGAAAATTTATAGCTAAATAGAGAATTCACCAAAACGATTACAGTAGCAGTGGCTGGTCCATTCAAAGAATACAGAAGAAGAAAATGTTCCAAATGCTTGGCTGATGTGATTGTCATAACTAAATCATTATCAACAAGAACTTTACAACCAATCAGTGTGTGAGGTTCATGAGTTTAGCAGTTCTTTACTGTTGCAAAGTTGAAAATGATTGGTTAATGTGCATTTAACTAAAAGCCAAAAATCTGTACATTCTTCTATAAATTGTTTGCCTAGAAGCTAGTTATTATTCCGAATGACACCTATTCTACTGAACATTTTGCCTTTTCAGATTAAATTAATTAAATCATATTTAACACTTCTCAGATGAAATCCACACCCTTATTCAGTAAAATTCTAATAATGACATAAAAGGGCTATTTTAAAGATAAACCATCTCTGGAGCAAATATATTGGGTAGAAAAAAGTTGGTTACTTTCCCTTTTTGCTTGAGGTACACAGAATGTACAACACCTGAAAGTACAGCATCTTAAAGATGCTAGATGAATTGAAACAAATAAAATAAACTATGCATATCACAGCATGTTTGATTTCCTTTTAGATTAATATTAAATTTGATAGTTTTTACAGATGCAAACTTTAGAAGCATTATATTTACTTTTTATTATATTTGTAACTTAAATATACCTGTATCCATTAAAAACTGAAAAGTTACAGAACAGATATTAAGTTCTATCTCATATTTTATAATGGATTAAAAATTTTAAAATAGATAAAAGATTCATTTAACTTTAACATCATAAAATTTTAATGTAAGAATATTTATCTATGTTGCAGATATAAAATAAATTGTTCATGTTCTGATTAAGAAATGTCATTAATTATAAAGAACTATGATTCAAGAATGCAGTTATAGTATCACAAGAAAGAGGTATAAATTACTGTAAAATGTTTTATAAATTCTCTCAAAATTTGAATTGCTATAAATAGGCTAAGAGGTTCTAATCATAAAGTTTCACCAGTGACAGGTTATAGTTTTATTTTTGTCTTTTGAGTGTAGGTTTTTGTAAAATTATCTATTGAAAGAAATATATGTCAAATCTTAATATTATAAATCTCTTTTTAAATCAAAACTCTCATTAAAAAATTTATTCTATCCTTGGATCTTGTAATATGATTTAACCAATACAGTGGTTATATTTTAAAATAACTCAGCTTTCTAGAAGCATAAAAACAACTCCTCTACTTATTAATTCCTTTCGTATCTGAAATAAGATTGATGCTGGTCCTGATATCAGTTCCCCTACATTAAACCCAGCCTATATGGGGTTAAAACCAAAGCACTCTTTCCCTGCTTACTCCTTGGCTCTGGCTCCAGAATCTTCTATCTGCCATGGATACAAAGAGCCAAGGTCGTCCACTTGCAAATTCCTTTCTCATCCTCCTCCATAAGCAGCCTCCCAAGGCTGAAACACAGGCTGGTGGGAAAGCACCCAAGACGACAGGCTCCTCCCACCCCTACAAACAGACACACTCCTTGCAACCTTTAAAACCCCTTGCCTTCCATCTTTTGGAGAGAGGAGACAAAATGAGATGAATTTGAGCGCTTACTCTTGTCTCCAGGCTGATATCACCTGAAATAAAAACCCTTTCCTTGCCATAAGCCTGGCATTCCAGTTTTTATTTGGCCCCTCTTGTGTGGCATGTAGGGAACCTATGTTTGTAGGCGCTAACCAGAGGAACACAAAAGAATAATGTAAAGACTCACATAAAGCAGGGGCTCCTTGTAGGATTATAAGCCCTGATGGTTATCTTGCATTTTCCATCTCCTCTCATTATGCAATATCACAGTATATAAACTAGAATTACTCTTGTTTATCATTACTTTATTTTAATGTATTGAATTTTCTTCAGAAGTCACCTGTTAAAATGCATTTTAGTGATTGGAAAAGTATCTTGAAAACCTATCTGGAAAATTTTAGGTCACTTTCGAATTAAAAGAAATTCAAACAAAAATGTTCAGTATCTTGACAATCTATGTAAGTTTATTTCACTAAAACTTTTGAAATAAAAGCCTTGCATTTAAATTAGAAATTTCTATTTCATCAAAAATACATCATGTTTCATCATCTTAATTGTTCCTTTGAGACAAGATATTTTTAATATATGCATATTTGTGTTTTAAAAGTTGTTAAAACAGGGTTTTGTCAAAAGGAAAAAGTGTTTTAGAGACTTTTAATATACAATGTAATAATTACTATAAAATTAATTAGGTCACTTAAAATGTTAATAAAAATCAAGATTCACTTTTAGTTTTTCCCCTTAGCCTAGGTAGATGTGGTCTGCATAAAGTAGGGATGGGGCCCTCGGCAGGTAATTGTGGAACAATATATATACCAAAGCTGAGGGATTGTATACTTCAGCCAGAGGCCAGTAGGAGGACAAATGTGGTGAGGATCCTTTCCGCCACAGCCTGTGCACGTTTAAAGAGTTGAAAGGCCAGGGTGGGTGCAACAGAAGTAGATGGGAGTGTGCAGTGCTGGGCTGCCCCTCCTGTTTGAGAGGGGGAGGGGCAGAAGGATGGGGTAGAGAAGAGAGAGAGAGAGATGTGCTGTGCGGGAACAGGAGGGAGGGAGGGGGGACATATGCATTCTAATTCTTCCAGACAGACTAGACACAGAAATTCAAGGTAGATGCTCTATTCTCCAATAGAGATTTGATTTTCATGGAAATTTGCCCTAATATTATGCAATAAAATGAATGTAATTTTTAGTGAAAACTATGAAAGGATCCAGAAAGCTAAAACTCAGAAGGTAATTAGAATTGGAAAAGGAGCAAAAGAGAATTCTGGGTAGGTGAGGAAGTCTGAATCTCTTCATACGTCCTCAAAATGACCAGATAGGCAAATAAAAAAATAAAACTAAATGAATCTCATATCTTCAGCCCAACAAGAAGACAGACAAATGAAAAATTTCACGTTAACTGATGGAGGAAGTAGAAAAATATGTTTAAAATAATGAATACAGGGTTTCTCATTGTTGGAAAAAAAATTGCAAATAGATAGTAATTGGCTAGACTGAAATGAACCCTATTATGTTAAATTAGAATTGGGGTGTTAGTATGAACTCATGCATTCATCTGCATGTATTTATAATACACACATATGCACACAAACATACATAAATATAGATATAGAAATGGACATAGAGGTGTGCATATGTATACAGAGACACAGTTATACGCATACAACTATATGCATATGTATACACATAGGCACATACATAGACATTATCTTGGTTTCTAAATACCATTCTTCACTTAAAGGAGCCAGGGCTCCTAGGAGAAATGGCTGATTCTAGATCTAGGACAGGAAATTTGCAAGATAAATTTGTACATTTTGTGCTAGAAAATAAGAAAGTGCCCAAAGAATGATGGAGACATGTCAAAAAGATACAGGAGACAGCTTGAAGAGGTTCCTACCACCCAAATCTCAGACAAATTGAATTGAAATAAATAATAATAGTTATGTATTTGAGCCACTGAATAAAATAAAAATTCATGAATCCATATAGATACAAATCAATAATTGAATAAATGAAAGAAAGAAGGAATGAATGAAAAGGGAAAGCTCTTTGTAATAGTCAAATGTCATCTAGTAAATGTGGAACAAATGGCGAGTTAGAAAAGCACTCTTTGGCGAATAGTATAGAGATAATTTGATTCATTTAAGGATAATCAATGAGCAACATCTCCTATTTTAAGTTGGTTGAAATCTCCAGATTCTAGGGTACTGATTTTTGCATGAAGCCACTCAGAAACCTTTTCTTAATTACAGAAAACAAAATTTGGGTGGCAAAAGACAAGGACTATGGATATTTCCTGGTTTTCAAAAAGAGAGAGAGAGACAGAAAAAGAGAGACAAGAAGAGAAAGATAGAAAATTCTGTAAATTTAATGAATAAACTGCCATTTAGAATAGATTGAGAAAATCAATGATCATTATTACAAATCTCTGAGAAAAATGTCACAAAATAATTTCTAATATTCAACATACCACACTAGACAGCAGATTTTGTAACTTCTAGAAATATGATAGGACTGTTCTAAGTACATGCAACAGATGTATAAATTGAGATCAAAGTTATTATCTTATATATTTTGTAGTAATACAACATTTTCAAATCTATTGATATGAAAAAATTATTTCCTAGACATACCTTTTACTGCCACATCTGAGAACTCTGTGCCCAACTCCTACCCACTCTGTGATCCCTTGGAATCATCATTGATTCACTAAGCACACACAATAGCAATCTAGGACACTATCGTTAACAAGCATATCTTGATTTTAGTAAGGTATTTAAAGGATTCATTTGTCGTCTTGCACTATATTGGAAGATACTGGTGAGATAATGGAGACGGAGAAAATTTTCACTATTTGAATACATATTCAAGGAGTGGTAGTAATTGGATTAGTGTCACCCTAGAAAAGTGATGACAGTCATTTGCCTAGCCACATGGAGAGCTCTTCCAAGAAACACAATTCTGTTTGACACCAGCATGCTGTTGCATGTGCAGTTTTAATGCCTTCCATCCAACTGATACAAAGACCCCACTCTTTCTTTACGACTAAGCAAAAAAACCTTGCCTGCCGCCTTCTTTAACAGTTAACTCTGTTTTTGTAGGACTTCACATCTTTCTCTGTTGGCGTATATTTCCTGTAATGTTTACATGTCAATGTCCCTAATTTCTCTATGAGACTTTCTAAAGCGATCCCAAGCCTTATAGACACTTGGATCTGGGCACAGGCCTAACATATCCAGCAATGTGTGGTGAAGGAGTAAAAGAGGAGCATGGGCATGTTGGAGTTTTGGTGGTTATGTTTTCATTGTCATTACAATTATGCTGAGACTGAAGTTAATTAGGACTAGCTCCCTCCGAAAATCAGAATAAAAATCTGTCTCAAGAGCATTGCAAGGAAACTTGATAACCTGGTGAAGCCTTTTTATCTAGACTTCTACAAGACGGGAAAAAACCCCAACGAACTATATAAGCTTGTTTTACTAAGTGCACTTCTCTCTCAATTTAATTTTGTCTATGGAAGTTAGTTCCATATTTTCATTAGTATTTCTTCTATGCATTTCTTTTTGTGGTGAGGAAGATTGGCCCTGAGGTAACATCTGTTGCCAACCTTCTTCTTTTTTTTTCCTCTCCAAAGCCCTAGTACATGGTTGTAAGTCATTCTACTTCTTCTATCTGGGATGCCACCACAGCATGGCTTGATGAGAGGTGTGTAGGTCCACACCCAGGATCTGAACTGGTGAACCCTGGGCCATCGAAGCAGAGTGCATGAACTTAACCACTCAGTCATGGGACCAGCCCCTTTTTCTATGAATATAGAAGTTAAGTTAGGAAATATTAAATTATCTCTTTCTCTTCTTCTTAACATTATTTATTGGTTTTATCATTGACTATTTGGTTGTTGCTTTTGCTGATGTTATTTTACATATACGTAATGAAAACTCGTCACAGTTCCATCTCAGGAGAGGTGATCTTCTGTCTTCTGGAGAATAGATACAGACTGACTAGATGTTGAAATAAAAACACATTCATCACAACATCCAGGAATAGACTGAAAATAAATGCAGGCTGGTTCTGCCACACAGAATTATATATACAGCTATACAGCTGTCACAGCTCAGACTACAGAGGAAAGAAATCAAGGGTCGATGGAGATAGGGTCTGAGTCAGTAAAAAGAAATCCATGTAGGAGCAAAGAGACACTTCCAAATAAGTGTCCAGAGGACAAATCTGAACTCAGCAACTGAGAGGCAGCAGGGGCAGATGTATAAGATAAAGAAGGACAGTTGGACACTGAAAGAGGGTCCAGATGAAGTTTCTGGAAACCATTCTCGATGGCGAGGCTTTTGAGAGTCCTCCCTCTGTTAAGTGCATGACACTTTGAATTTGCCATCTAAACATCTATAACATCTGATTTCTCCAGCGTCTGTCAATATGATTAAGCACTAAGGAGACAGTTTTTGATAAATGGAAAATTAAAAAAAAAAACTAACCAGGAAGGCCTTAATCTTCAGAAGAATTTCATTCAATCTATGGATAGAATAATCTTCAATTCTCAACATAGAATATAGTTAACGGCTTACATCTGTATGATAACAAAATGAATACAGTTGCAGAATTACGTTCAATAGTATTTTTCAAAATTCCAGCAGTTATTTAGCCAAACACATCCAATTTTTTAAAGAATTTCCCACGTAAAGAACATTTAAGGAGAAAAGTATCTAGAAAGTTGTTGGAGGAGATCATGCAGAGGGCATGGCTGATGACTGACCCACGAGGCGGACCCATGCAATCAGAGGCTCCTCCCCACTCCCTGGTCCTTGGAACACACATTCTGCCCACTGCTCCCACACTAGGAGCCTCTTCAAGGATGCAGCCTTGAGAGAGTATGCTGTTCAGACCACCTGGACAGTATACGTGACTGGACCTGTTAAGGCCTCGATGTAAACTCTTGGATTCTGGTGGGCAGGTGTGGAGATGTACTCTTTTGCGGTCGCCCAGGACAAACCTCTTGTCTAAGTTCCCTGGCTTAGTAAACCTGCCGCCTGCCAATCTGGGGTGGTCTGCCTCGTTCTTCAGTCTCCTCTTGCCCTATGTGTGTGGAGGCCAGTTTCGAATTTCACTTGGAGAACTCCTGAGGTTGTGAGCCAACAAAGGGGAACCGTATTTTCGTCAAAGAAAAAAAATGTATTGGAAATAATACCATTTATTTAAATTAAGTGAAAAGTCTGAAACGTAATATATACATATGAATTATGTAAATAATGAAATGATTTTGTTATTACATGTTATTTCTCGTTTTGCTACTTTCCTCTAGATTTTTATGTAAGTGTGAACCTGGGTACAGTGCATCTTTCTGTGAATTGGATATGAATGAATGTGAAACCTCACCTTGTCCAGATGGAGAAAATTGTGTCAACAGAACTGGTGGCTACAAGTGCCTGTGTGCTCCTGGTTATACAGGTAGACCTCTTCTGCCCTGTCTGTATCAGCACAGTGCTCTCTGTAAATAAATGGCACCTCGTATCTACTCTCCAAAACCTGAAACAGTCTGTCACATGCAGATAAGACAGGAAGGGCCAGAGACATTGTCTCTTGTAAAAGAAATTGATGAAAACAAAAATTGTGCTTTTTAACCTACAATTTGCTAAAGACTAAGAAATATATGAATTATTTTTTCAAGATATTTCACGCTTTTATTCATTTTTGGAGTTTACTTGAGGCATGTTTATATGGCTATAAAACAGAAAAGAAGTATTGGTGTATGAATAATCTAAGAGAAATAATACTGTTGGATCCATTACAAAAATGCCATTTAAAAAATATAATGTTTAGGTCTTTTTATGTGTGTGTGAGGAGATTGGCCCTGAGCTAATATCTGTTGCCAATCTTCCTCTTTTTGCTAGAGGAAGATTGTTGCTGAGCTAACATCTGTGCCAATATCTATGCCAGTTTTCCTCTGTTTTCTATGTCAGACAGCACCTCAGCATGGCTTGACAAGCAGCGTGTAGGTCCACACCCAGGATCCGAACCTGCGAACCCCAGGCCACCAAAGCAGTGTATGGACTTAATCAGTACAGCACCAGGCTGGCCCCAAGTTGAGCTCTTTTAAATACACTTATATGCTAGAAATCACTCAGGGAACCCTTGTGAATTTAAAGTTCTAGCAGAAAAATATGACTTGGAGTTAGCTATCTTAATATCAATTATTCTGCAACACAAATTCTATACAAATATAAAGACAAAAGTCATCAAGGAACTTAAAAAAGGAAAAAGCATTAGCTCACTAAACTTTTGCAGAGAAATTGCATTTATGAAATACAAAGAGCTGTATTGTCTTGGCGCACCTATATCAATCAAGTGGATCCAGCCAGAATGTATTCAGATCCCAAATATCACGTTATTAGTGTCTGAATTCTACACCACTGGGATCTTTTGGGTTCCTTTCCTGAGGAAAACTGGTTAAGTGAGTTCAATAGTCGATACTATGCTCGCAGGAGTCAAAAACACTAGACAAATAGAAATGAATTGCCGAGCAAAACTGGTGATGAACGAGAAGCTTTTTCAGTGAGTAAGTGATCAAAGACAAGAGAAAGTTCAGTGACCGGAGCAAAGAACATGCAGGTGTTTTCCCAGGAATCCTCAGGGCTTCAGAGAAGGTTCCCTTGGGAACAACTTGCACATGCACAAACGTGTCAGCTTAAATTAAAAAAAAAAATTGAAAACCATTATCTGCAGATTTTATTACATAAATAATAAGCATTACATTTTGACAGTAAACCAGCACCCTTTCTAAGTTTCATATTGGCCATCATCTTCCAAATTATTGAGATTTTTATTTGGGACCATAGATATCCAACTTGCACTGCCATTTGCCACACTGTTGTTTTGCTGCTCCTACTGCTGCTAACAGTGATAAAGCAAGAAATGACACATTGAGCTCAATATGACCGAAAAACACATTTTCTATAATTATTTGATATAACACATTGTTCTGATATTTTAAATTTATCCTAAAGTTTGAAGGATTAGCACGTTCTTTGTTTTTCTTCTCACACCGTCTCTATTTTCATTGCAAACTATTGTGCTTAGTGTTGTTTCAAATTTAAGATTGACTTGCCAGTTAGACACCCCGGTGGAGAAGTTGAGTACACAGTTGGCTGTGTGAGATAGTCTGCAATGGAAACGTAAGTTGAGAGTCTTCAGATATACAACTATGATACTACATAGGATCACAAAGGAGTGAATGCAGATAGAACAGGAATGAGGACCAAGAACTGAGCCCAGGGCCACCGGAATATTTAGGGGTCCAGGAGTGGAAGAAGAACCAGCAAAGGAAGTTGAAAAGAGCAGTCAGTGATACAGGAGGAAAAAACAAGGGTGGATAAAGTCTGGAAAGCCACGTAAATTATTTCAAGTAGAGGGAGTGATCGACAGTGTCAAAGGTTATTATTAAGTCACGTAAAACAAAGACTGAGTATTAACCATTGGAGGTAGTAATGCAGATGTTATTGGTGACATTGTCAAGGAAGCAGTTTTGCTGGAGTGGAGGATGCAAAATCTGTCTGAAGTGGATTTAAGAGATAATGTGACAAAATTAAATTGCTCAGATGAATATACACAATTTATTAAAAAAAGATTTTTATTGAGAAAGAAACAAGAAGAAGGGCAGTAGCTTGGGGAAGGAGTGAGACTAAAAATAATTTTTTATAATTTACATGATTATTGTGGCCGGCCCAGTGGCGCAGCAGTTAAGTTCGCACAATCCGCTTTGGCGGCCCAGGGTTCGGTGGTTCTGATCCTCGGTGCGGACATATGCATTGCTTGACAAGCCACACTGTGGTAGGCATCCCACATATAAAGTAGAGGAAGATGGGCACGGATGTTAGCTCAGGGCCAGTCTTCCTCAGCAAAAAGGAAGATTGGCAACAGATGTTAGCTCAGGGCTAATCTTCCTCAAAAAAAAAATTTTTTACATGGTTATTAAATGCTTCTGACTTCTGTGTGGAGAAGGAACTGGGGAGTTTCTATAATAGAGCCAGAGGGACAAATCAGAAAGCTTTGGAAGCAGTCCAGGCGGTAGATTCTGGGGAATTGGATTAGGATTGCCCAGTGGAGGCGGTGAGACATGCCCGTACTAACGTATCATAATTACTCACTAAATATTCCTGAATGGATGAGCATTGAATAAGATATTAAAATTAAAGTATAGCATTGAATTAAGTAGTTTTTATTAATCATTTTTAATCAAATTATGTCCCCTGTTTACCTTTGATTTAAAAACTTCAACTTATTTTCTTTGATTCATTGCATTTTGAAAAATTTTTATTTTCTCTTATTTTGGGGTCTCAAGCTTTTTTGGACCATGTTTTTGGGTTCACGGAGCACAGATTGTGCCATTGATTAATGAGAATGCCACTGAAGGATTAATGATTCCTTGGGCTTCCTTTCAATCTCTAAATCTGAATTAGGCCTGTTTTCCAAGCAAAATTTGAGTTTTGAACTCAGCAAATGATGCTTGATTTTTGGTTGACTCGCTTATAGGCTTCTCACAGTGAAAGGAATGAGCTTTCTTCTTAATTTCAAAAGGATGTATTGGAAGGTTACAAATACCCAGCTCACATCCCATCATAAAGAGGGGTTTTCCCACCGGGTTTGCTGGGCTGGAATGAGCGCTGGGGTGAACTGCCTCTGCAGTAACTGGGGCGGCCGAGGTACCTCTGTGGATGTAGTCAGTTCTGAGTAGATCCAGCCCTCAATTCAGGCCAGGTGTATCCGAGATAGGCAACTTACTATCACTGCTTCCTGCAAGGTGGAGGATTAAAATTCTCATACTTGTATTGGAAAGCTATGGCCATAAAAAATTACTTCATTCATATTTACTCTCTCCATAACACTGATATATCTGAGAGAGATCATAGCAACATGATATATAACTGATGCTATTAATTGCCATGGGGAAAAATTATGTAGGAAAATGATTATAGGGGACGACGGGGATTAGTTTAGAAATTGAGGAGGTGAATATAAACAGAGCAATCAGGGAAGACTATGGAAAAAGTGGTTTAGTTTGAGACTGATGTGCAAGTTATATACTGGTACATACACACATATGTGTGTAGATAAAGAGGTAGATTGACAGATATCAAGACCCAAAATTATGCTTAATAAGCTATAAAGATGAGAATATTTCCATAATGACAAAAATTTATATATTTCTGTAATTGGACCATTAAGAGAAGAGGTTAAACCAGTAAAGAAGCTTTGCTATTTCCAGAGGATCTTAGAATCTTCATGGTGTGTATATAAAACTGTATAGAAAAAAATAATCATCACATCACAAATTAAGTAGGAGAAGCGCTCAAGAATTTTAGCTGTAGTTGTTGGCAGTCTGGCAGTCTGCTGTATTAGGAAAAAACCAGAAAGTGTACAAAGATTAATATAATTTTAAAGATTTTGAAGATTCACAGATTCCTCAGAATGCTTTTGTTTCCAGCCCTACAGGTAATCAGGGCCCCATGCTTAGCAATGACTTCACTGTTCAGTTACTTCCTAATCATGGCTCCTTAACAACCTTTAGATGTAAAATGTACTATCCTGGCGATGACGCTGGAAAAGATCGGCTTTGCCCCAATGAAGCACCGTGGGGAGCGGGGGATCCTGTTCTAAGGCAAACATAGGAGACAGCAAACCTCTCCCGAGAAGCAACGTCTTTCATATTCTTCAATATTTCTTCTGGTATTTACCTCCATATTTTTAAATAGCATGCTTATACTGCCATGTCTTGATTTTTTCTATTTTGCACATTATCTAAGTAATTTTTCCTATGTAAAATGCGGATTTAACTCTGTTGTCACAATCCCCATTCACCAACACATACACACTTTTCCTCACTACTTCCTCCCAAAATGGTGATATCAGAAATTTTTATTAGTCAAAAAGTCACTGTTAATATTATTATACCCATATCAATTTTTCTCTCTAATTTTATTTTTATTTTTGCTCATTTTGGGAAGGATTTACTTATACCTTTTTTTCCCAAAGCTGTTGTTATAGTGTTAAAGAACATTTACCTCTCATTTTTGATTTCCAAAAGCTCTTTCTTCTTATCTAATGTTTTTTAGTGCATTCTGTAAATTTCGTAGGTAAAAAGTATTATCTCTTCTGTGTAATATTTATAGAGCTTTTGTATTGTTTTGTTCCTTGCGTTGTCTTAATGTTCTCCAAATTCCTGCTTCTCCTTTATGTGTGTTTTCTTTTTACGTATCTCTTTATTTAGAGGTGTTTCTCTAACATCACATAATCCTTGAATGTCAGTCAAATATCTAGGAGAGAACCACTAAAATGCTCATTGAAAACTCTGAGTGAAGGAGAGTGCTTGCCTGGTGATTTTGGTCCTCTGCGTGAGCGGACATAAACACCAGCTGCTTTCTTGGAGAAAACTGGGGTGTCATTGTTGGTGGGCCGTCTCCCTTTCATCTGTTTTCCTGGAAAAGAGGTTAAAGGAACCAGAGGTGGGGACAGGGATGCAGTGAGGAAAGATGCTTGATAAGATTTTGGTAAACCAGAACGGAGGGGCCAGTTAGAGAGTTCTGACTGTTTGAAACACCCAACCAATTGTTACAACAATATATACAATTCAACATATTTTTTTCTACTGTGCTTTAAATTATTACTTCAAACCTCTAGTGAAAGTCTGTAATACAAAAACGTTGTGTGATAGTGGAACTTTTGGGGAGTAAGCAGGTCAACGCACGGGACACAGTGCAAAGAGAGGACGGAAGTCACAGGAAGCAAGAACAGAGCAATGAAGGTGGGGGGGGCAGACGTTAGCTGCAGAGGTGGGTAGGAAACAGACAAGTCTCTCAAGAGTTCTTGCACTTTAATGCCACTTTTAGACCACCATTTTTGCCTCTTCCCCAACCTAAATTTTACGACTCGTAATTTTACTCACTCCCTTACTTCCTTCCATTATCCAGCGCCTCACTCTTTCCTCAATACTCACCTTAAATAACCTCAACTCTGATGTTAATCCAAACTTTCCATATATTTTTCATTCCCACGAGCTGCATAGGGCAGGAGAAAAAGCACATCTCCGTACACACACACACACACACACACGCTAAGTCACTCACACACCGGATCTTCTTACCTTGACCTCTTGACAACAGACCTCAAAGAAGCCCTTGGTGCTGCTTGACAATGCTACGTCTCTCTAATCAATTCAATTTTCCAACATCCTAGCCTATTATTTTTAGCTCTTTCTTCTTTTATAAATTCCCAGCAATCCTCTCTCGATGAAAGTTCAACTTGCATCTTTGTTTCTTATATTCCTGAGAAAACAAAAGGAATCAGAAGAGAAGGTCTTTATCTTCTCACAAACAACTGTTAATCTATATGGATCTGCACTCATACACTGCGTGTCTCTGTTTTTCCATGTTCCTGTCCCTGGTTAATTCTGTCCTTTTTCACCTATTATTAAAAGATATTCATCCTACAGTTATTTTCTGCAACATAAGTTCTTCCTTTCATACTTTGCTACTACCAGCATATATAAGTATTTACATCTTTCTCAACTCCTTTTTTAATCTTTCCTTTTTCACACTCCTTTTAAATTGTTTCCCTTTCCTCTCTCTTGTAAACAGAATTCTCAAATCTATTGTCTATATTGAATATCCGTTTCCTCACTTCCCATTCACTTTGAAACACATTCCCAATCATGATTTTAATCCCAAGACTAAAACGAAACTCCTCTTGTTGGAGGTCACCGACTAGCCCCACGTTGCCAAATCCAAAAATAGATTTTCTTTCCTCATCTTTGTCCTATTGTCAATAGCATTTTACCCATGCCTTCTAATAAATGCTCTCTAAACTTGAACTCTGTGTTTCCACAATCAATAATTTCTTCATTGTTTTCTCTTCTCCTTTGGTGGATCCTGTAACTGTTCAGAACTTCATCCTTCCTTTCCTTTGTCTAGATATATTCACTGATTAAGTGATTGCATCCAGGTTTTTGTCCATTTAAATGCCATACATATACACTACTGATAATTAGCAACTTGTTGCATGAGTCCTGGCCTCTCCCCTGAACGCTCAACTCATATACTTAAGTATTTCCACTTGGATGTCCATGTGACTTCTCAAACTGATCCCCCAGTACCGAGGTTTTATCCCGACCCTGCTTTACCCCCAGTGGTTTCCACCTCAGTGAATGGCATTGTTCACTCAGTTTCTCAAGCCAAAATTATGTAGTTATTATTGACTCATCGTTCACACATCACCACAAAGTCCACCAGCAAATCCCATTGGCTACATCTCTAAATTTTAATTCAACCACTTCTCACACCTGCTTTACAATCACCCTAGTCTAAGCCACTATCATCTCTTGCCTGAAATATAACATCTTAACTTGTCTTCATCTTCCACTCTTGTCACATTAAAACATATTCCTCATCCAGCCCCTAGAGTGATCATTTTAAAATATGAAACAGATCACTTCACTCCCAAGCTCAAAGTCCACCATGTCTTCCCATAAGGCTTGGAAGGTACTCCTTACTTTGCTCTGCTAAATCCTACATAATCTGCTCCCTGGCCACCTCTCTGATCTCATTTCCTACTACATGCTCCCTCCTCCCCCAGCTGACCTCCTGCTGTTCCATCTGGGTGTGACTCACTTCTCTGAGATATGGCATAGTTTTTCTCCATATTTCTTCAGTCTCAGATGTGCATTCCTCATAGAGGCCTAGTCACATCGCATAAAAATAACACTGTGTCTCTCTATCTACCTACTGTTGTTTTTTTCTTCATAGCAGTTATCACTATCTAATCATTCTATCATTTATTTATTTATTTATTTTACCTCTTCCCTCTACTAGAAGTGAAAGTCTTCAAGAGTGGAATTTTTTTTGTCATTTGCTCACTTTTGTATCTCAGTGCCTAACAAAGTGCCTAGAATATTAAAGTCATTCAAATTTTTTTTAATGAAAGAACATTTCGTATTTCAAGTAATTTGTTTCCTTAATTGAATTCCATTTTAACTTTTTACATATTAACGCACATAACTTTTTGGTGATTGAAGATTATTATGTGTTTTCTCTTTTTCTTTTCTTTCCATGATGCTGTTAAAATAAGCATTATTTTAAATGTCAATAACCAACAGGAAATAAAATTCTCACTTTTATGATGTTGATTTATTGATACTGTGGCAAACCGTTCAGAGGAGTTTTTCCTGCCTGTGTACTGAAAAAGAAAACTCTGCAAATGCAGCTCATTCTGAATTAAAGTTTTATATATGTGAACACATAACACCAATTCTAAATTCAGGGGCAATATAATTTGATTTAATATTAGCAAGTGAAATAGTTCTATGCAATAAATCTAAAAGTGACCTAAAATGTTAAATTTAGACCTTTTATATTACTCATTAACCTGTAATAAATCTTTCTAAAAAGAAACCAATAGCAAATTAAGCCAAGTGACCTTATCATTGTGATTCTTTATATAATATATAACAATCTCAAAGCAGTTCATATTTTATAACCTACAAAATAAGATGCTAAAAATAATGGTTGAGATGATGTACTGCCTGTTAAAAGCATATCAATTATCAGATATTTATAGGTCATTATCCGCTTATATTCAGTTTTCTAGGGCAATATTTATGTCATAAATGTGTCCATCTGATATTTTACAGAGAAATTGGGCCTAGAGAATTCTATAGATATATTATTAAAATATATTTTTATCCTAACATTAAGAAATACTTTATTATGCAAGCAAATATAAATCAGAACGATGCTCAAGACCAGTGAATACCAAAAATAATAGCTGTAGGACAGTTCAAACATGTTAGGCACTGAGGTGGTTTTATTCCCTGGTCATTCAGTCTCCCTTCTTCCCAGGTTCTAACCAGGAATGAGCACCCAAAAGGTAAGAGTGGATCAAATCATCTGGATTATTCATGAAGGCTCACTAACTTCCAAAGTACAGGGCTTTCTAGTAAAGCCAGTTTGAAGAACATACCTATAACCTGTGTCCCAAAGTGAGAACATTGTAATACTACCCATCTTACCATTGCAAACAGAGGTTTTGGTACAAACGGAGGAAATATTTGGGTGTGGAAAGCAGACTCCAAGAAAGATTTACACAGCTGGCTTCATGTAGGATTTGGGGTCAACTGAATGGTGAAGACCAGAATGCATATGGAGAGTGGCAAGCCTACAAGTGGATTTCCGGAGACAGGCCTTGGTAATTCCTGATGTAAACATAGCAAATACCTCTGGTACTCCAGTCACATCATCTTGGCCAGCCTCTGATTTCAGCTGCTTTTAGAGTGAGCAGTTCTGAGTGCCCTCAGCTCACCTCATAATGACAGTTTCCAAAGTCAAGTACTTTTGCTGAGTCTGCTCCATCTCCAGGGTCTTTTTCCATACCATGCAGCCAGCTTGACCCATATGCACACAAACCTCAAAATGTAGGAAGTCAGTGCTCAGAGGTACCCTTAAAACGTTGAGAGATGGAAGATACTTTGTAAATATTCCAACCATCTTCTTTTCAGGTAGATAATCTTGACTATATATTATTCAGTTCTTAAAAGGTCACTGAACAATCATGTCCCCATTGCCTACAACAGTATCTTTAATCAGGCTTCTTCTACTGACTTTTAAACATTCTGGTCTCATGCTCCTACTCCTGCATTCTCAGTTCCTGAGATCACCTACTGAATAAATTGAGTCATCATCTCAAGTTCTGACTTCAGGAGAATCCAAACTAAGACAGTGGGCTTATGACATAAGAGCAGGAATCCAAGGAAGCGGCCTAAAGCCCAGGCATGGAGCATATTTCCTGCTTTTGGAAGCATGGAAATCCTTGCCGTCAGTGAGCGAGACATTGCCATTTGAAGAACAGATTTTCCCTAATTGGCCAGAGAGGGAAGGAAAGAGAACCTGATGTACCTACACCAATTGCACTCCTTTTGGTAAGTGAATCTGAACTTACTTCACCCATGGAAACCAGAGAACGAGGCCGTAACCCCACAGCTATCTAAAATGAAATGTGCTGCCTCTAAGAGAAACAGAATCTTTACTCTCAAGACTGAAGGATTCTCCCAGTCTGTAAGTGACTGGACGGCATCTCCAGAAAGTCAATGATTTTCATCTGTAATGTGGTGCCTTCCTACAGTCTTTATTTAACTAAAATGTTCTGTGGTTCTGTATAATATAGCTAGATTTAAAAAATCATTAAAGGACTTTTAAAATCAAAGTATCAAAGCACTACCAGGCCAGTGAACTGTGGCTTTTAATCAGAGAAGTAAATAGAAATATAATCCATTAGAAAGAAAGGTCTTCAGTGGCACTTGAGATTTGAAATCTTGACCCCAATGACTCTAAGTCATGAGAAGAAAAATGCATCTCCTAGGTTTTGAAAGGATTCTTCCTCTGGTGTTTTAATGGGTAAATTATCTCACTGCTCTATTTAACCACTTTATTCTCTCTCTGAGATTCTCTTACCTGGCTTTCTTGTCTTTAGAATCTTTTTCTCTAAGTCTTTGTGATAAATTATCAGCATCGCCTGACTAAAACACAGATCTCGTCACGTGGAGCATCTTTATCAAGTCACTCTTCAGTAAGTGTGACTCTGCACTCTTCAAGTTCCAGTCATCCTTCCAGGTCCCTTCCCTGAGCTCCTACTATGTGCCAGCTTGTCTAGGTGCTGAGAGGAGCGCAGAGAACAGGTGAGACTCCCTGACTCCCTGCCGCTTATGTTCTGAGGAGACCCTGCGAGAACCCAAGCCTTCCCAAGTTTGCTCTCACAGTCATGATCTTGATGATGCTGGAACTCTGCATTTCAATTGAAACTTAGCAGGGGAGACTTAAGGAAAGATGGGATATTATCTTCTCATCTCTAAACACAGGAGAGCCAAGTATTTCTCCCCGGAGGTAGAGGACCCGTAAGAGATGGTCTCCTCCTTCCCTACCTCTGCCACGTCCTCCACGGTCAGAGACTTTGTGCTGAACTCTGTGTCCTGAATAAGACATCCCCAGTCAGCCAGCTCTCCTATTTTCAGAAGAAATAGATTTTGATTTCTTGCCTTCAATTATTACACACCTCATTAAATGTGACCCACAAACTGAATCTTGTTCTGTTTGCTTGGGTAGTATGATTTATAAAGATGAGATATTTTAAAATTAGGACAAGTCATGGTACTCTCAGTTTTTGCTTCTGAGGAAAATTTAGGTGATCTGGAAACACCAGGCGTATATTTTCATTTTGGAAACAATAGCCTGGCTCTGAGGAGTGGCTTCATCCTGGAGATGGGCACACGCTCTCCATTATAGCCAACCTGTCAACTGTACATATCTGTGCAGTTTACCTGACCATTACACACATTAGAGTTTGCCACCACCAAAATTTCAAAGGACCATAAAAACAAGATTCTCCATCCTTAATACTTCCTTTCCCCTCATTTGCTGTCTCCTTCTGGGATTCTATTCCTGGATGAGAACTTCTACATTCACATTTCAGCCCACTGTTCATATTATTGGCAAATAAACCGTCACATGTCTTTCATGCTCTTTGTTTGCCATCGTTTGACTTGCTTATCCTTTACAGGCATAATAGAGAGAACCTTTCTGCCTTTAAACAGTTGGGGTTTAAATTACCTAAGGGAAATTTCTATTCAGGAAAATGCTTACACTCATAAAATCTCACCTTCCCCAGAGAGGAATAAAACAAAGCAAAGATACGTCTGCAACATTTGTGCAGAGCTCTTGAGATGTTCATTAGCTTTACGGCATTGTGTTAATGTTTGATTTCAGACCAAACTTGGCTCTGAGAGACCGGATGTGATTATACCTTTATTTATCAACTCAGAACAGTTTGTTCACATTTTTGCCCTCTCGAAGGAGGGAGATGGAGGAGAGATGGCATTTTTTTCTCCCTAAGGAATTTTTACTTTATCTAAGGAGTTAAATGAACATAGTGTTAATTTCAGGCCTAAAAGAAAACACGTGTTGGTTCTCATCTTAGAGACATTGGACTTCAGTACCATGCTGCCCACCTCATCTTTACAAAAGAGAAATCAGTAGGCGTGTAGATCCTTTCCACTCCAGGGCCAAAAGAGACATTTGTATGTCTGTGATGCATTCTGAGAAGAGCTAGAGAAAAATAATCTTATTTAACTGTGGTCTCTTCCTCAAAATAGGCATTAGTGTCTCCATAGGAACACGTTTAGAATGAGGCACATTACACTCGATTTTCTAATTGGGACAAAGGCCATCTCAATTCCATCGCCCTTGGTCCACTAAACCTGTTTAACCCAATAAGTCTGTTCAATCCACCTTACCCAGCATCCACCAGTTAACATCTGGAGGTGAATTAATTCTGACACGCAGCTCTGAGTAGCTGTAGTAGTCTATGTCTAAACGCACCTGGAACTTCCCTGACCAACAAACCAATGATCAGTCAAGATGGCTTTTCTGAGACAAAAATCTTGCCTTGCCCAAATTTGTTGTTCTTCAATAATTTAGAGTGTGTGGAACACGAGTCACTGCTATCCTGAGAATCACTCTGTGCTTTTTCCAATAGTTATTTTTGGAAGCAAGCACCTTGGAATATAAAAAAATGAATTCACATTAATTCTTCTTCCTCATCATTTTCATTTTCTGTTTGAAGAGATAAAGGATAAAGGTGTGAGTCTCCGGTTTTGTATTGTTTTGTTGCATTATACTTATATAAGGAAAGTATTTTATTATATTATTTGTAAATATAGCACATATTATGTTAATGTGCTTATGTTTATTTATTTATTTGCCTATCAAGTATATAAATATATTTTCAAACCTGCGCAGTTTAGGTATAAGTCCTTCCTGTCACTAAAGTGAGTTTCACAATTGCCCTCAATTCCCCTCTCCTGGATTTCGGAATCTGCCTTGGGTTACCAGGTGATGTTCTCAGTCTCCTTCCTTTCATTCTCGTCATTCTGCAGTAAATTCTTCACAGAATGGTCCTAGAATAGAGTCAGGTCTGGTAACTTCCTGCTTAAAATATCTCAATGGATTCTTATTTTTCTTGGAATAAGATCAAAACTCCTTAATCTAGCTCTCAAGGCCTCATGCAATCTGCTCTGTCTCTCAATTTTATGTCAAACTATTGTCCCCTTTTCTCAGTCAACTCCATATGCGATGCTTTCAAACACACTACTATGTCTCTAATGGGCCATATTATTGTCCATTTGGGACTTTGTTCATCACATATCTTTTACAAAAATGTCCTTTCCTCTGATCTGCACATGACCATTTCCTTCTCTCTCATTAGGTCTCAACTAAGATTTTATCTCTTTAGAGAGACCTCTTTAAAATGATGCATCCCATAGTAACTTTCTCTATTACACCTCCCTTTCGATTTTCTTCTCAGACTTTACTTTAATTTCTACTTTTCTCATTTATTATGTTGGTTGTTAACTGTGTGTTTCTCCAAGCAAATAAATTTCCACGAGGGCAGGGATTTTCTCTGTATCCAACGTTCCAGATGTAAAAGAGATGCTCAAATTATGTTTGTTGAAAAGAAAGAATGTGATAGGATTGAGAATCTCATTCTTTGGCAAAGTTGGAGTGAACAAAAACAACTGAGCATGGATTAATGTACTCTGAACAAAGGTTCACATTCATCAAGCAAGACAGTTTTTTCTGTTAAACTCAGAAGTCAGAGGACAGCTCCTTATCTGAATGATAAGTGGACAAGAGAAACCTATTACATTAAATATAAGATGAAGTTTAAGGTATGTTAAAATCATAACTGATAAACCACAATTGAGTCCCAAGAAAAATTAATCTTTAGCATATTATCTAATGAAGAAATTACAGTTTAAAGGATTAAGTGGATCAGACTTATCTGATTAAATATGTGTATTCTGAAGTCTTTAGATTTTAAGAATATAATATTTACTGCGGGGAAGCAGAAGAGAAAAAACACTGAACTGGAAGGATTTTTTGCAAATCCGTTGGTAGCACAGTGATCACCTAGAAAAGAAAATGCTCTAGAAGCTCCCTAGGGATTATTCTGGTAGGGCTTCCCCGTCCTTTTTTTTTTTTTTTTTTTTTTTCACCTGATAGCTTGTTTGTGTAACTTAACCATCACCTTCAGAAAAATATTTCACTATAATTGATGAGTATTTTCAATGCCTTTGTTAACAGTACCCCATTCTATCAGAAAATCATACAATGGTTGATTTTCCTAGAAAAGGCAATCTTACACCTTTGAACTTTTTCTGAACATCTTTCTCCATAAGGAAAAGTTCTGGATTATCACGTATAATCAGTGCTAACACTTAGTTGATACAGCAAGAATTGTATGGGGTAACTCAAATAAAAACTTGTTAATTTGATTAGGTAAGCATAATACATAAATTTTTACTCATATTCTGGCCATATAAATCATAGATTAAGGTTTGCAAGCAGAATATGTTGAAGTTTCATAAGATCATATTAGATCTAGAAAGACTGGCTTTCTATTCATATGTAATAAGCAAGTGGAGAACAAGCAATTTACATTTAGTGTAACTTTATGAGCTGTTCCCATTAACAAATACTTTGTAACACATGTTTATGTTTCAAATAAGTTATAACAATTTATCTCTGTGAAGATAAGAAAAAAAATCCAATTCTACATGAGCACAGAGATTTTTGTGTTTATTCATTAATATATTTTCAGAGTTCAAAACAGTGCTTGACAGATTAAAAGGGCTTAATAAGCATCTAAGAAACAAATGAATAGTAACATCATAAAACTTAGATAATTTTCTAAATGATTAAAAATGCTTCAACTAAAATAAAATGATAGTGTATATTAAAAGGGGCACTCTTGCAAAGATTTTGACATATGTTACTTCTTTTTATATATAATATGGGTATTGGAACAATCTATGTTATTAGAGCTTTTTCTAAAATGTACACAAGGATTTTAATTAACCACAGGGTTTTTATTAAATAAATGAAATCAAAATTAATGATGCCTTCAGTGAAGCTTGTCTAATGATGTCAGTTGTCTAATGAAAGCTCATTGTGTAACAAATGTTAATTGGATATAAAAGACCAGGAAATATACTCAAATAATTATAAACCACTTAGTCTGAATGCCTGTTTTCAAAAGTAGAATCTATTCTTATATGATTTCCTAACATGGGTTAGGAATTTTCTGGAAACTCAACCAAAGGAAGTTTAAGTGTCACTATTATGGAAAATTGAGAGATGAAAACAGCTCACTTCAGTAAGTGAATATTGGACTACATGCCATAATAATGCAAATAACATCTAAGAAACATCTCCTGCCCTCAAAGACAACAAAACCCTGCTAAGGAGATAAGAATTCTATACAGCGTAATTAAAGGGAGAGAAAGCCTTCAGATTTCATTGACAGATGGACATTTATGTTGGTTCTGAAGGCTTGACAGGGTTTTGGTCCACATGTCATGAGCCAGCCTGACTACTAGGCTGAGAAAAGCAGGAGGAAAGGGATTGAAAGTCTGTGAGTGATTCTGTGGGCCATGCTCAACAGCACTTGTCCTATGACATCTCAATAATCTGAGTTAAGGGTCATTTCCAGCTTACAGTGAGGAGGCAGCCAAATTTAAGTTTTCTAAGGTCAAAAGTCTCCTAGAGGATTTGTGACTGAAATCCAGGTTTGGCATCTTCTAAGGCATATAACTCAATCTGCAGAAAATTAAGGTAAAAACAAACAAACCAACAAATATTCTGTAAACTTTTAATTTTAAGTTCTTAGAAAATCAGTAATCTAAAGTTGGAAATAAAATATGGCATATGGTCTCCTTGGCATTTCTATGCCTCCAGTTAAATATCTGGATTTGATTGACATTTATTGAATGATAGCTATATTCTAAATTGATTTATTCATAGTAAATACTTCTCCTTTCCCAAATATCCTCTCTTTTTTAAAGTTCTTCTGAATTCTCTACCAAGAGGGTAAATTCACCTTCTTATTTAGGCGTATATATGAATTTTTGGAACATGAAGATGACAGACCAATCATGTAACAATTAAGTAATGATGAAATAAGATTTTCTTTTTCAGTTTTAAAACCATTTCTCTTTTCCATTTTATTGCTCTTAATGTTAGCTATCTGCTGATTTTATTGAAACAGTCAAGTTAACATTCTCAGTACAGTAGAGCCACTTTAAAATATTTCTTTTATAACAGAATTTGTCACTGAAAAAGCTCAAGATTTTAGCCCTTAAAGAAGTATTTTGATAAAAATGTAATATATTATTATAAAGTAAAACTGTAAATATGCTCTAATAATATAACTCAATATTAGAAATCTGGTATCCGAAAAATATGAGTAAAAATGGCAGACATCTTTAGAATCATGAGAATTATGCCTAACCATAAGCCTTTTGAGGATATTTAACATTCCTTCAGTTTAGGAAGGAAAATTCTATTGCTTTAAATATTTTAAAGGTTACTGAATAAATAATAAACCATAGAGAAACATGGCCTATATTGGTATTAAGAGGAAAAAAAAATGATGAGCTTTCACTTTCATATCTCTACTTTATAAAATAACTTGTAAACAATTCTGATGGGTGAAACAGATCCCACGGTCTAGGAGAGACAATCAAAATTTCTAGATGCCCTTAGGATGCAATTAATAAACTAGAAAAGAATTGCATTAAATGATGCCCTCAAAGAGAAAAAGCCAATTTCCCTTAAAATGCTTACCTTATAAGTTAATTCCAAATATGTATAAGAAAGATTAGATTAAATGTTATGATCTTGCCAGACTAATGTCAGGTATTTTTCTTTTGATGTCATGTATTTTTATGAGCATTCAAAGACCGAATTATAATATCTAGACAGTTTGCTAAATGTAATATAGTAATAAAAATAAGATTAAAATAAAGACTCTAACAAAGGAACAAAACTAAACTATTTTCTGGTGGCATATCATAATCCTTTACTTAATATCTTCGATGGACTACTTAACAAGAATCTTGAACTTAAACTCTCTGTAGGATATCTTTAAAATTGCTGCCTCCCTTCTGTCTCACCTTAGTGAAAGCCTCCATGACCCACTCCAGCCACAACCCTGGGAACCATACATGATTCCGATCTCTCTCTCGCCTTGGCATCCAGTCCTGGACACTGACTGTTTTTTAAATATCTGCATTCCCTATTCCCATCTATATTAAACCTTGTTTATTTTTTGTTTGTTTGTGTCCTGAAACACTTCTCAAAATCATTCTTTCTTCAGAAAACACTGTATTTTCCTTTCTTCTCTGTCTTGAATGCTCTTCCATTAGCTTTTCCATGACAGACTCCTTTAGATCTCAGCTCAAATTGCATCTTCTAGAAAGTCCTTCCTATTGTACTAACCTATCCATAAACTAATTTAGTATCTATTTTGTAATCTTTTTTATTTTCTTCACAGTACTCACGATAACATGAATGTTCTTAGCCTATATATTTCTTTATTTTCTATCTCCACCTCTTGGAATTTAAGCTCCTTGAGAGCACAGAGATATTTTTGGTTATGGCCTAGACACATTCCTAGCACATAGTAGACAATATCTATAATGAGTTTTTGAAAATATGAGTAAATTCTGATAAAGTGGCTGACATTCTAAGATAGGGTCTATAGAATATCTCCATATCTTCAGACCACTTTATCCCCATATCTTCAGATCACTTTATCAATCTGTCTAAATCAACTCAAAGAAATTTATCACTCTCAGAAGAGTTCATTAGAAGTTATGGAACTTTTGCACTTCTCAATTTTTTTTTGCCTTCTCAATAGCATATGTGCCAATTTAGCTCTAAATTTAGTACATGAATATCCCTTTCAGTATAAACCTGAAAGAGAATTTTGGCATTATCTATTGGATGGTGGATGAGGTCATGAGAAGATAACTTCCCATTTGACAAAATACCATTATGACAGATCAATATATGACCAAGGATTAGTAACAAGAACTTTTGGTTCCAATTGAGAAACAGGTATTGGACTTACCTGTTTGCTGTAAAGAAATCAAATATAAACATGGACAAAATATATAAAGTAACTGAGTTGAGCAACAGACTGTGCAGAGTTGTGGTGCATGACAGAAAGGAAACGCATGTGATGAACTCCACGTTCAAACCAGCTTCTTCCTAGAGATAACTTCCAAACTGAAGCAAAGGACTTAAGACTCACACGGAAAGCAGTGGTCTTGTAGAGCAGAAGAAATAAATAACAGAATCTGGGGCTGATTTGGGAGGTGGAATTTTAGGGCAGGGTATTAGAAATGAGGTGGCTGCTCAGAAAAGAAACTTGCAAAATACACACAAGTCCTTGATTTTTTGGTTGAAAACTAGCTTGCACGTGCACAGGCAACATTCTGTGAGGGTTGCTAGAAAACTCTTGAGAAGCTATGAGATAAATGGGAAATCTGGAGTCCACAGAGTGCTGGAAGATGTTGGATTTCTAACCAGTCAGAGTAGAGAGATGATCATGGCTTAAAAGGAAGGGAACTATAATGTTAGGATAGGGGCTATTCTAGACTGACCTAGATAAGACTCGACAAGCGTCAAGTCAGCCCATTATAAGCAAACAGCTTACCAGCCAAAACTGAGCAGTTTTTATAGGAATAAAAATATAGACTTCTAACTCAATGATATCTGCAGTATCCTTCACACAACGGAAAATAATTCGGTATGTGGATAAACAGAGATAAGTGATCTGTATCTGGCAGACATAAAAGAGACAATAGAAACATAGCCACAGATTACATAGATATTAGAATCACCACCTAAAACCTGAAACAGCTGTTGTAAAAATGTTCAAGGATTTAAGGAAAAATAAGTAAACAGGCAAGATTCCCGGTGAAAAGCTGATGATGGTGTGGTGACAATGAAAAAAATCCTACAGCCCACCAGCCCCTAAACAAAGCACAAGGCAATGGAATCTCAATGCTACGCAAATGTGAAGTCTTTGGTACAACAACAAAAGCCACGTCCTGTTCAACTCCTTACTAGATTGACTCAGCTGCTCATACTAATGGCCTGACAGAGAAAAGCTTGCCCATATGCAGTTGTAAATAGTATCCCATATCAGTCATAAGCAGTATTCAACTCAGTCTCTACCATTCTGTACCAGTGTCTGATATTCAATTTAAAAAAATAGGAGACACACAAGGACCAATTAGAAAAAATTGTCAAGAGGCAAAATAACCAACAGAACCAGACTCAGAGATGACCCTAGATGCTGGAATTATGAAACAGCAAGTTTAGTACAGCAAGTTTAGTATAAACTTTAGAATAATCACAATAAATCACAATTTAGAATAACTGTGATTAATATGTTAGAATATCCGGGGAAATGGAGAGTAACATAAATGAATAGATGGACAGTTATAGCAGACACATAGAAATAAGAAAACGCCAAATGGAAAACCTAGAAATATTAAGCAATATGAGGAATTTTGGTTTCTGCTCTGACATGTAAAGAGCTTGGAAGTCATCATGCTCATCTTCAAAACAACGACAACAACAAAACACTTGAAAAACTGAAAAACAACTCTTCTTAGACCCATCAGAAAGCTGAGATCACAGGGAAAACCATCACCCCAAAACTGGAGAAACAAGCGAATACAAAGGATCGCAGCTGGACAGGAGCAGAGGATTGTATAGTGTTGAAAGAAAAATATCTATCTATCTAACAAGTTCTATAATGATTGTGCATCCTTTCCCTATCCAATCTATTTCTTTCCCCTGACTTTGTGTTCTCCAGATATTTTGGTCTTATTTCTGTCTCTAATAGGCCTATGCTTATTTCTGGAAAGTCCATTCCTCCTCTTGTACCAAAGCTCATTGGAACTTCTGCCAGATCTCATTTTAAGTTACTTCTTCAGAGAAGGCCCATCTAAGAATTACTATAATAGATGCTCTCACAGCCTTAATTATCTTCATGGTATTTTTCACTATTTTAATTTTACATATATTTGTGCAATTCATTGATTAATGTGTAGCTCCCTTACTAGAATGTAATTTCAAAGAAGGAGGGGAGATATCTGTTTTTGTTCACTGAATAGAGGGCCTGGCATAGAATAAGGTTGCTGTTAATGCTAATTCAGTGCCACAGAATGAACAAATATGCATGGGAACTTGTACATAATCTCTTTGACTTCAAAAATAGGGATAAATTGTAGGCATACAGATTTTAGGTAAGTGTAGAAAGAATGCTCTAACATACAATCATGTTTATAAATAAAATTTGCTTCCTTGAGAGTCAAATGTTTGCCCAAATAGTCATTACTTTACTTAGGATGTGACAGGTGATTTTAAACATTAGCTCTTTTATTAATGCAACAGCCATGCGTGGAGACGTGATGCAACTCAGATTTGCAGATAAAAAAACAGGCCCCTGTGATAAGCACAATTTTAGGGATGACTCCCTAGAAACATTGCCTTAGTATATTCTCCTCCCCTTTGAGTGTGAGTGAAACCTGTGAATATGATATCATTTCCATAATTATGTTAAATTATATTTAATTATATAAAATAGAAAGGGAGATTATCTCGATGGGCCTAGATTAGTTGCATGAGTTGTTTAAGAGTCAAAGAGATTCAAAGCATGAAAAGGATTTGACCTGTCCTTGCTGGCGCTGAGGATAGAGGGCGCTACATTGGAAGGCATGTAGCCTTCTAAAGAGTGCTTCTAAAGTACCTTCTAAAGTGCTTCTAGAGTACCTTCTAAAGAGTGGCCTGTGACATCCAGCAGGGAAATAAGGATGTCAGACCTCCAGAGTAAGGAAGTGGCTTCTACCAACAACCTGAATGGGTTTGAAAACCGATTTCTTCCTGGAGCCTTCCGATGAGAGCCTAGTTTGGCCAGCCTGATTTCAGTCTTATGAGACCCTAAAGAGAAAAACCAGGGAGACCTCCCAGACTCTACAGAACTGTGAGCTAGTACATGAGTGGTGTTTTAAGCTGCTAAATTTCTGGCAATTTGATATGCAGCAATAGCAAACTAATACATCTACTGAATGATAAATGACTCCCCACACATCTTCTATCTAAAATATGACAAAGGTAGGATAAAGCCCAAGACATTTCTGGCTTCAAATCTCTCAGTGCTTTTACACTCAATCCACACAGCACTATACAAATCTATTAAGGGCAAGAAAGAGACAAAAAGACAATGCAGGTGGAGCAGAAATTATATAGTTTTTCTTGAGTTATAGACATTGTGGTACAGTTTTTCAAAGTTGTTCAGTTGGCAATTAGGAGATCCAAGCTCTAATCCTGGTCTAATCACTAGCTTTCTTATTTTCCTATGCCTGATTTTTTTTCTTAAACTAGTTCCAATTCCCACTAATTCTCTTGTTTGTTTATCTTGTCTTCAAATAAGACAGGCTTGAGATACAGGAACTATCTTGAGTTATTTTTGACATCCAAAGAGTGTATAACTTACAACTGACTACCAATACATATTGCATCATTGTGGGTCTCTGGTAGCTTTCCTGCAGCTACCTTATCCGTCCTTCCCTGGTAACTAGGAGACAGTGAACAGAACTACTGAGTTGTAAAAGTGACCCATTTCCACATACATTACTGTAAAACTTGAAACTAACTTTCCTCTAGGAATCTCATGAAAAAAAAAAAAATGAATCCTCTTGGGTAAAATTCATTTTAACATCTGTAAACTCCATAGTTAGACACTGAAGCTAGATATTGTATGAATACAATGAGAGCATTTCTTAGGATGCAATTGAATTGTGATTATTGTACCGAAAAGTACATTGCATACCTTAGTTAACAGTACTCTGCCACTGCCTGTGTATAAGGAAGATTATGGTGGAAAACACTTCAAATGAAAGACCCTCTTGTTTCCCATCTTCCAGTCTTAACATGACTTTCTTTCTCATTGGTCCAACTTCCTGGCACATAGGCTCCTCACATTGCGCTAACTTCATCATTCCTTTCCAACGTTCTCAAGAGCAGGCTCTGAAAGAGTAGCGGCACAATAGGTGGTGAAAATGTTCTATTTTTGCCCTCCATTTCCTCTGACTATAACACTGATAAAATCTACCTTCATCTATTTCAGTAAGAGTGTATGCTATAAACAATTGTATTTTTGTAAGAATTTCAGAGGCTTAAAAATTAATAGCAATTTGAAAAATTATAAATATGGAAACAGAAGGTAAGAGTAAATCTGAGCATTCTGAAAGCAGGCTGGTATTAGTGTATGAATGTTAATACATTACTCTTTAACTTGCTTTTTTAAATATATTGTGACCCAAGCTTGTTGTCAAACTGGCATTCAACTTCTACGTATGTTCCACTTGATGTGGATAACCATTGTATCTCAGTGGCAAATGAAGATCACTAAGTGTAAAATCAAATAGTGTAAAGGGATTATTTTAAAAGCCTGACTACCTTTATGTCTATCAATACCATTTGCAGATCTGCCAGAGAAAAATACTGTAAGAATATTCAAACTGCATGATTCAAGATGTTCAATGATTATACACAAGACTGATAAGGAAATTTCTCACCTGACAAATAACATTTAATAAATTGCCTAGGCACAGTCTGTGAGCTTTCATCTTCCTTTGGAACCTTAAATACTAGTTATTGCCATAGGAAGAATTTTACACTAGATGAACTCATGCTATGATCCATAGTGGCAATCTCTAAATTTATCATTCTCTCCTTCGCTTGTTCTGCGTACTGTTACCCAGGTCATGCTATTTACACCAGCTGTGCTCTCTTGTTCAGTGCAACCAAGGCATTTATCCTTCAGCTCATACACCTGATCTCCCACGCTCCCCCCCCCCCCCCAGAAATGACAATTCCCATTGGAAACAAGCTATTCATCATAATTTTGTGTCCTGTGTCTGATGATTGTTTGAAGACATCAACCCATCATTATAAATGTCTCTTCTATCTCCTAGCAATGCAGTTAGCTGAAAAGACTTCCTCAGAAGTGCTTCTTGCTTTTACAAGCTTTACTATAAAAGCAGTTTTAACTCCTCATATGCATTTTTCAAACCTCTGGCTGATTGCTATTTACCTGCTCTGCATTCCGGTAGAAGCTACCGGAATGTATATAAACACCTGATTTTTTAATGATTGAAGCATAACTGTAGTTACAAAAAGTATTTTAAAATCATGATATGATCATTTTTAAAATCTGTAAGGAAATAAAAAACAAATTATGGGAAAAGTCATCTGAGATGGTCACCAAATTTTCTAATGAAAATTATTATAATCAAAATTATTTTCTCCCTATACATTACAGAGAAGGCGATAGGCATTTCTACCAGGTACTAAGACTGCAGAAATGATGTTTTAATGAGCTCAGAGTCTTGTAAATAGATAGTTAGCCTCAGTGTGGTAACTGTACAGAAAAACGAAGGAACCATCCCTCCTAAAGTACCAGAAAATTACCCAAAGACAACATAGCATATAAGTTCAGATTCAGAGGAAAATACACTTCCACAATTGGAGAAGATAAGGAAGAAGGCACCCAGGGTATTTCAGGTGAGGCATTACAATGAGTGTCAAGGGTATGATTAGAATTCCATTCCATGAATGGTTCAGAGTGAGGCTAAGAAAGTAGAGAAGATTTAAAGTAGACAAGATTTAAAGATTTTTTTAATAAAGAAAAGGAGAAATCATTGAAAGTTAGGCAGAAAAAATGTGAAATATTATTTTTGTTTTAGAAAATAAGTTGATGTGGTACAGGTTATTGTAAATCCAAAAAGGGTGCTGCTGAAATGATGTCTTTTAAAAACACAGTTGAGACAGTGAAACTGTGAAGTAAGGCAGTTGCCAAGGAAATGAGGGGAAGATAGATCGAGAAGGTATTATTATAGAAAATTTGGATATGAGCTGGAAAGATTCATGGATGACTCAAACTTTTCTAATTTGTGCTCCTGAATAGAAAAGTAAAGATAAAGATATGAGAAATAAGAGAATCAATAGTAACTATTTAAGGGATTTTTTAAATCATTATAGTCATTTAAGTATAGTAATCATATTTGTTAGAATTTTTGTAAATATATTTTTTTCTGAGCAGGAGAATTTTTTTCCAGTTTTATTGAGATACAATTGACAACACTGTATAAGTTTAAGATGTACAGAATAATGACTTACATATATTGTGAACTGATCACCGCAATAAGTTTAATTAGCATCCATTATCTCACAGAGTTACCAAAAAAAAAGAAAATTCTTTTCCTTGTGATGAAAATTCTCAGCATTTAGTCTCTTAATTTTCAAATATACCATATAGCAGTGTTAACTACAGTCATTATGTTGTATATTACATTCCCGCCACTTATTTATCTTATAACTGGAAGTTTGTACCTTTTGATCACTTTCCTCCAATTCCCCCGCCCTCCATCCCCCACCTCTGGTAACCACACATATGATCTCTTTTTCTATGAGTTTTTTTTTTTTCTTTTAGATTCCACATATAATTCAATCACACAGTATTTGTCTTTCTCTTGACAAAGTCTTTCTCTTTAAATTATTTCACTTAACATAATACCCACAAAGTCCATCCATGTTGTCTCAAATGGCAGGACTTCTTTCTTTTTCATGGCTGGATAATATTGCATTGTGTATATACACTACAACTTCTTTATCCACTCATCCATTGATGGACATTTAGGTTGTTTCCATGTCTTGACTGTTGTAGATAATGCTGCAATGAACATAGGGGTGCAGATATCTCTTCAACATAGTGTTTTTGTCTCTCAGATATATCCCCAGAAGTGGAATTGCTGGATCATATATATGGTAGTTCTATTTTTAATTTTTTGAGGAGGCTCCATACTGTTGTCTACAATAAATTATTTTTTGATTGGTATTGATACTTGACCATATTTTACCTTTTGAGTAAAGTAATAGAAACGATAATCTATTTCACATTAGTTGCATATAGAAAATATAATACTTCCCTCAAATGCACTGCATTACTGCATTAAAAAATCTCTAAGTTAACGTAATTACATTAATATTGAAATCAACAGTGATATCTCAATTGAGATTGAACAGCTCATATCACTGAAATATTAGTTAACTGTTGCTTTGATAAGCTATAGCAGATAGCTGATAGTGAAGCTAAGAAATGACTCTACATTTCTGTTGAGGATAACATTCTGTTTTCTTATATATACCAACTATGAATTCAAACTGTGAAAGATCCTATAAGACTAAAATTTTTCCACACACCCTTGCAATCGCCTGGCCCAAACTTGTTCTTCCCCATCCCTCTTGCTAAACTCAAATTGTCCAACCAACAGCTAAAAGTGTAACCCCAGCCTGGCTGCCCCTGCATGCAGGCCTGTGACTAACACATCCTCAGTTTCCCTGTACCTTCTGAGAATGTGAACAGTGCTCAGATCCAGGAACAACTTGAACTCTGAATAGTCTGTATCAGTCTTTAGTCTTCCTGCAGAGCACACATCTTAGAGCTATTCTTTCGCACCACAATGGTTTTCAAAAAGGCTTGTGGTGATGGCTTTGCATTTTTGTTTTTTCTTCTGCAAAGCTCATTATTCGTGGGACAAATTTTAGTTTAACTTTTCAATACGAGTCAGAAATAAGAAATGTGGATTCCATACTTTACTCTTGGTAACAGGTAGTTGTTGAAAGTCTTTGAGCAAGAGAATCACAATACAGGAACTACCTGTGTAAGATGATTGATTTAAAAATTCTGTGTCATGTTGGTTAAGTTAAAGAGAAATAAATAACACTCTCTTAGATGATATTAAATATAAATTAAATGGGGACCTGATTTAGACTTGTGGCAGTGGAAATGCAAAGGATGGGATGATTACCTAATACAACAGATTTATGGAAGGATTAGAAATTGAACTTACCTCTACAGTTCTGAGCCTTGGATAATTTACACAAAGAGGAAAATTTAGGAAAAGCAGAGGGAGGTTTGCTTTTTTGGGTGGAGAAAGTGAGATGTTGATAAGGAAGAAGTGATGGAGCAAGTTTTGTTTTAAACTCGAAAGTAATACAATATTTCAAGTGAGGATTTCATAAGTAAGGATTTCAAGTAAGTCACCAAAAATGAGGGTATGAGGCTTAGAAAGAAGAACTGATGACAGATGAGTATTTGTGAGTTACCTCTATGGAAAGGATGCAAAGTCAGGATATTCCTGAAAGAATTTGGAGAGAAGAGAAAGAAGGAGCAAGAGAGGAAAAGATTAAAAGTGGACAGAAAGAGAGAGAGAGATTGGTCTGTTGGAAGAAACTTGAATAAAATCAACTGTTTCATGCAATCTAAGGTACCATCAATTGTGTGACTCACCATTATTTTATGCACCGTGAAATATTCTAAGCCTGAAATATACATCTTAGAATCATAGAAATATTGCATGTTTAGGATACTAAAGAGGGATAAACCAAGAGTCAAGAATGGATTATAGATATAATGAAGTGATTGGGTGTTTTATAGAGAACAGTTTACAATGTTGAGTCCCATAAGGTGTGAATCAGTGTGTAGTTGGTGAGCAGATGGCTGCAATAGCAGTAATCAAGAATTATTTGAGGTGAAAGGCTGAAACTTTGATGTGAAAGTCATCCCAAACACTGACTGTTGAAAGGACCATGTAAGAAAGTCAGGAGAAAGGGGTATACTTGGATGCATTAATTTCCAAAGGAAATAATGTTAAAGGCTTGTGTGAGGATAAAGGTGTGAAAGTGGGACAGGAATTCTGCTAGCACCTTTATACTGTTTATTTGAGTCTGAACAAAAGAAAGAAAGAACAGCCGCCTCTGGAGAGAGTTTCAAAAAACTAGTGTCATCAGGAGAAAGCCAAACAGCCTTATAAGAGGTTCCAGTTAGAATTAGTAGGTGAAAGGGGGGTCCAAAGAAAAGTTTAAATGTGGAGGAAAGACGGTTCACATGTATAGGAGACAGATTTACTTGTTCAGAAATGGCTTAAAATACAGTATGACCACCAAATTTTTTCTGGGAATTATCTCAAATAAGTGGTGTTATTGGGAAAATATTTTGAGAAATGATTCACTATTGGGTGTCAAGTACTGAATCTATCCTTCCACTCAACAACAATGTGAAAACTCTAAATTAAATTGTGTGATTCTTATTCATTTCTCATAGTGCTGGATTACTAAGACACTATATTGACAAAAACAATCTAGAAGCAATCGTCGTAATACAGTCGTGTGTCACTTAATGACAAGGACACATTCTGAGAAATGTGTCGTTAGGACATTTCGTCATTGTGTGAACATCATAGAGTGCACTTACACAAACCTACGTGGTATAGCCTACTACACACCTAGACTCTGGGGTACCAATTTTATGAGACCTCCATCTATTGTGGTCCATCATGGACTGAAACGTTATGTAGCGCATAACCGTATGCACAAAGTGACTATACCCTAATCTATGGTGTTCTCAAGGTATGTGGAGATAAGGGGCACCAGTATAATTAGCAATGGCCTTGTTAGGAAACTTCAGTTTAGCAGAAAAGGGAATATAAGGGGCATGCCAGATCAACCTCTTGCATCTGTTTTCTCTGACACTTCACTATCCCAGACCAGGAGAATTGTCCCAGCCCTTAGGTAAATAATATGCTCCTCACAAATTTGTTTATCTTCATGAAGGTTAGCTCAGTGTTAATTACAAACAAACATTATTAGCATTAGTGCCCTGTATGTTAGTTCTACTGAGAGTAATAAGCGCAAATTTTAATGATGCCTTGTGCCAGACATTGTTAAACATTGACTTACTGAAAGTTGCCTCGTCAATTCCTAGGGCTTATGGAGAAATTTTTCTTTTTCTTTGCCATTTCAGCTAGTTTCTTAATTTCCACAGTTTAGTAGAGGGCTCCAGAATTCGGATAATTGAGTTTAAGAGGTTAATCTTGATCTTTTTGAAAAAGTGTTTGATAGTGATGTGTTGGTGAATGTTTAACAACTATCTCTTCTAGGGAGAAATCAAACTCCTGATTTGTAGGTTTTTTCTGGCTTCTAAGGTGTATTTAGGACAACGACCACCACAGCTGATTTCAATCTACCAACAGTGTGATGTCAACAGGCTCACAAAACTGAAAATTTCACAACTGACTCTCACAAGTGAATGTGAACTGGACCCAGATATCACTTCATGTGGATGTTTCAAAGCAACGTCATTTAGTAGAAAGAGTCCTGGATTTTGTAGTGAAAGATCTAGCTACCGGTCTTATCTTTACCTTCCACTAGTCTTTCAAGATCTGTTGAGCAAGAACTATCTTATTTCCTTCTGCTTCCCAGGGTCTACCACACTTCTCGGTAGCTATGAGATACCCATAAAAAGGATGATAGAAATATAGATAGCAAGGTAGCTGCTGTTATCTTTATTTTACATTTGGCACAAAAAGGGTTGAAAAATTTTCAAAGTAAGCTATTTGACTTGAAGATTATGAGAACAATAGAGTAATAGAAATTAGTCTTTAAAATTTACTTTATCTCAACATTTATTTTAATTACAATTATGTGCATGTTCAGGAAGCTAAAATTGAATAAGTGGTTCATAGACGTTGCAAATGTGAACACATGGCAACATGCTGTTCTGCCGCTCATGGGGTTGGTTCCTGGATCAATTCCTTTCTCTTTCCGTGGGTCCGCATCATGCATTCTCAATTCGGGCAGAGGATTTTATTCTTTTTAAGTGTAAGGCACAGGTACATAAAACATATATCTGCGGCATTAAAATTTCATGGGCAGGGGTAACTTATGAAAAAAAAGGATGCCCAAAAAGACTGTTTTTTAAAAAAAAGAGGAAATTTTTTTTTAGGTTGAAGCACACTGGTCTGTACCAGTGCTGTCCCATAGAACATTCTGTGATGATGGCTATGTTCTGTTCTGTGCTGTGCATTACTGTAGCCACTAGTATATGTGGCTTTTGAGCAGTGGAAATATGACTAGTGTGCTGAAGAATTGAATTTTAAATTACATTTACTTTTAATTAAATTTAAATAGCCGCATGTCCTATTGCTGCAGTATTGGATGGCACAGCTCTAGATTCTAGTAGGAAAAAACCTGATTTAGACATGTGAGTGTCATTATGAAAAACAAATCATTTAAGTGATTACCTAACTCTTGCTAACAACTAGATTCTTTTTTTTCTTACACAAAAACACTTGATATCAGTTGCTTTATGATTCCTATCCTATGGAGTTGCTTTTACTTCTCATAAGACAGTAGCATCCTGTGTAATCCATAATAAATGAATCACAAATTCAAAGGCTATTCATTATGTGGGAAGTCTCTTTCTGTCTTACTTTTGGAAATTGAAAATATTCTGGATATGAAGGAGTCCAAAATGACCTCCTCCCATCAAGTGGTTCCTATCTAAGAACCAACGCACTAATTCAAATGTGGAGAAGAAGAAATTCTCAAAGCCCCTGTTTTTTTTTTTTTTTCCTTTTTCTCCCCAAAGCCCCCCGGTACGTAGTTGTATATTCTTCGTTGTGGGTCCTTCCAGTTGTGGCACGTGGGACGCTGCCTCAGCGTGACTTGATGAGCAGTGCCATGTCCACGCCCAGGATTCGAACAATTGAAACCCTGGGCTGCCTGCAGCGGAGCGTGTGAACTTAACCACTCGGCCACGGGGCCAGCCCCTCAAAGCGCCTCTTTTATTACTTGCTTTCTATAACATCTTCACTTAATTTGCAAAACACTCAGAAATCAAAGACTGCGAATTATGTTTTTATTATTTCAATTTGTAGCAGTTCATCTGATTGCATGTGTTCCAAGATGGGAGACCAATAATCTTTTCTTACCCAACTCCTAGATAATAATATTTAAGAGATCCTATAATAATAACAGTAAGTGTGACCATTTTCCAGGACCGTGCTAGTTAATCTTACAGCAACAATATGTAAAGTAAATATGACCGTTTTACCGAGACAGTGTGGCAAAATTAAGGTCACATCTAGTAAGTTTCTGATTCTGAGTCAGGTGCACTTGATACAATATGTGTGTTCATAACCACAATTATGTAGTGTTATTCATCATGTGAGTCAAATTAAAGTATGCTGTTTACAATGAGCATGTGTCTGTAGGTGTATGTAAGCACAAAAAGAACTAGCCACATACTCTAAACTGCTAAAATGGTGAATCCAATTCTCTAAGAGAAAAATCGTTTTGATTGAGTGTCCTATTACCAGTAAGTTTTTAATAACAAGCTCATTTTCACTGTAAATTTCTACTATAAGTGAACATTGCTATACCTGGTATAATGTATTATAGCCACAGTGCACAAAATGTCAAAGACCAAGTAAGGTAATTTTTGATATTTTTGCCATACTGAAATTAAAAAGAAAATAATTATGTAACTTACTGAGTCTACCAAAAATATATGTGGGATTCGAAATTATCTAATGACTAATGAAATTTATATATCCAATCTAACTTTTCAAAATGAAATAATGGGTTTTCACTGTCTTTATAGTGAACTACTCAAGCAAAAATTAATTCAATATGATTGCCCTGGATCAGTGTTGCAGAAATAAGGGCAGATCTAGAAAGCACAGCAAAATGTTTTCAATTACAAGATGTTAATCATCAAGAATAACAGCAGAATTTCTGTTATGAATAGAATCTATAATTCGTAAGATCCAGGAAAGAGGTAAAATTAATCCTGGTACCTTAAATTATATATTCATATATGTCATAAATTATATGTCATAGATTTCTCTAAACTGTTCCTTAGTATTGAAGGTCTTCAGGTACAGATTACAACTTACATGGAGCTGGAGCTCCTCCTAGTTGCTCAGGGTTTACATGTGAAATGCAAAGAAATGTGTTATAGGTAGAGAGTCAAGACTAACCAATTCAAGCATTACAGACAAATTTCATAAGCGGGGTATAAGAAAAAGAAGAGTGAATTTTCCTTCTCTTATCTCATATATATCCATAGTAAATCTAGGGAAAGATGAAGTATACCAATTCTGATAGCATTTATTTAATGAATTGAAGACATATATGCTATCATTTGATGCACATATCAAATAGTGTTATACATGTATGTGTATATATGGCGAGAGACAGAAAGAGACAGAGAGAGACTCGCTACGTAGTAGTCCACATTGTTACATACAGTTTACCCTTACAAACCACCCAAGTTCACTTTGCAAAGGAAAATAGTGCCCGGTGACAGAAATTTGACTGTATGAGCTAGCCTGGAGATAATGCACATAATTGTTTCAGCCCATTTAACCTGCACCAGCTCCCTAACGGAGAGGAACATGTAGAGAATCAGCCACCACTTGAAAAGCTGCCCTAGAAGCATGGGTCTGCAGACATCAGGCGTAAATGTGAAAGGCTTTGCACATCAGCATTAAATTGACAAAAATTTATCCTGTTTTCTTGTTTGAAAAGTCAGTTCTCAATCTGTGTTTTCATCATTTGGAGGTTTATTTTTTAAATTTTTAGAGGAAGATTAGCCCTTAGCTAACATCTACCACCAATTGTCTTTTTGCTGAGGAAGACTGGCCCTGAGCTAACATCTGTGCCCATCTTCCTCTATTTTATATGTGGGACACCTGCCACAGCATGGCTTGACAAGCAGTGCATAGGTCTGGACCGGGGATCCAAACCAGCGAACCCCAGGCTGCCAAAGCGGGATGTGTGACCTTAACTCCTATGCCACCAGTAAGCCCAGTTGGAGGTTTATTTTGATGAGGAATGGGAAACTATTCTTATCTCATCAGCATGCTCGGAATTTCTTTGGACTAAAATCATTTCGGAGGAGTTAAAATCATCATAGCTTTATGTCTTCCCCTCGTCTTCAGTAACTGATATAAGACATTGATGTGAAACTCGCATAACACATGGTGTCAAAAAGATAGGATCCAGGGGCTGGCCTGGTGGCATAGTGGTTAAATTCGTGCACTCCATTTCTGTGGCCTGAGGTTTACAGATTTGGATCTGAGCACGGACCTACACACTGATCATCAAGCCATGCTGTGATGGCATCCCACATACAAAATAGAAGAAGATTGGCATAGATGTTAGCTCATGGACAATCTTCCTCAAGTCAAAAGAGGTTAAGTTTACACGTTCCACTTCTCGGCGGCCTGGGGTTCGGATCCTGGGTGCAGACATGGCACCACTTGGCAAAAGCCATCCTGTGGCAGGCGTCCTATATATAAAGTAGAGGAAGATGGGCATGGATGTTAGCTCAGGGCCAGTCTTCCTCAAAAAATAAACGATAAAATCCAAACTCCTGTTGCCTTGAGAAGACTACACAAAGGTATTTTCAGATTTCTGGTCTCAAAGAACATGTTAGCTAAGTGCCTTCTTTCCTGCAAAATAAAACCCACAGATGTACCAGAAACGTAGAAAACCACTATCGGGAAAAACAAGAGGGAGACTTCTTGACTTTGAATGTTGTAGTAAAAAAGAGCTGCTAGGTTAGGCCTGGTACAGTTATTGATACAAGTAAATACATCAGTGAACAGAAAATTGATGGTATTGAGAAATTTAACTGTGTCCTTATTATTAAAAGGAGTATAAGAGAACGTAATGTTTTTAGAAAATGAAATGGAGTTTCAGACCAAAATTTAAGTGATCTATGAATAGCGGTAGTTGAAAAATCGTGTTCAATAAAAAGCTATACATTTGATTTCTATATTTCTTAAACTATAATTAAAATTATAACAATGTTGAATTCGTTTAATGTGAATGTGAATACATTTTAAGATAATTCTAGCAGTGTGAAAGAATCAACAATTAATATTTGAATTTTTAGATCATTCATTGGGAAATCATGAAGTGTTCTGCACTTGTGTTTGATAAAAAGAGAAAAGACTAAGTCCTTGCCTTTCAAGGAGCACATGGATTAGCGAAAGACCTGGACAGCAAATATGCGACAGAGGGAAGGGGGAAGGAGAGAGGGAGAGGAAAAATGAGAGGAAGACTGTCAGATGCGGGACCAAATATAACAAATCCTAAACAAGCGTGAATGTCTTTAAATTGCTGTCTTAAAAGACAAAGTCTGCCGGAGCGGATTCCAAATGCTATCCCAAACCATGCTACATTTACAAAATACGTATAAAACTAAATGGCACAGGAACACTAAAAAAGAAAAGCCTTAGCAACAAAACATCGATAAATTTGAACTACAGCAAGCACAAGTAGCAATATCGCCATCGGAAATCAGCATGGTTCTTTGAAAACAAAGTGGTTATATACAGCGGACATAAAATTATCCATTCTATTTTTTTAATTGAAGAATCTAAACCATCAAAATATATTTCTTCTCATTAAAAAGCAAGACACGTGCAAAGCAGAAACAGGGAAATTACAGAAAAACACAAAAAGTAAAGATTGCAAAATACCTGTCACGAGAAGTAAACAGTGGCAGTTGCGCAGGACTGTGACATCATTTGGATAACATACTAGAGCCAGTTTTATAATGAGTTTTACGTTGTGTGTTGTATTTGGTCACCTGAATTTTTAATAGGCAATAATATCTTCTTAAAATTCTGCCACGTTATTATTTAATTTTCCACAGCATTGTTTTTAATACCTGCCTACAATTTCATCATAAAGATAAAGTAATGTCTGCATGTTTTCCAATTTGTCACTTTTATCAAAAATGCTGAAATGATCATCTTTCTAGATATATTTTGAAACATTTCTGAACTTTTCCTTGGGACAAATTTCTGGAGTGGCATTTTGTGGAAAATGCATTTGGAGGTGTCTATTTTTTTAACACATCTGAAGAACTTGTCTACAACACTTGACTAACTTCCTTACAGTGCTCTCCCCTTATCCGCAGTTTCACTTTCTGTGGTTTCAGTTACTCATGGTCAACCGAGGTCAGAAAATATTAAATGGAAAATTCCAGAAATAAACAATTCATAAGTTCTAAATTACGAGCTCTTCTGCATCATGGGATGAAATCTCACGCTGTCCCACCCAGGACGTGAATCAGCCCTTTCTCCAGGGGATCCATGCTGTAAGCACTACCCACCCGGGGGTCACTTAGTGATCGTCTTGGTTATCAGATCAACTGTGGTGGTGTGACAGTGCTTGTGTCCAAGTAGCCCTTGTTTTACTTAATAAGGGCCCCAAAGGGCCAGAATAGCACTGCCGGCAATTCGGATATGCCAAAGAGATGCCGTAAAGTGCTTCCTTTAAGTGAGGAGGTGAGAGTTCTTGACTTAATAAGGAAAGAAAAAGAATCATACGCTGAGGTTGCTAAGATCTACAGTAACTTTTATTATAGTATATTGTTACAATTTTATTTTATTAGTTATTATTGTTAATCTCTTACTGTGCCTAATTTATAAATTAAAATTTATCATAGGTGTATTTTGTTAGTTTCATCAAGTCAATTCCCACTCCTAGCGACCCTGTGGACAGCAGAGCAGAACCCTACTCTGTCTTTTTGCACCATCCTCTCATCTTCCAGCACTATATCAAAAAATGCTCCACTGTTCATAGGGTTTTCATGGCCGATTTTTTCAGGAGTGGGTGGCCAGGTCCTTCCTAGTCTGTCTTAATCTAGAAGCTTCACTGAAACCTATCCACCGTGAGTGACCTGCTGGTATTTGAAATCCTGGTGGCACAGCTTTCAGCATCACAGCAACATGCAGCTGCCACAGTATGACAACCAACAGGCAGGTAGTGTGGTTCCCTAACTGGGAAACAAACCTGGGCCATGGCAGTGAGAGCGCTGAATCTTAACCACTAGATTGCCAGGGCTGGCTCATCTGTGTATATGTATAGGGAAAACATGGTATATATACGGTTCAGAGTTATCCACAGTTTCAGGTATCCACTGGGGGTCATGAAACTCCACAGATAAAGGGGGACAACTATACTAAATTATGTTGTTTTCTATATTTTGATAAGTTTTTTGCAATTTGCAGACCAACCAGGAGTGTAAGTGGGTGTTCCTTTGACGGCATCTTCACCACTACTGGTGATTGCTATCATTTTTAACTAGCCACTGGTTTGGTGAAAAATTATGCCTCACTGTTTTAACGTGCACGTAACTGCCTACTAGTGAGGTAAACTTAGGGAGATTAAATAGTCGTTGTTTGACATAATAATTTATCCTGGAAGAAATATTTCCCTGTATAACTTATCAAGAGAAACAATAACCCAAAATATATGTGTATATTTGCATAAAAATCTTCATTAGTTATTTACGTTAGTACATTGTTGAAACAAAAAGAACATTATTATGAAACTGGTTAAATAGATTATGATATATATTTTTCATGGTATATTCTGTGATCATTAAAGTGATATAACAGAAGACCATGTAGCAAAATGGACCAAAAAATGACACTATGTTTTAATTGTGTAGGTAATGATTAATTTTTTGCACTGTGAAAGTGCCAATGTGTGTAAGTACGGATGCCTATGGACAAAATTGAAAGGGAATATACAAAAATATGTAAGATTATGAAATTAGAGAGATTATTTTTGTTTACTTGCCACAAAGTTTTAAAAAAATTAATGTAGTTTTACAATAAAAAGGAAAAAGGAGGAGGAATTTGATGATGAGCTCAAACAAAATGTGATGCCTTTTATGTGTCCCTTTTTTTTATTAACACTATCATCACCATAATTCAGGTCCTATTGATTAACAGCTGGACTGACAGAATGGCCACCATACTATGCCCCTTGTCTCTAGCCTTGACACACAGATTTCAATGACTGTTCTTATTTTTACAGAATAAAATTGAAATCTCCCTAATATATTATTCACAAAGTATTCTAATGTTTAGAGTGAAGACTCCCATATTTGACTCCCTGGGTTGGAATCCCAGCTCTGCAGTTAATAACAGCCTAGTTTTCAAGAGGTTATATATCACCCTTGTGGCTGTTTTGTTATTCGTAAAATGAGCACCCAAATGTTACCTAAGCTTGGTGCTGCGCTAGTACCACATGGCGTGCCTCGTACGTAAGACTCAATGAGTGTTAATAATAAAATGAGCTTTATCACCCTGGTATGCATAATTCTGTAACATCCTGCCCCGAGTTACCTTCTAACTCTCAGCCCCATCATGCTGATTAATGACTGTTTTCTCCTATCGTATGAGCAAGAACAGTCTTTACAACACACACACACACACATTACGCAAATTTTCCTTATCATTGCTACACCCCAACCCCACAACCAACCACCTGGGTTGCCCTTTCTCATCCCTGTTATGCTCATGTATCTACTTCTCTAATATCCTGATCAACCTCAAAATAACAGTCAGGAAAGTACCTTTCCAGTAGTATGATGGAGTCAGCTTGTACTGGCTCATGAGTATTGAATATTACATATTTACGAACTTTGTGAGCTGGTTGACATAATTTTGGTACATTGAAATTAAAAAAGATAAGACAGTTTGCACAAGGGGAATTAGATATTGTTATAAGAAAGCCCTTTCCCCCTTATTTTTTCCTTCTGAGAGCCAGTTGTTAAACATTGGCCAGCACACCACTGTACCTTTACACCTTTACACTCTTTTGACTCCTGCATAACACATATTGAACCAATCATTTTAAACCGGAAGACATCACTTCTAAGCTTGCTTTCATGACTATTTGATATAGGACAAAGTCACTCAGCAGCACAACTCTCAGCATACCTCATCTATTTCCTGTGGATAACATCAACTTGACAGCTTGGTAAAGGATAAATCAAATGAACACATGCGAAATTTATTTGTGAATCATAAACTGCAATAAGGAAGAAAAGTACAGTGATCACTCAACATTTCATTTTAACTAGATTTCTAAATTAAATATTTTAGTGACTTCTTATAGTTTTTAAAATGCCACTGCAGAAACAATAGTATGTTTTCCAAACTATGAATCCATGTGCAGCTCATAAGCAATTGCTTTTGTATAAACGAAATGTTATGCTGTTGATTTAAGGATTAAAACAAGCACTTCAGGTACCGTTTTCCGAATGTTGGCAATATTAAATCTGAAAGCGCTGAATTCGCTGGATGTTTTTAATCATGGATTTTTAATTCTGTGATGAAATTGACTTAGTCTTAAAGGAGGAATTTGATGATGAGCTCAAACAAAATGTGATGCCTTTCATATGTCCCTTATTTTTATTGCTACTATCATCACCATAATTCATGTCCTGCTGATTAACACCTGGACTGACAGAATGGCCACCATACTATGCCCCTTTACACTTTAGTCTTAAAGTGTACTTTCTAGTTATGTAAATTGTGGAATTAGGCATATAGAGAACAATAGAAATTGTATTAATTAGAAAAATTTTTGATTTTTTTCCATGTAGCTCTGTATTTAGAATAATAGCAGCAACTAGAGATGAATTTACTATGAAGCTAATGAGTTTCAACTTTAGGGACCTTCGCTTTGAAGTGTTTCTTCTAAAATATCATGCATAATTTTGTATATGTGATTTTACATTCTTCTTATTAAAGAAAGTCCCCAAAATTGTATAAGCTGCAGACCTTTTTTGGTTCTGATCAGGAACACTTCTTTTCTACTCTCTCTTGGTCCATAGCTTGGGCCGAGGGACTGTTGGCTTGGCTTTGTGTTCCCAAAGTGTTTCTCTTTGATGTGTTCCATTGACTCGCTGAACCTAAATTACTAAATTAGTCTTTGTCAGAATGTGTCTGTGCACAACCTGGAGGGTAGGGGATTAAACAAAATCTTTAAATTTCATCAAGACCCTGGGTTTAGGACCCTTTCAAATGAAGAATAAAGTGAGCTTTTCATTGATCTCCTTGGTGGAGATCTGGTGGAGTTGTCAGAAATGAGAGAAACATCCATCGCAGAATGTCATACGTTTTGTTCAGAGCCCCAGGAATCTGTAAAGTCCCTCCAGTTGTCAGCTTCCAGTCACATAATTGTAGGTCTTTTAATCTTACTTTTTTTTTTTTTTGAATGATTAAGGAAAGGTTTCAAGTTCTCAAGATATATTTCTCCTACGTAGCAGTATAATTTGAACTACCAATGACAAAGACTGACGGGTTCTTTTATGATTGTTACCTAATACAGAAATTTACAGTCTAGTGAGATTCAAAAAAATTTAACTAAATGTGGCTTCATTGATATGAGATCCATTTTAAGATTTATCTGTGATATTTATCTTCAGAGGTGTTGATAAAATTATGTAATGATTGGTTTCATGTAAGCAGACCCTAAGGCTCTTGTGCCACATGTCACCCCTTAACTTGCTGGGGGTGAAGCCAGGACAGTCACAGGATAAAGGCTGGGGCAGCCAGGAAAGGTGAGCCCCACTTAGGGGCTAGTTATGTGGACATTTCAATATTCTGACACTAGTAATGACAGTACATCTCATTGGGCATCAGCGTCGTTCATCTAAAATGAAATTGCATTCTATTTAAATTTTAAGCATATCAAAATATTCTTTCTTAGCTATTTTTCTTAAATATAAACACAAGTAGCCTAAAACAAAATTCTTTTTACAAAGATAACTTTTCTCTCCAAACTTCTTTTGTATGGTTATTTTATAACATTCAGTGTTGTCTACTGAAGTACTCTTTTTGCTATGTAAAGATTTTTATATGCATATAAAATGAAATCAGATGATGATGTTGATGTTGGATGAATAAGGTGTTCATCATCAGAAACAAAGAGTTGTACGCACTTATCTCTCTATATAATAAGCCACACAGTTAATCCTGCTGGTCTCAATCTTGACTTACGAGTATGAGGACAGGGGGCAGCAGACTCTTACTGGAATCAACAACGCACACTTCGGCTGCACATGGCAGTATTCGGGGCGCTCATTCAGAGCCGCCTAAAACAAGCATTACTAAAGTGTGCCCTTTGAGGTATTTACCAAGCACTAACTTTGAGCAGGCATCTTTAGTCCTCACAATAGCTCTAAGAGGAATGAAGTAGCCATTATTATTTTATATAGTGTCAATAAAAGTTTGCTTGTTTGTTTTAACCAAAACAGAACCCATTCAGTAAGTGATATTTTAAAGCATGAGTTGTTTTCTGCGTGATGTTAGCAAGCGATCAAATAATTTGAAATAAAATCCGCTGAATTTATTGGTATTATTGAGTCAAATTATAACACACCTGCATTTTTATGCATGTGTGAATTTCATAAGTTCGGAGACTATTTTGGCATGTTGGTTATAGTCAACACGCACAGTCCTGAGATGGTAAGGAGTTGTCTGTACATTAGAACAGGACTCTGCCCCATCTATGAGCTCTGTTATGACTATTAATACTTCCTATCGTCAGACATCTTCCACTTTTAATCCACCCTGATGTATCTGTTTGCACTCATATACTGCAAGCTTCACCTTGAACAACTTCTCACTTTTCCAAAGCTCTCAACATAGTTGCCTGATGAGACACACGCCTCATTTCACATGGCTGCCTTGCCTTGTTCATGTGGTATGATCTAAAAACAATACGGGAGCAGCATATATGAATCAGAATATTGTTTTTGCTTGTCTTAGCAATTTTGAGAAGGATCTTTTGAATCTCTCCTTCAAAAGATCCTTCTCCTGGCATAGTAATTGTTTTTATGACTTTTCCAATGAACTATGAAGTACTTTAGTGCCAGGCCACATTCCTGTGGTAATGAAGTCTGAGACAGAGAAGCCCTCATTTATTCCTGGCTTCACATTGAAGAGTTGCCCCATTCTTTTCATACAAGAGATAGGAAAAGATGAGGAGAGACAGGAATCAGATGAATCATTATCATCATCATCCTTTTTGTCATCAAATATTTATTGATACTTGTCTTTTTGCTCAAAGCTCTAAGGACTACTGTAATGAATTTTAAAAGCCTTTGTGCAATCTTGAGATATTTATAGACAGAAAAATAAAGTATCTGTAAATGTTCCTTGCTGAGCTTTTGAAAATAGACATGGGTTACACAATATCCCCATCAAATCTTTCCAAACAATGAGAATATTAGCAAAATGATTATTAATGAAATGTTCGATTCATACTTGTTTAATCCAGTACTTAACATACCTACCATTTATATACTGCCAATTCAACATATGGTACAGTGGGGCACCTTTTGAGATCAGTGTACATAATCTAGTTATACTTGTTTTATAGCATTTGGATTATATATTCAAACTTTAATTCACATGATTTTATCTTTGTATCAGTGATACATGTTTTGCTACTGACAACTTACTTACCTTCAACTTTTTTTTTATTATTTCTAACCAAAAATTCAAAAGGATTCCTAAGGAAAATATTCATTTCCTGGAAAATTTTTCATACGTCAGGCTGCCCAAGAAAGAGACTGAAATTTACATGCAGGTGACTTATTGAGGAGTGCTCTCAACAACAATGCCTATAAGAGAGGAACAGAAGAAGGGCTGGGAGGGGAAAATGGTGAACTAAGATGTGATCATAACAAAAGCCTCAGTTAATCATTCAAGCTCCCGGAAGCAGAGTCCTTCAGGGTTCACCCAAATTGAGTCACCTCAGATGCCCCACAGCAGTGATGGCAAGGTAGCTCCCTTTAGCCGAGGACAATTCAATTTGTGGGGAAGAATTCAGCTCTGAAGTGTTGGCAGGCGACTTCTCCGGCAGCAGGAGAAACAGTTTCTCTGTTCCAAATGGGGATCTGGGCTGCTCATCACTTCATCTGTTATCGTCAACCTTTTGTGCTGCTCAGACTCCTGCTTTCAAAAATAAGTACACATCATCTGGAAGCTGCTCCCCCTAAATTCTGATTTTTCCCTTTTTCTGAGTAAATGTACAAGAAAGTGATTACTTGGAAGAACCACAGCTTCTGTCACTGAAGCTGGTCTCCGCAGCTGGTACTCATCTTCCTCTTCTCCTACGCGATATTACCCTCATCTTTGCCTGGCAAATATGCTAGTTGGTGGATAACCTGGTGGAGAGTCATCTAGAACCCTATGTCTGAGAGTTCTGATCTCCTAGTAAGACTGTGGCTGCTGTGTTTGTCCATTTCCTGGATATATTGGGCAAAGGAGTGTCCTCACATGCCCAGTAGGTCACCTTGATACCAAGTATTTTCATCCTTGCCCCCATTTTATAATAGTACCCTACATCATCTTGATGATCAATATCAATAACGCCTGTAAGAATAGTGACTTCTCTCCTTGCCTGGTAATCTCTTATCACAAAGAGACCAAAGAGACTAGAGGGAAGCCATAGAATTCAAAAAGAGACTTTTATGGTGTCCCCTGTTGCAAGATTCCTTCCCCTGGAAATAAGGGCCTCTAGATCCGTGGAGCCTATATTTTTAGGACTGCAAAGCACAATTCCCAAATGGTTCACAGAGAGTGATGGTATGTGTTTCCAATTTTACTTTTACCCCTTGTTTCCCTGTTCCGTGTGTTATGCCTATTGGGGACAGAGCATCATATCATGATCATTGATCCAGAGTGTGTACTGCATCCTCTATGATTGTGTCCCATCCCTTCAAGCTCTCAGCACCAAGCTGGCACCTCACTTGCAGTTTGATGGTGTAGTATATTATAGAGCCATTGGATCTCATGGTTATGTGATCACTACTAGGCTTTTCTGTAAAGTAGTTTCCTCGGTCCACTGAAATGTTATGAGAGATCTCCGTATTGGTGGCTTACCGCTACATAAGCACCTGAGTAGTTATACTGGCTAAGTAATGCTCTCCTGTTTGCCAGAGAGGCAAGAAAGATACTCCTATAAGTGGAGTATGTGTCAGTTCTAGTCAAAATGAGTCACTTTCCCTTCAGTCCAATGTAGTATGCTGACACCAAGTGGCTGATAGCTCTGGTATCTATTCCTATCAGCTTAGGTATTTGGTGAGAGCAATAACTAGATCAGTCTTGGGACATGAGAACCCATACATTGGGACCACGCATAGTTTCCATACCTGCCGTCTGTCTACTCTGTTCACGCCTTTTGCGTTGCTGAAGACAGAGGACTGACGTCAACTGGCTGAGTTCTTTCTACGTCGCTGTTCAGTGCGTCTTCTGTTGCAGGTATCCTATGGTGGACGTTAGCATGCATTGCAAAGACCTTCACACTTCATGCCCACTCCCATTAGTTCACCTGTATGCCTCTTTTTCATGTTTTCCTGACCCAGATTGTCATATTTTAAATGACATTCCAATGATAAACCAATCAGGTTACTGCCACTACATATGAGTCCATATATATTCTTATCTTGGCCCACTTCTATTTTCACCTAAAGATGATGATAATAGCCTCTGACTGAAGAACTGCCCATCAGAAGGATTTCCCTTTGCCTTTATCTCCTGGGAAGCCTCTGAGCCAGGCTGCAGGGAAGCAGCAGTCCATTTTCAGCTCATATTGATATCCCAGGTCAGCCCATCCATGAACCAAGCTCAGGCTTTTCCTTTCCCTTCAGATGGTAATAAAGGATGACTCCTCCTCCATACAGCCATAGGGTGAACTGAGGGAGTGCTGCTGTTGCAACAGTAGTGATAACAGAGGAGTGCAAATTACACTTGTCTTCTGATCTACTCACACCCGGTCCTTAATGTACCATCTACCATAGGTTGCTGCCCCTCCTGCCCAATGTATGACTTGTTCATGATGGGAAGCTCTGACTCTGTGGATATTTGATGTCCCATAGGCACATGTTTCATCTCTACCAGGACCCAGGAGTATGCCAGGAACTCTTTCTCAAGTTCAGGATAATTCTCTGCTACATATGGCCTGGCCTAAGTCTATGATTATCCTCCTGGCACTTGCCAAAAGCCCCATATTGCATCTTTTCCACTGCAGACATCTCTAATAACATAGAGACTACTGAGATGTATGACCCAAACAGCAAGACAGCCCATACGGCTGCCTGGCATTGCTACCGAGTTTCATTAATTTAGCAAAGTTCTTGCCTATTATCTTGTCTGCCATATTCTCTCTCCTTCTTGCTTTTGAGATTCCAATTACAAATAAGCTAGAATCATTGATGTTAGTCCACTTCTCTTAGATGCTCTGTTCTGTTTTCTTACTCTTTTCATCTCTGGGTATCTCAGTTTGAATAGTTTCTATTGACTTAGCTTCAAATTCGCTGGTTGTTTTCTCTGCTATGTCTAGTCCACTCATACGCTCATTAAAGGAATTCTTCATCTGTAAGTGTTATTTTGCTAGCATTTCCATTTGAATATTTTTTATACTTTCCTTCTTTCTTTTAATATTCTCCATTGATTAATTCATATGTCCAACTGTTCCACTATTTTTTACATATTGGCCATATTTTAAATTCCCTCTGATAATTTCAACTTCTGCATCATCTTTAGATTGATTCCTGAGTCCATGAATTATGTGATTATTGTGTGCCTGTATTAATTCGATTAGGTCAGTTCATAAGTATCATCCTCTTATGTGAGTTGTAATCATTTTCAAAATGCCACCACTGTTTGAATCTATTCAGCAGTAGATAGCACTTTGCCCCTCGCCCCCACACTTTTGTGGGAAATTGACCTTCTTTTTTTTTGAGGAAGATTAGCTCTGAGCTAACATCTGCCACCAATCCTCCTCTTTTTGCTGAGGAAGACTGGCCCTGAGCTAACATCTGTGTCCATCTTCCTCTGTTTTACGTGGGACACCTGCCACAGCATGGCTTGACAAGCAATGCGTAAGTCCACACCCGGGATCCAAACCGGTGGACCCCAGGCTGCCAAAGCGGAACCTGTGAGCTTAACATCTACACCACCGGTCTGGCCCCTTGACCATCTCTTTTTAACAAACTTTCATCACTGATTTTGCCAACATTATACATAATCCTATAGAGAAACTTTTCACTCATCATCTTAATTGGAATAATGATGCCTCTGGAATCACCTAAATCACTCATTTGATAATGTAGTTGTGAAATTCTCTAAGGAAAATGTTAGTAATCCAATGTTAAATATGTACAAGTCCCTGGGCTAGTTATTTTAAAAACATGGTTTTATTTTATTTTCCCAGTAAACCTATGATGTACTAATAAATAACCCTCACTTACTAATGAGAAGCTTAAATGATTATGTCTGCTCTAAATATTATTATCGTCACAAATATCTGCCCTTTCCTGGTGGAGGACCATTAACTCCCATCCCATTTGTGTTGGGCTTGGTCATGTGACTTGGCCTGGCAAATGAAATATATGAGGAAGATTTAAGAACCAAGAGTGTCCTCTCCGTCTTCAACAAGGATGGTGATGTCCCAGCTGGAGGATGCTCCATTAACCTGGATCCCAGAGCGAAGATAATGTAAAGTGCATCTGTAGCTCACCTTGGCCATGGAATATGAATGAGAAATAAACCTGTGTGTCTTGAGCCACTGAGACTTAAGAGAGCGGGGCCCTTTTTAGTGTTATTGCAGCCCACTGTAGGCTGTTATGCGTGTTTAATCCACAGTCCGAGCCTGAATCTTGATGGTCCTTTTAAATATGGCTGCAGATTTGACCAACTTAGACACCTTATTATTTTCTTTATGGCATCATTACCATCCAAAGTTCTATACAGGCAATAACAGTTATAGTAAAATTTTAAAAAAAGTAACCATTAAATACTAGCATTTTGACCTGAAGACTGACAATCTCTAAACAGAGTTTCCAAAAATATCTTTTGCATTGGAAGCCTCATTTGCAATAAATCATAGACTCTCCTGGTGTGACTGCTTTAAATAACATTCTTTTGAATAGATGGTTCCTCTATGGTCTGTAAGTTATTAAAGTTAAGCACTGTCCCCCAAACCTTCTCCTGGTATCCCAACAAATGCTGAGAGAGATATCTAACTCACATAGCAAGCCAAGGTGCTCTTTCAAACTATTTGCTTGCATTTTCTCAAGTTCCTTTCCTCCATGATCAGCAAAGCTGCCTTGATCCACCTTCTCAGATATGGATCAGTTTCTTCATTTCTTAACCACCCAGTGCCCTCAGCTTGCTTTCTCATTTGGACATACACCACACGGGGGCAGCAGTGAGATGTGGTATGGTGGCATCACAGGGTGGCTTGGGTTCTGCCATTGACTAGCTGGGAGATCCTCTGCTTTGTTTTGTTCTCCAAAATAAGGAGAGTAATTCCCATGTCAGAAAATTATTGTAAAGTTTAAATGAGTTGATATGTAAAGTGCGTAACAGTACCCGGCCCACAGTAAGGGCTCCAAGTATCAGCTATTGTTACTGTGGTATTCTTCCCTGTAATATACTTACTTCCTTAGAAGCTTACCTTTGTTCCCAACTAGCTTATTGATAGCTATTTGTTTATAAGCATTGTCATGCTTGTTTTTTTTTATTTTTTTATTAAGATTATGATAGTTAACAACCTTGTGAAATTACAGTTGTACATCATTATTAGTCATGTTGTAGGTACACCACTTCACCCCTAGTGCCCCCCACCCCCTTTCCCCTAGCAACCACCGATCAGTTCTCTTTGTCTATATGTTAACTACCACCAATGAGTGGAGTCATACAGAGTTAGTCTTTCCCTGTCTGGCTTATTTCACTCAACATAATACCCTCAAGGTCTGTCCATGTTGTTGTGAATGGGACGACTTTGTCTTTTTTTATGGCTGAGTAGCATTCCATTGTATATATATACCATATCTTCTTTATCCAATCATCAGTTGCTGGGCACTTAGGTTGCTTCCACGTCTTGGTTATTGTGAATAATGCTGCAATGAACATAGGGGTGCATGGGACTTTTGGAATTGCTGATTTCAGGTTCTTGGGATAGATACCCAGTAGTGGGATGGCTGGGTCATAAGGTATTTCTATTCTTAACTTTTTGAGAAATCTCCATACTGTTTTCCATAGTGGCTGCACCAGTTTCCATTCCCACCAAAGTGTACGAGGGTTCCTTTTTCTCCACAGCCTCTCCAGCATTTGTGACTCTTGGTTTTAGATATTTTTGCCATTCAAACAGGTGTAAGGTAATATCTTAGTGTAGCTTTGATTTGCATTTTCCTGATGATTAGTGATGATGAGCACCTTTTCATGTGTCTATTGGCCATCCGTATATCTTCTTTGGAGAAATGTCTGTTCATATCCCCTGCCCATTTTGTGATTGGGTTGTTTGATTTTTTGTTCTTGAGCTGTGTGAGTTCTTTATATATTATGGAGATTAGCCCTTTGTCGGATAAATAACTTGTAAATATTTTTTTCCCAATTAGTGGGCTGTTTTTTTGTTTCAATCTTGTTTTCCCTTGCCGTGAAGAAGCTCTTTAGTCTGATGAAGTCCCATTTGTTTATTCTTTCTATTGTTTCCCTCATCTGAGGGGTTATGGTGTCCGAAAAGATTCTTTTGAAGCTGACGTCAAAGAGAGTACTGCCTATATTCTCTTCTAGAAGACTTGTTGTTTCAGGCCTAATCTTTAGGTCTTTGATCCATTTTGAGTTTACTTTAGTGAATGGTGAAGAAGAATGGTCGATTTTCATTCTTTTACATGTGGCTGTCCAGTTTTCCCAGCCCCACTTGTTGAAGAGACTTTCTTTTCTCCATTGTAGGCCCTCAGCTCCTTTGTTGAAGATTAGCTGTCCATAGATGTGTGGTTTTATTTCTGGGCTTTCAATTCTGTTCCATTGATCTGTGGACCTGTTTTTGTACCAGTACCATGCTGTTTTGATTACTGTAGCTTTGTAGTATGTTTTGAAGTCAGGGATTGTGATGCCTCCATCTTTGTTCTTCTTTCTCAGGATTGCTTTAGCAATTCAGGGTCTTTTGTTGCCCCATATGATTTTTAGGATTCTTTGTTCAATTTCTGTAAAGAATGTCATTGGGATTCTGATTGGGATAGCGTTGAATCTGTAGATTGCTTTAGGTGGAATGGACATTTTAACTATATTTATTCTTCGAATCCATGTGCATGGAATGTCTTTCCATCTCTTTATGTTGTCATCGATTTCTTTCAAGAAAGTCTTGTAGTTTTTGTTGTATAGATCTTCCACTTCCTTGGTTAAATTTATCCCAAGGTATTTTATTCTTTTTGTTGTGATCGTGAATGGGATTGAATTCTTGAGATCTTTTTCTGTTAGTTCATTGTTAGCATATAAAAATGCTACTGATTTATGTATGTTGATTTTATACCCAGCAACTTTGCTGTAGCTGTTTATTATTTCTAATAGTTTTCCTATGGATTCTTTGGTGTTTTCTATATATGAGGTCATATTGTCTGCAAACAGTGAGAGTTTTACTTCTTCGTTGCCTATTTGGATTCCTTTTATTTCTTTTTCCTGCCAAATTGCTCTGGCCAACACCTCCAGTACTATGTTGAATAAGAGTGGTGAAAGTGGGCCCCCTTGTCTTGTTCCTCTTCTCAGAGGGATGGCTTTCAGTTTTTGTCCATTGAGTATGATGTTGGCTGTGGGTTTGTCATATATGGCCTTTATTATGTTGAGGTACTTTCCTTCTGTACCTATTTTATTGAGGGTTTTTATCATAAATGGATGTTGGATCTTGTCAAATGCTTTCTCTGCATCTATTGAGATGATCATGTGGTTTTTGTTTCTCATTTTGTTAATGTAGTGAATCACGTTGATTGACTTGTGGGTGTTGAACCATCCCTGTGTCCCTGGTATAAATCCCACTTGATCATGGTGTATAATCTTTATGATGTATTGCTGTATTCGGTTTGCCAAAATTTTGTTGAGGATTTTTGCATCTATGTTCATCAGTGATATTGGCCTGTAGTTTTCCTTCTTTGTGTTGTCCTTGTCAGGTTTGGGGATCAGGGTGATATTGGCTTCATAGAATGTATTAGAGAGTGCTCTGTCTTCCTCTATTTTCTGGAATAGTTTGGGAAGGATAGGTATTAAATCTTCGTTGAATGTTTGGTAGAATTCTCCAGAGAAGCCATCTGGTCCTGAACTCTTATTTTTGGGGAGGTTTTTGATTACTGTTTCTATTTCTTTACTTGTGATTGGTCTATTCAGATTCTCTATTTCTTCCTGATTCAGTGTGGGGAGGTTGTATGAGTCTAGGAATTTATCCATTTCTTCTAGGTAGTTCAATTTGTTGGCACATAGTTTTTCATAGTATTCTCTTATGATCCTTTGTATTTCTTAGGTATCTGTTGTCATGCTTGTTTTTTAATAAGTTTATCTTTATTCCCAACTAGACATGATGTTCTTGTCTATAAGAGTCATGTTTTCAGATTGAAACTGTGAAAAGATAAACTGAGGCATATCAAAATTTTTTGGAGTTTATTTGAGAAAATATTGATTCAAATCCGACAGCAACTGATCTAGCAGCTGGAAAGGAACTCCAAGGAGCTGTACAAAATGAAAGACTTTCATAGCCAGAGGGGAGCAGGAACAAGGCAGTTATACTCGGAAAAGGAACGGGGTGGTTACTGCAAACATGCTTTCCTCTAGGAGATGGCAGGGGTCTATGAGGCAGATGCCCTAACCAGTGCTGATCAGGCAATTCCTGATTGGCTGGTTTAAGATTCCATTTCTGGGAGCACTGAAACTGTAATTGTCTCGATTTGGTAATGTAGGACTTAGCATAAGTGACTCCACTGTGGGCCTGTTGTCTTGTTTTTAACAGCATCCGCTGTACTACTCAGCATAGCAACTTACACACATATCATAGCAATTGCAGGATAGTCCCTTGAAACTAATGACTAGAAGTGTAAGTCAGGGAGAGCAGGATTTAACTCTCTATCTGCTATGCCCTGTGATCTGAAAGCACTACTTAAACTCTCCGAATCTTTGTTTGCTCAGCAGTGAGTTGGAGTTAATGATGTCCCTCTCCAGGTTTGATGAGCCTTAACTGAGGTAATGAATGAGGAGCCTTCAGCCCTGGGCCTGGCACACCAGCACATCCTCAGTCAATGCTGGTTTTTGTTAGTGATGCTCAGTGTGGATGGACACGATGAACAAAGGGATTATTCTGACTATTTTACAATTCTCCACTTTTTCCTATGTCTCTAACATGTGACACCTGAACCGCAGTCCAGCTCTCCAATAGGCTTCGCTGACGTTGTTCTCTAGATGTTTCCGTCTATAGATATTGTCTCCATGACAGGTTTCTCCATTAACAGGGTCACTCTCTTTCTTCTGTTTGTTTGTTTGGTACCCCTAGTTGAGCACAGAGGTGGCACATGGTAGATGCTTAATAAATATTCACAATTTCACCTTTGAAAACACTAGATCTTTAGCCAAAGTTAGATGACATTTAGGAATCTCAACCAGCCAGTTAATAGACTCGCCAAGACCAAATTTAGAAAAATTCAAACTCTTTCTTCATTCCTGTAGGTGAGAAATGTTTGAATAGATTAAGCTTGTGCTTTGTTTCTCTCATTAGCATTAACTTAGTCATCTGAGAGTTCAATGACCTAAACACGATTCACCTTGAAAAATGTTTTCTTTCTTTTGTTCGTTCCTTCAAGACATCAAATTATCTTTACAGGGAAGGAATCTTGCTTTCTTGGTGACGTTTACCAGAGTGAACAAACTTTTGAGCTTTGCATTTAAATAGTCTCCTGCTTTGTCTTGTCTCTTCTGACCTAGGCATCGACTGTGCAGTGAGTGTTGGCGACTGTCTATCAAAGCCGTGTCTCCATGATGGGGCCTGGACTGATGGCGTCAATCACTACACCTCTGACTGCCAGAGTGGGTTTTTGGGAACACATTGTGAAACCAGTGCAAATGATTGCCTCTCGAATCCTTGTCTACACGGAAGGTAGCTATTTTTATTTTTCCATTGTTAAATCTAAGACAGCAAATTTAACCCACAATATTTAAGACTTAACATCAAGGGAAAGTTGACAAAGATCATTTTAATTATGCTCTTTCATAAAACAGGAGCCAAGTACAGTTAAGATGACAGATGCTGCCTGTTTTACTTAATGCAATGTACTGGTACATTATCTCTGCCCTTCTTTTATTTCTGCTCATTAGCATAAAGTAATTTTCAATAAATGCGGATTAATTGCACTTTAATATACTTAAAGGTAACCAATCACAGTAATAGAAGTAGCAGGTAGGATGATAAGACATTCTATTATTTGCTCTGTGGAGGGATAATACCACACACTTAGTATTTAAAATGTTCCTAAGTAGACTGGTTCTTTCATCCCCATGTGCGTGTAAGGTATTTTGTGACTCTCTTCACATAATAACTCTCCAGCTCATGGGTAGGATATTAGTTTATGCAAATCTTGAGTGGGGTTGTTTCTAGGAGATGCAGGTGGCAAAGAAGACTGGCTCACAGATGCACCGCGCTGCCTCCTGCAGCATCGTCTCTCTCTTCTAGTCGCGCCACTGACTTTGTGAGCAGAGAAGGATGAAGATGGGTGCTCTGCGATGCTTTGGCCACAGCTGACTTCAGTTTCCTACACAAGCCCTAGCCATACTTTTAGCTTTTAGAACTGTTCTTTGTTTCCATTGCCATGGGGAAGAGGGCAAAATGAAAATTGATCTGTTCTTTCAGTCCGGTCACCTTGCAGGACAAGAAACCAGGCTTAGAGTCCGCCTTCTACTGCTCAGGGGAATGTGCATTTTCACCTGAACTGGAAAAGAGAAACTTTAAGTGGTGAAACTCTCTTGAAATTACGCTTTAGTGTCTTACTTATTTAAAAATTTAATTCTTTGTTTCAGATGCCTAGATCTCATTAATGAGTATCAGTGTTTGTGTGAGGCAGGATGGACTGGCTCAAGATGTGAGACCAAGATTAATGTAAGTTTTATAATTTTTATTAAATTTGAAGTAATTTGAAAGAAAAATTAAACTCCTTGCTATGGGTTTCAGAGTCATTTCTTCCACGGTTATTGATGATTTAACTCTCTGTCTCTCTCCATTGCTCTTTGCAATTTCTCAGCTGTTCTAAACAAAAGTAAAGCTCACAGCTTCTTTTCACCTTTCCCCCCGTCTCTTGGTATCATAAGCTTTTATAATGTGGAGTCCTCATTAAACTAAACCCTGGAACTGATCATTGTTGAAAGGAGCTCAGAGTCGTGATTCACCATCTGCCTCCCCCTTTCTGGTCTTAGGACACACAGCTGTCTGTGGATGTGTAGGGATGAGAGGAGATTTACTTGATCCACATACCACAAGGAGAAAATAAATACTGGACAGATGTGTTAAAAAGTAGGTACATGTAGAGAACCTCAATGCCTATAATACTCTCAGGATCTGTCTTCCAGTCTTCCGAAGGCTGGCGTGATGTGATTGACACATGGTATTTTATGTGGAATGCCTCATCTGTTGAGAAATGGTGGTTAGCTGAAGTTTGAGACCACCCTTAGAGGATGAGAATCTCTTGAGCCTTCCTGGATAATGGGGAGTTCTTCCAGATCCTTTCTGGCTGCCACTGCCATGGAAAAGGGAGAAAGCGTGGGGACCAAAAACAGCCTATGGTATTGTGAGACTATGGATATTTTGTTTACATTCTTTGTGTCTCTCTCCCTCATCAGAAAAATATAGTTCCTACATCACAGTCATCATCTCATGGCACACGTAAGACGTGGTACTTAGTCGTTGGTACTACGGGAGGGGTGATGGGGTGGTTAAGGTATTAAGGAGAAACAGGATTGAACCACTATTTTGCTACTTGCCTGCTGTGTATTCTTGGACAAATTTCTTATATTCTGAAATCATAGTTTAGTTATTCAATGAGGGTAATCATAGTAACTACTTCTTAGGTTGTTACAAGGATTAAATTAGATAATACATGTAAATCAATTAGCACTTTTTCTGACACACTTTTTGAAAGCTGAATTATTTATTGATATTATGTTGAACTGGGTTCTAAATAGTGAAAGCTATACTTGATGTTGAAAGAAAATGTTGTAATTAATAAATTCCCTGGTGGAGAAAGGATGGGGCATATATCTTTTGTGCTACATTGCATATACTGCCTATGGTAATCTCTAAAACAATGTCTCTTGGTAGTATAAATGTGGCATCCTTATTCTGAATTAAATATGTAAATACATATTTTCCTTTACATATGAATTTGTTTATATCCATATATATACCCACACATCCAACATTATGGGAACAATTGTTAAAATTCTACCTGTATGCTCCAAATGTTGTTTCCTAATATTTCTATTTTAACATAAAACTGAACTCATTATCCTCCTTATTGAGTGAATTTTTGTTTCATTTAGTGTATCTTAGGAACCATTCCATCATAACACAGAGTCCTGACTCATTCTATTTAATAGCTACAAAGTGTTCTGAGTAAGTGACGAAGAACCACACTTATTTCATGAGAGGAGGAGCATGCCGGCTTCCCTAGATCCTATTAAATGAATTCATTTTTCAGAGTGTTGACTAGTTTGATGAGGAAACTGTGGCAGGTCATTATTTTGATTTAAATTTTCCCAAATTACAGCGAAGACTGAGCCCTTTCCAGGTGATATTTGCCTTTGTATAGCTCTGTTTGTGCCTTGTCTACTCATAGCCTTTGACTAAGAGTAGTTTTCTTTTGGTTCTATTTCTCTTTTTTTTTGGTTTGTATATATTAATTAAAATTATGGATAAAATCCACTACGTTCTGCAAAATCTCAAATGTTCTCTAGAGCTTGGCCCCTCTTGCTTTATAAAACTTGAAATTTGTGAGATTTTCATAATTTTCTTTACCTTTTTCCTTATGCGTCTGAGTTTTCATTTCTGCTTAGAAAGTCCTTTCATATAGCAATATTTAAGTTATGTTCTTATATTCTCATCTACTATAGTTTTAGGATTAACCACATTGTTTTTGAAGAATTTTCTTTCTTCTTTCTTTTTTTTTTTTTTGGTGAAGAAGATTAGCCCGGAGCTAACATCTGTTGCCAATCTTTCTCTTTTTCCTTGAGGAAGATTGTTCCTTAGCTAACATCCATGCCAATCTTCCTCTATTTTATATGTGGGACACCACTACAGCATGGCCTGATGAGTGGCGTGTAGGTCCACACCGAGGGTCCGAGCCTGCAAACCCTGGGCCGCCAAAGCAGAGTACACAAACTTAACCACTATGCCACTGGGCTGGCCCCAAGGATTAACAACATTTTCAATACTTTAACCAATAGGGAATATATTGTTATGATTGATAAAAGGTAGGGATCTAATTTATTTGTTTCCAAAGGTATAATCATTTTTCCAAAGAACTTTCATCAAAACTTCCTCTAAAAAAGTCTGTTCCTTCTCTATTGATTCAGGATGCCTCATTTGTCATGAGCTAAATTTCTATATATGCGTCAATTTTAGGAATGCCTATTCTGTTTCTCTGTTTTTTAAAACCTCATTTTACGATTTATATTAATTATTATAGGTCAATAGAATTGTTTTAAAAGTGTCCTTTTTCACTAGTACATTAAGTGCACTCTAAATGCAATTTTGGTCATTCGTTCTGCAGATATTGAATATTAATATCCATGAGAAACTGACATACAGTAGTTATCAGAGATCTATCCCACCACTTCCATTTGGAGATATAGATACAGATGCATATCTTACTTAGCTGGCCTATTTATTGCAACTTTATGTACATTGCAATACCCATGCAACAGCCTCTGAAGGGCATTCGTGGATTGACATGCGAGTCTCTCTTACTAGGCTGAAGAGGCAGGAGCAGTGGAGAAACATGGGCAATACGGATTGAAAAGAAGATTCAGGTCAATACAGAGCAGAGTGTTACATCTGAAGCTCCCTGAAGAGTAAAAAAGCAAAGTTTATATTGGGGCTGACTGGGGAAAAATGCCAGCAAACCTTTTTTGTCAATCTGACAATTGAGGCAAGCTTTAAAAAATTAGAATTAATGCTAGAGAAAAAAAAATGCATGATTAGGTTTCAATGGATGCCATGGTTAGTGACAAAATGGAACTACTCTGAGTGTGCATGTTTGAGCACACACTCACATACCTACATAAGCAAGTAAAGGAATGGAGGGTGGGGTGACACAGAAAGCAGGAATTTCCCTTTATTTTTGTTTTTGTTTCTTTGGATAAATACTCAGAAGTGAAATTGCTGGACCATATGGTAGTTCTACTTTTAATTTTTTGAGGACCCTCCATACTGTTTTCCATAGTGGCTGCACCAGTTTACATTCCCACCAACAGTGCACAAGGGTTCCCTTTTCTCTACATCCTTGCCAACACTTGTTATTTCTTGTCTTTTTGATAATAGCTATTCTTACAGGTGTGAAGTGATATCTCATTGTGGTTTTGATTTGCATTTCCCTGATGATTAGTGATACTGAACATCTTTTTATGTTCCTATTGGCCATCCGTATGTCTTCTTTAGAATAATGTCTATTCAGATTCACTGCCTATTTTTAAATTGGAATGTTTGTTTTTTTGTTATTGAGTTGTATGATTTCTTTATATATTTTGGATTTTGCCCTCTTATCCGATAGACGATTTGCAAATATTTTCTCCCATTCAGTAGGCTGCCTTTTCATTTTGTTGATGGTTTCCTTTGCCGAGCAGAAGCTTTTCAGTTTGATGTGGTTCCACTTCTTGACTTTTGCTTTTGTTGTCTTTGCTTTTGATGTTAAATCCAAACAGTCATCACCAAGACTGATGTCAAGGATCTTACCATCTATGTTTTCTTCAAGGAGTTTTATGGTTTCAAGTCTTATGTTCAAGTCTTTAATCCCTTTTGAGTTAATTTTTGTGTATGGTGTAAGATGGTGATGCAGTTTCATTCTTTTGCATGTGACTGTCCAATTTTCCCGATACCATTTATTGAAATGACTATCCTTTCCCCTTTGTATAGTCTTGGCTCTTTTGTCGTAAATTAATTGGCTATCTATGCATGGGTTTATATCTTGGCTCTCCATTCTGTTCCATTGATCTATGTGTCTGTTTTTATACCAATAGCATACTGTTTTGATTAGCAGAGCTTCATAAAATAGTTTGGTATCAGGGAGCATGTTGCCTCCAGCTTTGTTCTTTATTCTCAAGATTGCTTTGGCTATTTGTGGTCTTTTGTGGTTCCATACAAATTTTAGGATTATCTGTCCTATTTTTGTGGAAAATGCTGTTGAAATTTTGATAGGGATTGTATTGAATCTGTAGATTGCTTTGGGTAGTATGAACATTTTAACAATATTAATTTTTCCAATCCATGAATATGGAATATCTTTCAATTTATTTCTGTCTTCAGTTTCCTTCATCAATATCTTATAATTTTCAAAGTATAAGACTTTTACCACTTTGGTTAAATTTACTCCTAGGTATTTTATTCCTTTTGGTGCAATTATGGGATTGTTTTCTTAATATTATTTTTGGTAGTTCATTATTAGTGTATAGAAACACAACTGATTTCTGTTTATTAATTTTATGTCCTGCAACTTTACTGAATTCAATTATTAGTTCTAATAGTGTTTAGTGAAGTCTTTAGGGTTTTCCATATATAATATCAAGTCATCTTCAAATAATGATAGTTTTGCTTCTTTATTTCTAATTTGAATGTCTTTTATTTCTTTTTCTTGACTAATTGATCTGGCTAGGACTTCCAATGCCATGTTGAATAAAAGTGGCAAGAGTGGGCGTTCTTGTCTTGTTCCTGATCTTAGAGGAAAAGCTTTCAGCTTTTCACCATTGAGTATGATGTTAGCAGTGAGGAAAACATATCTTTAAAAAAAGAGATCTCACAAATGGGAATATTTATCACACATAGAGTACCTTGCTTTTTCACTTAGTCTATCATGCAGGTTAATCTACATTAACATATATAGTTCTACTTTACTTTTATTAATATTCCATTGTATGGATCTACCATATTTATTTAATCAGTACCCTCTTGGTGGAGATTTAAGAGATTCTAAGTGTATTGTTCTTAAAAATTATTTATGTATCTTAGATGCAGAAGTTCGAGTTAATCATACTCTATTTCATAATAGGAAAGGATCTTCAGTACTTTTAAAACACTCTCTTGCTCATGTTTCCTGTGTGTGTGTTCCCTTTTGGCTTCACAGCCCATTGCTTTCCCACCATATTTGCGTGCTTATTGAGAATATTTTCCTACATATTTTTCCTGTATATTTTCTCTCTCTATTCCGTTGTTTGCCCTGGTGCATAAATCTTGAGTCTCCAGCTTAGGGGCGGATTTCTATCACCACTCACGGAAGAGTGAGACGAAACCTGAATCAGGAGAGCAAAGCATGTGGGGGATGGGGGGCTGCATGTCCGGCCTTTCTGAGTCTCTCGTAATCACCAACACCAACCCCACATCCCTTACCAGGCTACAGAATCTACAGATTCCTTAGCAACATTTCATCAAAGGGTTCTCAGTCTTTGGACTACTTGTCCCAGCTTGAGCCCTCATTTTGCCAAGTTGGAGCGCAATATACTGCTGAGATTTTTAATGCACACTTTAGATTTCTTCTACAATATTCTTTTGTTACTTGAGGAAATAGGAGTATGTACTAAGTGTTAGCTTTTTAAATGTATTTTTAAAAAATCTTGACTTTTGTTTCGTGAATTTGGCATTGTGTCTAATTTCAGCCCTGATGTACTTTTCTTTCCTATATTTGATTCATTTTTGCACTTGAGGCTGTTTCAGAGAAAGCGTTTTTGTTTTCCTGTATTTTAATGGCCTTCTTTCCCAGAAGTACTGCAGACACATTTTCAGTAAAGAAATAAAAATTAATATTTACTAAAAAAATTCCAATTTTTGTATTTCCTAATCTTGTTTGAATTATTGAAATAACAAAGTTAAATGTTACATTTTCTTTATATCACAACATAAGTCAGATTAAATTGGGAGCCAACAAGATCTTCTCCCTATTAACTACTTCAGTCCCATATTCAACCAGGTAAGTTTTGAGAAAGAAAGAAAACAGCAAATGAAAATTATATTAGAAGTAAAACTTAGGGATATTAAGCCTTTACCATATACATTATCATATGTACAATCCATAGGCAGGAAATTCCTCTGAGAGAGAAATCATCAACATTTGGTGTACAAGAGTCCTAAGCTGGAATTCAACGCTCTGTGATTTTATTCTGTCATCATCTTGCTATAAGACCTTAGTGAAGTCACTCTAACACCCTTTGGCTTGTCCTCATCCTTGTGAGTAAAATAAAATTGTTGGTCTAGGTTCTTGCTGCTCAATGTTTGGTCAGTGGATTAGCAGCATCATGGTCACCTGGGGGTTTGCTAGAAATGGAGAAACACAGCCCCCCACCCCCAACACCAAACTAAACCTATTGAGTTTGAATCTTCAGTTTAACACACTCTCCTGAGTATTCACATGCAATTTAAGTTTTAGAAAGAGTAGACTATATTGGTACTTTTTATTCAGAACTAGACAAAATTCAAGAACTTCTGTGATGCTTAATAGGTCTTTGCAGTGGGTAGGATAGGGTTCTAGTGGGTACTAAGTCCTATTTCCATGCTTCAGATGAAACAGTTCCATGCTTATCCGTCTAACATATTCTGTTTCTCCAAGATCCTATTTGAAGAAAATATTCCACCACTTTAAATACAGCAGTGCTAAAAAAGGAAGCATATGATTCTATGAGAGAAATGCTACGATAAAGATGATCTCAGGGAATAACTATTTATTCCTCTGGGAAGTTCTGAGATCTCAAGACAAACTTCTGGATCTAAACTCTACACCTCAGAGAGAACACTGTCAGAGAGAGGAGTGGCACACGTACTCGCCAATCTGGTGGTGCACTCTGGCTAAGCAGTCCACGATGAGTACACCACTGCTCTGTTACTCTCATACTCCTGGACATTTCTTGACATGGAGTTTTGAATAGAAGTTGAATGAACGTAGCGTTGGTCTGGTTCAATTGCCTCAATCGCCCTGGTCTGCAATAGTGCTCCCAGTATCTTCTTTTTCTAATACACTTGTCTTTTATTTCTTTCCTTTTCTGAAATTAAATTAGTGAATTCTTCTTGGAAAGCACTTTATTATATTAGAAAGAGTATAGCAAAGTAGTATAAATGACGATGAACAAAGGAAAGGCATCCTCCGTAAGTTTCGAACCAGGAAAGATCAAGAACTTTAAATGACAATTTGATTTTTTCTAAAAAGAAATTGCTTTTGTGTTTCCCATTAACTCTTATAATTAATTTAGTAAAAGATTCTCGTAAACCCCAAAGACAGAATTTTTGGCAGTCCAAAAACTATCCCTTTCGTCCCATGGGAGGTATAATTCAATTAGTTTATGTAATGCTTTCTAATAAATCATTCTATATATACCCAGCCATAGGGCTAAGAGGGAAACATGTTTCCATGCCATTCCCTGTGGAATTCTGCATGTACGTGCCCTAAAAATAGCTGCAGTACCTGCGCCAAGTCTGCTAAGTGCCCTTGCTTAGCCTTAAGGAGTTCACATTTTCAGCAAAGATAGAACAAATATCAGAATGGCATTCATTTATAAAAACATACATTTAACTCTATCACTCTGAGTGTGCAAGATCGCCATCTGGGCTCCAAGCTTCACTTGAGTTTTATACTCAAGGGCGTAATCCACCTTTTATTGAAAATGATGCTAATTAAACTCCCTGGTGGTTTCGATAAACCTTTAATTTTCCATTTGATACATGATACGAATGCAGTGGCTTCCACATTAGTGTTGTCAGTGTGAAATTCACTGTTAACACTACTTAAAAGTCACTAAGTGTTTGTAAGCATAAGTGTCAACTAATGATAATTCTTGAAAATATCACTTTGCTGGGTAAAATATTAAAGAAATATCTCATGTTTGTGTATGTAGTCATTCTTGAGGATGTAATGACTTGAGATGCTAGAGTGCAAATTTTTCATATTTCTGAATGTTCATTAAGAAATTCTGTGTAGACAACATATTGAGAGTAAGTTTTAAAAGTTTTACTAATGATATCATAAAGTTCCATAAGTTATTTCTCAGAATTAGAGGTGCAAATCTTTTCAGAGTTAACATTACATTGGGAAAGTGATGTCATACAGTGTTTAAGGCACCGTGCTTTGTCTTTTCAGAATATAAGAACACATATAATATCTGAAATGTGAACTTAAGAAGCATGTGGTGTGAAATGGTAGACACTAAGTATACCCAAAAACTAACTTCCTATTCTAGGCCAAGTGCCACATGACTGAAATAGAGGCTGATGAGGCTCTTGGCCTTCAGAGTGTAAAGGGAAGAAAGATAACATTTGCTGACCAGCTGTTATGTCCCAGGAACAGGGCTCCTTGCTTTATATTCATTATTTTGTTTAATTCTCATAGGAACCTGTATGAAGTGGGTGAAATTACTGCCATTTTGCACATAAATGTACCAACAATAAATAAAATACCATTCGTTGAAAAAGTGAGTGAAAGGAGAAATATAAAAATTATTTTAAAGCTTAAAAAGTAAAATATTATCCAAGTTCCTCTGACTCCACAAAACTCCTGAGGTTCTGGAATGACAGGTATCAGAAATGCTGGACATAAATTGGGACAAATGCATGGAAAAGTGACTAATTAAAAGATTGTGATTGGATGCATATTAAGACTCTGGACCAAGATAGTGACCTATGAGGCTTCTGAATGTGCCCTGTGCCATGGATGCCCTGAATATACAGCTGTGCACAGGGCAAACAGTGTGGTGTTGGCATGAAAGCAGATACATAGCTCAGTGGAGCAGAATAGAGAACCCAGAAATAAATCCATGCAAATATAGTCAGTTAATTTATGACAAAGGAGCCAAGAATACACATTGGAGAGCCAGCCCTGATGGCCTAGGGGTTAAAGTTCAGTGCTCTCACCACTTCAGCGGCCCGGGTTCAGTTCCCCTGGAATGGAACCACACCACTCGTCTGTCAGTAGCCAGGCTGTGGTGGCAGCTCACATAGAAGAACCAGAAGGACTTATGACTAGAATACACAACTATGTACTGGGACTTTAAGGAGGGGTAAAAAAAGAGAGAAGAAGATTGGCAACAGATGTTAGCTCAGGGAAACAGACATTTCCCAGCAAAAAAAAAAAAAAAGAGAATATACTACAGGAAAAGAATAGTATCTTCTATAAATAGTGTAGGGAAAACTGGATACTACATGCAAAAGAATGACTGTGGACCTCTGTCTTACATCATCACAAAAATCGACTCAAAATGGATCAAAGACCTGAACATAAGACCTGAAAACTTAAAACTCCTAAAAGAAGGCATCGTGGGTAAGCTCCTTAACATTGGGCTTGGTGATGATTTTTTTAATTTGACACCAAAAGCAAAGACAAGGAAAGCAAAAGTCAACAAGTAGGACTACATCAGATTAAAGAGTTTCTGCACAACAAAGGAAACCATCAACAAAATGAAAAGGCAATCTATGGAATAGGAGAAAATGTTTGCAACTCATCTATCTGATAAGGAGTTAATATCCAAAATATATAAAGAATTCACATAACTCAATAGCAAAAAAACAAATAACTCAATTAAAAATGGGCAAAGAACTTAAATAAACATTTCTCCAAAGAAGCCATAAAAATGGCCAAGAAGTATGTGAAAATGTAGTCAATATCACTAATCATCAGGGAAATGCAAATCAAAACTACAATGAAGGGCTGTCCCCATGGCCTAGTGGTTAAGTTCTGTGCCCTCTTTTTCGGCAGCCGGGGTTTGGTTCCTGGGTGCAGACCTACACCACTCATCTGCTGCCATGTTGTGGTGGCAACCCACGTACAAAATAGAGAAAGATTGGCACAGATGTTAGCTCAGGGAGAATCTTCCTCAGAAAAAAAAAAAAAAAGCCACAGTGAGATATCACTCACACCTGTTAGATGTCTATTATCCAAAAAAGACAAAAGATAACAAATGCTGGCAAGATTGTGGAGAAAAGGGAAATGTAAACTGCTATGACAACTAAGGAATACAGTATGGATGTTCCTCAAGATATTAAAAATCGAAATATCATATGATCCAGCAATCCCACTTCTGGGTATATATTCAAAGGAAATGAAACCATTATGTTGAAGAGATATCTGTAGTGCATGTTCACTGCAGCATTGTTCAAAGTAGCCAAGATATGAAAACAACCTAAGTGTCCGGTGACTGATGATTGGGTAAAGAAACCGTGGTTCCTGTATGTACAATGAAATATTATTCATCCTTAAAAAAGAAGAGAATCCTACCATTTGTGACAACATTCATAAACCTGGAGGGCATTATGCTAAGTGAAATAAGCCAGACCGGGAGATAAATAATGCATGGTATCACTCACATGTGGAATCTAAAAAAGAAAAAGGCGAGCTCTTACAGACAGAGTAGAATGGTTGCCAGGTGTTAGGGGGTGGGGAAAGTAGGGAGAGGCTGACAATCATACAAATTTTCAGTTATAAGATGAGTATTTTCTGAGAATTTAATATGTAACATGGCGACTATAGTTGGTAATACTTTATTGTATAATCAAAATTTGCTAAAAGAGTCGAACGTGTGTTCTGGCTCCCGCCAAGCCCAACCAGAAAAGGGAAACATGTGAGGTGAGGAATGTGTCAATCAGCTTGATGGTGGGAATCTTTCCACAATGTGGATATCTATCAAATCAGCACATTGTACCCTTTAAGTATATTGCAGGTTTTGTCAATTATGCCTCAATAGAGTTGAAAAATATATACACATTAAAATAATTCTGATTAAGAAATGATGACGAATGGAATAAAAACTCAGCTATCATAGAGGTTTTTTGTTTTTTTAGAGGGGTATAAGTCAATTGTGAATTGTCTGTTCTAAGTATGTGATCAAACCCTGGACTCCTTTGAGAGTGAATGGAGGCACTATTAATCATGACCCCAGGACAGCAGCGTTATCCCCGGGGCTGTCCTGGGCAAACTGGAACCTATGGCAGATACGAAGGGTCAGTGAATTCCTGGTATTATGTCCATAGGAAATTTGCTTTAGCACCATTACTGAAGGCTGGGGGGCTAGGTGTTCTCTGACACGGTACATGTTTTAATAAAGTTTCATAAAGGGTTTTTTCTTTCTGAAAAATCCATAATGGAACATTTGACAGAGTGTTTCCGGTGATAAAGGTAAAAATCAGTTATTACTAGAAACATATTTCAGTTACTAGAGGAAAGGAGTGTCAGATAAGCCTGCATATTGGTTTCTTTAAAAAGGTTTAAATAAAAATATGATTTTAATAAAATTGTTAGTCTTACCACCAATAATCAAACTTGGTTCTCTATTTCTGAATTTAGGACTGCACATCCGTCTCTTGTTTGAACGAAGGCATCTGTCAGAAGTCAGTGCACGGTGTCACTTGCATTTGCCCCAGTGGGTACACTGGTGTGTACTGTGAAATGCACGTTGACGGTTCTGCGGAGCCTGAACCGAATTTAGTCCTCTGTCTTAACGGAGGCATTTGTGTAGATGGAGCTGGATGCACTTTGTACTGCAGGTCAGTATTTATTGATGCACAATTTGCTAACTATATATTTAGGAAAGCTTCTAAACATCCTGCTAGCAATGCCCTCTGAAATACGGAGACTGAGTTCTTAAGTCAGTTGTCGTCTTTAAAAAATGTAAGCACATATTTGCAATCAATTCTACAAAGCATTGCTTGTTTTTCCAAATACCATGTATTCATAGCCGTCCCATGTTGGACTTCCAAATTTAATCATCCTTCGTTGTCTCATTCTTTCCTATCTCCTCTCCTTCCCAGAATTTGGCTCTTATTCCTTTCCTTAAATATTATGCCACATGAATGATTTATAAACAGTTCATATTTCTGGCATACTTCTTAACCAGAGATTCATTTCTCTTACTGCTGTACTTATCTTCTAAGATCTTAACAACTGATACAAATTTTTATTTATTAAGATTCATAAAACCAAATTAATCTGTCTCTGTATTGGCTTAACTAATTATTATTTAAGGTGCTTTTTAAAATTCTTAGGAGATGAATTTTCATTACCTTTGTTCTTTATGATTATATTAAATACATACTTGGTTGGTCATTTGAGAATTTAGCCATTAGCTGTTCGATTTGTAAAATAATAATTGAAACTGAGGTGTTAAAAACACGTACTTTACCTCTTTTCTCTATTTCAGTCTGATATGTGACAGGTTTTTGTTAATTTAAAATCTGTGAATTACTATGTTTCTGTCAAAATATCTTAAGTTACTGAAAGGTTGACCATGCGTATTTTGGTACATAATTATATAACAGTGAAGTATATCTATTATTTCTATATTTTATCAATTATTTCTCTTTAAATTATTAACATATTCTGCCTTATATTCAATACTGCTACTACCATATTTCCTTTGTTTAATATCTACGGCATATTTGTTCTTTTATTTATTTTAATCCCTGCTGTTTCATTTTATTTGGGGCATATCTCTAGTAAGGCACACACAGATGCTAATTTCACATAAATCCAAGATTATTATATTTTAATTTAACATATGCAATGTTTATTTATTATTATGACACAGTTATTCTTTATTACAAATGGCCTAGCATGCCATTTTCCTTTGTAATGAGTGTATGTGAATTCTCTCTCTTGTATTTTGTATTTTTGAGCATGGATTTTGTTTATTTTACTCTGGAGGTTTGATGAAGTATAGAAAGTAAGCATGTTTCTAATATCAAGGATAATTATGTAACATAAAAATATGAAAATGATCACCCGACCACTGCAAGGACCCTCTGGGTTATAGTCTAATCAGTTCCTGGATTAAGACAGCAACAATAAATTGAACATTTATTCCCAATGGATACCATGTTATAAATCAAGTTCCATTCATGGAAACCCATTTTGTTCAATTAAAAAAAAAAGTAGAAATCAGGGAACCTAGAATACAACCTGGATAGTGTTTGTTAAATCAAGCACTATAAGGGCTGCTCTATGAACACTCCTTTTAGCGGTTGTCATTCAGGGGCCGGTTAGGCCGACCTCTCCTTAAGCAGGGGGTCGCTGGAATTCAGGCTGAAGCCACCTGCTTCTTTTCCTGGCGTGTCTCCCCGGGACAAGCACAGGGGCATCCATTACTTCTACAAGGTATTCAAATGCCATTTAAATAAGAGCCATCTGTCTTCAAAATGGTCACTGCTGATTCCACGTGCCTGAAGCCCCTGGAAGTCTGACTGGTAAATTCCTCAGAAGGTTCCTTTTCTAGGCGATGTGTGCAGTGAAGCTCAGGAGCCGGCAGAGTTGGTGCCAAGTTAGCACAGACCTCAGTTTACTTACAAAAGAAAACTCGTACTCTGGGAGGAAGAGCTTTGCAAGTTAAGACATCAGATTTGTGTTTGGGTTGAGGATTAACTTGTGATATATTTATTTAAACCATCGTAAAATAATTATTTTTCATTGTTTAAATAATCGTATCAAACTTACTGTTTTGATCCCTATTTAGAGTCTTCAAATTTAGTCAAACAGAGAAACCTTTAAGTGAAGGAAGCCAATCTGAAAAGGCTGCATACTATATGATTCCAACCATATGAAATTCTCAAAAAGGCAAAACAATGGAGACAGTGAAAAGATCAGTGGTTGTCAGGGTTGGGGTGCGCAGAGATCAATGGGCAGAGCACAGAGGATTTTTAGGGCAGTAAAAATACTCTATGATGTTCTAATGATGGATATGTGTCATTACACTTTTGTCCAAACCCATAAAATGTACACCACCCAGAGTGACCCTTAAGGTAAACTATGGACATTGAGTGATTATGATGTGTCAGCATAGGTTCGTCCTTGGTAAAAATGTACCATTCTGATGAGTGATGATAATGGCGCAGGCTATGCAGGTATGGGTGCAGGGAGTATATGGGAAATCTCTGTACCTTCCTCTCAATTTTGTCGTGAACCTAAAAGTGTTCTAAAAAAAATAGACTTTTAAAACAACAAAAAAAGAAATTTTACTCTTAAAAACATAGTAAAATATTTTGTTATTTTCTTCATGCTCGTTTTCCTTCCACATTTACACAAATCAGAGTTAAAGTTAATGTCTCTGTTCTCATTGCAGGTTTGTTAATCATCTTTCCAAATTTTGTTTGTTTTTAATTGGGAAAGTAGTTATCCAAACCTATAAATTTCCACCTTGAGGATATTTATCCTGAAATCTTATTTTTGATGAAAACTTCCTTATTAAAAGATTTCAGCCTTCATTGATCTGTAGAATACTTCTATACCATTGGTTTCCTAATGACTTTAGGATAAGTAATTTTCTTCCAATTGAAATCTCATGTTATATCACATCTAGAAAAAAAAGATAAAGAATATATTACCCTTTAAAATTGCCTGGAAATTTGAAACTACCAACCTGAAATTTTTTGTTGTGTTCTTGGCTTCACATATGAATTAGAACTTGCTGACGTACAGATTTCTTAGATCTTATCTTTGAGGATTATGCAGTGATGTTGTTATTTTCCTTTCTTCTCCATCATTGCAGAAAATAAACCTGAGAATGGTCTATTTTCGTAAACATTATGATTTTATGAATGTAGTCAATTGCTTCTTTCATGGAAGCTGACATGCTTTTTAATTTCTTTAATTAAAAACACACATATGAAATACTTACCCCAGTGACTGGTGTGGAGAGAACTTATACTTTAATTCTGTTCTCTTTTATTTTTGAAATTTAAACATTTAGCTAAAATATGTGTTGTTGTATATTTCTCTTATTTATTTCTTCATGTCTGGAAAGTTCTCTTTCATTATTCCTCTATTATTCTTTTGGGTGTTATTACTGATTCACTCATTCTGCATACTTCTTTGGGTACTATTACCTACATATTGTAAATTCAAAACTGTCTTTCACACATTTCACTCTTTTTGCATTTTTGTGTCCTTTTTTTTATAATTTCTCTCTTTTTTAAATTTTTTTAATTTATTATTATTTTTTTTTTCTTTTTCTTTTTTCCTTTTTCTCCCCAAAGCCCCCCGGTACATAGTTGTATATTCTTCGTTGTGGGTCCTTCTAGTTGTGGCATGTGGGACGCTGCCTCAGCGTGGTTTGATGAGCAGTGCCATGTCCGCGCCCAGGATTCGAACCAACGAAACACTGGGCCGTCTGCAGCAGAGCGCGCGAACCTAACCACTCGGCCACGGGGCCAGCCCCTGCATTTTTGTGTCCTTTTGAAAATTCCTTCTCAAGTCTCAATTTACTTCTAAACTTTTTAGTGGTTTTATGAAATTTTTTCTTTTGAGAATATTATTTATTTTCTTTTACTTTTCAATACATATGCACTTTTAAATAGGTATTTTCTTCCACTGTAAATGTGATGCCCAGTTAACAAATCATATTATTATTTTCTGTTTGCAAAGTAATTTATTTCAAGAAAGTCAAAGTTTCTTTGAGTTTTTCTCGAAGTTCTTAAAACTCGGCTCATCTTCTTTTTGTTACGGAATTTTTTCTGTTGACTCAGAGTGTCAATAACTAACATTTTTATGCCTGCCTTATTGATCTTTATTCTTCTTACCCAAATGTCTCGCAAGACGACTTTTGTTACCCAACTCTATTGGTCAGATTCTTCTTTACTGAATTGTTTCTGTGTCTCCAAGACAGTTTTAAATGAGAGGCCTGAACAGTTAAAGGACGGGAGCAGAGCATGCAGTAGCGCAGTGCACACCAGAGGAAACCTATTTTCACTGCTTGTGTTGTGGTTGCTTATATCCAGGGTGAAATTGCTGAGCATTTATGGATCCATTTACATATCTCCACTTTACTGTTTAGATTTTGAATGTTGGGTTTCTCTAGATCTGAGGTGTGTCAGACTTATAGTTTGTTCATTGCTAGTTTTTCTCATGAAAATATTTGATTATTTTAGATTATTTTATAACTACAACAATGATACATAATAAGAGAAGCTAGTATTCATTCTTTCATCTTTCTGAAGTAGTAGCTAAATTTTGAAAAGCGTAAGTAGTCTTTAAATAGAAAAAAAATGAAAGGGAAGAAAAAGGACTGACTTAAGCCTGACGGTTTAGAATGTGATCCTCCAAGATGGTGAAATGAATAAACCAGTGATATATAGCTAGTTTCCTCATTACTGTAGACAAACATACAGGAGATAATGCTTTGAATACTGATATAAACTAAATAACCATTTCAAGCAAAATAAGTTAAGATTCGGTTTAGATAAACAATTCCTAGACTGTTAGGTGCATATAACATATAATATTCAAGTAATTCTATAACCATACTTTAGATCATTTCTGGGGAAATGAAAGGGCATTTCAAACACCTAAACTTATTTTTAGTAATATATGTATTAGGCAATTCAAACTCAAGTGAGGAAAGTTATATTGCCCAATGAAGAAATATCAAATTAACAATATGCATGTTTAAAATAAAAAGCCATGAATGATAATAGATGAGATTTTTCAAAGTCTTTGCCATTCACAGGCTCTATTTGCTATTTGAAATAAATGAAAATACCTTTTTGTTCAGAAAATATAATATCTGATGATTGTATTTCTAGTCCTAAACTCAAATGGATGCTTTTATTGACTCATTAAATTTAGGGCTGAAGAAGGATTCTAGAGATGACCTCTAGTAATCTAGTTATTGCACAGATGAAGAAGCAAAGGCTGAAGGGGGTTTGTCCTCTGTCAGCTGCCTGCAAAGTCACGATCGGTGGGAAAGTCAATGCTAGAATCCAATGCATTGCCTTTTTCTTTTCATTAGAGTATTTTTTATTTAAAATACAAAAGAAACATATGAATATGATAAAAAAGAGAAGAAATATATATATAGCCCAATGACATGACTATTCCTAGATGCAGTTAAACATCTGTTTTGCACTTTACATCCTGGTACAAAGTTTAAAGACATTAACGACTTTGTTCAGTTTAATAATAGCTGCTTTCAGAAGTCCGTAAGTATTATTAACCATGTGTAACCGTTTAATAGCATTTTAATGTGTGCAGGTTTTATTAAACCATAAAATCTATGTTGAAATTACGATAAAATCCAAATTAGAATCACTCGGCAGAGGACTATAGAAATAAGTAAAAACATTATACAAAGCTTTTTTCTCTGGGACCATGTAGGTTATAAAGAATATAGCAAATAATTTATAAAACAAAGCACTGAGACACAATGATACTTGTTTTGGCTTTTAATATGTGAAATCTTGGTCCAAGCAGTTTTTTCCTTGGTGCTCTCTGCCCTGGGCTTTGCAGCTTCCCTTTCCACCCCCCAAACTTTCCCACCCTCCTGTGGCAAATGTCCCTTCTTTCTAATATTTCTTTCCAAATTCTTCTCTCCTTGGTCATTGTCCACACGTTCCTGAGGTATTTCACATTCTTGCCTTTCTCATTCACATAAGCTTCGCTACACTTTCTGCCGTGAACTGACCATGATTAGTCCGTACTACTAAATGTACCGTGTTTGAAGATTGGTAAACTTAATGTTGGTTCCTCACATTGGCATGTTTCTTTTTCTAAAAAATTCAATAAAATGAAGAAAAACTAATGAATTTTTAATTATAGGACCTCAGCAACCATAACATATTGTTAAATGTAATGTCTGAGATCAGTAGACATTACTGAACCCCCTCGTCATACTTAAGGAAGGACAGATGCCTGGACAGAAAAATCAGGAATGAAGGCTCAGAGGGGGTAGGTAACTTATGAGGCTTACAGGGTAAGGCTATTCTACAGTAACCCATTTTCAACAACTTTCAATCACCTGTGCTGTGGGTCAGTTGGCTTTATATCTTGGAATAAAACATTTACATTTTTAATAACCACACTTAGGTGGCTTCCAATACATAGGGCTTATCCTTTCAAAAATACCAGATGGGCCATGGAATACTCTAAATTAACAACATTTTTTTTTTTACTCTCTTACTTCAAAAAATAAACCTTTGACCAAAAATTTAAAAAATGAATAGTAGAATCCATTTATAAGAAAAATAAAATGCATTATTTTGCCTTAGAAAGTATTGCTAGGGATAGGATAATAAGCAATACCCGCTTCCCTTAATAGGTCTCCTATATGAACATCCGATTAGCTATGTTATTAGCAGATTGCCTCAGAACGTGAAGAGACTCAAATTTAAAATGTGAACCTGCTTTGTTATATATGAAGTGTTAATTTAAATAATTATGACATAGTTTTTAAAATACATATTTTATCAAATTAATAGGTCTATTATTATAGTCAAATGTAGGATTATATTTTCTTATCATTTATTTTCAACTTCATTACATAATAATGAGGACTCCTGTGGATGACACTGTGAGCCAACACAACCCTTATAAATAGTCACTACATATTTTTTGTTCATGCTTTAAAGGCAATCACTGGAATTTCCAGTTTCCTTTGTGGTATTTGTTAAGTTATACATTTTGCAATTTATTCTCCAAATCAAGGAACCACTATGTTTTTAACACTTGATTAAAGATATTCCAACTATCATTAATAAATTACAACACTATAAAATATAATTTTACTAAATAAACATCATAGTAAAGATTAAAGTAGAATCATTAAAATTTTCATATTTCTGGCTTTTGTATCACCTTTGGAATTGACTTTGGACATAACACATTGCATTTTCCTCCTTGTTTAGTGTTGTTATGATGTGTACTTTTCTTTGTCATTCCATAGATAAATAAGTATAAATATATTATCAATGGTGACCATTTGTATTGTAGTTTGCTTTTCAAAATACCTGGCAATAATTCATGACCAAATTATTATTTTTTGATTTATTTTTTTAATTTTTAACTTTTTTTTTTTTTTGCTGCAGAAGATTCACCCAGAACTAACATCGTTGCCAATCTTCCTCTTTTTTTGCTTGAGGAAGATTAGCCCTGAGCTAACTTCTGTGCCAATCTTCTCTGTTTTTTTGTATGTGGGACACCATCACAGCGTGGCTGATGAGTGGAGTAGGCCTATGTCCAGGATCCAAACCCGTGAATTTGGGCTGCTGAAGGGGAGCGCATGGAACTTTAACCACTTGGCCACAGGGCCAGGGCCCCAAATTATTACTTTTAAAAAGATAAACCTAAATCATTTTAGACACAAAAGCAATGCCAAACATACCAAATGAGATGGTAAATCCAAAGAAAAATGTTGTTTATGTGTTAAATAGAAAATTTAAATTAGTGACATAGAAAACATGTTTATTCAATGTGACAGATTTGACTCTATAAAATACACATAGGGTTTGCTCTATTTGGTAAAATTGTTTTAAATATATGGATTTTTTAATTGCTGTATATCATACTTACTTTAATTTAGTTAAATAAAGCATGAAAACAAGTAAATGTTGACAACCAGCTCTACTATCTTCCAAATTAATTGCTATGACGTTGTACTAATTCTTATAAAAGTTACTCTTTACAAATACTGAATAAGTTAAAGTACAATGATTTTTCTAGGGGAAGAATTTAAAATATTTTAATTGACAGATATCAAATGGTTCTTTCAATGCAAAGCATGCGCATTGTTTAGTGTCTTTAATGCATAACAACAAGAATATTGAGATAAATTAGATATACTTGGATAATTTAACCATGTAAGTTTGCTGAGTCAGTCTAGCCTCAGGAGACTTTCACTGCCAGTTAGATAGACAGATAGGTAGATAGAAAGATAGATAAATAAATGCATGCATACGTATATACGCAGATAAAATCACTCTACATAAAGCAAACTCGCACACAACTGATTCTTACCAGGGAGCTCACTAGGGTGATGTTGAAAAATAATTTACTCTATATTTCTTTTTTTAAAGTAATCTTTATTTTATTTTATTTTTTTTATTTTTTTTTTGAGGAAGATTAGCCCTGAGCTAACATCTGCTGCCAATCCTCCTCTTTTTGCTGAGGAAGACTGGCCCTGAGCTAACATCCATGCCCATATTCCTCTACTTTATATGTGGGATGCCTACCACAGCATGGCTTGCCAAGTGGTGCCATGTCCGCACCCAGATCTGAACCAGTGAATTCCAGGCCACTGAAGTGGAATGTGCACACTTAATCACTGCACCATCAGGCCGGCCCCATAATTTAACTCCATATTTCAATTTTAAAATAATAGTAAAGATCACTTAGTAATATGAAAATGATAAAATGTACGTGAAGAAGAAACAATCAAAAATAATTTTATAAACTGGGATAATATAAAATCAAGTTTCTCTTCTTGTTTTTATTATCACAGCAAGTTGTTAGCCATCTTACAACATTTCTAGGGCATGTGCTCTGTCTGCTAAGAGACTGTTACCTGAGGAAAGATCAAGGGCCCTGAAGGCAGGAAGAATTGCACCCAGAGTATTTACTGCTTCACTGTTTGTGTAACTTAGAACAAGTCAGCTAATCTCTCTGAATTCAGTTTCTTCACTTATTAAAGAGTGTAGCATAACGCCAACCTAACCTGACTGTGGCAAGGACTTCATGAGAAAAAGAGAATTTCTATGGAAGACCTCTATTCAACAACCAGTTAACGGAAGTAAGGTACATTTCTTTCTACCTCTTCCACTTCATGTAACACCGCCCCCCCCCCAATCTGTGTTGTAAAATAATTGGAAAATGTGTAGTTGTAAACTAATTAGAATAAAAATATTGTATTTGTCAAATGCAAATTTTAAGGAAATATGTGATTATTCAATCCCTTCAACTAATTACTGGTCCTATAATCATGACTTTTTTTTAATATTCTAATATTTTTCTGTAAGTAATGCCCTTCTAAAAGTAAGAGTGCATTTACCAGAGCTTTAAAATTATAACAACTGAGGTAATTTTTCTTAAGAATAATGGAATAAATATCTCATTATTCTAAGAAGCTAGTTTATTCATATGATAGGGAGCAAAAGAAATAGTGATTATGAGCACTGCTGAATAGTTTATTGAGTTCACTGGGCGTCTCTGTTTCAGCAATTAATCTGACTTTAGCAGTTGCACAAATTAAGTATTCTAAGTTTAGATCTTTTTCTTTACTGTTTCGAAAAATATAACCCATGTTTGCAGCTTGGTTTTCAAATTTTAGCTACACTTCATTGATAAATTCTGTTGACATTGAAACGAAAAAGTTCTCTTAATTTTGTTTTTCTTATGTAAGTGAAAAAGATAAGAGAACTTTGAATGTAAGGAATTGCTTGGTATTATATTTTCCTGTTACTCATGCACCAAATTTATAGGATTACGTAATCAAAGACAGTACTAATGCAAAATATTGGCCAGGAATTTAAAGTATTAAATGAGGGAGAAAGGTTAAACTTTGAAATAAAAATAAGATATATAAAATGCTTACTCTGACAAAAATGCAGAATAAACTGTCCAATTATGCTTTACATTTTACTTACACAGATATCTGAATAATGAAGAAAAAAATTAAGGCTGGATATGTTTCCTTTTGGCTCTTATAATATTTTTGGTTTGCTGCAGTGGTTTAAAAGAGTTTTCAGAAAGTTCCATCTCTTCTACAATAAAAGCCAGTGTCAGAATTTGATCTCTGCCTACCTGATTGGATGGAATTAAACTTTAATGCCGCACTCTGCAGGCGAGGTTGATAGTACTTTTTCATCAAAGACATTGAGCAATAAGAAAAGAAAAAACGTTGCTCATACTTCTTATTGTCAGTGGAATTACTGTATCTCCACAGGTCAGGGCATCAGTACATTTACAGCAAACTTTAGTTCTTTAGCAATACCTTTTGTAGCCCAATGTATATAGCCGAAAAGTCTTCTTGCCTTCCATTTCAAAAGCACAATTTTCCCTATCCACAAAAGTTTTGCAAGCTTCTCCCAAATATTTTAGGCCTGGCAGAACTATAAATTTGATAATGAGATTTTTGAAGATTATTTTATAAGTATATTAAACCGAAATATCAGTACATGTGTTTGTATAGGGATGTGTGTGTGTGTGTGTGACAGAGTGTGAATGAGAACCAGAGAGAGACAGAATATTACTATTTTCTCCCAGTTCTTTAGACGTGGAAAGGCATTCACTTTGTTTCTGTCTGTTGGTCACGTATGTTCAGAATAGAAGAGGTATATACTGTACCGTATATGATCTACTCAGTCTACATAAACATCTTTTTAAAACTAATTTACTCATTTGTTTATATAACAAACATATGTATTACAAACATTTGTTAGGTGACCCAGCATCTACTAAAGGCGTAGAAATAAATTAGATACATATCTTTAAATGTGAATAAGCTTATAATTTATTAAAGAAATTTATAAACAAAATAACACAGTGTGTATGAGCAACACACATAAAGCTTCCATGGAGGAATACGGTAGAAGGTAACTTGCTCTGTCTTGAGGGGTCCTGAAAGCCTTCAGAGGGATGTCTTTTGACTTCAGTCTAAAAGGACGAGCTCATCGCACTGATATATTTAATAAAAAAAGCAGAAGAAAAAGAAAGTGAAGCGAGGAAAGGTGAAACAGCGTGTAGACTTCAGTCCTTGTAAATTAAAAACGTAACGGAGGTGTGACAAAATCAGGTTTCTAAGATGGTAAGGAGCCAGACCCTCAGGAGACTTGTAAAAGAAGCTTACTGGGCTTTAGACTTAATCCTATAAACAACCAGAGAAGATCCTTTAAAGTCTTGTCGGGTGGAAAGTTAAATGGTCAAATTTGCATTTTAGAAAAATAGCTTTCGAGAGCAGTTTATGTGGTTAAGGAAATAAAGTAACAAGTACTAGAATGACCTAGATGGGGGTGGCGATGGGGCTGAATTAAGCAGGACAATGAAACAGAAGATGACGGCGGATGGAGTTGAGAGAGATTTGGGAGGGAAATACAAAGATTTTAATAGTCGTCGAATGTGGGAGTAGAATGAAGAGTTGAGGATGGCTCTCCGTGTTTTAGGCGTTAAGTATATCCTGACCATAAAAATATCCTGAGCACTTATGTAATAATCATTGTCTCCAGTCCAAATGGAAACAGATCCTGTGTCTCCTGTCTTTATGTAAATCTGGTTCAGTCAGAATGAATTGCTAACCAAAGCCTTTTTCAACTTAAATGATGCAAAAGAGCCAGCCAGAGTGAATGTTCAAACCAGATCTGTCGACCTGGGGACATAGTAAGTTTCAGAATCAGGACACATGGAATTACATAGATAAGACAGCTTCTCTCGGCATATATTTTCTCCTTCTTCTTATATTTAATTAGAATAATCTAATCATTTTCAAGAAATAAGATAAAAGTTCATGTAGTTTAAAACATGTGGAAAGGGCTCGTGATCTGTAAACAGTTTATTTTTAAACACATTCTTTGGTGTCTCATAACTTTGTCATGTTCCTATGGATTGAAACTATTCATCATGCCGTTAATTATGTTTTAACATCTCTATGAACAAGAAGATGAAGACTCTTAAAAATCCGTAGGGATTTATAAGTATGTAACTTCAGAATTCATAAAATTAATCAAGTAATTGATGAGTTAAAGGCTTTTGTAATGCTCCAAGCCAAAGGCTTACTGCATATCATTATGCAGGCATATGTAAGTGTGATGAGATTTCTCTTTGATTCTTTTAAGGAAATTAACCTAAAAGAAGTGATCCACTATTTAATTGGGGGATTTCTATTATTTATTAAATGTTATTTCATATCAACAGAATTATTAAGAATATAATGAATGAAAGAACAATTGTAATAATATGCATACCTATCATTGTTTTATTCATAACAATTATGTACTGTGTAAGATATTAAATCGCATGCTTTACTTAGCCTCTAATAATTGGAGTAAGCAGGTGTTACATGGGTGTTGGAAAAGCTCTCTTGTTTTTCTAAAGTTTGAACGCCATCTGGCTTGTTGGCAACATGAATAGACTTTGTGTTTGTGGGTTTAGAGATCTTATGAGTCTATTGCTTGTGTAAGATTTATATGGAGAATTAGGAAATGCAAGCACTTCCATCCAGGCACTGTACTTTAAGCCCATTTAAAATGTCTTTTCAGAATTATTTATAAAAAGTAAAAACATTTTTATAATTTATATGATTCATATTTAATTTAATGAATATAAGCGTATGTTCAGAAAAAAATGTCGATAAGCTCCATTTCCTACAATTGGTCAACCAAGTGAGATGTTAACGTACAAAATGTTAAATATGCCATTTTTATCACTCTTTACTTTAGGCGCACAATATTAGCATGCTTTGATAAAACAGCAATACCTATAGATGTCACTGACCATTATATTTATCTTTTCTTTTTCCAGTCAGGATTTCTCTGAAAAATCATCCATTTAATTCCAAAACCCTAAGTCCATGAAAATGCATTTAGGTAAAGTGTCTTTGAACATTAATTTAGGATCTTTGAACTGGGAGCCATTTATGGAGATTAATTTTCTTTTCGTCAATTCTGGCTGTAACTTCAATGTCCCATCCCATAACACAAATCCCACTAGGCTGCACTCTTGAAGATTAAGGCTGTTCTTACTATCATGTTCACTTTGATTTCTTTTCTTGCATCTGATCATGGTATTTCTTCAAAATTTTGGCAAATTGTTTGCTTCCAGCATATATCACAACGTTTGAGATGTGGAAGGCGGAACTGGCTGGTACTGACTAACCTAATGAGGATTTGCTAGGCAGCAACTGATCTCCATCAGATTTTTCTCCTTGTTTGAAATCCTTTAATGCTTTGGAGAAGCAGTTACATTTGCGACTATCATGGAGGGTATTGACAATGAAAGTGTAAGTGGTATGAGTGTTCCTTCATCATACCCCGGTGCAAGAAATACTATTTAATTTTTCTCAATCAAAATAAATGAACACCAAGCCCCAAATATGAAGGATGGTGTAAGACTGAATTTTTTAATGTGTTTTGACATCTCTCATATAACCTTGGGTCACACGGAAATATCTTGGGCTTAAGTGATGTCTGGGATATGCAGGTAAAGGACGCTTCCTTTCAATGCAAGTGTTCAAGTCAAGTCTATAGCACTAATTTGAGAAGAGGCAATTCTGTCCTTTCTGGCTAAACTTGGCTGTGCAGCACTTGGCCAGAATTGAAAGCTTGGACACCTCAGAATACATCCTCTGTGTGTGTCAGGCTGCTCTTTGCCTCTGTGCTTCTGCCATTTCTCCAGGGAAGTTGGAGTAAATAGGAGTGGGTCCCTATTATTTTCAGAACTTGAAACTTAATTTTGTGTCAGATAACTTGGGGGTCACACTAAAGCTCTTTTTGAGTTGATGGCCCTGCCGTTCTCTCACCTACATCTCCTCCTCTTCTGGCAGGGCTCGCATTATCTCCCCTTGATGGGCCTTTTAGAAATGCACCGCTACCCTCTCCTTCCTGGGAGTAGTGGCGGGAGGGTGAAAGTCAGATGTTTCCTTCCTCGCTGTCTGTTCTCTGATCCTTTTCACTAGTAAACCTAGGCGTCTCTTAATGACCGCCCCATCCAGTAGCTCTACTTAAATTTGAGGCACTGAGCGGGTTCCTGGGATAACTGCTTCCACGTAAAAAAGCACAATCTGCCTTTTGGGGGCAAAGTATCACTAAGTGGTTGTGTGATTTGGATACAGAATGGATTTTCAGAAGCATTTCTTGGTCTCCTTTTTTTGGGTACTGATTCCATACCATCCAGATTGTGTGCTTGTTTGCATTTTGTTTTGTTTGTTATGTAAGCATTTTTTTCAATAAACCTTAGTTTCAGCATGACTAGTGGTATATTTCAAATCAGTAGTTACTTCTACGAGGCCAGGTTCATCCCTGTATGGCAGTCCTGCAACTGGGTCAACACTCGTCTGAAAAATCATCTTGCTTCATTTCTGTAGATCTCTGTCATTCCACACTGCGTATACTCTACTTGAAGTCTCTTAGCAATCCTGAATCAGGGCCTCATATACAGCAGATCTAGTGTATGTGTGTTTGTGAGAAGCACCAAATCCTTTTTTTTCCCCCTGAATTAAATGAACTCTGCTCTCAAACCCCAGCACACCAGACAACGTATCCTACCACAGAACCACAGATATGTTTCCCCACCAAGAACTCTGCTCCTTCCCTTGTACTTGGGATATTTGCCTCCTCTCTGTCTTCAGCTCTCCTCTTCATCTTGCTCTTTCTCAAAGATACTTGCCTAGTTTATGTTTCCTAGGAAACACAAATGTCATACTTGGTCTACTTTAACAATAAGAGTCAACTTCTACTTCTGTCCCTGTAGTACAAAAGTCCAAGATGCGGAGGAGAATAGATGCTTAACTTGGGGTTGTGTCTGTGTGTGTGTGAAGGACAAAATAATTCAAGTCTAAACCTCAATTATTTACCCTGTAATATGCTTTCAAAGTATCATAGCAATGAGGATTGATTATTTGAGTTGCCTCATTGCAAGGAATAAAAATAACTGCAACTTATATAATAAAACAGTTGAAGAAGGGGAAATTTATTCTAGTGATTAGACACCAACTATGAGTGAAGACATTCAGGGGAATATTGACTCCTGAAACTCAAGCCATTGAACTTGAGACCATAAATAAAATGAAAAGTAGCTATCAAAGTTAATGTATTTTTGATCTGGTCTAGGACAGGATCTAGTTACTTCTGCAACAGCTAATTTATGACTCTATTAAAACCGCATTTAGGCAAAATTGTCAAATATACATTTGAGCACTGCTTTCAGCTACTAAAGGAGCCCAGTGCTTTCATATTACCCGCTGACCACTTACGATTCTCACGTCAGGGTCTTTCCCCAGAGTGCAGTGTTGCTCCTCCCAGTTTATACTGGATTCTTGAAATGTTAGGAGACCATATCAATCAACTTCTTCTATTCTTAGTTAGCAAATATTCTCGTATAATTTACCCCAAAAAAGTAGTAAAATATAGCTAAAAATTAGAATTAACTGCTTTACATTGGTAAACAGACTTAAGCCATTTATTTAGTTATTTCTCAGTAAAGAACCATTTCTTTCTTTGGATCTTCATATACCATTTATTATCATAACTAGTACTAGAAGGTAGCATTCTTTTTGAAGTCACACAGTGATAAGTATTCATGCAAATGCAGAAAGATCAGTCAGACTCATTTATTAGCTAAGTGACTTCTGTGCATCAGTTCTGAGATGTATATGAAACAAATTTTTTCTTCAGCATAATTACAGATCTATAGATCTCTACATATCCTGGAGAGTTAAAACATAATTACTAAAGATCTTTCCTGTGTGTGTGTGTGTGTGTGTGTGTGTGTGTGTGTGTGGAGAGAGGGAAATCCTTTGGTGATGTATATATATTTATATGTTTACAGAGAAATCCTTGGGGAGCTCCTTCTTAGTCTAACATTCTATGATTAACAGCTCACTATGCCAAATAAATTCTCTATTCAAAGGTACACACTGATTTTGCAAAATAGATTTGACTCCTTAAAATATTTGAAAATCGCTGTGCTTTGGTACTTTAGGAATTAATTTTATGTCTGTTATCGTCTGTTAATTTTTCAAAGACAAGTGATCTCAACCTAGTACTAGAAATAAATGAAAGGCCTAAAAGTTAACTCCCTTATCACATTTTGATATTCCTTAACTTTAGGTAAGCTCTAAGCCTTACAGGGTCTGTTTGGTAGTGTTTTCCAAATGAGGAACCATGGATGTATACTTCATGTCTAAAAATGCTTCACAGTAACAATCTTAATTTTATATTTTAATATTTATCAATATCTAAAAACCCCACAAATTATTTCCCAATTATTTGGATTGTGCATGTGGAATTAAGTCCTGACACAGAATATCATGGCACATGTATGCATTTCTGTCTCCCGTCACATTACCGCCTAGCAGTATTACTTTCATCATCAGAGGTTAATGGGAAATAATTTAGAAAGAGTTAATATGTGTATTTGGAATTGGAGCCAAGTGATACCCAGGTGACATCATCTCGCAGCACGATGAGTGAAGATTTCACAGTGATTTCAATACACAAAACTGTGAGAGGATTGAATCATCCTAAGCAAGCGGCGTTCAGAGGGGCTGAGCTCCACAGAACACACATGGCCATGGCGACTCTCTTTGTCATGCTGCGAGCAGTGGGTTCAGTTCAGCAAACAATGTCGCCAATCACATAAAATTACTGTTAATTTAAACTTCATTAGTTTTTCTTTAAAATTATTTTATTGAGGTAATATTGGCTTACAACATTGACAACTTCATTGGTTTTGTATTTCTGTGAGTACTATATTAAAGTTTTCCTCTGGTCATATAGTTCTGTAAAAACTAAAAGTATAAAGAGTTTTTGGCACAGTTTATATTTACTTTTATTTAAATGATATACTAAAAATAATTCAGTGCAACATGGTGGGATATGAGAACAGTGTTGCCCTTAAAATATGTCTTAAGGTTGACAAGCATTGAATTCGGTATTTGAAGCAATTAAGTATAGTTGTTAGTTTCCATTATTATACAGATTTAAGACAATTAACACAAAATAAGACAAAAAATGGTTGCAGTTACTGCTAACAATTAATTCTTCACTAATTCAAAGTCACAGATTGCCTTTGTCTAAGTTTCCTCTTTGGTTGCACATTCCTGTCCCAACAGCTGCTTAAGACGGAGGACGATTGTAAGGAACTCAAGAAAATATTTCTTCATGTAGTCGATACCTATTGTCATGAAGTTTCCTCTTAAACTTTTTAAATTTACTTTTCTCAGTTAGGAAGAAGTAGAAAATCTTTATGGTACATGTGCTTGATGTCCTTTCTGTGGGAATAATGTCGTGCAAAACCAGTAAATTTTAGGTCCTAATGAATAACATCTAATGTGGTTTTTTCATTATTATTATTTCAGTAAAAGTCATTTACCAACTTACAAGCTATTGTAGGGCCAGCCTGGTGGTGCAGCGGTTAAGTGCGCATATTCCGCTTTGGTGGCCCGGGGTTTGCCGGTTCAGATCTCGAGTGCGGATGTGGAACCGCTTGGCAAGCCATGCTGTGGCAGGCGTCCCACATAGAAAGGAGAGGAAGATGGGCATGGATGTTAGCTCAGGGCCAGTCTTCCTCAGCCAAAAAGAAGAGGATTGGCTGCAGATGTTAGCTCAGGGTGAAGCTTCCTCAAAAAAAAAAAAAAAAAAAAAAGCTATTGAATAGTATGTGTGGCTTTGTTCTTGCAGAGTGACATTTGAAGGTTTTTACAGAACTTGTAAAATTTATGTACTTTGCCTGGTCTTAGCTGAAATGGACTGGGTACATTCCATTTTTTTTTTGTACATTATGCAAAATAATGAACTATGAGGAAAAAAGAATGGAAAAAGCTGTAATCCATGAAAATTCTCTTTAGGCTTTCGTTTACAAGGAAGAAGAGAGAAAGAGTATACAGAGATTATAAGTAAAAACTGATGCTTCTAGTATGTGGAAAAAATGCATATAAAATGTTGGTCATAAATTTGTAAATGAAATCTAAGGATATAACTGACAAGATGTTTTTAAATTGTGTAGATATATCATTTTTCCTTCCATTTTTATTCTTCTTGTATTAAGAAAAGAGGTAAAAATAAATAAGTAAAAAGGGAGAATAATAAAGAAAAAATGTTTCTGGATAATGTGCCATTTTACTCTCCCTTTGCCTTTCAAAAAGATACCAGCAATTGCATCTTTGAAATGATAAGTTAATCCTTACACAGTGGTAAGAAACAGTTGAGAATAAAATGTGATCGTGTTCTTATTTCCTTTATCTGCCTTTTACCTTAGTGATACTGAAGTCGATGATTTTACTCTGTTATCTAAAATCTTCAGTGAAGAGTCTATTGGAGTTTGTCTTGGTTTCAGTGCCACAATCCTTTATTAGGAAATTCCCCTAAATATATTCATTCCCAGTATGCTTCATTGACATGAAGAATAGTCATAAGAGAATATTTATTATCTTCTTTCTAGTAGGTTATCAAGAGTTTATTAATTGATAGTTAGGTGCACCCATATTTTTCTTCATATCTTATGACCAAACTAACTGTGAATTTACAATTCACATTTAATTTAGATCACCAGTTAAACGCTATAAATTATTATACTTTCATACTCTTGAAGTTGAAAGTATGTTTAAAGGCCTTATTCTACTGTTTCTGCCATATTTTTGCAATACTTTTGGTGACTGTAAACACAAACCCAGTTCTTTTCCTTTTATTTGTTTTCACTTGCAATACTTTTAAGGCAAAATGATAAGATCCCTGTTAGTCTCATCCAGAACAGAGACTTGTTCTTAAAAAAAAATCTAATGAGAAAATCAATGTGATGATAAATGATTCATTGGCTGTGTTGTGTCAGGATTTGTTAGTTGTAGCTTCTTCATAAAAAACAAAAACCAAATCAAATGGCAAGTTGCTTCCCCCCACAAACTAATTATGACAAATATTATTCACTTTCCCCTAGGTTTGGGCATTATAGTAGACTTTGGATATTTATTTACCAGATACTTACTGAGCATCGGCTCTGTGTCAGGCAGCACGGCAGGAATTAAAATTGAACACAGGAAAATACACAAGCAGCCTTAAAGAGCTTACAGGTGGAGTGGAGCACAGCAAGTGGTGTAGAGGGGGAGAAGAAAACAGAGAATTAAGCACAATCTGTAAATGACATCTTGGGCTGAATAGGGAGTACCATGAAGGCATATTCTGTAATACAGAATCAGACAACACCTCTTGGCATGGATTATAGCTAAACTATGACATAAGGAAAATGAAAAGAGACATGATTTTGATAGAGGAACTGGAAGTAGGTAGTCCAGAATGAAAGAAATCCATGAACATTTATAGAACTGCGAATAGCTTAATATTGATAGAGCATGTGAGCATATGTACGTGTGTGTGGTGTGTGTAGGGCCCCATGTTCCTATTCTTCTGGTTGAGAAAGGCAAAGGGATGGTTTTTGAGTGAAATCCAATGCAGAGGGATGGCTGATAGTCAGATTATCAAGTGCTTTGTGTGCATCATGAAGAACTTTAGAGATTATTCTTAAGAATTAGAGAAATTTGTTGAAAAGTTAAGGAAGAAGATGATACGTCACGTTTGTATTTTAGAAAGATAAAAGCATTTGTTGCAGCTGAAGAATGGAATTGTTTAGGACAAGTTTGGAAATGTAGCTTAGGTCAAATATTATCATGTCTTGAAATTATATAGTATCATGGAGCATAGGGAATGGAGATTAGTGGGCTGGTTGGAGATACATTCCTGTGTTTCAGCTGAAGAATTTGTTGAATAATTGGATGAGTGCTGAATGACAGATTGACAATCACAATCATTTTTTGAGGTGACTTGTGGACTTTTGGTTATGCACAGTAGATTGAACTCACAAATTTACCACTGCAAAATTCACAAACACTAAGATAACTACACAAGAGATTTTTAAAAAGACAATCCCATAAAGCAAAGAGACAAAGAAAGGATGTCACAAAAGAAAAGAGGTTAATTGCATGATGGAAGCTGCTAATTTGTTGTCAACTGCAGACAAGAGAAAGTAAGCGACCCTAGGGAAGAAACTAAGAAGCAGTCAGACTGCCACTGAAGAGCCCTTAGAAGGGTGAAGAATTGGAGGTACTTGCTAATTACGCAGGCAAGGTTGAAGATGGAGCTGAAAAAGGATGCCTCTTGGATGTAGCCATGAGAAGCCGTTAGACATCTGGTGAGACACCCCTTTCCAAGCGCTCAGTTATTCCCTCTATTCCTGTCCACACGGCATACATTCACATTCACATCCAAGCAGAATGCTGGAAATTTACTCTCTAGAAAGGTTAAAACAGAAGGAATTGGACCTGTGAACAGTAAGCACTGCTAAAGCTGAGGGTACCATGCTGAAAACAGGAAATAATGAATGTCTACACATTGAATGGTGAGCGTCCAAACCCCTGCTCTACTTAGCTGTCGATCACAGGCACTCAGGCTCATAATTTCCAGGCTACAGCTAGCACCAATCCTCCCTCTCTGGGCAAGGGGATAGTAACTGTTAGAGATGTTAGTGAAATAGCCATGTCCCTCCTTAGTCACCTTCATCTTTACCTGACCCTTAATATTCTGCAAATGCACAACCAACTTCCAATCTGATATTTAGTGTGTCATTCTTCAATAGAATCAGACAGATAGGGATCACTAAACATCTGGAGAAACCTTCTAACATAAAAGGGATCAAACAGAGAAAAGAGGAACTCAGAGGAATTGGAGCCAGTGCAGGAAGCTTCAAAAATTAATACCCTCAGAGAGGCAAGCAACATGTTCATCCATTTAAAGCGACCACCACAAAACAGCATGCTATAAAAAATAAATTCAAAGAACCTAAACAGAGATTTTGGAAACTAAAAAGTAATAGAAGAAATTAAAAATTAAAAAGAAAGTTTGATGATAAAATTAATAAAGTTTCCCAGAAAGCAGACCCCACCCCAAAAAACCACACATAGATGTAAAATTAGAAGATAAGATGATAAAATTAATAAAAGAGTCAGATGATCCAACATTTGAATCTTGTTACCCTCAAAAAGAGATGACAGGGAGGAGGAAATTAATGAAGGAATAATTCAATATCATTTCCCAGAACTGAAGTCCATGCATTTGTACACAGGAAATTGCTCAATAAGGGCCAGGAAAAAGTAATTAAAACATGAGACCATTTTGAGTTTTCAGAAAATTAGAGGCAAAAAGAAAATAGAAAAAGTGGTCCTGATTGTCACAAGACAGAAGGAAACAAAAATACCCCAAAAAGTTTTTTAAAATAACATACAAAGGATCCATAAAAATTCTAAAGCACAACTTTGGAAGTCATAACTCAGGGAAACAATGGCTTCAAAATCTTAGGAGAACTAGCTTTCAAATTTTATGCCACCCAAGCTATCAATCATGTAGGATAATGAAATAAAGGACCCGAATTGTGATAGTTTTCATCAGGAGTTTTCCGAGAAAGCAGGCGATAAAATAGTTTTTGAGCTAGATCACCCACTACCCCGCTGGCAGGGAGGTCCCTACCACTGGGAAAATGGACCACAGACAGCCCTGGTACAAGGCGGTGGTCAAATTACTTAATTTCACTGGTGCTGAATTGGGGTGGTACACCAGTGAAAGAGGAATCCACTAACTGGTTCAGTGTTGAAAAGCATGAGGGAAACAGTAATGTCAAAGGCAATTGGATTGTATGTTATAGTCAAACTCTATTGATCTCTAGAACAAGGGCAACAAAAGGCTGAGTATGATTAACAAGTAATGGAAAACCAAGAGTGAAAGCCAGCAAACCTTTTTGGCAGCACATAAAAAGGGTCTCATGTCCTCAGAGGGAGGTGAGAGAAACCTGGAAACTGATCCCAGGATTTATCATTAGAGTAGGCCAGCTCCAGAGAAGGCTGAACTTCCAAGAAAGGCACGGGCTGCTATATCACAGTCAAATCCCTTGAGGAAGGGAGAGTAAAAGAAAAATCATGTGGAGAAAAACATTTAAAGTTTTGAAAGAAGGTTCTAGTTGTATAGGTAATGCACGGACCAGATGTTCTGAGAGTTAAGCTGGGAATAAGTCTTGAGAATCAATAGCAGTAGGTGGAGGTCAGCTGAGATGATCTGGGGGATGGAGGAGGGGGTGGGCCCAGTGTTGATGATAACATGCTGACAGCAACAAAGTGAATGACATGCTAGAAAGTTGAACCAATAAAAAATTATCAAAGTCCCAAGGTGAAAGCTCTGTCTAGCCAGGCTAGAACATCTACAGTAGCAAGATGAGCTATTGTCATACCCAGGTTGTATTCTGCTAGGTTTCTAAAACACACGTATTCTCTCAGCCTGTGCTTTCCACACCTATAGTTACTTAGTGATTTGTGGGTTTTAGTGCCTTTCTTCCCTACTTGACTAGAAGGCTATGCAGCAGAAATTCTCCTTGTTCTGTTGACCACTGCAGTACTGGAATATAGAAGGAACTCTTGAAATATTTATTGATATTTTGATGGATTGAGTTGTGTCTGAGTTAACCAGGCTTTCTGCTTTTGGATGGTCTCCCCTATTAGAATAAAATATCTATTATGGCAAGGAGTTTTGTCTACCTTATTTGGCTGTATACCTTCAGCAACTAGCACAGTACATAATAACAAATAGTATTTGGCAAATAGCATTTAACAAATAGTAAAAGTACAACAAATACATATTGAATACATGTGCTGTGGAAGGACGTTGGCTTTGACCATACTGGCAGTTACCAGGGTCTGATGTGATGCTCGTTGTCAAGACTAACAAAAGGTGAAACATGTTCAGTTTTGGAAGCTAAGCACAATCTTAGTTTGGATAAATACAGTGTTTTCACGATAGTAGGGAAGGATGTGTTTGAGAGGAGAAACTCTTACCTGGCAGTACTCAATCTATGGGTCTAACACTAAAGTGCTGTAGGAATTCTGAAATAAGAAAATTATGATAGCTTTTAGAAGATGATCTTTTAATTTGTATACATTTTCCTCAAAGAAATAGAACAGTTTCTAGGTCAGCAAGACTTGGCTATACTCATTTTAAACCAAGACTTATCTAAAGATAGTGAGCTTTCAATGAGAGTGATTAGTAGAAACACATGCAAATGCTGGATAAAACGTGATAAAGGAAATTTTAATATGAAGCCAAAAAGAAAGAAATAGAAACCGCCAGGGGCTAGAAAAGGAAAGGGAAATTAAAGGTAGATTGACTATTCCAGCCAAAGTACTGACAGCTCAAGTGGTAGCAGGCTTAAATATGTATTGATATGTTGTCTAGAAATTGCAGTCCAAGATTTTAACTAATACACAGACACAAAAGACAGCTTGGGTCTTCTCAAGTCAGTAGAACAGAAAAAAGGACCCTGAATACAACTGATTCCATAAAGGACTGCACAGTCTGTGAAAGGAAGCCTAGAGCCACTTGACACCCTGGAACTGGATCATATTAATATTAAGGAAACTTCCTATCCAACCCACACTCTGATACATTGAAAATCCCAGTCTGTGTGAAAAGTATATGAAGCCTTAAATTAACACCATCATTGATTCTAGGAACTCAAGCAAAGAAATTAATAATATAAAAACTGGTCCAAGACAGCTGAAATCTCCAGAACCAAATCATTTACTCAACAAGTAATTATTCGGGTTTATTATGTGCCAGACTTTCTTCTGATTCAGAGGATATAACAGCAAATAAAGCAGACAAAAAGTCCTGCCATCAGGGAACATTCATGTTCTAGTGAGAGAGAGATAAGAAGCAAGATAAGAAGGGAGAGCAGACCACATTGTCGGCCACAGTGCAGCAATGTTAGTCCATGACCAAAACAAATAAAAAGGAAGTTAAAAAAAGTCCTAGAAGTTTGACAAAATAAAAATAAAAATAGATATTATAATATATTTTGATTTGGGGCATATAGATAAAACAATATTTGTAGAAAATGGAATTTATATTCTTTAATGCACGTATTAGAAAATGTGAAATATATGTAAGTAGCAAACTAAGCATTTAACTCAATAACTAGAAAAAAAGAGTAAAGTGATTAGAAGGAAAGTAATAAAAGTAATAAAGAATAAAAGCAGAAATTGATTATACAGCAAAAAAGAACAGAAAGATAATGCAATAAAAATAGCCAAAACTCAGAAACTGTTAAGAAGATACCACAAATAATATTAAGAATGTTCAAAGCAACTTTAATATCGATATAATCAATATTAAATACAAATTTAAAAACCACCAAATAAATAAAACCAAAGTTTACGGTAAAGAAAAAAATATGTACCTGAATTCTATGAGATAACGTATGTGTGGTATTCTCATCATGAAGAACATTTTTAAATAATATTTTGTTTAAGTTTCTGTTATAAAGGATAATTTGTTTCTTCAAATTAGAATTTCTGTCCTTAGTACAATGGTCACTTTGGGAAATATTGGCTGGACTTGGGTTCCTAAAGCAGAGCGGACATTCAGAAAGTTCAAGCTTACCTTTGGAATATTTCAGAGTTTGGAATGTTAAACATTTTGGATTATTAAAGATTTTAAAATTTGCTGACAGCCTTTGATGACTCTAGTGAGAGACAAAAGCCATGGCTGTCTAGAAAATTACAGTCATTGTTTTTTCTGCTGTAGATATTGACCACAACATGCTTTTAAGTGGCATAAGCATTGAAATGATGCTGTATTTGTGTGTATGTATCAGCACAATGCGTATAATAATTTTAGATATACAATGGGCACATAAGAGGACATGAGTATAGCATAAGTGACATTTTCTTCAAATTGATTTTCCTTTAGTGCATAAGGAAGGTAGAAATTGAACAATGTACTTGAATCGTAAGTATTAAAACTACTAGTGGTTGATAATGAATCTACTCGTTTCCTATGTTCCTGAATGGTGAACAAAATAATGTCTGAGAACTGGCCCGTTCTCAGCCCTTCAGACCTATTCTTTTGTGTATAGTATTTAATGACACATTTGTTTCCTCTTGAGAATTAAAATATTCAGATGCACTTAATAAAACATACGTGTAACCTATGAGGCAGATCCCCAAAGTTTGAAATTAAGGAAAATAATCATCCATCACTATCTTTTATAGTAAAGTTAAGAAACAAGAAAAATAAAATATTTCTGTTCTCACCTTGAATTTTTCGCTATTCAATCTACTAGGTTTTTAGATCACAACAATTCCATTTCTGTGAAAATATCTCGAGCTTCCAGACTTCTCTATAGCTTACGTGTCTCTCCTCTTTGGGTGTGTCCATGTGTTTCTTCCTAATATAGACATGGCCAAGATCATCCAGCTGTTAAGAAGCAGAGAGTCATTTAACTTAAGGATTATAGTTCTAGGATGTTGTCTTTTATATCAGCAAACTTGACTTTGTATTCCTTCCCATCAAACAAATTAATTCAAATTTACAAATACGCAAATACACAGATTTACTCTCACTATCTCAAATATTTGTGAACATGTGAAAGTATCTTGGTATTAATACCTTCTCTCTATAACGGTTAGATAATGAGATATACTAAAGAATTAAATACCGTGGATAAAAAATAGTGTGTATTTATCTCCTCTAAACTCCTACAGCACATTTTTATTTCTCTTACTACATAGCCATACTTTGTTTACATTGTTAGTTTATATATCAACTCTAATAAGAAATATATTTTTTGAGGATAGAGAATATTTTTATTTATTTTAACAGTCCAACAAAGTTTTTCATATAGGAGGTAGTCAATAAAAATGTTGTAAGTGATCAAATATGAATTGAAAAAAGTGTATATGCCCATCCCTAAAATTGCCTGGACACAGGTTAACTTTTTATGATTCAAAAGTCATTCAAGGATATTATAATGATTCAGAATCATTATTGGGAACATTAATAACTATTATGCTGATAGCAGTGCAACTATGACCTTATGGATATTTATTAGAGATAGATTGTATAATGATTTTAAAAATTAGCACATTTTGGTGCCTTCTTCTTTATGCTTTCTTCACTCTGTCATAAGTATCTATCACATGTATGATAGACTTATTAATTAAGAGTGAAATAATTCCAAAATGGAGACACATTACACAATTGTCACAATACTTAAAGGGAAATTGTATACTTATTAAACATAAAATCTAGATTCCAATTCACAGAAGGACCCCCAAAACAAATTATTATCTGGCCCCAAATGCAAATAGTGCTGAAGCTGAGAAATCACGACATAAATGAAGAGGGTGCAGAATAGAAAAGAATATATCCTCTGTAAGATTCTTCATCAGGGTTATCTTCATAATCTATTGTTATGTGGAAGGTTCTAAACTCTCTGTGACCGAACTTCAAGCAGCAAGCAAGAATCCCTGAATTTCTCCAGATTGGAGACACTCCATATCTAAAATTGCTATCTATAATGCTTTCCCCATTAGTGGATTAAAACTTCTTAAAACCAGTGTATACCTTTTAGAATATGTGGAAGTCCACAGAAACAGCCTCAAAAGTTACTAATGCCTTAGAAATTATCTTTATAATGTAAACTAAATAACAATAAATTTCTATAAATATTCCGCAATCTGTTTAGAATATATACTCTACAGAAAGAGTACAATTTCCTGAAAAGTTGACCCTGCCTTGGAAATATGGGGAAAATTTGGTTGAATAATGTTCATTCTGCTGAAAATTTTACTGCTCAGAAGTTAATTATAGCTGTATTGGTTGTTTTTCCCTAATAAGCATAGTTTTGCTTTTAAGTTGAAATCCCACATGTGTGTCTGTCTTTTCATTTAAAGGACATTTGCACCTGAGTTTAACAGCTGATTTCTTCAAGCTACTTAAATTCTGACAATACCTGACTCAAAGTGTGACAGGAGGTTACAAGATTTCTTCTTATCAAGTGGCTTAACAATTTTTCACAGAGGTTCAGAATTATATTTATTAATCAGATCTCCATTTCATTTGTTAGAATTTTATACCTTTTGATGATTTACCCTCTAATCTCCAAGATTTTCCTAAAAACAATTGATAAAAAATCATAATCCATGGGTGTTAGTATATGTGTGAAATACAACATTGCTGCCGTGGGATGACTTTGTAAGCGGTAAGTCATTGAAGTGATGGGAAAAAGCATCTGGTGGTACGCACTTCTGCGTTGGTCCAAAAGTTCACATATGTGCCCATGAAAGCATTTCATTCATTTCTTATTCTATAACTGTATTGTGTGATTTAGTCTTTAGTTACTTAAAATGGCATTGTATATCCTAATAATCTTCTCTGAGATACTTGCTGGAAGGGAAATATTTGTTCACTGAAAACTGGCTTCTAGCCTTTGTACAGAGAGTTGGAACCTATGCAAGACAAGGGATGTTGTGTGACAATCAGGAGACATGACAAAGAAAAACCTATTAGTCTTTTGCACAAGTGTCATAGGTTACTGAACCATGATTTTATTGTTGTCAGCTGGAGTAGGAAGAGACTAGAGAGTACACTATGGACTGTCTTTATGTTGATAAGAATACAACTTGCATTAAAACTGCACTTTAAATTATGTAAATAGAAAGCTCCCGATTTATCCTCCCGATTTATCCTGAGTTTATGGTCCTAAACTAGGTGACTGAGAATCAGGAAGAATGAGCCTGAGCCATAAAACTAACCAGACCTTAATTTGAACCAAAGGAATTTTTGCAAGGTTGCTTGATTAATTAGCACTGCTTCCCCATCTCTACCTCCAATAATTTCCCCTTATGTAGGAATACAAGTTGCTCTGTATATGCAGATGACATTAAAATCAAATGTGCCTTTCCTTTTAGGGAATAAACTGAAAATTATCTGGCATTCAGATCGTGACACCCTTTCTGCAAAACTTCTGAAAAGTGTGACTTTGTAAAGATATCTTTTCTAGCCTGTATCATTTAGCTGGTGTGAATGCTAAATAGCTTCACTAGGGCTACCGACCAAGAAAGTCTTAAATTAGCGTAGATCCCCTACCAGGCATTATATTGCCTTGAAAGTACAGTTTAATGTAACCTGTTCTGTAAAATAGGAGCTAGCAGGGCATAGCAATAGGAAAGCAGAGGAAAATAATAAATGCATTGGAAAGGTCAAACATCTAATACATTTAGTTTGTTGATAGTTTATAATTTAGGATGGTAGTTGGGAAAAATTATGAAATATTCAGAGCTACAATGTAAAATGTTGTTTTGATCTTATTTAAAAATAAAAATATGAGGAAATTAACTAAACATTAAAAGAATCTCTTTAATTTTTGACAATAGACTGTGTCAACTGAACAATGGGAAAGAGAAAAAAGGGCTTCAGGAGGATCTAAACGTTCTCCCAGTGCTATGTTATTATTGTGCCCATACAATTCTTTAATGTTAATGGAGAAACTTCCTCATGCTTTTTATATGTTTTTCTAGAAAGCATAGTTTACTAATTTAATCCACATCTAAGACTGTGAATCTCAGAAACGAGTCTTTATTTACAAAAAAAAAGGGATAGGTTTTAAATCTACAAGGTAATATATGAACCATAAAATTATTTTATGAACCATATAATGTTTATTATTCATTATTTTATAAAGAACATATTTGAACCTTGTTAAGAAAGGTAGACTCAATTTACTTTCCTATAAATTCTATAAATTAAGTCTTTTCCTACAGTCCATTTCTGACATCTTTAGACATACTTGCTTATTTTATTATTTATATAGTACCATGTACTAATATAGTATTATGTAATAGTACTATATATACTAAAAAATACAGTACTGTTGTAGCAGTATATAATTATGGTCTTATAATGTAGTTCAATATTATATAATCTTAACATTTAAAAGATCTTTAAAAACATTACCATTTTTTTAGATGAAGATCATCAAACCTATAACATTTAACTGACTTGTACAAGTTCACAAAAAAGAACACAAACAACACACAGAATTCCTTACTTATATTTCATATTTCATGATGGCAGCCATGTTGGTGATTGTGTGTGTAAATTCATCATGGAAATAGGACACAATGTAGACAGAACCAGTACATTTCTCAGACCGAACTTCCAACTCATTTATTCTTTCTTTAGCCATAACAATCACGATGTTTAAAAGTCCCGTCTACTATGTTAACTACTGTATTTTTCATGTGGCAGAAATCCACTTTGAAATGATATCTTATTTCTGCCTCTTATTACTTATATCCTCCCTTATATATTTAAGGTTATATAACATGCTGATTTTTAATCCTTCTGATTTAAAAGTCTGCTTCATTTAGCATATGTTGTTTTTCTTCTATAGTAGTCATATCCCTCAGGTAGCTACTTATTTTGCCCATGTGCACCTGGGGATATCAGTCTCTCGTTTTTATGTTCAGAAAGCACCAAATACCAGGACCTGGGTTGTGTTTGTTCTTAAGTTTAAAGAGAGATAAGGGTGTGGCTGCTGCATGCGTCTTTGCAGGTTAAGCACTGCATAACTCTAGAGAGGGTCATTCACATACGTGACCACACATGGTGGGCCTGGGAGAGGTGGGATTCCCAGGGAAGGGAGCATATAATTACTGACCCGTTTCTAGTCACTCCATTTTGTAGTTAGTTCATCATTTCATTGATTGTGTTCTTTATCTCCAAAATTTCTGTTTGGTTTTTTTTTAGAGTTTCAATCTCTTTGGTGAAGTCCTCCTTCTGTTCATTAATTTTATTCCTGAGCTCATTGAACTGTCTTTCTGAGCTTTGTTGTAACTCTAGTTTCTTTATGACAGCTATTTTGACAATTGTGTAATGTGTCAGTCAGATTGTAATTTTCTGTGACTTCAAGTTTGGTTTCTGGAGAGTTGTCATTCTCCTTATGTTCTGCAGCATTACTATAGTTCTTCATGGTGTTTGATGAATTAATCCTCTGTCAGTGCATTTGTGGTAGTCACTACCTTTCTTATTTGGGTAAGGCTTTGGTTACTTTGATACTGAGCTGCTTCTGATTGTATTTGAGAACCTGCCCTTCCCACCCTCCACTGACTCTGACAGAGGTGTCATCAGTGCCCTCCTTGTGCCATTTATGCCTCTGAGGTTGCTGGTACCTGGCTACTTATGATGTCACTGCAGTCTCAGGTGTCGCCATGGGGGTCACCAGGATGCAAGCACTTCTGCTGCTTCTGGGGTCTCTTGGCTCTTGTATTCCCCTACTGGCTCTCCACAGTCTCTTCACAGGCTCAGATACTGCTGCACCATGCACCACCTCTGCTGATGCTCCTGTGTTCTATGCAGGTGCTGGTTGCACCTCTGCCAGGGGTGCTGGATACACGGGTATCACTATCATTTCTGGGGGCCCAGGGACCCAAGGCCTTGTATGCAGCCCCCACTGCTGGTGGAGCTGCTGGAGGTGCCACCTCTGGGGGTTGGGTCACCAGTTCTCTCTTGTTGCTGATGCCTCTGGTCATAGGTTCCATCCACCACTGCTCATGGGAAGATGGGGTCCAGAGGCTGTTTCTTCTGTTCCTCCCACCTCTGCTTGCAGTCATATAGACTGAGGCACCTGCTGCTGCCACCACTCTGCTGGCAATCACGGTGGCCTGGCTGCCTGCTGCCTTGCTCACACTCATGCAAGCTGCTGCATGAGGATCCATGCCCTCAATGGCTGCTGCCATGGGAGAGGGAGGGAGCTACTCCCCTAGTTCCACTGCATCCCCGGGTCAGTCCACCCACCTCAGAGGTATAGATGCATATATCTCTTAGGCATCCTGTTGTGCTGTGTAAGGAATCCTCTGTCCGCCAATGGGTGTTCATTTGGTTGTAAATTACAGGGGAAAGACAAAGAGAAAAACTCATTCTACCATGATGCTGATGTCATCTGTAGTTAATCTATCAAATATCATTTTTTAAATTTAAAAACTTTAATTAGAAAATTTGTGTGTGTGTATGAAGTGGATTGGTCCTGAGCTACCATCTGTTGCCAACCTTCCTCTTTTTGCTTGAGGAAGATTGTCTCTGAGCTAACGTCTGTGCCAGTCTTCCTCTATTTTGTATGTGGGATGCCACCACAGCACAGCTTGATCAGAGGTAAATGAGTCCATGCCCAGGATCCTAACCTGTCAATCCCAGACTGTCCAAGGGGAGTGTGCAAACTTAACCACTATGCCATCAGACTAGCCCCAAATTAGTAGAATTTTAAAGCTGTTTTTATTTTAAGTTTACAAAAATATTGAATGAAAAGTACAAAAAGTTTCCATATACCCCCTCCCTCCACCTGATTGTCTCCTTTATTAACATCTTGCATTCGTGTGGTTACATCTTGCATTTGTTAGAGTTGGTGAGCAAACTTGGACGTATTATTATCAGGTAAAGTCCTTAGTTTACCACGGGTTACTATTCTATGGATTTGAGAAAGGTATAATGGCATCTATCTGCCATTAAATTATCATACAGAACAGTTCAAATGCCCTAAAAATATTGTTGCTCTACCTGTTCTCCCCTCCTTCCACCCTCAACTCCTGACAACTGCTGATCTTTTTTACTATCTCCATAGTTTTGCCTTTTCCAGAATGTCATATAGTTAGAATCATACAGCATATGGCCTTTTACGATTGGCTTCTTACACTTAGCAATATACATTAAAGGTTCCCCCATGTTTTTTAGTGGCTTGATAGCTCATTTCTTTTATTGCTGAAGAATATTCCATTGTTTGGATGTACACAGCTCTTTATCCATTTACCTACTGAAGGACATCTTGGTTGCTTCCAAGTTTGGGCAATTATGAATAAATTTGCTATAAATATTTGTCTCCAGGTTTTTGTTTATTTCTTTGTTTTATGGAGATAAATTTTCAAATCATTGGAGTAAATTCCAAGGAGTGTGATTACTTGATCATATGTAAAGTGTTTGTTTAGTTTTGCAAGAAACTACCAAAATGTCTTCCAAAGTTGATGCACCGTTTGGCATTCCCACTAGTAATGAATGAGAGTTTCTGTTGCCCATGTCCTTGCCAGCATTTCCTTCTTGTCAGTGTTTTGGATTTTAGCCATTCTAATAGGTATGTACTGATATCTTCTTAGTTTAATTTGTAGTTCCCTAATGAAGGATGATGTTGAGCATCTTTTGATTTTTTTTTTACCTTCTGAGTATCCTTTTCAGTAAGGTGTCTGTTGAAATATTTTGCCCATCTTTTAATTGGGTTGTTTTCTTGTTGTTGAGTTTTAAGTGTTCTTTGTATATTTTAGATAATACTTTATTAGATGTGTGTTTTGGAAATATTTTCTTTCAATTTTTGGCTTTTCTTCTCATTCTCTTGACCAAGTGACATTTTTTAGTGAGGGATTCATGTTTAAATTCTTAGAGAGAAGCAGCTATGGAGCAGAAAGTTCTCTCTTGTAATCCATCAGAACTGAGTGGATCTGAGTGGCAAAGGAAGCGAGAAGAATGCCGAAGGGTAGATGGTCTTCTCTTGTATGTATAATCCAGGCCAATATTTTGGACTGCTTTCGTTGTACTCCACCAACACTTGGAGCCCAAGCTTTTGTGGCTTTCTTTGTATATGGAACAAGCTATATCTTTCCTTATCTGAGGCTCAACTCAACTGTGGCTCCTTTCCTCTTGTGATTTTTAGCACTCTCAACTTCAAGACAGGAAATGAGACCACTATTAAAAGATTCAGACAATCATCAAACAAGGAAAGATAAATTGTTCACTACCCACAAAGGCATCAGCTTCCATCCAAGTTCTCTGGCATCTGAGACATGTGTGTGAACGCACAGTGGATTTTCAGCACCAACCAAACCTTGGGTCATTCATTACTAAGAGGTTACTTCTACCAATCTCTTCTTAAAAGCAATAAACTAAGTCAACAAGTTAATTTAAAAGGGAAGCATATAATCAGCTATTTAATTGGAGTGGAATCTAACTGAAACTTAAACGCTATCCTTGAACATTTGTATTCGTAATTAATTTCTCTGTACTTTAATCTTATCTACTGGCATTGGATAAATGTAGGATTCATTTTCTAATTAATTCTCTGAAGGCCTTGAGATTATTTTCAAATTCATGGCAATTTCTTCAGATTAATATAGCTTTTGTTGTTGTTAGAATTTAAGGTTTATACCAAAAAGATGCAGTAAGTTGGAGAATGACGGTTGTTAATTTCCCTCAGAATACCTTATAAATGGACCAAAGGAGGATATTCTTGATTTAAAACAAAGTAGAAGAAGTTGAAGCATTTTATTAGTTATACTTTACAGTGTTTATTACTTGCAACTTGTGGCAAAGCTTTTATTTGGAAGCATTAACTTTTCTATGCTCTCATTAGAAAAACTAATCAATATATTAACAATAAAGAAGCACAAAACACATTTAAGGGGAGCCAGGACCTGTTCATGACTTCTTGGTCAGACTGTGATATTTAAAGCACTATAAACAAAGCAAAATAAGAAGTGTACAACCTTAAGTGCCTTACGTTTCTTCATCCCTTGAGACACCATTTATTTCTTTCCGTTATTTAACTTTACTGGATTCAGCATTCCAATAGTGTGCTCACTACCAAATTAGGGCCACTGGTTGCCAAGCACTTTGAGAGTCTTAAGGTATAAAGAATAATAACTAAAATCATGGTATTATCTGGAAGCCAGAGTTCCACTTAATACAGCTGTCTGCCTTGCCTACTGCATATCACAATCTGCTGTATAATTAGACAGCATCTGAAATCTAGCAGGGATTCTAATGACGAGAATGTTCTTGTCTGACTTCCTTAGTCTAGCTAATGAAGCATGGGAGGAAATTTTCAAAAAGCGTCAACCATTTTGCTTGTGACACCAACTTGACAGCGTGGCAAGTGGTGTTCACTTGCTAAACACCAAAAGAAAATATTATTACTTATATATTTATGTTTTCATTTGGAAATAAAGTAAAGGCTAAAGATAACATGTCTGATGATAACTTAGAACAGTTTCACTTTAAATATAGACAGCCTTAGTATTTCTGGTAATTTTATATAATTACACAGAAACAACAATAGTCAGCAAAGAACTGATCAGAATTTCTCCTCTAAAGAATGGACAGCCTGCCAGAGAGCCAAAAACATATGTTTAAATAAAAGTATAATTGTTTTTTATTCCATGTGTTCAAGCAATGGCTCCTATATATCCTTCATCGCAATGAAAAACTTTTTGTGTAGGGTTACAGACTGGCATAAACCCTCTGGTTCAGTCAGTATGTCTTGTATGCTGTAAATAGGATACCTATAGCTATTTCTAGAGTAATTTAAAACTCATCCTATGAAACTTCATAAGCCAGGGAAATAGGAAAAGCATCTCTGGCCCGAAAAACAGGTCTGCTAGATCTGCTCAAGCAATGAATTTTTAAAAGGTTCGCTTAAAACAACAGAGTATGTCAATTGGCAGTATCAGCCCACATATGAGCTTTCAAATGCTCTCTTTCTAAGCCCAGGCAGCTGGATGATGTGTACAATATTTGTTTTTTAGTTTCTCAGCAGCCCATTTGATTTAGTTCCATTTGCATTTTAATAGACAGCAGTGGTCCTGCAGCAGGCTCTGTCTTGCTGCTAAATTTTGCAAGTTGATAACAGTAAAGGGTGTGTAGCACTTGAACCTGGTATAGATATGTTTTACAACATCAGCACCACTGGAGGATATGTCTCAAAGGAAACAAAACACCAAATAACTAGCAATTATATTTTATAATTTTCATGTTTTTTCAAATTTAGATATACCACCTCTCTGTGTACCCTTTTCCTATTCACTTGTAATGTTTTAGGCTTTTAACAAGAATTCATCAGGAAGTTTCCATATAAAAACACTAATATAACCTATTGGGATATTTTACAATAGACAATAATATTTCCCTACAATAAATACTCTGGTCCTGAATTTCAGCTGCTAAGAGCAGGATTGTTCTTGAGAAGGCTGTGGAGCCTAAAAAAATTATGCAATGTGCAGAATGTGTGTGTGAGGGTAAGGAGACAGTTGACAGGAAACATCTGATTTTGTTCTAGAATCTCTTTCTTGGCTTATCTTTAATCTTCCCCAACCATTTGATATGTAAATTACTATGCCCATTTTATAAAAGAAAACACTGAGGCTCAGAGAAGTTAGTCATTTGCTTCAGGTGTTTCAGCTCCCAAATGGAAGAATTGGGGTTGGTACTATGGTTTGCCTTACATCTTGATGCATCAGGATAATTTTATTGAGCTAAAAGCATCTTAGAAATGGACCATGTGAGCAGTCTTGATATCAGGAAAACAAGAAGTCACAGAATGACTGGAGGCAACCTTGAGGGTAGGAGGAGTATCTCTGGACTGGCAGGCAATGTCTTAGTAATAGCACAACGTTTTGTGACAGCTCAGGGTTTCATGCAGACCACACCTGTTGTGTCTGTTCCTTTAAGCATTTGCTCATTTGTTGACTTGGACTTTACAGAGTTTTGGTTTTGATTTCGAAGGTCTTGAGCAGCCATGAGTTTGTGAGCCTACCTGCTCCCCAGCTGTCTTACCAGGCGAGGTTCACTTATTTGCATTATCTGTCATGAACTTCTCTAGGCACGCCCTAGTTCACAGGTTATTTACTTATCTGATAGATACTAGAAATACCTTTCTCCAGGGATAAAAAACTAGTCTGTGACACAGCTACTAAGTAGTTGTAAATACAGGAGTTATTTACATTTCTCTAATTTAGCATCACACAGAACAACCAGAGGTAGGAGGGCCAGGAGTCAGGTATAGTCAAGGAGACAGATAAGAGGTCATAAGTTTAACAAAGGAGATAGTTGCAAAGAGGGATGGACCAAAATCTGGTCAGAGAAGAGTAGATTTTACAACAGGAAGTTTCAAAGGAAGGTGAGAAATTTGAAGACTCTATCTGGTCTTGGATAGGCCAGATTAAAGCTGACTGAGAACTAAGCAGCAGGCTCACGTTAGCAAGAGAGTCAATTTTAGGAATTGTGTTTTATAAATGACAGAATGAGCTTCAAGGACAGCAAATGAACCCCTTGCTGTGGCATAAGTGAAAGATCAGGATGGGACCCCAGGTATTAGGAAACTGATGTAGAGGTAAGTGGAAAGCTAATGCTAAAATTAACATGCTAAATTTAATTTAAAAATTAAAAATAACTCCATGCTAAGCAGATCCATAAGTGGACTGAGGGGTATTTATTCTTTTCCTTCTCTATGTGTGTCTGGGTGTGATCTCGGATTGAGTGGAGGTAAACCTGCAAGTTAACATTAAATAACCCCAGTCATAAATGTCTGCAGTTGTGACCATGTACTTGGGCTAACCTTTTTCTGCTGTTTTCTCCTCCCATCTTTCATTAAAGAAAGAGGAATTATAAGATTGAAGGAGACAGCTTGGCAAATGACCTCCATTTTCTGAATCTCTCCCACAATCAACCCTGGACAAACCTTGGAAGTACAGCAGGATTCTGAGAGATTAAGATGAAATTTGTGAGATCCTCCTTGAGAGACCCAGGGCCCTTTGAGAATTGGCTTGGGGGCTGGTGAAGTAGGGGCCACCTGGAGATGTGCAGCTGGGAGGGAGCAGGGGCTGGTAGGGAGAGTGCCCTTGTGTTCTGCTTTCCCACCTGCTCAACTTGGCTTGGAGCTTTTGCTACTACTTAGAGTGAGATTTTAAAATAAGGCCATCTACGTTCACATAGATTGCCCCCAGTTCACATCAGATGTGATATAGGTGTTGCCCCGGCAATGCTCATGTGGCAATGCTCAGATCATACTGAAAATGGTGATTTGGCTTTGAGTAATACTATCCAACATTACTGCATTCATAAAGTATCCTACATTGCTACATTCGTAAAAATGATTCTAGTTTGTCATTACTCAGTTAGATCTGGTTTCCTGATCAAGAATTAATTGCTTGCCATAACGAAGATTTAAGGATAAGGCGGGGTTTTTTGTTTGTTTTTTTCCTTACATTATTATGATTTATTTCCACTGGTGGTTAAACTTCTTTAATCACAGAATGCTATGATAGTCCCTTTAAATGGTCTTCTATAATGTAAGTACTTAAATATGCACAATTCAGTGTGTATGTATATATATTTGATTTGTTTATGCTGCATTCTTATATATCATAAATGGGTCACTTTTTTCTTAAGAGTATTGTTTTAGAACACTTTTAGGTTTACAGAAAAATTGGGAAGGTACAGAGATTTCTCACATACCCTCCGCCTTTACCCACGTGTAGCCTCTCCCATTATCAACATCCCCCACCAGAGTAGTATATTTGCTGGTATTGATGAACCTACACTGACGCCCAAAGTCCGTCGTTTACTTTATAGTTCACCCTTGATATTGTACATTGCATAGCTTTGGGTAAATGTATATTGACATGTATCTATCATTTTGGTATCATATTTCCCTAAAAATTCTCTGTGCTCTGTCTGTTCACTCCTCCCTCCCTCCCCCAGCACCTGAGAAACAATGATCTTTTTACGTCCTGCATAGTTTTGCCTTTTCCAGAATATCATATTTTGGAATCATACACAATGTAACCTTTTCAGATTAGTTTTTTTCACTGTGGTCTTCCAAAGGAGCTGTGACATTTTGCATTCCCACTGCAGTGAATGAGAGTTCCTATTTCTCTACATTTTCACTAGGATTTGGTTGTCATTGTTTTGGGTTTTAGTCATTATAATAGATGAGTAGAATATCTAATTGTTTTAATTTGCATTTCCCTGATGACATATGTTGTGGATCATCTTTTCCTATGCTTATTTGCCACCTGTATATCCTCTTTGATAAGGTGTCTGTTAGTCTTTGGCCTATTTTTTAATCAGATTGTTCATTTCCTCATTGTCAAGTTTCAAGAGTAGTTTGTGTATTTTGGGTAACAGTCCTTTACCAGACATGTCTTTTGCAAATATTTTCTCCCGGTCTGTGCCTTGTCTTCTCATCTCTTGTCAATGTCTTTCTCAGAGGAGAAATTTTTACTTTTAATGAAGTACTACTTACCAATTTTTTCTTTCATGGATGGTGCCTTTGGTGTTGTATTTAAAATTCACTGATAAACCCAAGGTCGTCAAGATTTCTCCTATGTTAACTTCTAGGAATTTTATGTTTTGTGTTTTACATTTAGGTCTATAATTAACTTTGAGCTAATTTTTGTAAAGGGTATAAGGTCTGTGTCAAGAATCATTTCTTTATATGTGGAAGTCCAGTTGTTCCAGCACCATCTGTGAAAAAGCTATCCTTTCTCCATTGAATTACCTTTGCTCTTATGTCAAAGACCAATTGATTATATTTGTGTGGGTCTATGTCTGGGATCTTTATTCTGTGCTATTGATCTTTTTTTTTTAATTTATAATTATGGGTGTCTATTTCCAGGATCTTTATTCTGTGCTATTGATCTATTCATTTATTCTTTCTCCAAAATTCTTTCACTGTCTGGATTACTGTAGCTTCATAATAAGCCTTGAAGTTGAGTAGTGTCAGTCTCCATTTTGTTCTTTTCCTTCAATACTATGCTGATATTCTGGGTCTTTTACCTCTCCATATAAACTTTAGAATCAGCCTGTCAATGTCCATACAATAACTTGCTGTCATTTTGATTGGAATTTCATTGAATCTACATATCAGTTTGGGAAGAACTGACATTTTCACAAGATTGAGTCTTCCTATCTATGAAGATGAAGTATCTCTCCATTTATTTAGTCCTCTCTTGATTTATTTAATCAGAGTTGTATAGTTTTCCTTATATAAATCTTATGCATGTTTTGTTAGATTTACACCTATGTATTTCTTTTTTTCATTGCTAATGGAAATGGCGTTATATTTTATTGTCAGTTCTTTGGCATTTTCTACATAGACAATCATGTGATTTGTGAACAAAGTTTTGTTTCCTTTTCTTGTCTTATTGTATTAGCCAGGACTTCCAGTATGATGTTGAAAAGAAGTGGTGGGAGGAGACATCTTTGTTCAATATATATATGTATATGTGAAAGTCACCTAGTTTTGTTAAACTTAATAAATATTAGCTAACCTTATAAGCTATATATAATCTCAACATTTTTCTATTATTTATATTTCCATTTCAATATTTATCAAATTTGGAAATATTTTTATGTCTGATCTGAAATAGTAATCTAGCTTTTTCCCTATTTTTGCTTTTCCAGATTTGTCACAGGTGTTTCAATACCATTTATTGAGTAATCCATTCATTCTCACTGATTTAATGCACCACTTTAACTGAACGAATCTGTTTCTGAACTTTCTATCCTATTCTATTGAGAATTTTCATCTTCTTTTTTATTATTAAATAGGAATGTAGGTATCTCTATGTTAGAGGCTGTTAGCTAGGTTATATTTTTAACTGTTAGTGTGTAATTTTCAATTTCTAGTAACTTTATTCATAATTGAAGTGATAATGATAGTAAGTAGATCCCAAAGAGTGATAAATGGTCCAAACACATAAATAAGAATACAAGCATTTATTATACATTAAACAAAGTATCAAAAATAAATGTGGTGAAATGGAGTATTTAATAAAATATGTTAGAGTGAAAGACTATACATTTGGGGGAAATGATTATGTCTGTACCACACACTTCCAATAAAATTAATTCTTAATGGATTAAAAAATTTCTATGTAAAAATAAAAGCCATAAGAATACCAGAAGAAAATATAAGTGGATTATTATATAAGTGAGAATGGGAATGTCATTAGAAATATGACCTAAGGAGAAACAGAAAATATTGATGAATCTGACTGCATAAAATGTCAAAAATTCTGTACATCAAGAAAGAACAAAAAGTAATTTTAATAACAAAGGAAAAATTGGAAACAATATGACAAACGTTATCATAAATTAGTAAATGAATTAAAAAATCAATAAGAAACAATAATAAAATATGAACAACAAAAATGAGCAAAAATGTGAATATTTAAATGCTGAAAAAATAGAGAAAGCTAATAAGTCTATCAAAACTTTTTAGTTTATATTTTAATTAAAATTGCAGATTTCTGCAAAACAAAAATGTCATTTAATCATCTCAAATTAGCCAAGATAGAAAACCCTATAATATTTACCTTTGGTAATTGTGTATAAAAATGGTGAAATATAATTATTTTGGGGGTCCATTAGAGAAGGTCTGTCAAAAAGCTTTGACCCAACAACATCACTTTTTGTAATTCAATAAATAAATTAAAATATGCGAGAAGATTCGTGTGTGCCTATATATGTGTTTGTGTGTCAAGGTACAACAGAGACTTTTTTCAAAATGGAAACATTGAAAATATATCCAACAATAAGTGACTGGATAGGTACATGCATATGTGCATATGTGTGTCTATGTGTGTGCAAGCATGTTTATGCATGTGTTAGACATTTAAGTGTGTAGTCAGGTGATATGAATTATTCTTTTCTTCTTTGCTAATTTTCCCACTGGGAGAATCTGTTTCTAGAGTATTTCTTCTGTATTTTCATTCAGAATAATCATATCCAGCCATAAATATAATGTAGATGAATATTATTATAATGCAAATGTGTAAAAATTACAATATTAAGGTGGAAAATGTCAATAGCAAAATATAATAGCCTAAGAGACCATATCTGACGTGTGAGCTCATATAGATCTCAAAAGAAACACACACTCACAAACACAAACACACAAGCGAAATTTTAAATGTATTTATCTCTTGTGGGTAAAATTTTTGAGCTTTGCTTAATTTTATTTATTGAGGCTCTGTATTTTTATAAAACAAAATGTATAGGTATTTATAATAATAGGAGATTATTTTAAAAGAGCTCTGATTAGAAGATGGATCGAGCTGATGAACTGGGCATATGCGTTTACATCCCCTTCCAATTAAATTCTTTGAAAATCAAAAACCTAACTTTTTAGGATAAAATTTGAACAGTGCTAGCAATCATGAAAGAATAGTTTTGGTGGCCAAGACATTTTGACAAATTCCTAGAAGAAAAACTCATGATTGTCAAAGAAGCAAGAGTGTAATAAACCATAGCAGAAAAAACACATGAAGTTGAAAACAAGCGCACAACAATTGCAATTTCAGCAGCAGTCAGAGCTCTGTGCACACAAGAAGGGAGCAGGGCAGGCACAGGCCCAGGGACTCCAGGCAGCTGAGAGACAACACTGACAACTTCAGGCCAGTCTAGGCCACCTTGCTCTTTTTCTGGGTCAGGCAGCAGCAGGTCTGGGCCAGGCAAAACCCTAGGACTACTCTGAGGAAATGGAATGATGGACATGGGAAGCTGTTAATGTGGGTGATGGGTCCTGAGATGGAAACCACAGGTTAAGAAAGAAAACTCTGGATCTCCAAAGGAGAGACTGAGATAATGTGAAAGAAAAGGCAAGGAGAAAGATAAAAAAGTCTGCCAATCCTAGAGTAAAAGCCTCATAATTTTAAAAATTGGGAAAGGGTATGCCACCCTGCCTTGTCTTTCTATTCCACATAACCTAAATGAACCATGCCACGTCCGGTTAGAAGGAGCCTGAGGAAACCCCCTCAGCTGGCGCACAGGCCCCCTAGGAAGATCTCCACACTCACTGAGCAACCCAGGAGAGCTGCCTACACTAATCAACAGGTCATTATTCTCAAAACTAATTGACAACTGTATTCACAGACATTTGAAAAACCACCAGCATGGAAAGAAAGACCATGATAAACAGGAGAGCTGTACCCAACTTAATTCCATGAAATAACATATTATTAGGCTGGTATACAAAATAAAACTCAACCATATATTATTCTCAAAGATATTGATATAAAATCCATTGTTGGTCAAAAGTATAAGAAGAAAATAGAATTACATGTGAAAACTATTAATTGAGACAGGATTTTTATATTATACTAAAGTTTTGAAAAACAATGAAGCAGTATCTATATAAAGGAGAAATAAAATTTTTTAAAAATACAATCCAATAGGAGCTTCTCTCACAATATAAAAGATGAATTAGGGAAAAAGAAATAAGAACATAGAGTATTTTCATAATGCAATAAGATAACTCCTTCTCATCTTTGGAACACTGGGCACAGCACGTAGACAATGAGCCTTCTTTGAGGACATTTATGAAGTGGGGGAAAATGCATGAAAACATGAGACAATCAGTAAATTCTGTGAGGCAGAAGTCATTTGGACCTTATTTACTAACCACAATAAAATAAAGAATGAAATTAACAATAAAATAAAATGAAAAGAGCGAACAAATTCCTAGGATAAAAATGAAATCAAAACTGAAATTATAAGCTATTTAGCAATGAACAGCAATAAAGCACTACATGCTAAAAGCTGTGATGGAGACAAAGAGGAGCAAAGGAAAATGTGTAGCCTGAAACACATGCAGCGGAACTTTACAACAATTTAAAATTGTGAACTAAAGTAAACACACTAAAGACAAAAAGGAATGAAGTAATCTAGAAATGAGTGAGTGAGGCTTCAATCAGAATAGAAATCAAAATCAATATTCTAGAATACAGCAGCAACAACAAAGTAACAGAAAAGTGTAGATTTGATCAACAAAAACACAATCTGGTTCTTTGAAGTCTCATAAAATAGACAAATAATTGGCAATTAAGAGAGAGGAGAATCATGAATAAATATTAGGAATGAGAAAAAGTATCTAACTATAGGTATAATGGAAATTTTAAAACATAAATAAATACTATATGCAAATATATGCCAAAAGTTTAAAAAAATCTAGAGTCAAGGATGATTTTCATATAGATATACAAAAAATTTAGGAAAAAAATAAGTGAAGAAGTTTGAAATGCTGTCAAAGAAAATGAGAATATGGAATGAGGGCTATCCTGGAGTAAGAGACGGAAACTCACGTTAGGGAGTGCTCTTCAGCATCAAATGCCAGGGACAATTCAAGTAGGCAAGGGTTCAGAGAAACAGTGGGATTTGGATTTGTTTGAATTATAAGGTCTTGTATCCCTTCTGCAGGGGGGTGTTTAGCGTTGTCAATAATTATGGATTTCTGAGGATGTACAAACTCGAGTCTAAGTAAATCTCTGCTGGGTCTTAGAAGGAATTACGCTACCTAGAATGTGGGCTTAGTGCTGTTGGTGGTATGGTCTGGCTCTAATGTCACTGACTTCCATTTTTTTTAATGCTATATACAAACAAAAAACTCTGTGTACAAATGAAAAAGCGCACTTGAGGGTTCCTTTATGAATATTACTACGACCATTGATAATAATTCCCTTGGAAATATTCTATGCTTTAGATAGTATCTTGACTCTGATGGTGACGCTGCATACCTTCAAAGTCTCAAACTCACCTATTCTAAGGAGCAACTAGTTTTGAAGATTGAGTTTAAAAGAAAGTTACTGAAACAGTGGACCTCAGAATCACTGGACACTGTTACAGGTCAATACACTTGCAATTTCCACTCAACTGCAGTGGTAAATTAATCTATTTTTCTATGGAATGGATCCTTTGGGGATTTTTTTTCTGTGCAGAAACTAAAATGTTATAAAAACAAGTAGTGATAAACCAACTACTCTGAGAACAGATTGTCTCACTTTTCTGACTGCAACTGTTTGAGAAGAGAGAAATATACCTATATAGCTTTGAATGTATGTGGTTTTTATTAGTGGACAAAAAAGAAGTAGTGTTTAACATCATCTCTTTAAAAAATAATTTCTTTACAGATTACTTCTCTTCCTGTTTATATCTGCATTTTCCTTACACATGAAATGTTTCTGTATAGTTGTTTGGAGAGGTATTCAAAAGAACATATCCATAGGACCTGGTCCCAAATAATCTCACAAACTCCCGCTGTATGCTTCCCTAATCTTTGCTGCTGAGTGATGATTTATTGAATCTACTAGGCAGTGCAACAAAGACCAAGTTACAAGCAGCTTCTGTTGTCATCAAAATTATTACCAAACTTCATGAGAAGGAATCCAAGGAAAACAGTAAACAAAATTATTTTCTCACCAAGAATAAATAAATAGACATATATTTATACACATACAAGGCAGAGGCTTACATTTAAAAAAATATATACAGTCAAGCGAAATTAATTCAGCTCTATTCAATATTCTTAAGCATTGCATTGGTCTCTTTAATCACCATATGCTGCTCCCTTGGCTTCACACTCCTTTTTCCTGTCTTCAGCTGGGTACGTTCTATCCTTTCCTCCTGACTCAGCCTCCAGTCTCCTTCAGGAAGTTTTCCCTTATCTATAAGAACAAACTGGATATATTTTCTAGGTGATCCAATCATATCCTCTCCTTTCCCACCTTAGCATTTATCAAATTATATTTAAATCACTTAGTCAGGTAATGGATATCTATCTTCACTAGATTGCCTACAACACAGTAGGCAAACTATGTAGGTCAAATCTAGCCCGACACCCTTTTTTGTGCTGCCCATGAGCCAAGAATAGTTGGTACCTAATTAAAAGACTAAAAACAAATTTAAAGTGTTATATTTCATGACGTGAATATTACATGAAATTAAAATTTCAGTGTCTATAAATAGTTTTATTGGAATGCAACCATGCCCATTTATTTACATATTGTCACCAGCTACTTTTCAGCAAGAATGGCAGAGTTGAGTAGTTGCAACAGAGACCATATATCCTATACAGACAAAAATATTTGCTGTCTGGTCCACTGCAGAAATCGTTTGCTAACACCTACAATATCAACCTAGAGTGGTGTCCGGAAATATAATAGCTTCAAGCTCTCAACTGTCATTCTCATTCAGTAGTCCTCAGGGTATTGAAGAATGTCTTTATTTCTTTTCCTGTTCACTATTGTGCAAGCTCAGATCACGTTGCTGCTGCCTCTGATAGTGAATGCTCCAGAAAGTGACTGTCTTCTAAATGAACATTGCTGTGGCCAATATCATTGACACTTACTGAAGGTACAGAGGGGGCAACAATGCAAGTGTGCTGAAGCCTTGGCCATCTCTCAAAAAGAGCCTGAAAAATGAAAAAAAAATTATTCAGCCCTCAATAATATAATGGATCACAGCTTGTTTGATCACTCTCCCATTAATTGACGTAGCTTTCACCTTGAGTACGACACAACAGTAATATAAGCGCTTATCTTCCTATTGCAGAATTAAGTCTATTTTGCTGTAACATCAAAGTGACTCCCTGGCATTGGCTTGAGGTGCAGTAAACAAGCTGCCAAGTGACTCAAGGGGCAACTGGACGAACCTAGTTCAGTTCATAGGCAATTGGCAACACTCTTTTCCTGACATCCTCCTCCATGATATATAGGCTCTTCATTACCACTGCCTCACATAGTCTCTCATGACCTCCTACCTCCTTCAGTATTATTAGCCAAACTCACAGAAACAGAAAGAAAAATCATGGTTGCCAGAGGCTGAGGGGTGGGGGAAGTGGGTGTTGCTGTTTAACAGCTGTAACATTTCAGTTAAGTAGTTGTGTAAGATGAGTAAGTTCTAGAGAGCTACTGTACAGCATTGTGCCTATAGTTAATATTGCATCATACTCTTACAAATTTGTCAAAAGAGTAAGTCTCAAGTCAAGTGTTTTTACCACAATTTAAAGAATGAAAAAATCAAATAAATGTTATTTTAACATATTTTACAGACATGAATAATGACAGGGGAGAAGATGAGATCATAAACGGTGTGTCTTTTGTAGATAAGGGATGGCCCAGCAGTCGAGGCTTCACTCTGTAAGGTGGTTCATGGCGAGATGATTGTCCTCAGACTCCAACCTCCTCAGAGAGCCAGTTTCACTCTAGAGCCTCTGTCACCAGAGGGCATACTTTACTGTCGCACATTCACTTAAAGACATCCTTATCAATTTATCAGAGAGTTCCCTGTAGTTATAATAAAACTTTCTGATATGACCAAGGACACACTTAAGGGAAATGGTTCTCACTGGTAATCCTTAAAGAAAGAACTCCTTGCCAACAATTTTCTACAAAGACCAAAAAGGTAATTGATCTTTCAGAAGGACGGACGCAGAGCCTCAGGCTCTGCTTCGACCATTCTAAACAGCTCATGAAACAGAGCCCAGTGTCCCATTCCTGCACATTTTGCGTGGGTATCCATTTTGCTAAATGTACACGTGAAGGCATTATTAAAAATCACTATTAACATTATCCCCTTTTTATATTGTCTATTTTAAAGCATACGAAATTTCTGAAATTTTCCCATTTTATTTTTCAGAAATATTTTGTAGAATTTTAATGTGAAATGATAGTAAAATATTTTAAATGATATTCTACTCTATGATTATTCTGAGATATTCATATTGAAAATATATGACAAGCATAATAGTTTAATACATTGCTATTCTGATTTTTTTCATTCTTCTATGATAATTTAAAAATTTATTTCATCTTGATAATGGAAATATTATAATGCTTCAACTGATACTTTTCCCATAGAAGAATGCAATTTTACCTTTACCTGATTTAGCAGTAAAAAATATACTTGTAGCTCACGTGAACATGAATTGTCTCTCTGATTACCCCAATGATATCATCTTATACATAATTTTAAACTTTTCTTCCATTTCTATTCATAGTTTTGAATGTTCTGTAGATTTAAAAAATATTTGACTTTCTTTTAGCTTTCCTTTCACTTAACCAGATATATTCTTTTTCTCTGGGAATAAATTCTTCCTTTGCCTGACTAAGCCATTTTTTCAAAGATAGAAGTAACTCAAACTAATTAATGTTGCAAAATAATAAAATGCTCAAATATGTTCAAATGATTAGCCAGTAAGAATTTATTAGACCAGAAAACAAAAATATATTTGTTTTTGTTTATCTGTGAAATCGTCTCAAGTTTTTTTTTCGGTAGAAGGGCAAGTATGAAACTACTTACTGGAGAGGATATCTTTTCCTGGAAAGAAAGAGAGAGAGAGAGAGAGAGAGAGAAGGAAGGAAGGAAGGAAGGAAGGGGAGGAGGAAAGGAGGGAGAAAGGGAGAGAGGAAGAACAGAGGAGCGAGTGGGGAGGAAGCAAGGAAGGATAACATAAGCATAACACGTCACAGTACATTAAGGTCCTGGGCTGGGGAGCAGGTAATGGGGGCTTTTACCTCTTACCTTGTACTCTTCAGAATTCTTGCCTTTGTGCTACACTACATTTATATTCCTAAAAAGGCTAGATGATACAAATATTTTTTACACGAGGTTGGGATTTCAAAACTTTTCCCTTAGCCTAGCTAATGTTTTTCTGGGCCATAATTAGTTGAAAATAGTGCCAACAGCTCAATGAAGTACAACTGAAGATATGGTGCTGAATGTTTCCAGAATTTATTAAATCTGAGATGTACCAATAAAGATATTTCTTTAAAGTCCATCTTCTTTTTTTTTTTTTTTCGCTGAGGAAGATTAGCCCTGAGCTAACATCCAGCACCAATCCTCCTCTTTTTGCTGAGGAAGATTAGCCCTGAGCTAACATCTGTGCCCATCTTCCTCTGCTTTATATGTGGGATGCCACCTCAGCATGGTTGATGAGTGGTGCAATGCCTGTGCCCAGGATCTGAACTGCTGGACCCTGGGTCACCGAAGCAGAGCACGCGAACCTAACTGTTGCACCCCTGGGCTGGCCCACAACTTCATTTCTTTAAAATTTACACCTGTGGGAATTTGTAACATTAGATCAAATATGTTTTTCCTTCAAAATAAAAGAAGCACTGAAGATTTGCTCAAAAATAACCATGGCAAGCAGCCGGATGCCTGTCTCATACTGTGTTCACAGTTGGGTCCTATAGTAAGGTATTTTCAATAATTTGATTAATATTCTTCTACAAGGAATTTATTTCTCATGTGATACTCTATAGATAACTTTATGAAACAAATTCCATTTCAGAACTAGAGCAATCACACCTGAAGCAGACCACGGATACACTCACAGAAATCAATGCGCTATAAACTCATGTTTTCTTTCAAGATGATAAAGCAGTGATGTGTAAATCAGTATAGTCACTCTTGCAAAGAAAAGGACTCAAGGTGCCAAGTAAACTTTAAACAGTTTTCTATCTAAGGAAACATGTGTGCGTGTGTGTGTGTGTGTACATTCTCAAATAGATGAAAGCACATATATATTTGTGTGCTTTGGATCCACATGCATGCATATATCTGCATCTCTCTGTGTAGAGAAACAGCAAGAAATATAACAAAAAGAGGGAGGATGAAGCTTTTAGAGAAATTAATCATCTTACTCTTAACAGAGGCAGGGGAATAAGCCCCACTTCCCTATCAGGTCACTCTCCCCCTGCCCTTTAGAGAAACGTCAGAAGCAGTTGGTGTCTGCCCAGCTAGTGCGTTCCCAGAGGCCCCCGATTTAAGCTCAGCCTCTGCCCGGTGCATGTGCGGGTAATCAGTGGGCAGAGTCCCAAACGTGTGTGTACGTTACGGAAACGAGTTAGCCTTTGCTTCTGGAGCTTGTTGGATGAGGACTTTCATTAATTTCTTCTTTTTTAAAAAATTTTCACCAGTCAGTCATGACAACAGTTTCAAAAACAATCTTTACGTTTTCATGTTAACGTTATTTGACAAATTATATCATAAATAGGAGAAATGGAAATATCAGGTAAATACAGTACGTCCTGTCTGTGCTTTTCTTTTTTATTTGCACGTAAGCTCTTAAAGAAATTAAAATAACACCGATAATAACATTAATAGCTATTTTTTTGTTGAACATTTAATATGTATTACAAACATATATTGTCTCTGATAATCCTCACAGAACACTTCTGAGGACACAGGTGTCATTGTTATTATCCCCTACTTAAATATGGAGAAATAATTGTGGAGAAACTGAGTCAGATTCCTAGGACAAGGAGAGTTATGACTAAGTTCTAAGTGATAATCAGAACTTGTAGTTGTTCTTCAGACAGGTTGGTTCTCTACACTTGATTGAGAAAGTGAGCATCTCTTCATCCCTCACTGCTCCACGTGAATCTCTTCTGAGCCTTAAGCTTCTAAACTCCTTGGACAAAACTACAAGGGCTTTACAGTTGATGGTCTCAACTCATTATGCAAAAACCTGACTGAATTCAAGTAGAGTCAGGAAATCTCCAAATCCAGTGATGGCAGGAAAATATGACAGAAAAATGTTTACTCATTTCTTTCTCATTTAAAACAGTCTTTTTTAACAAAATATTCTCAAAAAAGCATCCTTCTTCTCCTCCCTCTCTGTCCCTTCTCCCAGCAAGTGACATCAAAGAGTTGGAGGGGATGGCTGGTTCTGAGGTGTCCACTATTCCTCATTGGTATCACCAGGCCCTTTTGACAGGTCTCCTCTCATCAATTGTCTGAGTGTCAGCCTCTGACTTCACCAGGTTCCCACTGAAGCATCCATGGCTGGTGTCGCATGTAGCCATTCCTTTTGGCCTGTGAATGGCTGCTCCGCACCTCCAACTAACAAGCCCCAATTAAAGGCACTGCTGATCCATTGAGATTCTAGACTATTCCATACAATAGCTTCTTTCTTCTAGGTCCCTTTGATGAGTCCACAGCCCCTGGCAGGACACACTGGCACATAGTTCTGAGTTTCCCTTGCTGTGGCCATGGGAAATATTTTAGATCATTTCATACCTCATAGCCACCTAAAGAGAAGGCAAGTGGGTAGAGGTAGGCTGCTTCAGTCTAGCCTTCTCTCCCTTTCTGCCTTGATCTGCTCTGAGCCTGTTCCTGCTGTAAGGCAGCCCTACACCAGAAGCTATGATGTACAGAGCAGGCAAGTAGAGTGACCAACCATCCTGGTTTCTCCAGGACTCAGGGAATTCTGGAATACAGGAGGCTCAGTGCTAAAACTGGGAACAGCTTAGGCAAACCGGATGGTTGGTCACCCTACCTACAAGACAATATCTAAAAGTCCTAACCAGGGTGGAGTGTCAAGGAGAGGCAAGGGTGTACGACCTGCAGAAATTGAAGAGGCATGCAAAAGAGTACAGATGCTAATAGGTAAAGCTAGAACCCTAGGACCATATGTGGTAAGGACACGAGGGCCTGTGGCCTGTACTAAATTATCCTTGCTCATGAAATTTGGACTCAGCATTCTGACAAGTGTAGACTATTTGAATATGTCATCTCCTTGGTACCTTCAGTGAGACTACGCAGATGCAAGGTTAGCATAGCAAAGCTACTCCAGCAAAATGTACTGTGCATTTTGGGGCTGAAGACCTGGCTTTTTGGCTTGAATATTGTGCAAGAGGTTTAAGTATTATAGGGAGGCATTTTCATTTGCTTTAACTTATTTTAGCTTTATTACATAGGGACGTTTTCCATGGTAATAATACATAGTATTATATTATCTTATTAGGGACTATTCTCATCATTCTATAAAATGTTCTGTTCACTTATTTTCAAAATTTTTACATTTGAAGATTTTACTCTTTGCTAGTTGTCAGTATTTCCTCTTGATTGTTCTTATTAAAAGTAACTCAAAAGAAATGATAGTTACATCCTCTTTTATTTTGATTTAAAATATCGTTCTCTCTTTAAATGTGAAATATATTTAGAAACTCTAGTTCTTTTTTACTCTCTCAATTATTAATTTATTCTACCCATGCAATGCAACTGATTATATGTTGAAATGAGGTAGTAGAAATTGACTTAATACATCAGTGATATATTATGTCTCCAAAAATAGGATAACTTTTCTTATACCTTTCAATTGGCTTCATATAGGCACATTATTTTCATTGTAACAGCAGGTGAAGTTATAAGAGAATTGCTCTCAGGTAACATTACATAGATAAAATTATATTTACAAATGCATAAAAAAAACTTATTAGTTGGACTGAGTAAAAATAGACTGAGAAAAGTAGTTCATCATGGTACTGAATCTGTGAAATGATTTCCCTGTACAATGATGAGTCAAAAGGAATGTCCTGTTTGAAGCAAAGATCATAGCGCGAAATATTCTTTATCTTTTAGTAGCTGTCTGTCTCATTAAAACAAAGACTAATTTTCTACTATTGTAGGTACATGTAAGAGTGCTTTCTTTTTTTTCCTACAAATGGATTACCATTTGCCCAAAAGCAGAATATTTAGTAAAACAAAAGTAGACTTTGCTCCATCTCTCATTTTTCTCCTCGTCCAGTATGAAGGGAAGAAAAGAACTCTGCACCAAGCAAGGTGTGGTATGGCACGGCTTCCCCCCTTCCAGTCAGGATACAACACAAACTGTATGGCAAGGAACGAAGAAGCAGGGTCTGTATCCTCAAATCAGGGCAAGACAAGCCACCCCATCCGTGGGTTTCCACAAGCACAATAATTGTAGTATGGACTGGGTATAAATTTGGTTTCCCCAGGTTGCCACTGAGAGAGGAGAGTCATACATCTTTCCTTTGTGGGGATGAATCTAGTCATCGCTCTAATCAAAAGAAGCCAAACAGTCAAGGGCCAGGCTGCCCATCTCTCGTAACCCAACAATGATTTTTTTCAGTTTACTGACAATAATCCAACCATACTCATATTCTGATGCTAGCAGCTGCCCTGCATTATAATCTAGTTGTTTTGGTCTGCTTTTAATCTAAGAAATAAGATTTCAACTTATTTAGGAAAGAGCATAGTGGCCAGCAAGGCAAATACAAGAATGCCCAGGCTTCCCAAAGGGGATTTTCCCCAGGAACCCGACCAGGGAACTGCAGGAGCAAAAACAAAGCACAAGATTAACACTCCTGACATGACTTGTGTGTGCTATGCTGAGACATATCCATAACTGAGCTGGTAAGAAATTCCTCTTTTGTAGAGGTCGCATTGAAACGGGAGAAAAAACAAAGCAGTTGGAGTCCAAGGACATGAAATCCACTTAGTTTATGATTCTGTAAGACAGTGTATCATTCACTCGCTCTCATTTAGAAGATTGGAATAAAATTGTCTGTGAAAGAGATGTGTACATTTTTAAGTAATACAAGGTAAGATATTATAGTACAGTTACTTTACCAAAATGTGTATTCTAGTATTCACTCTTTGGGACAATAAATAGATGGTAAAAGATAATTCCAAGACAACACACTAAATGTTATAATAAAAGTCTGAACAAGATGTCAGGGAGAAGAGGAGAGAATTAGCCCAACTCCCTAAGGGTTAGGGAGGAAACGACAGGGGTGATTTTCAAGGCAGAGCAGGACTTTTCTCCGGAGAGATGGTGAGGAAGCACATTCCTTACCAACGAGGAGCATCAGGCTGTAAACGGGCATGTCTTTCTTGGAAAACGGAGAATTTCAGCCTTGAGTTGAGATGTGAGTAGCAGGAGGCAAGGATGGAGAGTAGCTTGGGGACAAGTCATATAGGGCATTCAGTGTTATCCTAAGAATTTTTAATTTTTTAAATGGGATATTGCTCTGGTGTGTTTATGTACATGAAGCTCCATCTATCAAGTGTTAAAGAAAGGGTGTAAATGAGCATAAGGCCAAAGCAACACTATTAAAATTTCTCTTCTTTCTGGAAAACTTCATCAAGGAATGTCATGTCCATAGAAAAAGCACTGTAGATCCATTATTTTTACATTTTTACTTTTTTTAAGCATTTATTTTTTTAAATTCATTTTATTGAGGTCACATTGGTTTATAACATTACATAAATTTCAGTTGCACATCGATATATTTTGGCTTCTGTATAGACTGCATTGTGTTTACCCCCAAAAGTCTAATTACCATCGGTCACATATGTGCCCCTTTACCTTTTTTGTCTCCTCCCTGCCCCTTTCGCCTCTGATAACCACCAATCTGTTCTCTGTATCTATGTGTTTATCTTCCACGTATAAGTGAAATCATATGGTATTTATCTTTATCCCTCTGACTTATTTCACTTAGCATAATACTCTTGAGGTCCTTCCATGTTGTTGCAAATGGCACAACATCATCTTTTTTATGGCTGAGAAATATTCCATTGTATAATGTACCACATCTTCTTTATCCATTATTCAGTCAATGGGCACTTGGGTTGTTTCCAAGTCTTGGCTATTGTGATATTGCTGCAATGAACATGAGGTTGCGTATATCTTTTTGGATTGGTATTTTCATGATTTTTGGATAAATATCCAGAAGTGGAATAGTTGGATAATATGATATTTCTATTTTTAATTTTTTGAGGAATCTCCATATTGTTTTGCATAGTGGCTGCACAAGTTTGCATTCCTACCAGCAGTGTATGAGTTTTCCCTTTTCTCCACATCTTCTCCAACACTTGTTACTTCTTGTCTTTTTGATAATGGCCATTCTAATGAGTGCAAGTTGATTTCTCATTGTGGTTTTCATTTGTGTTTCCCTAATAATTAGTGATGTTGAACATCTTTTCATGTGTCTGCCTGAGAAAAAAGAACAAAGCTGTAGGTATCACACTCCCAGATTTCAAAAGAGATTACAGAGCTATAGTAATCAAAACAACATGGTACTGGCAGAAAAACAGGCACACAGACCAATGGACAGAATCAAGAGCCCAGAAATAAATCCACACATATATGGACAGCTAATTTTCAACAAGGGAGCCAAGAACATACAGTGGAAAAACAAAAGTCTTTTCAATAAATGGTGTGGGGAAAACTGGACAGCCACATGCAAAAGAATGAAAGTAGACCATTATCTTACACCATGCACAAAAATTAACTCAAAATGGATTAAAGACTTGAATGTAAAACCTGAAGCCATAAAACTCCTAGAAGAAAACATAGGCAGTGCACTCTTCAACATCTGTCTTAGCAGTATATTCTTGAATACCATGTCTCCTCAGGCAAGGAAAACAAAAGAAAAAAATAAACAAATAGGACTACACCAAACTAGAAAGCTTCTGCATGGAAAAGGAAATCATCAACGAAACAACAAAACAATCACCAACTGGGAGAAAATATTTGCAAATCATGTATCCTATAAGGTGTTAATTTCCAGAGTGTATAAAGAACTCATACAACTCAACAAAAATCTGAACAGCCCGATCAAAAAATGGGCAAAGGATATGAACAGACATTTTTATAAAGAAGATATACAGTTGGCCAATAGATCCATTATTTTTAAATTCAAGAAATTTACTAATTTTGATTTTTATAGTTATTTTAAATTAACTATTTCTTGAGTGAATTTTTGGCATCCTTTTTTCCCCATCCCTACCTATGATGCATAATAAGACTAAAGTTCATGTAGGTATATGTCATTGTGAACCCCCTTAAGGAAGACTGATTCTCCACTGAGCAGAAGAGCCCTCAGTTTGTGGTGGTTATCCATGCAGGACATGAACCACACAGCACTCTAATAACGCTTCAATTTTAGTATGGCTCAGTTTTAACCTAAAAATAAAAACAAGTTGGAGAAATATAATTGTCCTTGTCCTTACAAGCATGAATGATTCTTTAAAACTTACACGTTATTTTAACAAATTTTGCAAATGTACTTGATAAATTAACATAGCTTAAGCGTGTGGAAATAATCTTAGATCTCAGGTATTTGAAAACAGGCTATGAAACATTATGGCATGGATTCTGCTGTGGTTCTGTTCCCCATTCATATTTTATGTGCATCTAATGACTAAAAAGCCAAGTTCTTGTTCAAATAAAAGCCTGAGTTTAAAAATCAGTAGATGCCTATAAACATATGACTAAATGGAAAGGAATGTTTTGGTACTGCTGCAGGCTGTAAATATTGTTATAAATCAAATCTAAAAGCAAAAAGGGTTTGGAACAACTAGGTGGAGCTTGATTCTGAAAAGAACTTTGGAACTAAATTTTCAACTAAATGGCAAATACGAAATGATTAATACAGGAAGCATTTTGAGGATCAATTTGTGAGTCTACTATGGTAGAATAAAGTTTTATATCTGTTTTGGGTAGAAAATAACTTTTGCTCAATAATTTTCTAGAGAAGGATTTCAATAGGACAAGTCAGTGTAAATATTATCTTGATATAGGTTTGAGTGTACTTTTGTAACATTTACAAATTTTATAAATACACTTACATACAAATATATATTTATATAGATATGTGAAATAACCTTGAAATTCCTTTTATGACATGGTTTATTCTAAACTGTCATTTATAAGCATGTCCATCCACCTTTATGCAGATGATCAAATGTGTAACTCTAGCTCTTATCTTTTATTTTCTTTCTAATGTAGTTTTCTTTGGATGACACATATGGTAAAAAAAAATATTATTTACTATTTGGCTATTTCTAAGACTAATTTCTACTACTACTACGACTGTTTAGCTATTAGCTACTACGGCTTTCATTAGTGCTCTAAGCTCAAAGCCATGGTTCATGGTTTTTATCTCTATTCTCACACTCTTTACTCTTGATCTGAGGACTCTTATTACATCGTGGATCTAGAAAAATCTACAAATTTATCAATTGATGCCTGAGAAACAAGCTGGCCTAATAGTTTTAGTACCTCTTCTGCTCCCTATTTAATTACATATTTAACTTTCAGTGAAATCTTGCTGAAACATAGCTTTGAAAATCAGAGCCAGGTAATAAAATATTAAATCACTTTGATGCCTTTTTGAAATAAATATCACATTCATACAGAAAGTGAAGTTTTCCACAGCAAACCAAAGACCAATTGTTTTTTTTTTTCATAGGCAAATTAATCCCAAATAACAGAATATAATTCTATAACATCCTTAGAAAATATAAATGACTCCAATTACTTTAGGGCATTCTAATTAGCAATATTAAAATATTTTCTATCATGCATTGAGTATTAGACTTTATTCTTCCTAAATTCAAGCATTTACTTAAATGTTAAAAGTTAGAATGTAGGTGAAAAAAAGAAAAAATACACAATGGCACAATGGCTGGGGTTATGAAATTTGGAGCCAACAGCTTGGCTTCCTGGCCCTGCCACCCACTAATCATAGGACCTTGGGCAAGTCATTTAACCTCTTTTAGCCTCAATGACCTCATTTATAAACTCTGTTTATTTTAATGTTATTCTTTGCAAACAATAAAGTTCAACTTGGTGTAAGCAGAAAGGGATTTCTCGTAGAGTACAGGTAGTCTGCAGAATTTCCAAGCAGGCTTAAAAAACAAGCTTCTTGTGACATAAAAAGGAAGGAGACAGGCTGGAGAAGGTCTGACTGTGACTTTACTCTCGTCATAGGGTTCTCCCGCAGCACAACATCTAGGGCACCAACGACCAGGTGGCACAACTTCAAATCTGCTGTTCAGTTTTTGACGGTATATCTGCTTAACAGAATCTAGGTTCTGCAGTCTAGTTTTCAACTTTCTTAGTTTCTATTTCAGGGACACTTGCTGAAACATTTTTAGAATGACTGCTGAGTCATCCAGGTTGTAGTAGCAGTGAAACTAATTCTTATAGTCTTACGAATATGAAAGACCCAAGCGTGTGCCCTACACTATACATTGCTGGCATATAATAAGCTCTGAAATGTTAGCAAGTAGCCATTTTTCACTGAATTATGCCTTAAACACTTAGATCCTAATCAGAGAGAGAACAATAAAAAATAAAGAGAACAAAAAAGTGAACTATCTTCAAACTCTATGTTCTTTGATCTTAGACGGCAATGAAGCTTCTAGTAAATTTTAAATGTTGTTACCACATCTTAAGTAAGAAATCAGATATTAGCAAAAGCTCATAGGTAGATAAGCAAAAGGTGAGCAAAACACAGTCTACATTAGTAGTCTATTACATGTTTAAAAATATGTCTGTAATTATACATCTCATCATTTTGATAAGAAAAGTAAAATAATTGACTAGGGTTAAAGGTATCTGCCAATAAAATCTCTGGCATACAGGATTTTTTAAATTATGGAAGTTATAATTTTCTAAATTCTTACAAACTTGAATCTTTGGAGAAAATTTAAAGATGTTGTATTACACATGCTGGCACTCCCATGCCCACTTGGCAAATTAAAATATCTGGAAGCTTCAGATTCCACTGTGGTTCCTCAACCTCTGTCTTCTCTGGCCCCACAGGATTCATGGATGCTCTTCTTTCTGTGGAGCACCATCATAAATGAGTTCTTTGGGAAGGCTAACCCAGTTTTCTTCTGGTGAGGTATTTAGAGTGTAGGTAATATTTATCTACAGAGGCCAATTTGTAGACTGAAAATTTAGGGAAAGGAGTTGGGATTAGGAAAGATTTCATTGACCCACCAGATACGGCAGTTCAAGTGCAAGGGCTAGTAAACAAGACACTAGATGGTTAAAAAGAAAGAAAGAAAGAAATGTTTAGAGAGTTAAAATCAGTACAGTAATGGGAAACAAAGAACAGATATTATCTCTTCATGATAACTTTCCATGTCTGCCTTCTCCTCCTCCCACAAAGTAGACAAAGATAAACACTATAACCAAGACAATTAACAGATATCTGACAATATTTCAGCATTGTAATCTGTAAATGAGTAATCTAATTTTCCTACCTGAACTAGCTGGAAAGCGAACATCACTGAAACAGGTCGATGTGCATTTATAATTAGGTATGTTAAGTGTATTTCCTAGTGAATCACATGCCTTTAAGTAAAATATGTGACCCAAGAATGAAAGTTACCCCCAAAGTTTTTTTCACTTTGTAGGTATCACACAATGTGTTTTAACTGCTAACCCATAGAAGCCTATGTTCTAAGCATCTTTTATCAGTGTTGTATTCTTAATGGCATTTCTTTGGAACTACTTTATTTGACATAAATTGTAGATATGTGTAAATAGATATTATGTGAAGAACGTCAAAGAAAAATAACCAACAGCTGACACAGTTCATCAGCAGGCATAGAAAAGACAGCTTCCGTCTAAGTGACATACAATTTTCCCCCTCCCAATCATGTGGGATTTTTTAACAGACTTGGTAAAAGATAAAGAAGAAGGTAATTCTTATTCTCTGCACAAATCCTAAAGCAGAAGGAGAGAGAGGGGGGACTCTCTCAGTGAGGTGATGCCCAGCGTGAACCCTGAATGTGGTCAGGCTTTCCTCTGCACATGTTAATGATTCAAACAGATCACTGGGAGGGATGGAGGGAGGCATTAAAGGATTATGAGAACCACAGGGTCAAAAACGCGACTAAAGTAAGAGCTAGCAGAAAGGAAAATGTAGAGAAAAGAGTTCAGAAGATTTCAGATTTCAGAAAAGCATTGGAACTGCCAAAAGAAAGCACTCTCTGGAAATTAAAGGTAGGTACACTCAGCCCAAGTCTTGTCCTATTGAAGCGTCAGGAAAAATTACCCTGGACCTAGATTATATGACCCTTGAGTACTAGAAGATCTCATTGATCCTTACCGATAATCATAAAGTAGTTTATTTTACACTCACAAATACTAAACTCTAAGTGTGTGTTTCGTTAACTACGGCTTTACCTGGAGGGTAGGTACAGATGGCGGACCTGCAGAGAGAGAGAAATTGTGTTCCCCAAGCTGTTGCTTTGAGGAAGACAGCTCCAGGCAAGAAAGCTCTCGGCAGCCAGAAATCTGCTGAGTACTCCCATTTCCAAGACCGCACAGAGACCAGGGCAGAATTAATCAGCCACAACAAATTGAAATGACCAAATTTTCTAACTTACTACAATCTTTAAAAGTTCAGGTGAATCCTGCTGCTACGCCAAAGGGCATCAGACAACCTGCAGGAAGGCTCAGAGAATGCAGGCGACTGATGAGGGACGATCTGACAGACTTACTTTATCACACCTTTAGGAGCACATTCACTCATATACAACTTGGACAGAAGATTGCTAAGAATGGATCATGGGGTAGAGCAGACGCAAAGAGGTATCCATGGAAACAGCACGATGGATACTGGAAGCCTAATGACCCCCAAATTCTTTAATTATGTTCTCCTAATAGCTGTTTGTTTAAAAACTATATAGATGTACTATTGTACTATTTTATCATAAAGATTTAAAAACATACCCCAAAGATTTTAAAGTATAAGTCAAAGTTCTAATGCTTCCTGCTCACCCCTCCAGTGGCTTTTGTTCTGCACCCCTACGGTGTCCACTCCACCCTCGAGGGACTGCCTGAGGATGGGTGGGACACGTGCAAGGAAGTGGAATGAGAAGATTCGATGTATATTCTTCTGATTTGAGTTAAAGAAATTAAATTAGACTCTTTCTCACTTATAGCTGCTTTTGAATTGTATTTCATAAAAAGCAAACAAAATATTTACAATATATGTTTGCACTAAAATTGAAAATATTGTGAGTAGAAAAATTTCTTAATGTAGAATCCTCGTAATATTTCAAAAACCATATGATGTTTCCCTCTCCTGCATCTTTTTACTTAGTGGTGCAGTTTTTCTGTATCCCAGTGGCTAATAAGTTTTGAAACATTATCACGTAAATGTCGCTTAATAGGTATAGTGTATTCTTTGGGGGTGATGGAAATGTTTTGGAACTTGATAGAGGCAGTGTTTGTGCAACATTATGATTTACTAAATGCCATTTCAATGTACACTTCAAAATGGTTAATTTTATGTTATATGAATCTCGCCTTAATGAAAACTTTAAAACGTTACTGCATAACAAAATCAATGCATTTATTCTTATTTTACACACCTTAACTCTCCATCTCCCTACAAAGCCCGCAAATAGCTGATGTTGGGGATATTAACATAAATTTAGCTACTTTTAAAATCCCTGTTTCCCCGTCATTTTACTAACAGCATGCATTTTTATTACATGCCTCTCAGAACAGCCATTGTGAGGCTTAATTAGAGAATTTTTCCTGAAATTTTTGGAAAACTGAAATTACCTTTTTGAGAGGTATTTCAAAAGAACGAATGAAACAATTTCCTTTTTAAATTGGGTGAATCTATTATCAAACGTGATGAGTGCATTTTGTCTTCCCAGGGGGACAAAGAAGGGAGCAGGAGAATGGCGCTCTCTTTCCCGGTACATTGTGCACGAGAGCTTGATTTTACAGAGATAGGAAAACAAAGAGAGAAATTTGCTCATATCTATCCCCAGTCGTTATTTGTTTAAAAAACATATAGATGTACTATTGGACTATTTTATCATATGGATATTTAAAAACATGTCTCAAATAGAAATTTTTAATAACCTTATCTGTTCCCCAAAATGTGATCATTCTTTGCAGAAGTCTTTTTGTATGCCTGAAAATACTGTTTAAGAGCTTTTAGTATGCAACTTAAAGTCAAATATGATTTTTTAAACAATTCAGATGCTTAAAATGGTTTTCCATTCTTTCTTTACTTTTTTACAATTTAAAATAAATATTTTTATGAGAAAGATTTCTTGATTGCATTTTATTTCTTTCTCAAATAATAGAGAATGGCTTTTACTTATGTATATTCTAGAACTAGCACTACTTTTAGTCCACATATATATTGTGTATGCATTTTTATACACATATATATTTGACAATTTCTCCTTGTTTTTAGCTCATTTTAATAAATTATTTTCATTAATTTTATTGTATTGTACAGTTGACTAATTGTATTGATGTGCATGGCAGATTATTTAACTTTTAATCTGCTTCCATAAATTCTGATACTGGTTGCGTTCAGGCAGTGAAGTTTCTCTAGATACCATGTTGGCTGTGAACACTTGAGACATCTCCCAGGAAATATCCAAAGTACCCAACACTGGACAGTTGACAAGATGCCTTGATTGTGTCACTTGAATGTGGCCTCTGGAGACCCAGTATCTGATGAGAAGCACAAAATAAGTAGCATATGTTTCTTAAGCCATCTATTCAATTTGAAATTTAAATATCATTTCACTGGAAAATTCAATTTATAGATTAGTGGTGTGTGGCCCTGGTGGTTTTCAGCTCATTTCCTGATTTCTTTGCCAACTGGAAAAATGATTCAATGATGTTACCAGATGATATGCTTAAGATTTTGTAGTTTCTAAAACTCATTGAATAATAAAATATCTGTATTACTTTTCTAAATGCTAGAAAATAAGATTCTTCATAATATTTCAATTTGACCAAAGACTGCCAGTCAAGCAATGCTTCTCACCAGTGTTTTCAGTCTGTAATATATGTCAAAACTTACGAGGCATCTGTGCATTATACAGTTGTCTTACAGTAGAAACAGGAAGTGATTTGCTAGTGTTTCCTCTTTGTTAGAGTGATTTAACAATAATTAAAATGTGATGAAACATTTCAATTACAGAGGATCAATATTTTAGTATTTTGGTACCTTTTGCCCTTCTTTTCAGTTTATACTGTGCTTTGTTCTGTTTTAAATGAGAATGATTCTTCAATTATTTTCTGATTCTTCTTTGTAACAATTCTAAATATTTCAGCCTTCATGTAACGTAGATAGTATTTCCAGATCAAATTTCCAGATGTAAAATCAAGTAAATTCTCTAGAACGCTTTTGCCATTTGAAACAATGAGTAATTAACACGAATATTTTCCACAAATACCCTAAGTTATACGCCATTTGATCTCACGAGTTGAAGATCTCTTCTGTTGTAAAATACTACAAGTCCTTTGAGAGGCAGTCAGAGCAATAAGAGTAGGCTGTTTGATGAAGAGAACTGTTAAAGTATCAGTAGCTAAAAATGGTGTGGACTATTTTTCAAAAATTGAAGATCAACAGAAAATATATTCAAACTCCGTAGTAGACAGAACCAAGAAAATTTATGTGGAAATTTGCCAAACAAAGATTTTCACTTATATAATTGTAGCAGTTATGCGGTCAGATGTAATAAAATCAAAAGGCATTTTAGGTTGGCCTGATTAATTTTATCTTTTGTTGCCTACACATGTGATATTTATGAAATTACCCCAACATTCTGTAAGCACTACCACTGAGGTTCCAAATAAATTATAGACTTATATGTGTAAACAATGTAAATCTTTGAAACAAACTTTTATAACACATATTGGTCTTATACAATAAACTCATGTACATTGTATTTCTTTATTCAGCCTCAGCATACATCTCTCCTCAGCTTCCATCATAGTTGGCTAGAGGGAAATTCAATTGGGGTCATTTTTTTGGAATCTCCTCCTCACTTCTCTCAGAGCACAAGATAAATCTTAGAAGACAACCAAATATTGGAGGCAAGCAGGTAAATTCTCAGATTTTCAGGCTTCCATATTTACTACAGAATTGTCTTATTATCCTGCCTACACCATCCCTTTATCACTGGTGGTTTTAGCTTTCATGTTTGACTTGAGGTGTGGGAAACTTTGACAAGATTGGAAAAGTGAATACACGTGGTCAGCCTCTCTGTGTGCGTCTTGAAGCCATACCTTCTGAGGTTCTATAACTCGCTAGAGGATAGTTTGAGGTAAAGGGAAACAGCTAATAATTACTCATAAAACACAGTGATTTTTTTTCCCCTAATCTTGAAGTTCACTCTCTCTTCATACCCTCAAAGTACCTCTTCTTTCTCCTCCTCACTTGAATCCCTAATAAAATCTCCTCAAATGAATTTAGACATTAACAAAAGGAAGGAAGAGCTGATTGCATTTAATAGATCCCAATCTCAGTCCTGAGCTATAGATTGCAAAGCACCACTCACTTTGCCCTTGTGTAACGGATGGTCTCAGGTTGGATCCAAGTCACTGAATAAGAGGCAGGGCTTTCCCCATGTGAAAACTGTGTGTGGTCAAAAAAATTAAGCTTTTTCCACACATGGTGTTATAGAGTAGAATCACATTCATTGGTGTGCAGCTCTCAAAATAAGAAAAATGATGGAGCTTATCCATCCTCTTCCTTACTAGAATCTATACTAGAACTGGCTGTTTCCCTGAAACGGAATGTGGCTTACTTGTGTGTTACTAACAACAAAAGAAAGCAGATGTGATATCAAATGTTCTTTCTGCACAGATTCTGGATATGTGACTTTTAGCTGGGTCCCTAAGTTACTATGCAACAACAAGGATTAAGAGAACATGTCTGTCAGGCGTGTGAGAGGTACCAGCCAGAATGGAGCCGCTATCCTTCCGTGACGTAGGTGCTCTGAGGTCTCTGTTCTGCTTAACTATGTCAGAATGTAGGTTTAATTAGGCCCCCAGATAAAACTAAAATAAAAGATAATATTAAAAGCAACAGACACAAAAATTGTTTTGCTCTGCCTCCATTGATCACCTGTTCCCCAAGGTGAGCAGAAATTTCAAGCTTTTGATGAATGTTAGAAATATAGGCAAACTAATAATCCTTTTACTGTCTTAGGGATTCTGTGACTCTAGACTGACGCACTAAGTCTGAATGACTACGATAAGTCATTCTCGTGTATTTTTCATTTTTATAAGTTGAAAATATGGTGTAACATATAACGTAAGCTTTGTTAGTCAGCTCCTCTTGTCTGACCTTATTCCCTTTTGTAGCCTCCATCCTTGGCTTACTGTCTGACTCTGTGGTGAGACCCACACTGTATACTAAGTATATATTACCATTTAGAAAATACAGAAATTCCCAGTATGGAAATCATCTCATAATGGAGATCTAATGTTAAATGCAGTTGGAAGGGAAAATGTTTGGCTTACCAGGAAACACCCTACAGAAAAGGTGAAGAAGTAGCAATTAGGATAATGGGCCAAAGGGTAGACAGAGTTAGGAAAAGATTTGGTACTTAATACCTGTTAATGATTCCAAGAAAAATAAAGTAGTTTTATTGTTACTGAGTCAGACACTGCAATAACATGAAAGAGTGAACATGGTTTTAGAAAATTAACATTTCTGTTATTGCTTTGACCACTCTTTACAGACTTTTATTTTGAATTTATGTAAAATATTCTGGAAAGTCAGTCATTTCTTCATTGTTTATTCAATGCTCTTAAAATATAATTTCATTTTTAACAATATCATCCTTATTTATCTACCATTTATTGAAATACCTCATTTTTATCAAAGGCAATATTCATACAATTTTCTCCAAATAAGTAGGGAAAAAGGAATAGAAATAATAAATTCAAAAAGCTATCTTGGAATCTTTCAAAAATTGTCAAAGTTTTAATTAGTACATTTTCAGAGCCGTTTATTGGGAATTTTCATTAATCAGTAGTATAGTCTGTCAGAAGAAAAACTTTGTAATAATATGAAATAGGCTTGAGAACTTCAGTAGCATACGGCTAATTTTGAGCATACAGCCAATTATGAATATAAATTTAATTCATTTTTATAGAACCACCAGGACCAAGCTAACAGTTTGATCATAACTGAAACATAAAACTCTAAAAGAGCCTTAAATTAATCTAATTATAATATAAGCTTCTGTTTTAAGATTTTGCAACATAGATCATGATTCTTCTGCAGTTTTCTTTGTTTTCATCTTAACATGGAATAGGAATTTTTATGGATGTGTACTCTATCAATGTGAATTGCCAATAACTTCATAATAGTCAAACTTAAGTCAAAAAGAAAAATAAATAATTTCTCAGGCCCCATCCATGAATTGTAACAATTAGAAATCTTTCCATTTTATATTTTCCTGATGATATTAAAGTTTAATTTGAATTATCTCAAATGATTCAATTAGTTTCCTTTTGGTTTAAGAAAGTGAAACCCAATTCATTACATAATTTAATTGCTATAAAATAGAAATAATTCAATAAGATAAAGTATAAGTTATGCAGTGTAATTACTACATTTTTTAAAACCATGTAGTTTTCCTTTCACATATGGATATATTAGTATTTGGACGATGTATAACCACGCAATTTTAAGATCAGTTGTATTATTTTCCAAACTTGAATGTAAGCAGATGGCAGATAAAGTCAGAAAATTTAACACATACTCTACCATAAGTTGAGTGATTTAGATTAAATACTGTAGTCTAAAATATCACATATTCTATAAATGCATGACTTAATCACCCCATTAATATATTTGGATTCATTTAAATATACTTCTGTGCAATGCAAGTTATATATTAGAGGAAAATAGAGGAACAATAGAGAAATAATCAATACAGTCGTCTAACATTTTTTTTCCTCTTAGATCGTAATCAGTGAGAATGTCACCATATGTGAAGACTCAAACTTATATTAAAATTAAGAAAAAAATCTAGTGGTCTTGATTTGGCTCTGTGTGTCTTAAAAGGTAGTCATCATACCCATTCATATTTGTGGGCACCTTCTCTCTCACCTCTGCTCTCCTGCAAACACACACACACGCTTTCTAACACAGTTGATTTTAGGTAAAAGATCAGTCTTTTTCTTGAGAGAGAACTTAGAGAAAGTGGAGCAAAGTGGCCTCAGTTTTTACAAAAATTTTTAGATAGACAATAGAGATTCTCAGAAAGAGAAAAGGTCACATAGAAGAATAATTTACTGCAGGTTGTCTACACAAACCTTCAAATTTTTGGCTAAGGAGATTAATTTAACTTATTCTGATCTCTTTGCTCTTATGGCAGTATTTCCAGAAAAGAAATTGCAGCAAAATCAATGTAAACCAAAAATTATGCCTGTTCTGTGTACCAAGCATCTACTTTTTCTCTAGAAACAAAACTTGCCAGGGAATGCTTCAAACAAAACTTCAATGAAAAAAAAAAGTGTCAGAACCTTTTTTTTTCTATAGAGAACTTCCACAGTTAAAAAATGTGTTCTTGGGAGGGAAGGTGACAAAGTGTTTATTCACTTCAGTCCTCAAAAAGTTCTTCCTGATTTATGTTACTTGATTGAAAATAGAATTTCTTTATATGGCCAGCAGTATATCTTTATTTTTCCTGCTAAAGTATCTACAATGTGGACAGAAGATTAAAGATTGGATAAGCACCAAAATATCATATTGTTACTAGAACTTTTGGTTCTCATCTCAGGATTTTGTTTGTTTTATTATTGTGTTAAATGCAACTATCCTGAGGATATCATATTCTGTTATTTTAAAAATATTTTGTTGTTCCCTTTAAAAATAAATTACTGTAATTCACGTAATTTATATTCTTGCTACCTCTGCACCTTACTTTTCAAAAGAAAGCAAATGGTCATCTTGTTCACGTGAAAGATGAAACTATTTGATCAAATCTCTTTGATTCTCTTCCTTCCAAGGTGAATTTGTAGTTACCCTATACAGGAAACAAGAAAGCAGAAATAAACCGTCACCGGACATTGAATTGCCTGCTCCAAAGAGATCTCTAGCTTTAAGTTCAGATTTTAGAATAAACTTTACCAAGAGGAAGAGATTGTGATATTTAATCATGTGAATAGTGTCAATTTTTTTCTGTCTGCCCTTGTCGTTATTATCTCTGTTATTGACATAAACATGTGTTGATATTCACAAAAGTACAGAGTAAACTTCTAAGCACAGAGGATAAAAGTACCCTCAGGACACACTTACCCCCATCCTTGCCCCACGAGCTTGTAATTCTTGGGAAGAGAAGAAAGTTAGTGGGTAGATTCATGGGGAAAGAAATGATGAAAAATTATATTATGTCAAGGAAATGATAGAAGATAGTAAGAGCTAAATAATTCTCTATAATAAGGAACGAACAGGAAATATGGTAGTCAAAGAAAGAATATTGGAAAGAGAATTGAGATGAACATTCCAGGCAACGAGGGAAGAGGGGCCTTGGGCCAAGAGGAACAATATTATGAAGCCTTAGACAGAAAATTACTGGTTCTATATTAGACTAGGGAAGTGTATTCCTCCTCTTGTGGCGGGAAGGACATTGCTGAATCCTAATCAACTGTATCACACTAAAGAGAGTGAATTTTGCCACATGGCTACTGGGGTGTCGCCAAAAGGTTTTGGTCAGGATAGTCCTGGAGTCGGCCAGGAAGATCAAAGATAGAAGGGAGATGGAGAAGCTGGAAAAACTCCCTGAACACACTTCATCCATTCCTGCTCTTCAAACCATGGCTTCGAAGCAGTTGCCTCTGTAAATTTACTTGTAGACTTGGCTTTTGTTCTTAACAATCATCTTATATGTGCATTTTAAACAGACGGCAAAATTCCCCACAAAGATTGTTTGCAATCTCCTCCAAATTGTTCCATCACACAATCTCCTTATCCCATGATGGCGGATGTAAGCCATCTAGCACACATGCCATGGTTGTCCTTCTTCTTGTTTCAACAAATCTGTGTGGACACGTCTTCCTCACATATTTAGAATTTATCTGCAACATCGCTCTTGTTCTCTGTCCCCCGTCTCAGAGTTTCCTCTTTTGCTGTGTACTGAATGTCATTCACAACCTAACTGAGCTGTGGCTTTGTTCAAAATCGGTCAATAACTCCCTCTCTTGCATTTTGACTCTCTGCTTCATTGGTATTTCTCTTGTAATTGTAAGTATATTTGAATCCTTTCTTTCTTTAAGGAAAAACATAAACAAAACCAAAAAGCCTTCTCTCTTTCCTAACACCCCTTCTAGCATCAGTCTTATTTCTTCCCTACCCTTCACCAATAAAATTCCTAACATTTATCTATATTTGCTATTTTTTTCTTCTTTCACCCAGTTAAGCCAATATAGTCTCACAATCTAGGGACTTTCAAAATCTTGATTCTCTGTGTGTCTTGGTGAAATGCCTTTCTTCCTGAGTGTGTCAGTCAGTTATAGCTATAATAATCCTGTGTAACAAACCATGTCAAAACTCAGTCGCATGTAGCAATCAGCTTCTGTTCTTTACTCACTCATCTGTGGATTGCCTGGGTTTCAGCTTATCTAGACTAGCTCAGTTGGGTTTGTTTCCTACCTGTGAACTAGGTTTACCTTTTTCTCATTCACCCCACACCTTCAACCACCTGAGGCATATTTTTCTTATGGAAAAGGATATAAGTGCAGGAGGCCAAGTCAAATCAAGCAAACAAATCTCAAGGTCTTTTCATATCATTTCCATTATCATCTCTCTAGACAAGCATGTCATACAGCTATGCCCAACATCAATTGAGGAGGGAAATATATTCCTCTCATGAAAGGAAATAGGACACGAATATTTGCTAAGTGATAATCTAATTTGCCTCACTTGGGTTCATGATACTACACAGCCTTGATAGTGATTTCAATTTTATCTTCAAATAGAGTTAGAAGTGATGATAAGGTTGACAGACTGTGGTATTCAATTAGGTATGTTCCCTTGGACAGCGCAGTGACTAGGCCACTTTGCAAATAAATTACTTATATTTTTGAGTTAGTTTACAACATCCATGTCCTCGCATTTGGTCAAGTGGACATGAATGAAGTCCATGCTATGCTCCAGGATGAGGTCGTTGTTTAAGCATGATGTGATGAGATTGTGGACTATGATTTTGAGGTAAAATCATAGTATTGTAAAAATAAAAACAGGCCTGATCTTTGCTTTTTATCCAATATTTTTATTGTATACAACACACGTAACATAAAAAATTTACTATTTAACCATTTTTAAGTGTATAATTCAGTGGTACTAATTGTATTCCTATTGTTGTGCAATTATCACCACCATCTGTCTCCAGAATTATTTTCATCTCACAAAACTGAAACTCTGGGGGGCTTGCCCTCATGGTGTAGTGGTTAAGTTTGGTGTGCTCTGCTTCGGTGGTCCAGGTTCATGGGTTCAGATCCTGGGCACAGACCTACATCACTCCTCGACCATGCTGTGGTGGCAACCCACATATAAAGTGGAGGATGATTGGCACAGATGTTAGCTCAGGGCTAATGTTGCTCAGCAAAAAAACCAAAAACCAAAAAACTAAAATTCTGCACCCAGTAAACAATAACTCCCCATTCATCTCTTCCCCCAGCCCCAGGCAACCACTAATTTACTTTCTGTCACTGTGAATTTGACTACTCTCCTGGTGGCCTAGAGGTTAAGATTTGGTGCTCTCACTGCCACAGCCCAAGATTTTCTCCCGGTCAGAGAACCACATCACCCATTTGTCAGCTGTTGTGCTGTGGCAGCTGCCTGTTGCTTGATGCTGAAAGCCATGCCACTGGTATGTCAAATATCAGCAGGGTCACCTATGGTAGACAGATCACAGTGGGACTTCCTGATCAAGACAGACTGGGAAGAAGAACCTAGCTGTTCACTTCTGAAAACATTGGCCTTGAAAACCCTACGAATAGTAGAGCATTGTTTGATGTAGTGGTGGAAGATAAGAGGATGACACAAAAAGACCAGGAAGGAGATGTACACAGAGTTGCCAGGATTTAGAATTGACTTGATGGCAGTGACGACAACAAGGTACCTCAAGCAAGTACAATCATATAGTACTTGGCTTTTTGTGGTTGGTTTGTTTCATTTAGCATAATATCCACAAAGTTCATCCATTTTATAGCATATGTCAAAATTTTGTTACTTTCTAAGGCTGATAATAGTTGATTGTATGTATATACCATATTTTGCTTATCCATTCATCAGTCAATGGACACCTGGGGGTGCTTCCACATTTTAGCTATTATGAATAATGGTGCTATGAGCATTGGTGTATAAACATCTCTTGAAGATCCTGCTTTCCATTATTTTGAGTATATACTCAGAAGTATAATTGTTAGATCACATGGTAACTCTATTTTTAATTTTTGAGGGACCATCATACTGTTTTCCACAGCAGCTCTGCCATTTTACACGAATGTCTTTCCATTTATTTATTTATTTATTTAATTTCAGAAATGTTTTGTAGTTTTCATTGTACCAAACTTTCTCCTCATTGGTTACATTAATTCCCAAATACTTTATTATTTTTGATGCTATTATAAATGAAATTGTTTTCTTAATTTCCTTTTAGGATTGTTTATTGTTAGTGTATAGAAAGGCAACTGATTTTTGGGTTTTGTCTTTGTATCCTGCTACTTTGCTGAATTTATTTATTAATTCTAACAGCTTTTTATGGAATCTTTAGAGTTTTCTACATATAAAATTATATCATTTGTGAACAGAGATAATTTTACTTGTTCCCTTCCAATTTGGGTGCCTTTCATTTCTTTTTTCTTGCTTAATTGCTCTGGCAAGGACTTCCAGTGCTAGGCCACATAGAAGTAGTGAAAGCAGACATCCTTGTTCTTGATTTAGAAGAAAAACTTTCAGTTCTTCACCATTGAGTATAATGTTTACTGTGAGTTTTTCCTCTATGGCTTTTCTATTCCTACTTTGTTGAGTGTTTTTATCATGAAAGGGTATTGAGTTTTCTCAAATGCTTTTTTCTGCATCAATTGAAATGATCCTGTGGGGTTTTTTGCTTGCCATTTTTTTAATGTGTATCACATTTATTGATTTTCATATGTTGAACCATCTTTGCATTCCAAGAATATATTCTACTTAGTCATGGTGTATAATGATTTTAATATGCTGTGGAATTTTGTTTGGTATTATTTTGTTGAGGATCTTTGCATGGGCACTCATAAGAGGTATTGACATGCTGTTTTCTTACGGTGTAGTGTCTTTGTCTGGCTTTGGTATCAAGGCAACGCCAGCCTCATAGAATGAGTTAGAGAGTGTTTCCTCCTCTTTAGTTCTTTCTGGAAAAATTTGAAATGGATGGGTGTTAGGATCTCCTTTAAATATTTGTTAGAATTCATAGCAGAACCCATCAGGTCCAGGGTTTTCTTTGTTGGCAGATTTTTTATTGTTGATTCACTCTCCTTGCTAGTTATAGGTCTATTCAGATTTTGTATTTCTTCATGGTTTAGTTTTAGCAGGCTTTGTGTTTCTAGAAATCTGTGCATTTTGAGTAGGTTATCCAATTATTTGTGTAAAATTTCTCATAGTAATCTCTTATAATCCTTTTTATTTCTGCAAAATTGGTAGTAAAGCCCCAATTTTCACTTCTGATTTTAGTAATTTGAGTCTTCTTATTTTCTTTGTCCAGCCTTCTAAACATTTGTCAGTCCTTCCACCAGCTTTGTGTTTAGTTGGTTTTCTTATCCTAGTTCTTTACGTAGTAAAGTTAGTTTGTTGGTTTGGGATCATTCTTGTTTTTTAACATAAGCATTTACAGCTATAAATATCCCCCTTAGCACTCCTTTTGCTGTGCCCCATGTATTTTGCTATGTTGCCTTTTTGTTTTCATCTGTCTCTAAGCATTTTCTAAGTTCTTTTGAGATTTCGTCTTTGATCCACGGGCTACTTAATAGCACGTTGTTTAACTTCCACAAATTTTTGAATTTCCGGTTTTCTTTCTGTTATTGATTTCTAACTTCAGCTTCAGAAAATAATTATATAGTTGACTACTATAAGAGATTTAGAGAGAGAGCAAGTAACACCAACAACCTGTGTTCCCTGACAACCCCACAGGTGATAAGGCTGCAGTGTGATGATAGGTTGATGCAAGAGAGTCGAGATTCACGAGAAAATGTATAGTCTGCTGAATGGCCCATGATTTATATGTATGCAAATAAAGAAAACAAATTAAAAAATCTAATAAATTTAAGTCCCAGAATTTCATGCTTTGAGGGAAGTGAGAAAGCTGGAGGAAACAGAATCTATACAAATACATAGAATTAAACAATGCAGAAACATGAGTGTCCCACAGGATGATACAGTATTAATATGTTTTATTATTCTATTTTATGAGTGACCTAATCTTTTAAGCTGCATATCAATTCCTTGATGAAAACAAGCTTCAAGTTATTTGTTTACATTTATTGCCAGATAAGAATTAAACATACAAAACTCATCACAATTATTTTCTAATCTCTTTATTCCCCTGGAGGGAATTTCCGTAACATCAGTATGCATCCTGTCACTTTGTCTTTGCTTGCCATTTGGTGACAGGATGCATTGCTTCTGTTAGAAAGTAAGATTACTGTAGTGCAAATTATGCATGCTCAGTTGCAATTTTCCTCTGTGTGAGGTTCTTTAAGTGCATGTTATTCATTGTTTATGAAATGCTTCATTTGTAAATCTGTTGTGAAAGCCTGAAATGGAACATTATGCTTCTGTGGAGCTCTCTCTTATAGATTTTGTTTTCATTCTAGAGGAATTATATTTTAAATATTATTATCTACTTTCTGCTGTGTTATCTTCCACTCCCTTCTTTAAATCTCAATACATCACCATCGCTCATGTGAAACAACCATTAACTTCATTGAATAGAGTTACAGGATTAAATTCTATAAAAGGATTTTGCTGTGGTTGAATTAGTCAGGGCTGTATTCTTACATTTACCATAGAAGAAAAGTGTCCTTTGCAAGGGCATTTCCAGCCTGGATCTCTTCTTTTCCTACCTCAGCATTTTGGTAGAAATATAGCGTGACTGAACAACAAAATAGTTAAATAGTATCTATCTATAATTAGTTACTAAGGCATAAGCCATGTTTGCTTAAATAAGGCACACAGACCATCTGCATATTTAAAAGATTAGAGAATTTTACTCTGTTCACAAAATATTTATGAACTCGAGTGCTAGGCAGTGTGTGAAATACTAGGAATTCAAGGATGAATAAGACGTTCTCTCCTCTCCAGCAGCTAATTTACAAGCAGGCAGATAAGTTGTTAGTAGACATTTATTAAACGTCATAGCAACCAAATAATTTGAACATCTATAAGAAGAAACCATTAATTTTGCCTGGTGACTTGAGGAAAAAAGTGCTTTAGGGCAAGGCTCACAAAAGAGGGGTGAGATTTGAATTGGGCACTGTGGATCGGTTCAATTTTGTTTGGCAAAGAAAAAGCTGAAAGGAAACCTATAGAGAAGGAACAGAGTGAGAAAAAAATCTTGCAAATTGTCGAGTCCCAATATACATGGGAAAGTAAGAGGTCTTTGAACCTGTGACATAGTGTTGATCACAAATGGAAGCTGTTGAAACACTTAGGTTTATATTGCCTCGTGATGAAGCTTTTAGATTAAATTTTGTAGGCACTGGAGAGCCACCTAAGTGTATCAGCAAGGTAGTGACATGATGAATTTCCTGTTTTATGAGGATAGCTCTCAGGAAATTGTAGAGAATAAAAACAGAAGAAGGGGAGAGGAAGAGGTTGATTAAAGCAGTTCTGAAGGTAAAATCAATAAGACAGGGATATAAAATGGGTGTGGAGGATGAGGTGGATTCAAGGATGTCTTCAACTTCTGGGCTGCGGGTCTTGGTAGAAGATAATGCTGTTTAGTTGTGAAGTAAGACTCAGAGGAACAGGTCACAGGAGATGTGATTTTAAGTTTTAGTATGTTAGGACATCTACCTAATATTTACTAGAATTACCAAGAAGGAAATTTAAAATGTTTGGAATTATTTCTAGCTTGGAGGTAAAGGTGTAGACAATAGCAGAAATAGGTGATAACTAGGACCCAAAGAACAGATACATTTATGCAAGGCAAAAAAATCTGAAATAAAGTCCGGGTGAAGATTGACAACAATGGGACCTGAAGAGGACTCAGGCACGAGAGTGCCACTCAGTCCATGCAGAGATAGCGTCAAAGAAACCAGTGTTGTTAAAATGGGATTGAGATAAGACTTTAAAAGCAGCATTTGTATTTGAAAATTAAAAAATCCTTGTTGGCAAGTCAAATCTAAGGCACTGCTAAGAATCAAGCTGCAGTATCCAGCTGGTCCCTGACAATCCACATGTGTGGTTTTGGGGTGGAGTCATAGGTAGAGAGGCAGGCTTGAAAGTTATCTGCGTAGAGCTGATAGAGAATTCCTTGAGAATGAATGCTATTTCAGGTAGAAAATATAAAGGAAGAAGAGATGTGAAAAGAAAATCTTGGCAAATATGGATAATGTGCTACCACAGTCAAACAATCTGCAGAAAGCCAAAGGAGTGGCAAAAGAGTGTTTTGTGGTAAAAATTAAAGAGAGAAAAGCCTTAAGAAGCAAAGAGATAATTATGGGTTTTAAATTTGGAACAGAAGTTAAAAAATAGAGAAAATGTTAAGATTGCAATTAGAAATACATTGATAATGAAAAACAGCTTTAGTGAACTCCAATAACTGAAATTTTACAAATGATAACTTATACATATAATTTTTACATTATTTATTAACTATTCTAATCATTTATATGAGAAACTCCTCACATAATATTGCTGTCGTTGTTTCAAATTGGGGAACGAACATAGACATAATGACTTGCAGTTACTTTCAGGAATACATTTGTCTGAATGGATGAGTCAAACGTAATTTTGCACTGATGACAAGGACAAGGGCATCAGTATGTTTTGATGCTTATTTTAGAGGCAGTTTGTCTCTCCAGGAAGATAAATCAACTGAACCGATAATGATTTAAATCATTTCTCTGAGTGAGTCTGAGAAGTAAATAAGCCAGTGAGTTGAAAGCTTTGGGGAACCGAGCCCTTCTTCTGATGGATGGAAATGGATTGGCTGGTGGAGCACAGTAGGAAAATGTCACCGTGACTGACAGCCTCTCCTCAGTGAGGGGGTGAACTACTGCCTTACTTGCTGAGTCAGGGATCACTTGCTTACCCATTTCTACCGCAATGACTTTCCACTTGGATATAAGCAGGGTAGATGAGGCTTTACTGTCAGTAAAATCACGATCCAAGAGGGAGCAGATGACACCTCATTTATTACAATCCATATCCATCTTAAGGAGGATCTTGAATGTAAAATTTCCCATTGGGGACTGGGAATGGGAGACTAGAGAGAAGAGACATGAGGTGCTATTATCTGCTTCTACTTTATTCTTTATTTGTTATACCCAATGAATATATTATCTACTTCTTTGTATTTTTGTTTTTATTTTGTTTCGTTTTGGTTTGGTAAATGCCTAGTATTAAGACGCTTCCTTTAGTCCACTTATTCAGGTCTACTACAAAGGATGTTGGGATAAGTTGTTTCCTCAATGATTTTTCAGCAAAATTTGAAGGCCTCTCTTAAAATTAACTTTACTTAAAAGTGGCTTACTTGTGTTAGTAATAGGTTACTTATTTTCATTCTGAATTTTTCATTAATTTGCAAATGATTTTAATTTAGCCTTAGTAAAACGGTCTCATATTTAAACGCTTGTCATATGAAATACACAATTGTATATATATAATTTATTGTGAAGTTACTCTTTTTAAAATTAATTATTTTTATTGAGTTAACATTGGTTTATAACATTATGTAAATATCAGGTGTATGTCATTATATTTCAATTTCTGTGTAGATTTCATCATGTTCACCACTCAAGGACTAATTACCATCCATCACCATACACATGTGCCTAATCACCCCCTTCACTCTTCCCCATGCCCCCTTCCCCTCCAGTAACCACCAAGCCAAACTAGGCCTCTATGTGTTTGTTTGTTGTTGTTTTTATCATCTATTTATGAGCAAGATCGTATGGTATTTGACTTTCTCCCTCTGACTTATTTTGCTTAACATAATACCCTCAAGGTCCATCCATGTTGTCACAAATGGGAAGATTTCCTCTTTTTGTTACGGCTGAGTAATATACAGTTGTGTACATGTACCACATCTTCTTTATCTGTTCATCCCTTGGGCACCAGGTTGCTTCCAAGTCTTGGCTGTTGTGAATAATACTGCAGTGAACACAGGGGTGCGTGTACCTTTACACATTTGTGTTTTCATGTTCTTTGGATAAATACCCAGCTGTGGAACAGCTGGATAGTATGATAGTTCTATTCCTAATTTTGGGGGTAACCTCCATACTGTTTTCCCTGGTGGCTGCACCAGTTTCCACTCTGACCAGCAGTTTATGAGAGTTCCCTTCTCTCCACATCCTCTCTAACACTTCTTATTTCTTGTCTTGTTAATTATAGCCATTCTGACGGGTGTGAGGTGATATCTCATTGTAGTTTTGATTTGCATTTCCCTAATGATTAGTGATGTCGAACATCTTTTCCTGTTGGCCATCTGTATATCTTCTTTGGAGAAATGTCTCTTCAGATCTTTTGCTCATTTTTTAATTGGGTTGTTAGTTTTTTTGTTGTTGAGATGTATGAGTTCTTTGTATATTTTATTTGTTTACTTATTTTTTTGAGGAAGATTAGCCCTGAGCTAACATCTGCTGCCAATCCTCCTCTTTTTGCTAAGGAAGACTGGCCCTGAGCCAACAACCGTGCCCGTCTTCTTCTACCTTATATGTGGGACGCCTGCCACAGCATGGCTTGCCAAGTAGTGCCTTGTCCACACCTGTGATCTGAACCCTGGGCCGCCCAAGTGGAATGTGCACACTTAAACACTGTGCCGCCTGGCTGGCCTCTAAAAATTCACTTTCACTTTCTTTTTTATTTTGAGGAAGATTACCCCTGAGCTAACTGCTGCCAATTCTCCTCTTTTCACTGAGGAAGACTGACCCTGAGCTAACATCCATGCCCATCTTCCTCTACTTTTTATATGTGGAATGCCTCCCACAGCATGGCGTGCCAAGTGGTGCCATGTCCATACCAGGGATCCAAACTGGCAAACCCCTGGCCCCCGAAGCAAAACATAGGCACTTAACTATTGTGCCACTGGGCTGGCCCTGTATGTTTTGGATATTAACCCCTTATCAGATATATGGTTTGCAAACGTCTTCTCCCAATTATTAGGTTGCCTTTTCCTTTTGTTGATGCTTTCCTTTGCTGTGCAGAAGTTTTTAGTTTGATGTAGTCCCCTTTGTTTATTTTTTCTTTCGTTTCCCTTGCCCAGTCAGACATGGGACTTGAAAATATGCTGCTAAGACCAAAGTCGAAGGGCATACTGACTACGTTTTCTTCTAAGAGTTTTATGGTTTCAGGTCTTAAATTCAAGTATTTAATTTATTTTGAGTTAATTTTTGTCTATGGTGTAAGATAACGGTCTACTTTCATTCTTTTGCATGTGGCTGTCCAGTTTTCCCAACACCATTTATTGAAGAGACTTTGCTTTCTCCACTGTCTGTTCTTACATCTCTTTTTGAAAATTAGCTGTCCATGGATGTGTGGGTTTACTTCAGGGCTCTCATCATCATTTACTTCTGTTCCATTCATCTGTGTGTCTGTTTTTTGCCAGTACCATGCTGTTTTGATTACAGTAATCAAAACAGCATGATGCTATATTTTGAAATCAGGGAGTGTGATATCTCCAGCTTTGTTCTTTTTTCTCAGGATTTCTTTGGCTTTTTAGGGTCTTTTGTTGTTCTATAAAATTTTAGACTTATTTGTTCTAGTTCTGTAAAAAATGTCATTAGTACTGTGATAGGGATGGCATTAAGTCTGGACATTTTAACTATGTTAATTCTTCCATTCCTAGAGTATGGAATATCTTTCCATTTCTTTGTGGCCTTTTCAATTTCTTTCAACAACGTTTTAGAGTTTTAAGTGTACAGATCTTTCACCTCTTTGCTTAAATTTATTCATACGTATTTTTGTTGCAATTGTAAATGCGATTGTATTCTTAATTTCTCTTCCTAAATTCTTCTCTTTCTTGTATGTTGATTTTTTATCCAGCAACTTTACTGTATTCATTTATTATTTCTAAAAGTTTTTTGGTGGATTCTTTAGGGTTTTCTCTATATAAAATCGAGTCATCTGCAAATAGTGACAGTTTCACTTCTTCCTTTCCAATTTGGATCCCTTTTATTTCTTTTTCTTGCCTGATTGCTCTGGCTAGGACTTCCAATACTATGTTAAATAAAAGTGGCAAAAGTGGGAATCTTTGTCTGGTTCCTGTTCTTAGAGGGATAGTTTTCAGTTTTTCTCTGTTGAGTATGATATTAGCTGTGGGTTTGTCATATATGGTCTTTATTAAGTTGAGGTATTTTCCTTCCCTACCCATTTTGTTCATACTTATTCTCTTAAATGGATGCTGTATCCTGTCAAATGCTTTCTCTGCATCTATTGAGATGATCATGTGACTTTTATTCTTTATTTTGTTAATGTGATGTATCACGTTGATTGATTTTTCAGATGTTGAACCATGCCTGCATCCCTGGAATAAATCCCACTTGATCATGGTGTATGATCTTTTTAATATATTGTTGTATTCGATTTGCTAGTATTTTGTTGAGGATTTTTGCATTTACGTTCATCAGTGACATTGGCCTGTAATTTTCTTTCTTTGTGTTGTCTTTGTCTGATTTTGGTATCAGGGTAATGTTGGCATCATAGAATGATTTAGGAGGCTTCCACTCTTCTTCAATTTTTTAGAAGAGTTTGAGAAGGGTAGGTATTAAGTCGTCTTTAAATGTTTGGTAGAATTCACTGGGAAAACTGTCTGGTCCTGGACTTTTCTTTTTTGGGAGGTTTGTGATGACTGTTTCAGTCTCCTTACTGGTTATTTGTCAACTCAAATTCTCTATTTCATCTTGATTCAGTTTTGGAAGATTGTATGATTCTAAGAATTTATCCATTTCTTCTAGATTATCCCATTTGCTGGGATTTAGCTTTTGTAGTAGTCTCTTAAAATCTTTTGTATTCCCGAGGTGTCTGTTGGAATTTTTCCTTGTTCATTTCTGATTTTATTTATTTGAGCCTTCTGTGTTTTTTTCCTGGTGATCATAGCTAAGGATTTGTTAATTTTGTTTACCTTTTCAAAGAAAAAACTCTTCGTTTCATTGATTTTTTCTATTATATTTGTTTCTTTGTTTCATTTATTTCTGCAGTGATTTTTGTTATTTCCTTCCTTCTAATGATTTTGGGCTTTGTTTGTTCTTCGTTTTCTAGGTCCTTTAGGTGCACCCTTAGATTGTTTATCTGAGATTTTTCTCACTTGTTGAGGTAGGCCTTTATTTCTATAAACTCTTAGTACCACTTTTGTTGCATCCCATAAATTTTGGCATGTCATATATTCATTTTCATTTGTCTCCAGGTATTTTTTGACTTCTCCTTTGATTTCTTCACTGACCCAATCGTTGTTCAGTAGCATTTTGTTTCATCTCCATGTATTTGTTTCTTTTCCAATTTTTTCCTGCAGTTGATTTCTAGTTTCATACCATTGTGGTCAGAAAAGATGCTTGGTATTATTTCAATCTTCTTAAATTTTTTGAGACTTGTTCTTTTGGCCTAATATGTGATCTATTCTGGAGAATGTTCCAAGTGCATTTGAAAAGAATGTGTTTTCTGTGGGTTTTGAATGGAATGTTCTGTATGTATCTACAAGTCCATCTGCTCTATCGTGTCATTTAAGGCCAGTCTTTCCTTATTGATCTTCTGTTTGGATGATCTATCCATTGGTGTAAGCAGAGTGTTAAAGTCCCCTATTATTATTGTGTGACTGTCTATTCCTCCTTCTACGTCTGTTAATATTGCTTTATATATTTAGGTGCTCCTATGTTAGGCGCATAGATATTTACAAATGTTATATCCTCTTGTTGGATTGTTACTTGTGTCATTACTTAGTGCCCTTCTTTGTCTCTTGTTACATTTGTTGTTTTAAAGTCTATTTTATCTAATATCAGTATTGCTACCCCAGCTTTCTTTTCATTGCGATTTGCATGGAATAGCTTTGTCTATCCCTTCACTTTCAGTATGTGTGTGTTTTAGGTCTGAAGTGTGTCTCCTGTAATCCAGCATATATATGCATCTTGGTTTTTTTAATCCAATCAGCCACCCTACACCTTTTGATTGGAGCATTTAGTCCATTGACATTTAAAGTAGCTATTGATAAAAATGTACTTATTGCCATTGTGCTACTTTTTTTCCAGGTGTTTTAGTAGTTCTTCTCTGTTCCTTTCTTCTTTTCTTGCTCTCTTCCCTTATGTTTTGATGGCTTTCTTTAGTATTATGTTTGGTTCCTTTCTCTTAATGTTTTGTGTATTTCTTATAAGTTTCCAGTTTATGATTACTTCGAGGTTCATATATAAGAAGCTACGTATATAGCAATGAATATGAAGCTCATGATCTCTCAAATTCGACCTCTTGCTAAAAGCTTTATTCTTTTACTGCCCTCCTCCCACATTTTATATTTTTGATATCATATTTAACTCCATTTTTGTGCATGCGTATCTGTTACCATCTTATCATGGAAATAGATAATTTTAGTACTTTTGTCTTTTGACCTTCATATTAGCTTCATAGGTGGTTAATCTGCTACCTTTACCCTATATTTGCCTTTACCAGTGATTTTATTTATTTATTTTTTTGATAATTTTCTTATTTCTATTTGTGGTCTTCTCTTTTCCATTTAAATAAGTCTCTTTAGCATTTCTTATAAGGCTGATTTCTTGGCAATAAACTCTTTTAGTTTTTGCTTGTCTGGAAAACTCTTTCTCTCTCTTTCCATTCTGAATGATAACTTTACTGGGTAGAGTATTCTTGGCTGTAGGTATTTTCCTTTCAGCACCTTTAATGTATCATGCCACTCCCTTCTAGTCTGTAAAATTTCTGCTGACAAGTCTTCTGATAGCCTAATGGGATTTCCTTTGTATGTCACTTGTTGCCTTTCTCTTGCAGCTTCTAGGATTCTCTCTTTATCTTTAATTTTTGACGTTTTAATTATAATGTGTCTTGGATTGGGCCTCTTTGAGTTTATCTTGTTTGATCTTCTCTGTGCTTCCTGTACCTGAATGTTTGTTTCCTTCTTTAGGTTAGGAAAGTTTTCAGTTATTACTTCTTCAAATAGATTCTTTGACCCTTTGTCTCTCTCTTCTCCTTCTGCGACACCTATAATATGGGTATTAGTGTGATTGATGTTGTCCCAGAGGCCCTTTACACTGTCCTCATTCTTTTTTCTTTTATCTGTTCAGCTTGGGTGATTTCCTCTGCTCTTTCATCCAGCTCACTGATCTGCTCTTCTATATCATCTACTGTGCTTTTGAGTCCCTCTAGTGAATTTTTCATTTACATTGTTTTATTCTTCATTTCTGATTGGTTCTTTTTTTTTAATATTTTCCAATCCTTTTTGAAGTTCTTAATGAGTTCATCCATTCTTCTTCCAAGATCTGTGAGCATCCTTATGACTATTAGTTTGTACTCTTTATCAGGTGGATTGTTTATCTCTGTTTTGTTTAGTTCTTTTTCTGAGGATTTGTTCTGTTCCCTTGTTTGGAATGTATTCCTTTGTCTCCTCATTTTACCTCTTTCTCTGTACTTATATCTATGTATTGGGTTGATCAACTATGTCTCTCAATCTTGGAGAGGTGGCCTTATGTAAGAGATGTCTTATGAGGCCCGGCAATGTGCTTCTGTCTTGTCACATGTTCCAAATATTCCAGGAGTGTTCCTTGTGTGGGCTACATGTGTCCTTCTGTTGTGGCGGGGTTGCTCCTGCTGCAGGTACATGGGGAGGCCAGGCTGACCCCCCAGCCAAGTAGTTGTAATGCTCAGCTGTGTGTGGTTACTATGGTTCCTTCAGTCACTTTATCAGGTGTGAGGAGCCCCAGCACAGTCGGCTAAAAGGTCTGAAAGCACACTCCTGATGCAGTTTTTCTGTTAAGTGAGCAGGCCCCCAGTGTGGCTGGTTGTTAGATTTAGGGGATTACAACTGCTTTAGGCTTCTGGCCTGCAAAGCTGTTGTCAGCTCTTTCAGGATTGCAGCTGGGTTGGGCTGCCCCAGGCTTGGGAGCCCCTAATTGTTTCAGGCCTTGAAGGTGGGGCTGATCCCCTATGTAGCTTAAGATTGTTCCCTGCCAAGAAGTGCTATAGCTAAAATGTGACCTTTTCCTCTCCAGAAAGGAATTTCTGCCTCTTCCACCTCAGTCAACAGAGTCCTTTGTTGTGGGTTTTTAAATCCAGTTTTTGGTTCTCTCTCAGGGGTAATTGTTCCAAGAGTAGTTGTGAATTTGTTGTGTCCATGGCAGGAGGTGAGTTCAGAGTCCTCTTAAGCTGCCATCTTTCCAGAAATCCTGATTGTGAAGTTATTCTGACATATCACTAAAGAATCTATAGTTTCCCCATTCATTATTAATGCTTTGTGCAAGAATGTGAAGTTTCAAAAGAAATCTGATTTTAAGATATAAACTATTCTTTCTTGAGAAATAAGGTTGTCTGTTTTATGATTTTTGAGCAGCACCTGGACTTTGGTGGTTTGAAGTGATATAGCCTCAAACGCACATTAGACTGAATCTGTAAAATATGAAGGCAGAAGCATTTCTCTTTGCACTGTGGACTTTCTGCTTAAAATTAAAAATCTGCACTTATGACAGAAAGTTGAAAGCAATGTGAATTCTTCTTTCTCAGAGATGCACTGTCACCTGCCTGTGCTGGTAGGTAAGGCAACAGAAACTGTGTCAAAACTGCACATACTCTGAGAGGCTGGCAGGCAAAAGGAATATAACAGAAAATTGCCAATAGTGTTTCCTGTAGGAGTCCCAGCCTGGAAGGCTTGAAGAAATGGTGGATGTCTAACTTCACCTCCTACCTCTTAAATCAGCCCCTCAAGTTCACTGTCAAATCAGCGTTAAGTACATTCTGCAGCATAGCTCTTTGCATTAAACATTTAAAACAAAAATAACAAAAGCCACCATAACAAGAACATTATGAGTGCCAAATAAACCCTGAGTGATTGATATTTTTAGCGGTTGGAGCCTGATAGAAGTGGACCTGCCATGAGGTTATGGCGAAGGAGAATGTCAAGTAGCAGGACAAGGCTGTAGCAATGAGAAGCACAGATGCAAGTTTGCTGACCATCGGACACAGTGCGGTGATTAGAATGAAACTGCTGAGTCTACTCACCAGGGCCGTAGAGCTAACAGGGCGAGGCTGTGACAGAAATTGAGAAAGGTCCTCAGACCGTCACCTACATATTTCCTCAGAGTATGGTCGGGACGGCAATCTGTGCCACACATCCAACCTTTCAGTAATGCTCGAACAAGCATAGAGCAACTCATTCTGCAGGGCCATCTTCAAGGAGGAAGGCTATTGATTTATAGAAAATGATATTAGACATAAAGGATAATGACACATAGATCACAGATGCTGAATCAACATATGGAAGAGTTCTTGCATCAGCAAATAAAAGGGGTCAATAATGTGAAGAGTGAGCATAAGATTTATGAGAAGGATTTATTGCTCTTTGATTTATGAATCGCCACAGATGGCAGTGATGTAGTATAATATTCACAACTATGATGCAATAAAGATTATTAAAGCCTCTAGCAGTGCCATTTTTAGTTTCAGCTATAAACAGAAAATATGTCTGGGCACTCTACAAAGAAGATGTACAGACACTCTTTGATTTTTATGAGATGACCACACTGGTCTGTTTCTACTGTTGGGTTTCTTCTGAAAGAGTTTTGACATTTGTCTCATTTTTCTGTTGTAAATGTGTGTGTGACTGACAGGGGTAATGAGTGGGTGAGGTTTCAAAGGGATGGCTCACGAGTCAGAATGGCAAGGGGGTGAGGGCATGGACTTCCGTGTAGAACACCATACTCTCTGCCAAAGCCTGTCTGCCTGTTCTTGAACTGGTTAGTTGATTTCTCAGGAGGAAAGAGATTCTTCTCTGAAATTTTCAACTATGGAGCCATTACATTTTACCTTTTCCAAGTTTTAATGTACAGGGTAGCTGCTACAGATATTATACAGACCTAAAAGTATTCATAATTTGAAGGACATGTGTATTTTCAACCTAAAATTGAGATCCTGTCTTTGTGACTACAATTCAGAAGCCCAGTATAACACCAGATGAATAATGTCACTTCATGAAGGGAACATGGGGAATCTGTTATTCAATTTATTCACTTTCTTAAAAAAATCATCACTTTTCAAAATTGCTTAAAATAGAATTGTATCTTAAAATAATAGTAGTTACAATTGATGTAAATGGCCATGGAAAGACTAATTCAATACCTGTGTCAAAAAGAGTGGCTAACACTGATGAAGAGACCTTATTTCCTAGGATAATTTTGAGAAACTGTGTCAATGAAATGCATTCCCTTTCCGGCTGTGAGAAAATTCAGTTTTTGTAAGAGATACTATATTTTCAGACAAAGTAAAATAGCATTTAAATCTAGCCCAGTATTGTTCAAGATGATAACTTTGAATACTCAGAATTGAAAGTTTCACTTTGGTTTTTCAAATAAGTTCCTGAAAATAATAATTCACATGTGATAGAATGTTGCCTTCTTTCTCTTTTTGTTCATGTTATCCCTACTCTGCCTCTTTCTTCTATCAAACCTGCTAACACTCCTGTCCTTCTCCCATAGTCTATTTCCTTGGGCTATAAAAAATTAACTAGGCACCAGCTTAGCACACATTCAATTATATTTTCTCGTCTGTGCTGCCTAGGATTCAGATTTGTGATCTGTCAGATCCATCCCCTTTCTCGTCAAATATCTTTTCACTTTATTATATACAGCCAACCATGTCATACTGACAATCCTGATATATACTATTTCTTTCAGACCATCTCCGTTCTTAAAGTTGAACACAATGCTCTGTTTTCTTTCCTACCTGAAGCAGATCTTTTTTTCCCACCATCACAAACTGAAATCTTCCACAGTGGAGCCATTTCGATTCCACTCTACTGTTTATTATGTTGAAACATTTACAGCCCCGTTGACAACACTTTAGCTACTCCCTAAATCCATGATTTATTTTATTTGTGCAACATACGTTACTCTGGAAACGGTGTAACGTTTGAATAAATCGACTGCATTTACTGGGTGTTAGACTCTGGGAAATCATCTTCATAAAATTGACTTTCTTCTGAATGCCATCTCGTTCCACCTGAGGAGCCCTGAAGGGTAAGGCCTCGTTACAATGGAACCAAAATTCAAACTAAGAAGAAAACTAAAACCAGATTTCCATATGATCATGGTACCAGCCAAGCATAGTCCTCTAAAATCGTTCTTTGTACTCTATGTTTTTTAGCTAAATAATCTCTAAAGTACCCTTTTGAGGTTAGAAGGCTATTCTTGTTTCATAAATAAGAAAATTTTAAGAGTGTGATGTATAATTTCCCCTTGTTTTCAAAAAGATGATGGGTAGAGTAGAATGAATTAATTTAAAAGAAAGTCACATTCCCCCTTTCCATGTAAACTCCCTGAAGAAAGGGTATCTGTTTTGTTCACTGACATATTCCTAGTGTCTGTAATACTGCCTGACCCATTCGAGACCAGCAATAAACGTTGGTTGAAAGACAGAATGAATGATCTCAAAGAACATGTTGCTCCCTCCTCTGAGACTTTGCACTTCCTCCTCCTAAGACTGTTTTTTCAGAGATTCAAATCAAGATTCATCCCTCACCCTCCTTTTCCTTGGCTCCCATGTTACTTTCCCAGCAAGGCCCTCTGGACCCACCCTGTGTAAAACTGCAGTTGCCCCCGGGCCCTGCTGCCCTCAGTCCCTCTTCCCTGCCTCTCTCCACCCTCCTTTAGCAATTACAGTTGTCTGAGAGATTTTGCTTATTTAAGTTTTATTTATGTATTTGTTTATTTATGGTCCAGCTACGTACTGGAATGTGAGCTCCATAAGGATGGATGTTTGTGTCTGGTTTTACTTGTTCCTGAATTGTCTGTGGTTCTACTGAACCAGCAATGCTGAGAATAGCACCTGGCTCTTTGTAGACACTTGATAAATGGTTGTAGAGTGGAAGTATAAATTAGACTATTCTGCTTAGAGAATATAAGGTTAATGTATTACATTTCTTTCAGTTTACAGAATGCTGACTGGTTTTAGATCTCTGAAATGGGCTTAAAACATGAAATAAACTCTACACACATTAATTAGGCTGTCTTAAAAAATAAGCACATCTTTGTACATTTGGGCACTTAAATAAGACAGCTAGGGAGGCATCAAAAATTGTTTTGAGGGGCCAGCCCACTGCCGCAGCCATTAAGTTCGCACGTTCCGCTTCTCGGAGGCCCAGGGTTTGCCAGTTCAGATCCCGGCTGCGGACATGGCACCGCTTGGCACGCCATGCTGTGGTAGGTGTCCCACATATGAAAAAAAAGTAGAGGAAGATGGGCACGGATGTTAGCTCAGGGCCAGGCTTCCTCAGCAAAAAGAGGAGGATTGGCAGTAGTTAGCTCAGGGCTAATCTTCCTCAAAAAAAAAAATTGTTTTGAAAATTAGTTATGTAAAGAGATAGATATATAGATTGATTGAATCATAGAAATAAAGATAAAGATAGATGAGAGTGTGTGTGTGTGTGTAGTGTTTGTAGTACAACTAGCATTATATTGGAGGAGTCCAGAAACATATTGTTTTTGGTTTTTTTCCCTTTCACTAGTGTGGCCTTCTTCTAGAACGTATTCTTTCTTTCCAGCCTGTCTTACTGAAAATGACCTATCTACTCAGGAAGTAGAAAAGACTCCAGGAGGCAGGAGGCTGTGAGCAGCCCTGATTTAAGAGGAGAAACTGGGATGTAATTGTTTAGCACTTGCAATATTATTACTATTATAATTATGCTAGAAACCCATGTGTTTTATTAGAAATATATTTGTTTCACACTGTGATAAGCAGAATAGTGACTTTCCAAAGATGTCCATATTCTAATTCCAGAACCTGTAAATATGCTACTTTATACGGCAAGAGGGACTTTGCTAATGCGGTTAAGTTGAGGATCCTGAGATGGGGAGAGTCTCCTGGATTGTGCAGGTGGGCTTATATAACCACAAGAGTCTTTCTAAGGGAGGGTTAGAGTGAGAAAAAGAGAGGTGATGACAGAAAGAGAAGTCAGAGAGAGATGTGGAGATGTTGCACTGCTGGCTTTGACGATGGAGGAAGGGGCTGGGAGCCCAGGAATGCTGGTGGCCTCTAGAAGCTGGAAAAGGTGAAGAAACAGATTCTCTCCTGGAGCCTCCAGAAGGAACCTGTGCTTTGCTGGCGAATGGCCTTTACCCCCATGAAACCCATTTTGCGCGTCAGACTTCCGGAACTGTAATGTAACAAATTTCTGTTGTTTTAAGACATGATTGTGTGGTAATTTGTGACAGCAGCAATGACACCCTACTACATAGGCTTGAACCTTTCTATGCTTTCTCCAAATGCAAGATTCGAGATTTACTGACACGTTAGTGAAGTCTAAAGAAATCCTGGCCTGAAACGAATCTTGGGGCTAATGCAGTTCGCCCGCAGCACCTTCCCTTCCGTCCAAGGCTGGGTTCTCCAGGCCTCTCCTCTTTCCTCGCCCGCTGCACCTCACCGTAGTAACTGCTGACTGACTTGTTATTTAAAAACTTGTTATTTAAAAACTTAAAATGTGACTGCATTCAGGTTTGAATGCAGGTTTAAAGGAATCTCTGATGTAGAGAAATCTCATTTCCAGAAACACGACTTTTCTTGATGAAATGCTATGTTAGCATGCTTGATATTTTTATAGGAAATCCAGTTCATATACCTTATCCATAGCCGAAGTTTAAAAGGGATGACACTAGAGAAGTTTCCAGTTAGTAAATACAGTTTGCTTTAAAATGATTTTCTTTCTTGCCCAACAACAGTTTGCTCTTCTTATAATAAAAAGTGTAAATATTTAATAATAAAAATAATAGTACCATCTGCATTAGTTTTCCATTGGTGCCATAATAAGTTACCACAAACTTAGCACTGTAACGCATCACAAATTTATTATCCCACAACTCTGTAGATCAGAAGAATGGGCGGGTTAATTTGGTTTCTGGGCTCCAGGTTTCAGGAGACCAAAATCAAGGCGTCAACTGGCCGGGAGGAACCTGCTTCTCAGCCCAGACAGGTCCTGGTGGAATCTGGTTCCTCACAGCCGCATGGCGGAGCTTTCCTTTCCATGCTGGCAGTCACTCTGGAGCCTCTCCTTAAAGCCTCCCACACTCCGGCTTCGCATCCCCCTCCATCTTCAAATCACCAATCGTGTGCCAAGTCCCTCTCTTGAGTCTCCCTGAATGCTCCTTCTGTTGCATCTCTCTGACTCCAGCCTGAGAAAGTCCCCCACTTATAAGGGCTCATGTGGTTACATTGGGCCCATCTGGATAATCCAGGATAATCTCCCCTTTTTAAGGTCCAAGATCTTAATTACATCTGAAAAGTCCATTTTTTCCACATAACATAAGATATTCACAAATTACAGGGATTAGTGTGGACTCCTCTGGGGCTATTATTCTGGCTACCACCGTATGTTGCGTACATTAGGCACTGTGATATCCCACAGTGTGTGCTGAATGCTCAGTGCATATTATTTTTTTAATTCTTCGACAACCACTACTGAGATTGAAACCACTATTTTTCCCTTTTTACTGAAGAGGAAACAGAGTATTGGAGAAGTTCATGTTACCTGGTCAGTCCTGCTACGTGGCATATACAGTCCTAAGAAGTACTATGCTATGCAAATCACACAATGAAAACCACAAGCCTTCTGTGAAAGATGTGGTAAATGGCACAGTAGCCAACAACATCGACAGGGACACGTTAAAGAAAAGATAAGAAACTGATAATGGTGGTACAATTATATGCACATTAAATGATTAGTAGACAGAAAAGTCACATTAAATATGCACTTTACCACTTTACCTGGAAGAAGACCTTATGTTTGCTTTTGAAAGTAGACATTGGAAGGGTTCAGCTTGTGAGCTATTGGTGGTGGAAGGACGGTTGTCTGACAGCAGATGGAAAGTTGTAACTGCAGATGTGTTTGGGTGGCTCCTACCACACGTGATGGATGGAGGAAGCTGGTAGATGTTTGAGCTGTGTGTGTGTGTCTGCATTTTGTGGATTCCTACGTGGCTCCATTCAGCTGAGAGCAGCTTTCTGCATTCACCTAGTTTCCTCAGGGATGAATTCATGCATAAGCAAACACAAAATTCACATTATGCTCAAATTGTTCGCTAATATGCCAATTACATTGGAATAAATTTGTGCTTACCAAACAAGTGTTATAGCGGAACTGACTGGTATAGCAGAATAGCTCAGAGCAGTGTCATTCTATGAGAGTGTCTGAGCTCATTATATATACACACTGCATACATCAAAGGCAATATGAAAGAGAAATTCCAAAGATAATTTGAAGAATGTCCACAATGAGACGAGGTTTAATACATATTCTAATTCTTTGTCAAGGTTTTTTGAGGTAGTGACTCTCATGGTGGGGCCCAATAAATCACCATTTTGCTGCAATTTCTGGCATCCCCCAGCTTCAAACCTATGTGAAAACATCCACAGCAATCACATGGGGGAATCTTGAGCAAAGCCTCAAAGTGGAGTTTTGAAGGGTGCGCACTCTGATTTGATACACCATTTTCTAGTAAACAGGAAGTCTGCTATGGTCCTTAAGCTACAGTCCGTTTTGGTCACCTAGACCTTAACAGAGCTGTCAAGAAAGGGGGCAAGATGTGAGAGCAGACGAACATTTTCAAGTGCTTCATAGTTTCCAGGCGCTTTATACACAGTCTAATTTTCCCCCCAACAATTGGGAGGAGATATCTTATTAACCTATTCATTTTATAGATCACAAAAATGAAACAAGATGGTCAAATAACTTTCCCCGCATCACAGATCAGTCAATTGCAAGATGAGGATTTTAAAGCAGGTCTGTCTGGCGACAGTCACGTCTGTTATATCACAATGTCCCCACAGTGAAGGCCTGACTTAATCAACAAGTCAGGCATTCATCCTGGTTATTCCTTATCTGAGTTTGTAACCTAAGTTCAGTAAATGTAAAAATAAACTTGCTATCATACCCCTGCAAACTAGATTTCTTATTTTTTTTCTCATTATCTTTAATATGATCAACCAGTTACTCAAGCCCCAAATCTTGGGGTAATCTTCGTATCCTCCCTCAGCCACCACATGCAATAATTTACCAGTTCTTATTGATTACTAAAGCATTTCTAGAATCTTTCTATTTTTTTAACAGCCATTCTGATGCCAACCACATCACCTCAAATCTATATTACTCCAATAATTCCAACTTGTCTCTCCTAGCATCTCCACGATATACTTGTTTAAATTCATCTTCCAAAATGCCAAGAGATTTAGTTTGCTATTATGAAATCTGCAATAAATGAACACAATTAGGCCTCTGGAAATATACGGCTTGGTGAGCCCTTGAAAGGCAAAGAAAATGGAGAACCTTATAAGAATTAAACTTGTATATTGGAACACGATGCCTGCAGCAATGCATTTTTATGCATATTTCCCCAAGGTTAGTGGTTTCATGGACCTTTGCCAAAGTGGCATAGTCCCCTTCCAGGAACTCTAGAATAAGAAGTACAGGAAAGCCATTCTCAGCATATGAAGCAGCTTCACAGAAAACATTGTTTAACACACAGATTAAGTAGCTAGCACATGGGTCTCATAGAGGCACAGAGAAGTCCCAAGGGGCTTCAGTTTTATAGGCCTGTTCATCTCACCTGCAACCATGAACAAGTGTTGCCCTTCAATGAACAAGAATTGTTGGTTCATATTTCTCTTTTCTAAGTCTGCTGTTCTCCCCAAGCTTCCTGCTGCAAGATGCAGGACTAAATGCCTTCAGGAATCCGTATTAGTTGAATAATTAATTAATTAACACCTAGGCTTTTATAAACATATGTAGGAAACCTCCCCCTTTTGAACAAATGGAGAGAATAGTAATTCTTTGACTCAAAACTGTGTTCAAAAATAGTGCCATTTAAAGATCAAGCTTGGGGCACAATTGAGAGTTTTCATGCTGGCAGCCTCATAAAAAGGATTTTGAAAGCAGTCACCTTCCATGCAGAGACGCCAGGTGACCATTGTTCAATCCAGACGCGGTGAGGTTGGACCTGGAGAGGGAGGAAGTTCAAAGCGAGGTTTTTCGTGCTGCAGTTTGGAACGCCTGTTCTGAAACCCAAAGGGAGTGCTGCTCAGTGTTTCTGTATGTTTGAAGGAATATTTATTGCTTTGATTTTATATTTATTGCCCATAATATTGGCATTTTAGGACATAAAGTTACTTCACAAAGTCCTATGGGGTCGCTCATTTAAAAAATGTATTTCCCTTGGCTGTTTCACACTTCAAAAGATGGATGGGGACATGTGGGTGCTTGAACCTTGTTTGGTTTGGTTTATGAATATTTTGAGTGTGTCGGCGGTGTTGGGGATGCTTTCAGAATGCCTTGTTCTAACACTCGTTTTGATGTGTGGCTTTGCGAATTTGATCCTTTGAAACAAACTGTGCTCCACTCCATTGCCTTGGAGAATTTGGCGCTGCTGTTACATCGTTGCCTTCTGTTTCACCTTCAAGCTTTTCCATTTCTTTTCCAGGGCGTTGATGCTGAAATGCCTCAGCCTTTCCGTTCTTTGAAACAAGCTGCAAGAGAGATGAATAAATTGTTTGTTCAGAGTGTTACTGCAATGGCACTAGCAGCACTAGGAATGAAGGAGTTGTGCTTTTGGAATTTGTGACTTTTTGGTATAAGAACACTTGCATAGCTCGTGCTATTTTCTGATTCAAAAATTTCACTGGCTTCATTTGCTGTGTTCAGAATATTAATTCATGAATCTGTACATTTCTCGAACTCTCTCTCTCTTTTAATCTGGGCTTTATCATTCCTTGTTCATATAGAATCCTAACTTGTTGCTCAGCATGGAATTGCAGTAACCCCCCAGTCCCTGCCAGCCTCCTCCCACTTTACTATCACCACCATCAAATCATTCTGACATTGCTACTGGAGCTAGCTTTCTGGAACAGATTCGTCTTATTTCCACCAGCCCCTTTCTCTCCTTAATCAAGTCACTCTGTGATATATGCTCCACCCACCCTGAGCGTCTCATATGCTCCTGTTCCTACGTAAACTCAACCTGAGCCAAATTAGGAATGTTTCTTGCGCTTGTGTTGACATGAGTACATGTTTTTTCACACACATATTCACATGACTTTTTTGTGCTAAGGAATAGTATATACAGAATAATAGTTACATTTTTCACCTAGCTAGCTAGTTTGGACTCACCCTTTAAAATTTGTTTTACTTATCCACTGATTTATTTATTTATCATACTAGTTATCAAGCACCTACCGTGAGCTAGGCACTGTCTCCAAAATAAGGATATAAAAATGAATCAAACACAACTTCTTTAAGCAACTCCCTAAGACTTCCATGCTAATTCCTTCTCTACGCTGCCCCATCTACTCATAGACACAAAAGGAGATAGTCCTCTATCCTCCCAATTCACTCTACTATTTTTATACTATTTTATAGATTGTGCCATATGTGTGTGCCTGAATATCTCCCTCATTAAATTTCATACCTTTGGATAAATATTTTATATTTATCTGGTTGCTGGAGAATTAAACTGAACAGATAAATTAGCTGATGTATTATATTGTTTATATTTTCAGTAACGCCTAAGACAATGCCAAACACAAGTTTCTTGGTTAAGTGTCATGATCATAGTAGAGACATTTGACCAGATTTAATAGATTTGCATCTTGACATGTCCATGATAAATAAACCCATATATTGCAATTCTCTTAGTATTTTTTTTCCTCATTGGAGAAACTCAGCTGTGTGCAAATGATTGCGTGCACGTGTATAAGTGCCATAATGTATAAAACTGGGAGTTTAAAACAAAGTGCTTTTTGAAAAATGTCAACTGTCTTAATGCAAAGAAATATTTTCTATTTTATGGAAGTAGGGAGTTCCTGAGTTCAACTATTAAAATGCAATGTTGTTTTCTTCTTGGAGCAGCTGTCTTAAAGCCGTTATCTATTTTCATGTAAATCAAATACCAGCACAAGCAATTGTTGACATAAACAATGTCTTTTTAATGTTAGTAACAGAGCTTCTAACTACAGAATTAGCACTTGATTCATGTCTTGCCAAGATGAGATGACATTGCTAGAAAATTGTATTTTCTACAGAAAACCCTATATCTCCATCTTACAGGGCAATATTTTTCAAGGCTATGCTTTTTCTGTCCTTTGACATAAGCTCCACAAAATCCTTGTGTAACTTTCAGGTTTATTAGGAGTGGCAGCAGCTATATTATTGCACAAAGTGAAAACCAGACTGCGGGTTTTGAACTATAAAATAAGTTGTCCTGACCGTAATTCACAGTATCCCCAAGACCTTCTGTGAACACCTGAATAAATGTGCCACAGAAAAGCGGGTAGTGCAAAGTCAGCAGTGGGGATGTCCCTCACCGCATCCTGGAGAGAACCATGGGAGCAAGTGGCTTCTTTTTCAAGGTGTGCAATATCCTTTCTTGTAAATATCAGTCTCCCTGTCATTGTGATGTAAGAATGATGCTAGGTGACAACCTATTAGTTTTAAATTCGGAACTCCCTTGTATCTCATTAATTGATATTTTGAATGTTACTTGATTCTTTAAATCATCATTTTTTATTGCGCCTGAGTAAAGTGGGGATCCCTTGTGACCAGTCACAACACATCTTATCTGCCAAAGAAATACAAATACAATTGATGAGCAGCGTGAAGAATCATATAATTTTTTACTGTTGACTTTCTGAAAGTGGCAGAATACAGAGTATCACATCCTGAAACTCAGTTTTACTAATTTTTTCCCCCAAAATCTGACATTACGTGAAAGCTGTTCAAATTCACTCCCATCTCTTTCTGCTTAAACTTTTGAAAAAATGGGGTAGGGGAGTGTGCGTGGGTGGGTCCGGGCCCAGGCGCACTCCTTTAGTTCAGTTGAATAAAAAGGGAAGATATTTGTGACCAGAGACAGGCAGCCTGTGTTTGAGAATGTGGACCACAGGGCAAGAATACCTGGGCTGAACTTCTTGCCTGCATTCTCTACCAGTTTGACTTTGGGCAAATTACTCGGTCTTTTTGTCACTGAGTTTTCCACATAAAGAGTAGAGATAAAATTCATACACATTTCATACGCTTGTACTGAGAACTAAATGAGATAGTCTTTGGAAAGCCCATAGAATGGTGAGTACATGGCAATTACTAAGTTCTAAGTGCAAATTGGTGATAACAGTGGTGTGATTCTGTTTAGAAAAATACACTGAACCCACTTTCCATCTAGTAGCCTCATGTTTCTCACGTTAAATTTGCATTCTATTGGTAGAATTCCAGATTCAATTTTGATTATGCATGATTAACTTCTCGTATTTTACTGCCCAATATGTCTCTACCTATTAATTCTGTAGCTATGATCTTTTAAAAGTCCACTTGGCATAGAACCTAGACAACCTTTTAAAAAAAAGAATTCAATATTTCAAAAATTGAGTTTATTTCTCAGGAATTTCTGGAACACTTCATTTCAGCATCTTTGCTGAACAAATTCAAGTCTGGGTTACAAAGGACAAGAAGTCAGTCAAAATTAGGCCACCTATGGGTGCACTGTTAAGTTTGTTTGGGTTATGATGAAGAGTTAGCAATACATACTCTGAAATTTTCCATTGAATCTTTGTTAGAGCTCTACAACAGGAAACAAGTATTGAGGATTTCAAGTAATCACATTGCTTGAAATACGCATATGTATATGTATATCTGTATGCATGTATTTACATAGAGTAGAAATACACAGGGAAAGCTGTTTTCTAAATTCGTTTTATTTATTTTACATTCAGCGAACTTGTCATATTACATATTAACTTAAATTTTAGACCAACTTTAGGTATTGTACATACAATAACGGTGGGCATTTTCTGTGCTAGATGCTCCTTTATTTGTGTGAGCAAACACACATGTACAAAGCGAAAGAATTTGCATATTAAACAATGCATTTAAGAGTGGACACAAGATTACTGTTAACATGACAATACCCACTCTAAAACGTCAGGTGGAAAATATCTTCATAATGAGAAGAGGATTTTAGTTTCTTTCCAGCTTTATTGAGGTATAATTGACAAAATTGAAAGATATTTAAAGTGTACAACATGATCATTTGATATACGTACACATTATGAAATAAGTCCTACCATCAAATTATTTAACACATTTGTTACCTCATGTATATACATATGTATACATACACACACATATGTATATTTTGTGTGTGGAACATTTAAGTTCTGCTTTCTTGGCAAATTTCAATTTTCAATGCAGTGTTATCAATGAGAGTCACCACGTTCATATTAGATCCTCAGACCTTATTCATCTTATAACTGAAAGTTTGTACCCTTTTACGAACCTCTCCCTGTTTCTCCCACCCCCCAGACCTGGCAACCACGTTTCTACTTTCTGTTTCTATGAGTTCAACTTCTTTTTAGATTCCACATATAAGTGATACCATGCAGTACTTGCATATCTCTGTCTGACTTATATCACTTAGCATAATGCCCTCCAGGATCATCCATGTTATCTTGAACAACAGGATTTCCTTATTTTTTAAGCCTGAATAATATTCCATTGTGTGTGTGTGTGTGTGTGAGAGTGTGTGTATAAAACATCTTCTTTATCCATTCATCTGTCAACAAACACTTAGGTTGTTTGTATACCTTGGCTATCATGAATAACGCTGCAATGAACATGGGAGTGCAGGTATTTCTTCAAGATAGTGGTTTCACTTCCTTTAGATACATACACAGAAGTAGGACTGCCGGATCATATGGTAGCTCTATTTTGAATTTCTTGAGGACTTTCCATAGTGTTTTCCATGGTGACTGTACCAGTTTACATTTCCGCCAAGAGTGCACGCGGATTCTCTTTCCTCTCCAGCCTCTCCAGCACTTAGCTCTTGTCTTTTTGATAGTAGCCATCCTAACAGGGGTGACGTGATACCTCATTGTGGTTTTGATTTTCATTTCCGTGATGATTAGTGATGTTGGGTATCTTTTCAGGAACCTACTGGCCATTTATATGTCTTCTTTGGAAAAACGTCTATTCGTGTCCTTTACCCATTTTTTAAATCAGATTATTTGTTTTGCTATTGAGATGTATGAGTTCCCTGTATATTTTGGATATTAACCCCTTATGAGATATGTGGTTTGCAAATATCTTCTCCCATTCCATAGGTTGTCTTTTTATCCTGTTGATGGTCTCCTTTGCTAGGCAGAAGCTTTTTAGTTTCATATAGTTCCACTTGTTCATTTTTGCTTTACTTGCCTTTCCTTATGGTGTCAAATCCAAAAAACCATTGCCAAGACCAATGTCAAGGAGCTTAACCCCTATGTTTGCTGGTAGTTTTATTGTTTTAGGTCTTATGTTCAAGTCCTTACTCCATTTGAGTTGATGTTCACGTGTGATGTAAGATAGTGGATTTGATCTTTGACCCAATTAATTGTTACCTGTCCAACTTGGGACAAATCCCTTAATTTGTCTGTATACAAGATTTCTCATTTGTACAATGAGGGTTTAATCACTAAATAAAGAGAATAATTGTGTCCCTTTTCATAGATGTGTTTATTAGCATATTTTCTTGGTTTTCCCCCCTTTTCAAAAGAAAACTGTTTTCTTTAGGAAGTATATCTTCTACAATGTATTCATATTTTATATTGGTTCTTTATATTTTAAAAATCTATTTTAATTTCCTAATTCTGAATGTATCAAGTATGAAAAATTTTCATCCCAAACCACAAAGTAGATTCCTAGGTTGTTAGCTGAAGGGCACCAAATAAACTGGCTTAAAAACATTTTGGAAATAAGCCTAAAGAAAGTACTACCAGCAAGATCATCAGTTTGCAGTACCTCATGATTTATTAATTTTCATGCTGCGAAGTTAAAATAAATGGTCTATCATATTAATGAATGGCTCACATTTTAATAAGAACAATGTGTTACTGCGCACTGCTCCTCTAGGACACATTTTCATACCTGGCATCTGGCTTGTTTGTACAATCCAGCTTCTCATTTTGGATTTCAGCGGGCTACACGATTTACATCCAACACTGGCATTAGATCTTTGTTGCTTCAAGAGCACCCAGAGGTGATTTATGGTGAATGATATTCTGATTTTCCTAACAGAGGTATGCACGTGAGCAAAGATATTGTTTAAAATTATTAGATAGGTTATTGAATATAAAGTGTTTATATAAATTTTTAAAGATTGGGTAAATTTATAGATTTATAAAATGGAAAAAATAACTAAGGAGAACATATTTACATGAAGAGGGTAGTATCATCTAACTAAATATAAAAAAAATGAAAAAAATGCTCAGAATGAATTCTATCAAATGTTATTTTTATGCTTGGACAGTGACATATTTAAGAGGTTTCAGATTATTTCTTAAGATATATTTGCATATTTATCATTAATATTACAATATTATTGACCATTAATATTACTTTAATAATGCACAACAATCATATGGATTTCATATTTTCAAATGGAAAAATATGTTAAAAATATTACTAGAAAAAACAAGTGAAATAGGAAAAAGCAGCCTAATAAAGGAAAATTCTAACAAAGACAATCATGGTTCACATTTGATCACCACTTTTCCAGATATATTTTTTAATACTATATTTATATCTATGTATTTCTCTAATTGCACATAAAAAGATCTTTTGTTGGGACAGGCCCCATGGCCTGGTGGTTAACTTCTGTGCACTCCACTTCAGTGGCCCTGGTTCGGACCGGTTTTGACCTACACCACTCATTAGTGGCCATGTTGTGGGAGTGACCTACATACAAAATAGAGGAAGATTGGCACAGATATTAGCTCAAGGGGAATCTTCCTCAGCAAAAAAAAACAACATTTGTTGCATTGCTTACTGTTGTATCTGTGTGTGTGTATGAATAGTCTTTGCCCTACACATGAATTAATTAATACAATATTCAATATAAACATGAGCTATCAAGAATTGTGAAGAGTCTGTGATTTCACCTTACCTTGCAAGCTTACAAATTAGGCTGCCACAGTTTCATAAATGCTGGCAGAATACGAAAGACACCAGAGTCAGAGTCAGTGGACTTAATTACTCATGGCGCAGCAGGCATCACCAGCTTCATGTCTGTTTTGGTTCTCCTTGTCTCTCAGTCCCATCAGGCAATGAAGAATGGTCCAGATGGATATAGTGGGTTTGCATCACAGCTGGGAAAATCTGAATGTAGGAAACCCCAATCTTTTATAAAGGAGTTGCTACCAAACCTGCCCACCATTTGCCCTGGAGGGAATATTATCTGTGCCCTTCATCCCAGTCAACAGCCAGCAGATCTGCCTCTTACCCGGATCTGGAGGGAGACAAACACCTTTGTAAAGATAGTCCAGAACAAAAGTCATCAATGTGTCTGTGCACATGACGTGAAGAAACACGAGAGACCCATGGAGAACTGTCTCCCAGCACAACGATGTAGTTTTAACAAAGCTGGGCAGATCAGACTCCCTTCCCCAGAAATTTGAAAGTGGGAACAAGAGGATTAAGTTATTCTGATCTGATCTGTTTAATAAAAGATACAAATAAAATTGGAGGATCTAATTTGTCTACATTTTTCTTTATATATTAAATTAAGCCAAATATCAGAATAAGCTGTTTATGATATAGATGGCCCTGTGTGTTTCACTGTGATATATAATACTGGCAAATGCAGGTAGATTTTTGCACACATGTCTATTTAGTTTTTAAGTCAAATTTCTAAGAGAATTGCTGGGTCTATAAGAAATGAGAGGACTCGTTTTTCCAGGCCTGCACTCATTCTGCTCAGATCTTCTCCTTATGCATTTACTTGATCTGTTGAGAACTAAAGATTTTATTAAATAGAACCTCCTCAGTTGTGCTTCCGTGAGCTCCTTCTTGTTTTTTCAGCTATTTTGGCTTTGTATATTTCTATTTTCTGTAATTCATATATTGAAGTCCATGAAGCCAGCCCTGGTGGTCTAGTGGTTAAGATTCTTTGCTCTCACCACTGCAACTTAAATTCGCTTCCTAGTCAGGGACCCATGCCATCCATCTGTCCGTTGTCATACTGTGGCAGCTGCATGTTGCTGTGATGTTGAAAACTATACCACTGGGTTTCCAAATACCGGCAAGGTCACCTGTGGTGGCCAGGTTTCAGCGGAGCTTCCAGACTAAGACAGACTACACTAAGACAGACTAGGAAGAAGGATCCGGCCACCCACTTCCAAAAAACTGGCCATGAAAACCCTATGAATAGCAGCAGAGCATTGTCTGATACAGCGCTGGAAGGTGAGAGGATGGAGCAAAAACACCAGGCAGGGTTCTGCTCTGCCGTCCACGGGGGCGCTAGGAGACGGAATCAGCTTGACGGCACTAACAACAAAAAGTCCATGAGAATCTTCACTGGTTTATATTCTACATCAGTTCTTACTAACCTCCCTACTTTAATAGGTAATTCAACTTCACTTACTACTGGTTTTGTTAGAGGAAACCTAAGATGCTTTAACAAAAAGATCTCAAAATAATTTTACCTAAGTAATGTAAATTTTTATTTCTCTCTCTGATAACCATCCATTGATTATAAGATTTGTCCAGGTTTGTGGAGCAGCTCTTCTTCTGAGCTCTTTCAAGCTCTTTCAGTCATTGCTCCCTTCTTCCCTCCAGGCTTTCTCTTATTCTTATAAGACATTGCCCCTAAATCCAGGAGTCACAGCAGATACTTCACCTGCTAGCCTCAGAAAAAAAATCATATTTCATTGGATTTTATCATCACCTGCCCAGACCTACCTTCACTGAAGGCTGGGAAATATAATCTGGATGAGCAGTCATGTAACCAGCTAAAGTTCTATTGATATGTAAGAAGGAAAAATGTAGCAAGTATTATATATAGAATATTTATATTAGAATACACCTATTAAAATTAAACAAGGTACACATATACATGGGATTATAATAGTGTACATTTTTCAACTTTTTCCCAATATATTTTGTACATTTTTTCCACATTAGTACATACACATATTACTTAATTGTCCAAATGCCTGCATAGTATTTTATGCGGGCTAATACAGAATTTTGCTATTACAAGGAATGTTTTCAGTGAACAACTTTGTTTATATCCCTGTGGAGTCATGATCATAACCACAGGATTTATTTCTAGAGGTAGAATTATTTAGTCAATCGAATTAATTTTGAGACATACTGAACCACCTTGAAACATTGTTCTTCAAAAATATACACACCAATGTTTACTATTCCCTCGTGTTCTGCTCTGTGAAAAATAAAAGGATCAACGCCCTCTTATGTTCCCTCACCTCACCTCCTCACAACCAACTAATTCGTTTAGTTTAGTTTTGTTTTATTTTTCACTCAGATTGGATGTCCACATATACATATTTAAAATACGATATTTTAAGTTTACTTTTTTATAATGTATCATTTACATTCCTATCGTAATAATTACCACAGCTCAGGGTTTTATTTAAACGCATCAATACTTGTTGCAAGAACTTCGATACTGAGAATCCCTCATTTATAAATGTTCTCACTATATTCATCCTGTGATTGGTTGAATTATATATTCAATTATAATTTTATGGAATAGGACAGGTTTTATAGTTTCAAATCTTTGCATATTTGAGACGCCTTTCTACTCCTGTTATGTAGAGACAGGTAAAGTTCAATGTAACTTCTTTACCTTTAAAAATAGGAAGGTACCTTTTGCATGTCTTCTGAATCTGAGATGGGACCTGGAGGTCATAGTCATTGCATGCACCTGTTGTTTTCTTTATAGTAGGTCTAGTTTTTCTCTGGGTGATTTATAGGACCCTCTCTTCGATGTTAGCAAATAAATCCATTTGTGTGTGTTATACATCAATATCTATTATTTTTACTAGTGCTTACAATTATAGATGTTTAATGCTTTCATTTATCTATAAATGTTTACTTCTGTAATTTCCTTGAATGCATTCTGCCTTCCATTTGTTCTTTTCTTCAAGCTATTGATTATCCATATGTTGGATCATTTTTTTCTGCTCCCATAATCCACCTGTTTCTCTCATATAATTTTCATCTGTGTCACTTTTCTTTGCATTTTGTATGAAGTTTTCTTTTTCTAATCTGATGTTCATTTTGCTGTTTTTGTCTTCTGCTTTTATTTTTTTATCTCATTTTATCTAACCAAAATCATGTTCTTCGTGCATAGTGGATGTAATATCTGTTTAACAAAATTATTACTCTTACTCATCTTTGCATTTGGTACTTTCTCTTTGTTTGCTCTTTGCACAAAAAATATGTTGGTAGAATAGTCTATAATTTGGAGTAAATAATATTAGTTAGAAGCTCGGATTAAATATTCTATCTATCCATTAAAAAATCTCAAATTATTAAGAAGAAAATTCAGATGATAGATGACAAATACTCAAGTCTGTGCTTTAGTTTATTGGTTTGATTTTAGTTCTTAAGCTTCTGCATTAGAAGGCATCTCCACTGAATTGGGAGCAAAGTAGTCCTGTGACTGTGGGCCTCCTGGAGGGTGGGTTTCATCCCCTACGCTAAGGTGAAACTCGTCACTCTCTTGAAATATGTTACTTAATTTTACTCCAAAAGGTCAGCCTATATTTTTCTTTTGATAAGTGTTCGTCATTTGTAAATGAAAAGTGGACTTCTCTTAGGATTTTGCCCATTCTAGTAGGAATGCTGGGTTAAAGGAGGGTAAATAATTTGTCAAGGTTTATCATTTGTCCTTTCTCACTGCCACCAACCATCTCCAGAGGAAGCATGCATTGCTGCCAGATTTCCCACCTTTGTGTGGTCCAACACTCCTCTCCTCTTGCCTCTCCAATCCTCCGCTAGTTTATAACAACACTGTTGCATTTCTGAGTGGGAAAGTTGCATGTCTTCTCCTGCAGTGTTCTTTCAAATGGGTTCAAATTAAATTTTATGTGTAGATACTCTTCAGAGATGGAAGTGTGGCAAGTATTACCATTTATAAACTTTTCTGCTTTATTTATTTTTATTGTTTTTGTTCATTTTCTTGAGCATTCACTCTGACATCTTTCTGAAAGCTTGTGCATGAAATAAATTCAGGGATTTTTATCATTTTAAAAAGGCTCAAACGAGCTTTATCTAGTTGATTGATAATAATACATATAAACACAGCTAAATGTTATTTTATGAATATCTTTGTTGAATTAAAATATAGTGCCAGAATAATTATTCTCTGAAGTGCCAAAATTTTCGTATATTGGAGGTTTATTAAAATATTTTATTTCTAATCTGCAAATCTTATTCCACATGGAAAAGAAAAGAAACACAGAAGAGGATACTCAATTGACTTTTTGTTTAAATTAAAACTCTGATAACCACAAACTGTAATCAAAGTTGTTTAAAAATATTGACTTTTAAAATTTGGCGTTTAATAGTTTTATCCTTGGATGTGTGTGGGGAGACGTCCCTTCATGGGTCCGCAGATATTTTGCACACCTTGCAAACAGAGACACTGACTGCCTTTGCCTTTCTTGGAATGTTTGCATAACATAGAGCCTGAAAGGTAGATATAGTGTCTCCTTCAGGAGCAGAGAACAAGTTTGTCTACTGTCCAGTATAAATAAGGAAAATGCCACTTTTGGAGAATGGTGAGGCAAGTGTGCAGCCCATTATAGAAAAGATTTGGGTTTCCAAGCTCAGGGCTCCTTGGCTGTGGCACCAGCCCACTTGATGAGCTCTATCCATCGAGTCACTCTGCGTTGTCCTGCGGGCCTTGAGGAGCAAGTAGAAGAGCATGACACTCATGCTCCCTGCTAAGCCCTGCTGAGTAATCAGCTTCTTTTTTTTGACCTTGTCTTCTTCTTCTGCACCATCCTACATGAAACTTCGCATGTTAACATCTTAGCTTCTGAGCAGAATAAAATTTCCAAAACTTTATACTTCTTGAAAGTGAAAAAACTGCCTAATCACAGTATTACTTAATCACGTATTTTGTATTAACAGATAAAATTTTTATCTATCCTCCCAGTTGTAGCTACAAGTAGGATATTTTTCCTTCAAGACTTACTTGAAGTATTTTTTTAGCCATTAAGACTTTCCTACCCCCAAAACCACTTCTTCCTCATAGAACTGGTTAGTTATTCTTTAAATGTTGCTATTCTGGAATGTTCAAACTCATCTTTTAAAATATAAATGTCTGTATCTACAGTGCACAGTGCAGAGTGCAGCATTAAATATTCAATAAAAGTTTACTGAATAAATAAATGAATAATGGATGCCCTTTGATTTTGTGTTCTTTATATGGCCCTCGATAGTATCAACTTGAACGAACCCCAAGTTCAACAGAAAGAACTTTGGGAAGAGTTATTGTGTGGGGCCACTCACAGACGTTCCTTGAGGTGGTACATTTTTCCCGAGCTGTTCAACTGTCTCACTTAAATATGCCGACTCTGAGCGTGACAACATTCTGAACTGATTACACAAATTGATCTATTTACATAAATATATATACGCTATTATTAATTTACATTCTTTTACGTCTGTATTTTACAGTTTTCGAAGTTATTTTACCTAACTGTACATGTGTATGCGTATGAGTGTGTCTTCTTTGTCTTGGTCCCACACTGAGCAATTTGATTACATACATTCTTGTCATTTCATTTGGAGGAGCATGAGACCGTAACCATGATGATTAACTCTGGTAGGCTCCATTCTGTATTTTATTTATGTAGAAAGATACGTGAAACTTACAGTTTTTTCTTTACTTAAACAACATCCATCCTAGAGAACTATTCTACTTTTCAGAGACATTTCTTTCTTTTTAAACGAGTAAAAATTGTCCAAGTATGTTTGAGACCCAATTACCTTGGAAGATAATGGCTACCTTATTCTTATTTAGGTGAAGTTGAATGACGTAAATTGTTCAGCACTGACAGCTGAAGAGAAAAAAATTTCATTTTGTGACCAACAACACAAGGGCAAAAGCTTTGCTGCATTTTACTTCAATTGTCGGCAGATGAGGTGCGCACTCCATTCTCAGAATAATTGTTAGAAATGCCAAATCAAATTCAGCAAAATTGAACATCATACTTTTGAAAGATAAATCTACTATTGGTATCTATTTTTTTAATTTTAATTTTCAGCTACTAACATTTCACCCTGTGACTTAGAATAGGAAAACATTTTCTACAGAAAAAAACATCAGAACATGATGATTTCAAACTTTGCTTTCATTGATTGATAGAAATCTGTAAGGTTTTTGAATAATTATGAAGTTTGCATTCAAGTCCTCTCCATTTTTAAAAAAATTGAATTGATTATTTCTATCATTTAGGGGATATACTATGTTATGTGTTATATATATATTCTAGATATAATTTTTCTTTCAGATATATGTTTTGAGAATATTTTCCTCATCTGTGTCTTTTTCATTCATTTTATATAAGATATACATATATACATTTCTACGCTTGGGTCTTTATTTACCTTCAATTTAATATATATGTATATATATAATATAGTCCTTGTATATATACATGTGCGTGTGTGTCTGTGTGTCTATGTAGATTGTACACACACATGTGTCTATGAAAGAAAAGGTAGAAAACAAATAAAAGGAAAGAAGAATTTTAAGGAGGTTTCTATACAAGCCAGAGAGAACAAGTTTAACCAAATACTTTCTATTCCTTGAGCAATTAAGAGTGCTTTTGTGTATTCAAGATAATAGTAAATATGAGACCAAGAATTTGGGATAAAGTATATCTTTCAGGGACCGGCCCGGTGGTGTAGCGGTTAAGTGCACACGTTCTGCTTCGGCGGTCAGGGGTTCTCCAGTTTAGATCCCAGGGGCAGACATGGCACCGCTTGGCAAGCTGTGCTGTGGCGGGCGTCACACAAATAAAGTAAAGGAAGACGGGCACGGATGTTAGCTCAGGGCCAGTCTTCCTTAGCAAAAAGAGGAGAGTTGGTCGCAGATGATAGCTCAGGGCTAATCTTCCTCAAAAAAAAATAATAATAATAATAATATCTTTCATCTCCACAAGGTTTTGAACCTTCTTCTGCTTCAAGAAACTCCATGAACTCACTCCCAGCCTTGCTAGCTGAGTGTAGAGGACTTTCATTTTACTGACAGTAATTGTGCTTTCTCTGGATGAGCAGAGAGCTCAAAGTTATTAAATAAAGTCCTTAAATTCCTTCCCGTCACTTTAGAAAAAAAAAAAAAAGGACACATTTTGCCAAATTTAAATATTAGTTTAAAAGTCTCAACGAAATAGGGACATTTTGTCTTCCCAGAGCACCTGCTGAACAATTCTCGACATGATGCATCAGCTGCCCTCTGCTGGAAAGGTCAAGCCCCCCAGGGGTGTTTGTACTGCCCCTCCCCTCTGCCAATAAAGAGACAGATAAATTCATGGTACGACAGAGAATAGATTTTAAATTTTTATTGAAGTTCATTGGCCTCTATGCAACTTTTATAGGACATTTCTTTGTATCACTAGTCAAAAATGTCATTAGCATATTTTTTGATAAATTTTTTAGTCTTTGAAGTGTATCGGCTGCTTCATTGTTTTTCTATTAGTCACATCTCAACACTTTTGTTTAAGTCCTTAAATTGTAGCAAGATTTAGAACATAGATTCATCGCTTAATTTACATGATAATTGTGTTAAAAACGAACTTTTCTGTTAGGAGACAGTACAGGTCTCTATTTATTTAGCTGCTACTTTTCCCTAATGTTGATCATTATTTTGCAGCACTGTATAAATGTGGTTTTCGGCACAGCATAAAGATGAAGCCAGCATGGAGATTAATGACATAAAAATTATTACCTCTGATTATTTCTGAACTTATCGGCGCATATCACATCAAGGAGATGTCGATCTATTTTTAAAGATCCTGAAGAGAGAGCTTTATCATGAGTCGTGTGAATAAGTATAAGATTAAGTCACTCTGATTATCAGCAAAAGTATTTCCTTGTTAGAGGCAAAAGAATTAGATGGTGACTTTTAAAACTTCTGTAGCTCCTGGCAGCAGAACATCAAAGTTTCGAGTCAATTTGAAATTGTGGCACCAGGATATTTTATTAGGGACAGAGAATGAGGTAATGTATTCAAACAGTAATTGAACATATTGCTGCTTAACATCTGTTCACATGATGGAGTTGGTATTGTTATAACTCAATTATACTGTGCTGTCCCTGTGGTCGGCATGAATAATCTACATCTCCCACCTCCTGTAGGTCCCGTCAAAATCACGGTTTTAGTGACTTCTCGGAACTGGGACGCCTGTGCAATATTTACCAGGTGGTGGTTGAGAAGGGCCTCCAGGACTCTCTCAGGATAATCATGTATATAATAATACCTTGAAATGCTGTCAATTAAGTATGGACATATTCTATATTTTTGAGGGAGAATAAAAGGATGAAATTGATTCTAAAGTTACAATACTTCCTCCAATATAGTTTCAGAAGAACAAGAATAAGGACAAAGATAGAAGCCCCGCAGAAGCTGAGAAGGAATATTTCTAAATTTTAATGCCATGTATCTGGCACTTTTCCAAAATATGAAATCTCTTCTTTCAACTTAATTTTAGGAGATTGGGAATATTTCATTTCCCTGTGAGGGTTACAGGGCAGGAGAAGTAAAGTAAATACCTTCAGTCACTTCTCTACTTTTCAGGCCTTGGTTCAAGTTCAACCAGAGAAGCCAAATTGATGTTTTTTCTTGTTGTCAGGAAGAGGCACAAAGAGAAATTTATTACTTAAAGCTCCCAACTAGTGTGCAGTTACTGAATTCAAAAGACCGAGGCACGTCAACTTCGGAAAAGCTATTTAGTTCAGTTGTGTGAGGTCTCAGGAATCCAAATTGATTGTGGAAAGGGAACAATGAGAGACTAAAAGGGTGGAAATTATATATTTTAGAGGAATTTACATTAGTATGTGTGCAATACAATATCCTCATCATCCAGAGTAATAAAAAGTGAATGTCTCTCTGCTATTTCTTTTATGCCTCCCTTGAATATTTTAAAAGGCTTGAGGGAGGTTCAAATCCCATTATACCTAAATTAGAATCTTAGTGTAGGAGAAGAGGAAGAAAGTTTAGTTTTCAAAGTCATCAAGGCATACAGAGTGCATGGCAGGAAAACAACGGAGGACTCAGACCATGTGTACTTCTGCCTAAAAAAAGGTGTTGCCTTCCTGCGGGACGGGCTAATGCAAATAAGCTGTGGAGGCTGCCACCTGTGGATGCTGCTGTGTTACTGCTGAGGATGGTGTTTACAGGGGTGTAGGCCAGGGAATGGGCAAACGACTGGAGGATCAGACATGTGCGTAGCAGTGAAAATATCCATCTTCTAAACACTGGGTATAAAGATATTAGTAGCCATCTTCTGATGCGGTGGACAGCCCCCTTTTCTAAAATTACTTTTAAAAAAATTTCCAGTTATGATCATGATACACATCTGAGAAGGCTTAAGATAGCATTTGCCACGTAAGTGCCAAATGTATATTCACTGTTATTATCGTTGCTAAAATATATATAATGTTTGCAGAGTGAGTTAAAAATCAAAGGATGAACCAGATGGAAACTCTTTCCTCATACCTAGAAAGAAAGGCCTGTGCAACGTTTCAAAGGATAGTGACCTTGTGTCTTCCTCAGCCCTCCTCTGAGGAAAAAAAGAGATAGATTTCCTTAGAGTTTTAGAACTGAAAAGAAGAATAAATTTGAGGACGTGTTTCCAGCGCTGAGAGAATGAAGGCGGAGGAAAGGTCTTACTCTATGGGGAAGGAGTCCTAGAGGGGAATTTTGAGCTCTGCCAATACTGAGAGGAGAAATGGTTCCCAGTGGCAGGGTCCAGGGTCCGACTTATACTGATCCTTTGGCATGGGGATGGAGCGAGGCTGCTGGGGAAGGAGACGGGCTGCTGTGAGGCGTAGCCCTTAATATACCTGAGGCCGCAGCTCCCGAGAAGAAAATAGCATGGACCTGGGTTCTGGGAGCAAGAGTATTGCGTCCCCTCTGAAACACATATTTATGCCCTCGGCCAGTTTTCTGGCACCACAAGATTCTTGGATGAACCGTGGAAATTGATGAGGGGTAATTCCTAGAACAAGCAATATTGAGTTTCCTGCTGGAGTGGGCAGCCGAGGACTGAGAGGATACTAAATTTGATGTAGAAAATTAAAAGAATGTGAAATTTCTTATACACTGTATGTTAAGTATAAAGGACTCAAGCTGTGTGGATGCGATAGAAGCGAAGAGTCAAACATAACACAATTCTACCTGTAACTTTCTGTTACTACTATTAGCCTTTTATTTATTTATCTATTTATTATTTATTTATTTATTTATTTACCTGTTTATTTATTTGGCTGGTTTGTAGTCTTGAAGCAAAAGCTCTACTGGACGAAGCTAAGGAAAGCTTTATTCCGGGCTGTTGCAATCGGGGAGAGAGACCAGAACTCAGTCTTTTATCAACTCCTCTGAAATGAAGGGCAGGATTGTCTTTTAGCAGCTGGGGTGGGGGAATCTTAGGCCATCTGTGTTTGCTAATTGGCCTTACCCAAAGGAAAAGTGAACTTTCCCGTGACAGAGGTGCTTTACAACTCCCTCCGGGAGTTAGGCTCCTACCCTCCCGCAGAGACTGGGAGACAGGTCACTATCTTTCCTGAGGAGCACGTTCCAAAGGGTGGATCCCAGCTCCTTGAGGAAGAGTCCTGGGTTGGAAAGCTGGCAAAAGGCTTTTAAAAAGATTTACTTCTCAAAGGAGCCAAAGAAGAAGAGTTTACAATTATAGATTTTCTAAAGTAAATGCTCCAAGAAAATGGAGGCCAAGGGTCTAGAGTCAGGAAGAAACCTGCCCAAGTTTAGTCAAACTGAGGGGACCGTTATGGCTGCCTTGGGCAGTGTGCAAAATTCAATACTGTGAGATTAAGTAAACGTTTTGAGAATCTGACTATCTCCGTATAAGTACCCTTTTTTCCTATTAATATGCAATCCTGATTTTGAAGGTGTTTCTCACTCCCACTCTCAGCCTTCTGAAAGGGAGTAAAACCAAGATAAGTGACATTTTTAAAACAAATAAAATACATGTAAACTTTAGAAATCCCTAGGCCCAAATGACTAAGATTCTGCAGACATGAGCCTTTATTATAGCATGGACCAGTGCTTGTCCATAATTAAAAAGGAATTGCAACACTTAATTGTGTCTCTTAAAGAACATTAGAGGAGATTCATTTCTTTACACACACAATCACTTCTCAAAATTCTTTTCTCCTCCCCCCACTTCTCTCACTCATAAGACTGGTCCAGAACCCTTCCGTCAATGAATTCCAGAAAACTCGGAAACATATCCCCAGGGCTCACCTTTCTGCCCCCTGAAATCATATTCCTCTCACTCTCTTTTTTTTTAACATGCAACGGTGAATGTTATGTTTTTCCAATGTAGATAATATTCCTTACGGATCATATCTATTCAAGCTTCCTAAGTCCCTTGGCATCTCTCAGTATCTTAGACTAATCTGTAAAGTGAGATCAGATTGCCACGTAGGCACTACCTGAATTTCTGTTACAGCTGCTACTACTTTTAGTCCTGTGGGAGGATTCACTTACATGTTTCAAACTGAAATAAGCCAATTCATTTCACTTTGTTTTCTAAGAAATAAAATAAAATAAGCAAATCCACAAAGCTTATGTTAAAATATGAGGATTCACATTTTTGACACTGACTTAGAAGATGTTGTGAGGGTTCACCTCTAATTCTCCTACTCACCTCTGATAACACCCTACTTGAAGGCATGGGACATTTGTTATTAGTTTCGCTATCCCCGGCATATAACATGATGCGTGTAACACGGTAAAGATAGTCATAGAATGGAACTAAATGTTGGAATATAATATGACTTTCTTACTTTATTTATTCATTCAGTAACTCATTTATTCATTAATTTTATAGGAAGATTAGTGTGAAGTAATTGACCAGGTGCTATAAAGAGTGTAGGGTGAGTGTGCAGCAATTCTCACCCATAGAGAAGTTGTAATCCAGCATGTGGTGTAGGAGAGGAAAAATAATTTTCCCTTGACCCTTGTAGGTTCTTGGCTGAGACTCCTCCTGTAGTAAAAGTCAGATTAGCTGGAGAAAAACGAACAGGAGTTTAATAGCATGTATACCTCCTGTGTACAGGGGAGAGACTCAGGAGAACCAAGGAGCTCTCCGAATGGTCCAACCATCACCTTAAGGATCATCTTTGGCTAAACACAAAAGATAGATGTTGGGGGGATGGGGTGAGGGGAAGCCAGTTATGAGAAGTGACCAGGAAAAGCACAGTAAACTATGTTAAGGTTGTTATGCAGAGTTAAGTCCTTGCCTTCTCCATTGACAAGAGTTTCTAGAGATTTAGAGTCATCGTCTTCTTCCCAGTAAAGAGAGGGAGACACCTTTACAAATGGAGATTTCCCTTGTTTGTAAAAGTCTCTTACAAAAGGGTGACTTCTACTCAGTTTTCAGAGCTTTCTCTGTGCCTGCTGCTTCTTGAAAGTAATCAGCCTAAAATAATCCTTATGCCAAGGAGGCATATTTTGGGGTGGCAAATTCCATTCCACATCGAAGGGCAGAGGGGCATGGAAAAGATTAGGCAGGATGGTAGGAAAGAGACAAGCTTATATGTATAACCAACTACAATAGTCAAAATAAGTGATTTCTTCCTGCTGAATAATTTGGGGAAAATATGATGGCGAGGGTGGCAGTCAAGCTGAGTCCACAATAATTATGGTTCTAGCTGGAACATGGGGGAGGGGTGTGTGTGCAATAAACAGGGACAGAAGATGCTGAGAGAGGAGTGAGTTGTGCCACATAAAGGTAGCTTAAAGAAACAAATATGATAAGCATTTAGAGTAAATATTTATTTTAATCTTTTCGTACCTCTACACCCTAAGGGACCAATTTATGAAGTAAATTTTGAAGGTAATTAGTACTTTTCTGTACTTTTAAAGCAAACAAAATATTCTTACTATGACAGATTTTGTTTTCATCTATAATTTCCACAAGATTTGTTTTACTTTGACCATGAAATATGTGTTACTCTCTTAGTCTTTTTAGCATGGTAGCATTAAAATAATTGATATTTAATGTGGAGTTTATTAATGTTGCTATCTTCATTAACTATGTTTGCTGAATCCAGATTATTTATTTTTTTAAATCTCTCTAGATATTCTTTAGAAAATTTTACTTAAAAACATAGTTCTCAGGGACAGCCCAGAGATGTAGTGGTTGAGTTTGCACATTCCCCTTTGCTGCCCAGGATTCTTGGGTTCAGATCCCAGGTGCAGACCTACACACCACTCATCAAGCCATGCTGCGGCAGCATCCCACATATAAAATAGGGAAAGATGGGCACAGATGTTAGCTCAGGGCCAGTCTTCCTTACACACACACACAAAGTTGTTAAAATGTGATCCCTAGAGCAGCAACATCAGCCTTACTTGAGAACTTATTACAAATACAAATTATTGTACCCAACCCTTGACCTACTCAATGAAAAATTCTAAGATGAGGAACAGTAAGCTGTATTTTAAGAAGCCCTCCAGGTGTTGTGATGCATGCTAAAGTTTCAGATCGACTTGTTACCACCCAAAATTGGATTCCTCATACCTGCTGTGAACAAAGAGCCAATTATTATGGCATCAGTTTTTGAGAAAAGAAATAAGCTTATTGTAAGATCAATATGCAAGGAGACAGGAGGCAATGCTCTCAAATCTGTCTCTCCAGTCCAGGGCTTGTTGAAACATTTATGAAGGGCAGAGAGGCCTCAAGTGTGGAAATAGATGATCGGAGGTGAGGAGAGGTGAGGTAGTTGAGGATCTGCACAAGCGTAGTCAAGTTTCATGGCTCTTCATAGGACCCACGTTCACAAAATGGTGGCATTAGCATGATCTGAGGGTGAGGTTTTCAGCCCCTTCGCGTCAAAAGGGTCACTTATCGAGCATTTGCACTGTCCCAGTTGATGAGTTGGTAGTCTCAACCAGCCTGAACTGGACATGGAGTCATTTCTCAGTTCCTGAAAAAAACTCTTAATTGCTCTGTTGATAAGATGAGGGCCCGTGGTTACACATTGACTTAAAGTGTTTACCTTCAGAAACGAAGCTCAATCTATTCACCTGAATAAACAGAGTTCCTTGCCCCCTCAGCCCTCTCATAGAGCAGTTTTCATTACCATATCCTTGTATATGCATTTATTCATTAATATATGGAAAATAAAATCACCATAAAACTTATTCAGTGTTAATAAAAATCTTTAAATAATATTTAACTTACCTTTTATTTTGAGTGCTTCTACAAAAGATAATAATATTTTGAGGGTGCTGGGTCTACAATTAATACATTCCCAGAACATGAAACTGTAATATTACCAACAAATGAAAGAAAACTAATGCTCCTCAGGGAAATATAACATAACAATAACATACAAGTTAGCCGTAAAATAGGATAAAAAAGTAGCAAAACATGTCATGAATTACTAAGTGACTTTTTAAAGTAACAGCTGAACAGAATGTCCTTCACAGAAATCCATCCAAGACCTAAAATAGATAATGGGGCCGTCTGCATGTCGCCTGCACACCTGGAAGGAGACGCTAATGGCGTCTGCTCCCTCCACCCACGATGTGACTGGATGGGATTCTGTCATCAAAGCATCATGTGAAGGCCCGTATAGCTGGTGTCTTCGAGTAATTGGGAGTGCTAATAAAGAAACTAACTTTATACTGGGGAAAATTTTGATAGCAATAAATGATATTGACTATTTGGGAAAGTCACTTATTAAATTCTCTATGCATTTACATATTCTATTAAGCAGAGATTCCTGAATAAAAATATAGGGAAATGACTTGGTGTTCCTAAAAATCGACTGAACTCTACTAGATTTCTGCAGTGCTGTTGTGGGCAGTCACAGTGAGTGGGATTATTTGCCCCTCATCCTAAATGCTGCTGAACTGTGATCACACTTTGCTGTCTGCCCACTGATCCCTGGGAGAACCAAAACAAAGCATAACCCAAGAATCTAGCAAATTAGAACTAAGGCTAGAATAATGTTAGCTTTTTACTCAATAGAACAGAAGACACCATGGCTCCCCATGATAGGTCCTTTTCTTCTTAACTCAGAGAAAATTTTATTTACTTCAGTATTCATATATACTTTGCAAATGTTTTGCAGTTGCCAAAGGTCAAACCCCCCAGTTATTAAAGACACCTCTGCAGTCATGCACCACGCAATGACATTGTAGTCAATGAGGGACTGCATATATGATGGTAGTCCCTTAAGATTAGTACCATAGAGCCTAGGTGTGTCGTAGGCTATACCATCCAGGTCTAAGTACGTTCTATGATGTTCACACAATGAAGAAATCGCCAGAACATATTGCCATCGTTAAGCGAGACATGACTGCATATTTTTTTTTAATTTTTATATGGATGGGAACATGACAGTCTACAATACTTAGCATTTTTATTATCAGAATATTGTATTTATCTGAGCTTACGTGGATGAAACTCTCAGGACCAACCTTAAAGTAAAACTAACACAATATTTCAAGAATACCAAGCCTGGCTCCCCATCACTTTAAGGGAGCCCTAACTTTTATAGTCCACAAGAAGTAGAAAACTATTTAAGTAGTTTATCTGTTTATCTGTGGATATAAATTAAGAGTACTCTTGTTCACACTGCTTTTACCCTCTGTTAACCAATCGTTTGACTTGCTGTCCTTAAGCAAAGGGGAAAGCAAGAGGAGTTATTTTAGGAAGAATAACGTGGATATGCTACAAGAAATTTATCAGAAGAGGTGAGAGTCAGAGAAACCAGTCAGCTGTCCCCGCCCAGAGTGGAGCAGTGAAGTCTGCTCTGGAATGATAGTCGTTTAAAGGGAGATGCTGTGCCCTCACAACACACTGTGCAAGCAAAATGGACATGATTTAGATATAGATAGAATGCAGATTGAAGGAGACATATTGACAGGATATTTATCTTGCAAAAATTTGGACACTTGGAAGAATAGAGATGATGAAGTAGGAAAAACATTTGGACTAAATGTTTAGTTTTACATTATCAGATTTCAATTAAGAGCAATCTCTTCATGGTTGCTTTGGCACAATACTAAAGATAGTAATTATACTTCTGGGAGATAATTCACTATGTATTTCTCAGGTGTTGGCATGTCTTGCTAGCACAGGCCCCTCAGTCTTTGCTTTGGACTATCTTTTCCAAGAGTTTACCTGGAAACTGGCCTTGGAAAATAGAACCTCCCATCTGAGAAAAGGGTAGATATGTTTACTGTCCTTCATAAAAGAGTCAGTTTCTCGAAGATTAGGATTTCTGGCCTGTAATACAATCTGCTGTAAATGCAGATGTCCTCTGGCCCTCTTTCTATCATTCTTTGGGGATTGAGGTTTCGGGAATCTGCAAAAGAAAATGCTGATACTCTGCCTCCTGCTCTAGCTATGAGTAGCAAAGTGTTTTGTCTCTGACCCGAGAGTTCTGTGTCTTCTTTCACTATCTATTAAACTCTGGCAGACTAGCATGCTGGCTTCCAAGAAGAGTTAAACCTCAGACCCTTAGAGTTCTTGACATAATGCTAAACAGACTGTGAGAGAGAGAGATGGAGAAGGAGAGAGATTAGAATTGGTTAGTACAATTTTCAGAAACTAGAATGGAAAAAGATGGGACTTTTTTAACCTACTTGAATCCAAATTTTTGGTTTATACTGTTCTCATAGGGCAGTTAAATGTTATCATATAATGGAGAGAAATGAGTGAAGAATCTAGGAGATGAGACAATGGAAAAAATGGTTCTATGAATGAGATGCAAACCAGTCTTAAATAGCTATTGTTTTATAATCCCAGAAACTGATATGTGAAAAATGTTCTACGTATAAATCAATTTATAAACAATTTTCCCTTGTAGAACCTATTAACAAAAAATATTTCAAAAATATGCCATCAATGGGGCTGGCCCCGTGGCCGAGTGGTTAAGTTCGCGCTCTCCGCTGCAGGCGGCCCAGTGTTTCGTTGGTTCGAATCCTGGGCGCGGACATGGCACTGCTCATCAGACCACGCTGAGGCAGCGTCCCACATGCCACAACTAGAAGGACCCACAACAAAGAATATACAACTATGTACCGGGGGGCTTTGGGGAGAAAAAGGAAAAAATAAAATCTTTAAAAAAAAAATATGCCATCAATGCAAATATTAGACATTTGTTTGCCCAAAAAGGAAGTCACTAACAAATTCCAATTTAGTCTCCCATTTGGGGAAATATATCAAGGCAGGTTATCCTAATGAATCAGTAAATTGGAAATTATGAAAGCATGATAAAAGATATCGATTCGAAAACAACAAATGCAGAACTTAAGAATCTAATACTATTCTTATTCCTTATTATTAAATCAATCATGTTAAAAGCAACCTTTTATATGTTTTACTATTGTTGTTCTTGTAATACATATGCACCTTGGTGAAGACTGATAAATTGCAGAAAGACAAAGAGAAGGTTACACTTAAATCATAAACTTGTTATCACTATAATATATTTGTGTATTTCTCCCAACGATTTTTTTCTATATATGTACACATTATTTTTAGGAAAAAATGTAATCATATAAAGTACAAATTGAGGCCTACATTTTCCCACTAACATTACGTTAAATATATTTTCAAAAATATGATTTTAAGTGACTGCTTCATATCCTAAGAATGTTCCATATCATGTTCTCAATTTGCCATTCTCTCTTTTATCACTATTAATAACACTGTGATGATTTTCCTTGTACATATATTTTTGTTTATAAATCTTTTATTTAGTTAGAATATATGTCCAGAAGAATGTTCCACTTAATGTGAACTTTTAAAAGAATTTTTATTTTAAAGATTTTTGTCAACTCACCTTCTTGAATGGTCACACTTGCTAATGACATTTCATCAGAATAATGACAGCTGCACTTATGATTAGCTTATTGTATAAGTACTGTTCACATATTAGCTGACTCAGTCTTCACCGAATGATGAGTAAGCTAGGACTGGGAGAGCTCACAGGCAGTAAGCATGGGATGCAAATCCAGAGCTGTCAGATGAAGAGCTCCATCCTGTCTTCATTTTATTGTGGTATATTTTTATACAAAACCTTACAATTTGACAGTCAGAAAGAAGAAAAGAAGAAAGAGCTCCCTCCTGTCCAAAAGATCGCTCATTGCTGTTCAAAGGTGTGCAGCTTTGAATCTGTGTTGTCTACCTACTGACTATTGTAGTGTTTTTCCTGTGAGTCTTCCATGATCTGTCCTCCACTCCCTTTTTGGAAAATTTTATTTGATTTTTATTCACATACGCATATATATTCAGTTTGTCATGTTTCTTGCATATTTTTATCTAGTTTTCTGTGTCTTTTAATTTTATTTATCCCTAGTCTATGCCACTACCCACTGCTGCATAAAGGCAAGAGGCACTGAGAGGAGCATAGGCAGCAGGCAGCCAAGGCTGGCTCACAGTGTCCTCTAGGACAAGAGGCAACACCGTCTGTCAGTCCCAAGTGATGTCAGGTGGGACGGATGAGACAGTGTGCATTTAAAACTACTTAATTTATTGTCTTTGGTACAAAATCAACAGGAGAAACAAAGGATGTACCTGTAGCTCCGAGCACTCTCGTGGAAGGGCTTACGCCTTTATGTGTAATAGTTATTTTCCTGTATTCTTATCTTGGTCCAGAGCATTATTCTTGTTCCAGATCCTCCCTGGGCTCTTCACTGAGGTGAATTTAACGGAACTACATGTTGTTTACCCACCTTTAATTAGAGTTTAGATTATCCATTTATGCGTGGGTCACGGATCCTCTTGTTACAGTGTTATCATAAGGGGGAGCTGTGTTTTCAGGGCCACACGGATCAGTGCCTGAGCGGTTCAGCTTTACTGAAAAGGTCATGTCAATTAGTTGAATACTCTGACCTCAAACTAGCTTTGTGGCTGCAAGTATGTAAGCATTCTGTGCTTCTGCCTGTTGTGTCTGTCTTTCCATAAAATGTTTGGATCTGTAGATTCTTTATTTTACTCAAACGTACGAACTCAATAAGTTATAATTCCCATAATTAAGTCTGGTATTCTCCTTTTGATGCAGCAGGGCCTCTCTCTATCAATACCATCTATTGGACATCTTTTGTTGTGTTGCTTTTCTATGGGCATTTTTAAGAAATGATTAACTAGTCTAATCTATTAGGCATTTCTTTATAACATCTTCCATTGCTTTTTGTACTTAAAAATTCTTTCATATTAAAAAATCAGAAAAATGCCTCCAGGTCTGTTCCATTCTGTTTTAATCCTTTTTGTTTATATTTGGGTTTAAATTCTTGGATTTAATTTTGGTAAATGATGCAACATAAGGCTCTAATATAACTTTTATAAAGAATGTACCAAGAGTCTTGTGGAATAACAACTTTCCCCGTTGGTGTGTGATGGATTTTTATTCATTTTGCTAGGAAACCCTCAAAATTGAGCCCTATTTCTGAGCTCTTTCCTTCCTTCCTTCTTTGTAGCTTTCCTTTTCTTTTCTCCTTTCTTTTCTCTCCTATAGATATTCCTTCCTATGTTTACCACACCAAACAATTTCTACTCTTTTAATATTTTAGTATCTTAACCTTTCTACTAGGGTAAGTTTCTTTTATTTCATTTTGTTCCCATTGTCATCCTCAGTGCACCAGAATGAGTCTAGATTCTAGAGTTTAGAACATTTATTATTTCCACAGTTATTATTTCCACATCTTCCATCATCCACTCAAAATTTTACACAGTGTTAACTACTTAATAACCTACTAGTGCCCTTTAGTGCCCCTCCCCCGACTTTTTTTCAGCATGTCGGAGACCAGGTCAGGTGGACTGGTTTCTGGATGTCATGATTTCTCTTTAGCTTGGCCTTCTGCCATTAGCATCCAGAAAAAATCTTTGCTTGGGAGATGGATTTCTTATTAGACCTTTGACATCTAAGGCTATTCTGACCATCACACTAGGTTGAGGGTTTACAGTTTGGGAAATATTTCCCTCAGAACATTGATAAAATTGCTATTGTGGCAAGTCAAATATTACTCTTAGTTTCAATCATTTAACACGTTTCTTTCTTTCTAGAAGGGTTTTAGTATTTTATCCTGTACACAGATTTTGAAACTTTTATAATGATATATTTTAGTGTAGATCTTTTTTCATTTATTATGCTTGGTGATCAGCGAACTCAGTCTGTAATAATAAAGTAAAAAGAGGTTAGATATTTGAAAATCTCTGAAAATGTTCAATATTTAGGAAAAACCTCAATTACTGAAGTTGTCTTAAGGAAAAATATAGCATGAATGGAATATCAAAACTTCAGGACACTGAAAAAGTTTAAAGCGCTATCTCCAAAAAAAGAGAATTTTACATATAAGTGATTTCAAGGTTAGTAGCAGCCACTTCCCATTACATAGAACTTGATCTAGAGCATATAAAATGTAGAAGTCTCCTACTTTATGTCCTAAAGCTATCTAGCTTGGAAATCAAACTATAAAAGTGGTAAAAAGCAAACACAGTTATAGATGTAAAATTTTAAATAATCAAATTCAATTGCACATTATCAGTCATGATGAGGAAAATTAATTCAACTATAGAATAATGGTTTAATATTTTTCAATATAACAATAAAATAAATAAGAACAATGACATTGGCATTATGTTAGTAAACATTTATTCAATGCTTAATGTAAGTCAGGCACTGTTCTAAGAGTCTTATGCATATTGACTCATTTACTTCTTAAGGAAATTATAAAGTAGAGACTACTATTATCAAATTTTAAAATAACTGATCATAATGATAAGAATTCATGGTAAAAAAATTAGGAAATACTAATGAATATAAAGGTGCTATTTCAGCATGATAAAGAGCTGCTTTATATTAAAACAAGTATATGACTTTAACAATGAAGCATTGAGAACATTTCCATTTAATCATGAAAAGTATACATATCATGGCTGATATAGAATAGTATTCTATAATTTTTACCCAGTGTAATACAAATACAAAATACTAAGTATTAGAAAGTATAACTGTTGGAAGTTAGAAGTAACGTTTTCCTTTAAAAAAGATGTCATTGCTTAACAAGAAAATGTGCTTTCCAGGTAAACATCACTTCTTGCAATTGGTATCTAACTCCACTCAAATCCAAGCCATCCATTTACTTTATCATTAATTTGTCCTGTCTCTGTTTTTACTAATTGATTTTATCAGATTGTTACATATTTTTGTGTGCCCTGTCATGGTCACTATAAGTAACAATACTCAAATTTTTTAAAAAATGTGACTCTTTAAAAACCCTTTTATCAATTAATGACTGTTTTTATCTTTAATGTTTCATTATGGGGTCTTCTATAGGATTTCCTTTTTAAACTTCTTGACTTAGATTCGTTATTTATTCAACTTGAGTTTGCTTGAAGTTAATAGTATTTTACACTATGAATTTATACCTGATTATAAACTAAACAGCATCCAGTAAGTTTTCATATATACTATCCTCTTTTTGACTGTATTCTAAAGAATCCATGATGATATTTAAATTTCACTTTTGATCCACCTGTCAATCCTGAATGTATTTTTAATTGAAATTGTTGTAGGCTTTAAAATTTATTATTTTCAACATGATTGGAGTAAATATCAGGGAACATCACCCATGCAACTTATTTACCTATCACTGGTTTAGTATATTTTATCTGTCGTCTTCTTTAACACTCACAAGTTTACATAAAGGTATTAAATCTCCATTTGAAGTTAAAGTTAAGTAAATTGACCATAATCATGCTGCTCAGAGTTTCTTATCCTTGGCACCATTGATATTTTGAGCTAGATAATTTTGTTTTGTGGAGGAGTGCTCTGCACATTGTAGGATTTTTGCCAGCATCCCTGGTTTCTATTCTCTCAATTGTAACAAGCAAAAAGGATTCCAGACATTGCCCAGTGCTCCCCGGGGGACATTATCACTTCCACCTGAGTTCTACTGATACAGGGAGTGCCTTTTTCCAACAGATGCTCTTTCCTCTATATTTGCTATTTTTATGTATATTTCCCCTATATATGCGCTTCTTGGTTATTTCAAATATTTCCTCCTGCTTTAATAAAATTAGCTGTGCTTCTCAACCTATGGAAGGAAAATATAAAATTTTATCTATATGCTCACAACCACATTATCTACTAAGACTTTTAGTCAAATCAATCAATGCAGATATAATTATATCAGGAAGAAAAACAAACAAACAAAGAAGAGAGGATCATGTCCAGGGCTTTCTTTTCATAATTAAAGAAACTACATGGTCCTTCATGCTCTTGAATCATCCCTGGCTTAATTGTAAACTATGTCTCCATTCTTTTCCTCTTCTGCCCTCCAATTTGTTCCATGATTTCCTCTTGTCTGATCTCTCGTCTTGGTATCTAATTTTGGGCTCTGCCTCATGCTGCAAAATAATATTTGGCACTGTTTTCTTGACTGTTAGATTTATATTTTTCCGTAGCTATGATTTTCATTTTTTGACGTCTTCCTGTGTACTACTTTCTCTAATCAGTTGAAGCTCAGTCATTAATAGCTGCTTCATCTATGAACCTTCTTGGTGATGCTGCCCCTTGGGATCTAGACAGGAGCAGGGAATAATTCTGTAATTTGTAGAGAATACTATTCTGACGTAAGCAGGACAGGAATCGGATTAAGTGAGCAGGACCAGAGTCTCTCTCTCTCTCTCCAGACTGGGGTATAGATATTCTCTATACTCACCCAATAAAATCCCTCCTGTAGAAAAAAGGAAAAGTATGGGAGCTTTCTGGGGAAGCATAATCACATCTAGGAACAGAATAGCACATACTTTGCAGCAGTGTAGTCCATATAATACGAGCAGACTTAACGAAGGTAAATAATCCATGATAAATCTAACTTAAATATATGCATTTTTTCTACAAATTAAATTGCATGGATTTAGAAGTCAGAGGATTCACCTTCTAGCCTTTGTCCTTCCATTGAGTATAACTCATCTAATTTAGCATACTTGATTTTCAGTTCAGAGTACAGGGAGTGTAATATAATGCTGATTTTTCATGAAAGGGGAGACATCATAAGTCCTTTTTTTTCAAAAAAGAATGACAACACAATCTAGAATTTAGAAGGATAAAATGCAGATGATGAAAATTAGGAAGAGAATGACAATATTGAAGGTGACTAGGGCTATTTCTTTGAGCCTAAATTTTACACAAAATCTGGAACCAAAAATACAATCCAAAGGAAAAAAAAAACACACATCTTCTTTGAGCCAAGTAAAGCTAAATTTGATTTAGACTATAATAGCTTGAAATCCAATTTTGGATAAATCTCTTACCCAAAGCACTTACCATAATTTAATTATGTTTTGCTTTTACCGTCTCTCCCTCACTCTTTCATTTTTTTTTCTCAGTGTATTCCTCCTTTGCCCACCAAACACTATTTTATTAAAAGCACATTTATGAATTTACTAATTAGTTATTTGAAAACCCCAAATTTGGTACTTTATAAATGCCAGAACATTATTCAAATGGACAAAGTTTCAGAAAAAATATAGCGTGTCATTCATGAAGACTTTGAAAGTCTATATTATTTTCATCACAGATTCATCATGTTTATAGGTTCTCAGTTATGTATTTATACAAAGTTACAATTTTTCATGTTTATTTCCTCAGAGACACACAGAGATATACACATAGGAATAGGTTTAGATTATAGACATAAAAACAGGTAGAGATACTTTGTTTTGTGTTGTGGTTCTCATTCGTTCTTTTTGCCAAATATTCTAGTTTAGACACATAGTATGATTGTGTTTCTGTTTCAGTGGAGCAGCATCAGTATTTTTGGCTAATGAATTAGGCTGGAAATGATGTATATCTTTTTAGGGGAAGAAAGATTAAATGCTAGTGGGAAATTTTGCTGAGTTTGCTTTTTTGGCTGATAGAGTCATTGGCAAGGCTCCAGATGATGGCTGCTTTATCAGCCTGGGTCCAGAGTGAGGACAAGGATGGAGGAGTGCAGTCCTGGTGACCTCTGATGGACTTCCCTCATAAGCAAGAAATAAGCCTTTGTTACTTTAAGCTTCCTGAGATTTGGAGATTATTCATTCAACCAGCATAATTTAGCCAACCATAACCAATCCCCTTACCAACCCCTTGAAAAATTTGCTAACTGACCAATTAATGGTGTTGCTACATGAAGTGGTATAAAATTAAAGACTCCCTCACTTAGGCTTTTTTGTGACTTCATGAGAACGAAAACTGAGAAATTTTCCCTTAGTAGTGATGTTATATTTCAACAGAATAAGTAGAAAAATAAGTAGTTTTTTTCTGGTTTACGAGTGTATATAATTACTACTGAATTTTTAGTGAATTTTGAATTCTTAGCAAGATAACTTTAGGAAAGCTAGTTCTGCTATTTCTTTGGGAAAATCATCAATTTTTCATGCTCTAATTGACTCTTTTAAAAATTAAAATAAAATATCTGGCTCTCCTGAGTAAGGTGCTATTTTTCTGGCCTGGATGTGCACAGTTACCTGGTAGTTGTGTGTTTTGGTGGAAGAAATCTCTGCTCCTGTCAGAAAATGTCCAGAGCAGATATTCTCCAAAGGCGAAGGGGGCATGGCAGAAGGCTCTCAAGTCACACTTCTTTGGGTCTGAATCCAAATCCGTTGTTTACCAACTGTGTGACCTTGGGCAAATTACAGTAGTCCCCCCTTATCCATGGGGGCTATGATCCAAGACCCCAGTGGATGCCTGACACCCCAGTTAGTACTGAACCCTAGAGATACTATGTTTTTCCCCTTACATACATATTTGAGGTGCAACAGCAAAACTAGCACGAATTTCTTTTTCCTTCTTCACAATTCCATAGATAGAAGATTTGTTCTTACTGCAGATCTTAGCAACTTCGGCGTTCAATTTTTTTTATTTCCTTATTAAGTCTAGAATTTTCACTTTTCACTTAGAGGAAGCACTTTACAGCATCTCTTGGCATATCCTAATTGTCAGCATCACTACTCCTGTGCTTTGGGCCATTATTAAGTACAATAAGGGTGACTCAAACACAAGCACTGCGATACTGATACTCTGACAGTTGCTCTGATAATTAGACGGCTGCTAAGTGATTCATTGGCAGGTGGTGTGTACAATGTGGATCTGATGGACAAAGGGATGATTCATGTCCCGGGACAGAGTGGGCTGGTGTGAGATTTCATCCTGCTGCTCAGACCGTTATGTAATTTAAAGCTTTTGAATTATTTATTTCTGGAATTTTCCATTTAATGTTTTCAGACGAAGTTGACTGTGGGTACCTGAAATCATGGAAAGCGAAACCAGTGGATATTGGAGGAATACTATACTAAAGTTATTAACACGCAATTGTTCTCATTTATAAAATAAAAATAAGAATAGTATCTATTTCCATGTATTATTCTGAGAACTAAATTTAGTAACATATATAGAGCACTTAACATGTGTCTCAGATAATTAAATTACATTTTTTAAAAGTATAAATAGGTTTCTCATGGAAATATGAAATGAACAAGTGTAAAATATTTCAGTCAACTCATTAATTGAGAGAAACTGGAAAATGTTAGGAGTAGTTCACTGAGCATTTGAAAAGTTTTATAATTACAGGCATTTAATAAAGGAATTTGAGAATAACATTGTTGGGTTAGATACAAATCTAGTTACTGTCCTACAGGACAATAAATAACCTTTGAAGTTATTTGTTTCCACTTAGAAATTATTTTTATCTCTACTAGATAAAAATCCACAAGCCAACTAAGTCTGTGACTATTACTTAATGTTCTTAACAGGTGCAGGTAATTTTAGCTCACTCTCCCAGATGCTGTCCGCGTCCCACTTACACGTCCCAGATGCTGAGCTTACTGTTTCAACTTGCCAGAGCCATCTTCCAGCTGCCTATATCTGTACCCACGAGCCTGAGGGCTTTCAGAAACTTCTTTCCTGCAAGACAGGAGAGAAATTCTGGGGAATTTATGCTCTTTCCCTCCTCACCATCTCCCCACTCCAGGATGCAGCCCACGACAATAACTGATGGGAGATACAGTGTAAATACCTTAACATCCTCACCCTATCAGGTGGCAAAATTCTGAAGTGTGTTTTCATGGTTGGCCAGTATCCCCAGGGGAATAAACTCTGATCACCCACCTCAATAATTGACTTTGTAATGCAGGGTTTGTTTCCTGCATTCTCTTCCCTCTCTCTACTCAACTTTAGGTGTTTTCTACCTCTCTCAAAAACCTACTTCCACTGAAACTCTTTGCTCAGAGTCTGTTTCTGGAGAATCCAGCTGAGACACCCAAATCCTGGAAAGATTCTAGGACCTAGCACAGCTTCCATCAACTAGTCAAAACTGTAGGGGTAGTTGGCTAAACACCCTGGTACGATTGAGTTAAGCCTGTAGATACAGGAAAATTGTCCCTCTGCTCACTCTCGAAGGAACAGGTGTAGAGAAGCTTTCTCTCTCCACCTCCCGACCACCCAACAAACTAGGTCCTCCCTTCCTTAGAGACCTCAGTAGGGCCTGGTAGCGTTTATTGTTCGTAAGATTCTTCTTTTTCTTTCCCTATTTGATTATGATCTCTGCAATATCATGTCTATTTTGATTATCATTGTATAGAAGCTAGTCCAGTGTCTTGTACATAATAGGCAATTGACAGCTATTACTCGAGTATTGATCAGTAAATAAAGGAGAGGAAACAGAAGCAAATATAAAAGTGGTGTTTCTGACTTGTCAAAGAGCTAAAGACCATAGGCAACTTCTCATCACACAGATTTCCTGATGAAATAAAAAGTGAAAGTATTGTAAATTTATATTTTTAAAGTATCTTACTTCATAGAACAGTTAAGAAACAATGGTGTGCTCAATTTTATACTACATCACCTACTTTCATTTCCACTTATAAATTTATTATATTAATTGGAACTGACTTTACCATGTGTATATTTTTAAATAAAATAGAAGCCAACTGACAGAGATCTGTAAGAAGACAATTTGACCATAAGTCTTTTTTTTTTTAAGTTTAAATTTTGAAAACCAAATCAGTTGTTCACAGGGTGCTATGGAATGGTGGACTTATATTCCTAGAAGCTCTGTGCGGAGGGTGTCCTCTCGATTCAGTTGTATAATCTAGGCATTTTCAGGGTGTCAGGTCTCTCGCTATTCCTCCTTATTGCATGTTTAGCATTGTGGGGAGACTATAGTTATTTACGTGTTGCCTTCTTAAGTTAAAATGAAATTACACAAGGAGCAAAGTAAAATTTATACCTAAGTTTATCTATGTTCTGGTAATTTGGAAATAGAGGAGCAAAGTAATTATTTCTAATAATTGCTCATCCACAGCTTGCTGTTGTAAACACATAGTAACATTATGAAAGACATGAAGCATATGTTTTCTCACACGTTATGCAATGCATTTTTATTAACCCAAGTTATGTTTGATAAAATTTTGCTGGTGGCCCATTTTCTGTATTGTTATGTTTTACATTTTTTCTGATTATTATTAGTTTAAAAATCATATTTTCTTTATATTGCTGTTGTGACTGGTCCACAATAAAAAGTTAAAATGATATATCTTAATAAAATTTAAATTCACAATATACTGTATTAGATATTTTCAATGAAATATTGTTAATACATTTAGACATTTTGTGGGCACCATAGATGGATGTCCTGATCATATTATTAGACCTTGAGCAGAAAAAGATTCAAGTGCATATTTTTAAAGTATGAAACCTACTTATTTTATCAAAATAAAAAAATACCACAGTAAAATCAATCATCTATCTGAATGTGGTTCAGCAAGGTCATCTCTCGGAGGTATTAATGTAACAGAAAGGCATTTAGCACAAAACGTTTCTGGCAGTTCTGAAGATGCTTGAATTTTACACCTGCCCTTGCCCACTCTGGCGGGGGGAGGGGAAGGCGGAGAGGGCTGCAGGTGAGCATTGATTAAATGAATGATAAGGCCTTTGACGGATCGATTTTCTTCTCACATTTTTAATTTAGAAGGTAAAACTTCCTATCACAGTTTAAGCTGAAAATTATGGCTGAGATAATAGAGGTCTGATTCCAGCGCAAGTTAAGGAGGAAAAAGTTGCTGCTCAAATGTCAAGACATCTTGTGGTCCAAGATGATTAAAACTAAACTGTTTGCTATATGAATCCCAAGGTGCAGCTATATCTCAGCTCTGGTGACATTTAGCCAGTGACTTTTCATAGCTTGTTAATAATGTATAGCTGTCCCTATATAAATTTGCAGTGACAGAAGCGGCCATGTGGAGTAGAGCAGTTAATGAGATTTATTCTTGACAGAAAATGCAGATTTGAAAAGTATTTCTAAAAAATCAAGATTGATGTCCAAAGAAATCGTGTATTTAACAGACAATGGCATCATAACAATTTTTCGGGTGTTTTAACCGAGATCACATAGCTTTGACTGGTGATATATGTTCTGTTTTTAATCAACATCCCACACATCCCCACGCCGAGTCCTCTCCGTAGCTAGCTTCTACTCACGCTGATAAGTCAGAAGACTTCCCCTTACACATCCCTGTCAGGGGGCATTCTCTCACCTTTGACTTGGTTAGTTCCACATAAAACATGTGAGTTTTCCATCACAAGACTAACCATACATTTTTATAGCTACATGTTAGATGCGTGTCTTTCCCACCAGAGCATTTCTTAGCAAATTGGTAGCTTTCACAGAATCCTTCAGTAATTACTGAATCAACATTAACACGTGCAAGCATGAATATTCTTTGCAAAAGTGAGAACTCTCATTAATTTATTAGACAAAGGATTGAAGTTTTATCAGAAACTTTCAGTTCATATTCTGACTATTCAATATTAATCACTAATTATTTTTATCCAGTAGAAACAGAAAACTACTGTTTTTAGCCATGTCTGTTTCCAGTGTTTCAACTTAAAACCTGGCAGACACACAAATAATATATATACTACGAGATGTAGCAATGTAGACATGAGGAGACTGAAGAAAAAAGAGAATATAGGAAAAGAAATGACTTACAAGTTAGTCTTTAACATCTCTGAGAATATAAATAACACCCAACTTTTGATGGTTTGAAGAGGGTTGTCAGTTTTTTACTTTTATTATTGACTTTATTTAGCTATGAAAGTAATACATACTTATTACGAAAACTTCAGAAATTGAGTACGAAGAATATAAAACAAATTAAAGGCTGAAGCATGCAAAATTGTCATGTTAGTAGGTCAAACGTGATCAAATATTAACAATTTCATGTGAACCCACCTAAACATCTTCCCGACTGAGACAGTCACGTTAAATTTTGCTGCAGTGCCACGACGGTGAGCAGGCAGGGATGCGCCTGCATCAGTTTCCTGGCTGCCATGACAAAGCAGCACAGACTGGGTGGCTTTCTCACAGTTTCAGAGGCTGGAAGTCATAAAGCAAGGTGTTGGCGGGGCTGGTTCCTGCTGCGCAGGCCTATCTCAGAGCTTCTGGTAGCCTCAGGCATCCCTTGGCTCGTGGATGGCAGTCTCCTTGTGTCTTACATCATCTCTGGTCTGTGTCTGTCTGTCTCTGAGTCCAAATTTCCCCCTTTTATAGGGAGACCAGTCAGATTGGATTAGGGCCGCTCTAATAACCTCATCTTAACTTGAGGACCTCTGCCAAAGACCCTGTTTCCAAATAAAATTACATCCCGGATACTGAGGGTTAGGCCTTCAAATATCTCTTTTGAGAGGCACAATTCAACCCGTAACAATGTGCAATATGAAAGTATATGCATGTATGTAAAAAAAATATACATATATGCGTATACATATATACACATATATGCATGCACACACGCACACACGGGATTTTATTTGCAGCTCTCATGTAGGTTGTACCTAGGTTTTGAAAATATGACAGTTAATTATACTGTGTCATATTTTGCTTACCTGGTCTTTATTGCTAATTGGATAAGTGGTTTCCAGTTATTTGCTATCAAAAATGTTGCTTCAATTAATATTGTATAGGTTTACTGTTGCTGCATAACAGATTACCAATAATTTAGGAGCTTAAACGACACAAATTTATTCTCTCACAGTTTTTGTAGGTTGGAAGTTCAGACATGGCATGTCTGGATTCTCTGTGCAGAGTCCCAGTGTGCTGAAATCAGGGTGTTGGTTGGGGCTGCGATTCTTATCTGGGCTTGAGGTCCTCTTCCAAGCTCACTGGCTGTTGGCAGAAGTCATTTCCTTGTGGTTGTAGGGCTGAAGTCCCTTTTTCCTGTAAGGCAGGGATCACTTTTAGCCCCTAGAGTCCACCCTTAGGTTCTCCACATGGAGTTTTGCTTTCTTTCTTCTGGGCCACTCAGCGTGAGTGTCTCTACCTCTTCTGTGACCAGTCAGAGAAAACACACTGCTTTTAAAGAGCTCACTCAATTAGGTCAGGCTCCTCCAGGTCATCTCCGTCCTGCCATAGAATTTAATATAATCACAGCCCATAGTTCATCGGAGTCACAGGTTTCACCACAGTCAAGGGGAGGAGATTATCCATAATTGTGGGTCCTCTTAGAATTCTGCCTCCTACAAATATTCTCATTAGTTCATCTTTGTCTTTTTAATGATAACTTTCTTGGAGTAAATTCCTGGCAGGGAAATTACTAAGCGAAAGTAAATGCAAATTTATGTAAGCTTTAAAAACATATTGCTCAAGTCTTATTTTCACTCCCACCAGTACACTTGGAGCATCTGCAGGTCAGCGCATACCAAGTAACACGATTTATCTCAACAGGAACAACAGCAAAAACTTTTGATAAGTGATAGGATAAACAAAAGTGATATCTTATTTCATTTAAATATATACTATTAAAATTACAAATTAAACTTTTAAGCAGATTTATCTTTTATCTGTATGTCTGTCTTTGTTATATTCATTTCCTTATTTTGTTCTATATTTCTAGTATTTTCAGTGTTATACAAAAACTCTTAGAATGTTAACAATATCAAAACTTTCTCTGATATGTATATCACAAATATTTTTACAAGTTTGTCATTTGCCTTGTAGATTTTCATTTGTTTTATTTTATTCTCTTTTATTATTTTTCTTTCTATCTCTATCTCTCTGTCTCTGTCTGTCTCTCTCTGTCTGATTATTCTCATGAATCGGCTCTTAGTCTAATGGCTGATTTTTCAGTTCCTTGAAAAACAAAAAAAATTAAAAATTGCATATTTAATATATGAATACATTCTCAACATGAGTGGTTCAAATAATACAGAATTATAGACTCTAAAATATCTTAAAATGCCTTTAACACCTTTCCCCTGCAGACAGTCCCAACCCCTTTTCATAGAAATTATAGCCAACAGTGTGATATGCAACCATTCTATCCTTTCCATAAGCATTTATCTATCTATAAATACTCATATAGACATTTTTTATTAAAAATTAGGAAGACTGAACTCATATTTTTAGTTCATAGCTTTTTCAGTTAATAATCTTGGTGATCTGTCTATGTGGGTAGGTAAATTGATTCCTTTGTAATAATTACATAATATTTCATAATATAGGTAAATCATAATTCATTTATTCTATTGTTGGAGAAGAAGGTTGTTTTTTACTATGCAAACAATGCTAAATACTTGTATTTTTTCATGTTACATTATTTTTAGTATATTAATGGGTCCTTTTTGCTCCTGACTGCCTCACAATTTTCACAGCTGTTTATAATTTCTTGTAGTGAGTAAGTGTACTTACCTGAATGTCTGTATTATCAGGCTGTTGCAGGTTTTCAAGTGGATGTGACAAACTTTTTTCCTATGTTCTAAGGCAGTTTTTATAACATTATTTTATGCGTTTCTCAAAAGTTTTGCAGAACACACAGTAATATAGACCATGTTTGGTGCCTTTGAAAGCAGTAGATGTTTTTACTATCTTCCAGGACAATGGATGTTCTTCATCTTTCTACTTTTTCTCAAGACAATATTGAAAATTTATATTTTCTTTGAAGAAACATTCATTTAACATAGATTTACAAGCATATTGGTGTAAAACTATATGTTATTCTCCTATAATTCTTTCACTTAATCCACATTTTTACCTATTTGATCTTTCATGTAATTACGTTATTTTTATCGTGAAGTTTCTCTTTTGTTTAAATTATACTGCCGCAAAGTTTTCTATTTGTTGGTCATGAGATAAAACAACAGAAAGCTCAGTTTTGCTGTGTAAGTATTTTAAAATTAATGTTCTGTGTCCATCATTTGTGCTACTACCGTTATCAATCTAATTTTATTTGTATTTATTCTATTATTCATTTTCTAGCTACTTGTGTTGAATGCTTAGTTTGTCTAATTTTACTCTAATATTTTCTAAAATGTGCATTAAACACTCTAGATTTCTTCTGAGAGTATGTTTGACCAAACCAGAGTTTTTGCTATATAGTTATTTCATAGCCACATATTTCTACGTAGTTTATGATGCAAGTTTATATTTTCTCTTTATCCCATTAATTTCTTAGCAGTGTATTCTAAAATTTTTAGTGGAGGGATTTCTGTTGTCTGTGAGTTTTTTTGAAAATATCTAACTTTATTACATTTTGATAAAAAATATATTCTGAATGATTTCTGAAATTTGGAGGTTAATAAAAATTTCTTTGAGACTTAAAATGTGGTCCATTTTTGTGAGTATTCCATGAGTGCCCTAACAGAATGTTTCCTTGACCCATGGTTCTAGAGGTATATTTATTTGATAAAATTTCTTAATCATGTATTTTAAACATCTGCAAAATCCTTATTTTTGTCTACTTTTTCATCACTTTCTAAAAGAGGATGATTCAAATTTTTCTCTTGAACAATGATGTGTCATATCTTTTAGCTGTTTGATGAATCAGTAGTTGGAAAATAGAAAACAAAGCAAACAAAAATGGGAAATAATTATTGCTTCTATAAAAAACAAAGAAGTCATACAAACACATAGAATTGTAATATAGTATGTGAGCCATATGTGTATGGTTACAAATGTGGATCTAACAGATAGGGGTATAACCAAAAATTTTATGAAAACATACTGGCAAAATTTGGAACGGGTATGTATGTGTGTGTGTGTGTGTGTGTGTGTGTGTGTGTTGGGTGGAGAAGTTTAACGATTGTAAGATGTCAATATTTTTTTCTGTAAAATTTTATTTTGATATAAATTCAAATCTCTAGGAAATCTGCAGTAATAGTAAAATAAAAATTATCATATGTGCTTCATTTGGATTCATGTGTTCCTAACTGTTCGCCATATTTGCTGCATCAATCTTTCTCTTTTTCTTTCTTTCTTTCTCTACAGACATAAAATGATACATGATACACACACACGTACATACATATTTTTTCTGAACCATGAAAGAAAATTTTCAGACTTGCAGAGCTTTACCGCAAATACTTCTGTATTTCCAAAGATTAAGAATAGTCAATTATAAAACCACAGTAAATTATTAGAATTAGGATATTAAAATCTATATAAGACTTTTATCTAATGTACAGACTTTATTCAAATTTCATCAATTATCCTAGTAAAATCCTTATTCATTCACTTCCCCGTTCTCCTCTCCAGGATCCATTCCTGGAAGACATTTAGTTGTGTCTTCTGGAATACTTCGTCAGTCTTTCATGACTTTCCCTGTCTTGATGAGTACATGGTTTTTATTACATACGTATATGATTTGACTCGGATTATGCCCTTTTAGCAGAAATACTAAGTTAGTTATACTGCATCCTTCTCCAGGTATCCTATCTGGAGGTACATGTTGATTCATCTCATTATTGATGTGAACTTTGATCACCTTCCATCAGATTTTTCCACTAGAAAGCATTATTTTTCCCTTTTTAACTAGTTAAAGGAGAGATATTTTGAAACGATATCGTGTACATACTGTTTCATCTAATGTTTATTCATTAGTTTTTAGCATCTTTTGAAGAATCTCCAACCCTAAATATATTGTACTAAATAAAATGAAGATATTACAGTGTAAGCAGGTTATTTAAAGACATGTAAATGAGCAGCAGAAGGATTAAGTAAAATCATTAAAAGTGTTTGCATCTGAGAAATAAGATTGGGTGAAGGGGAAATAGAGTAGGAGAATTTTTGTTATTGGTGTGTGTTTGTCGTTGTTTGTTTTTTATAAGCCTTTTAATGATATTTGTACTTTAAAATTATATGCATATGTTACTTTGAAAAAGTAAATGCAAGTAAGTTGAAGTAATAAAATACATTCCCACACATGAAAAAAATGCACATTTTTCACACATTTGTGGACTTACCATGTCAGTTCTCTTCTAGTGGGTCTCAGGAAGAATTCCTAACAAATCTAAGTGCGTGAATGATACTCAAATCTGGAAGTCAGAGCTCTAATACCCCTGAGCCTCTGTGATCACATATGATTGCATTTGCTGTCTCTTGTGACTATCTATTATAATCCAAGTCAGATGTGATGAAAAACACATTGGCTAATGTACAAAGAAGTAAATCAGTGAGGTTGCATTTTATAGTAAAAAGAGCCAAGTGTGGGAGTGACTACGGTTATGCAAAGAAAATCAAATCCCAGGCATCATTCTTACTAACTTGACAACATCGCCCAATTACTTAAGGGCCTTAAGCCATTGTGATTTTGCCTATAGTTTGTAGGGGTTTCCAAACATGTTCCAAATTATCTGACACTCGTCCCACAGAGAAGGAGGAAATCTGTGCCCCCACCTTGAAAACAGATAGAGCTTTATGACTGCTTCAGACAGTGTCATGGAGCAGATGCGATGCTTCCATGGATAGGTTGGAAAACGCCTGGCAGTTTCTGCCAGTTTCTCTGGATACTCTTTTTTCTGTGAGTCTTTGGCTGCCACCTAAGAAGTGCAGCTACCCTGAGACCACCATGAGGAGAGAGAAACTAGTGAGACGGGAGGGAGAATAAGAGGCTGTCCCAGCCCAGGCACCAGACAGCAGAGACGACCTCAGTGCCAGCCAGCATGTGGCCGTGACTCTACAAGAGACCTCACAGCCAAACTGAACCCTGTCAACACCAGATTTGGGTGCAAAATAAACGATTGTTTTAAGGAACCATTTAAGCTTAACTGGCTACACAATGGGTATAATTGCCGCCCTAATTTACAGGAGGATTGCAATCACCACATCCATTATTAGTGGGCAAAAAATTAAATATATTTCCCTAGAGGTGTTTTTCCTCTCATAATGTTCACTGGCTCTCGCAGACACTCGTGCATTCCATAACCCTTAGGAACACCAACTCTACTTAAATAAGTCCAAAATGTTTCTTACTGATGGGAAGTCAATAGTCTTTTTTGCCTATAGAGAATAGCAAATTCCATTTAATATAAGACCTCTGGTAAAGAAAAATAATGCTTGAAAATAGTAATAATTGGATTTTTTTATTTAACTGAGTTTTAATATAATTTATCATGTAATTTTCAGATTATGAAAACCATATTATTCATTGTCAAAATATCTCTTGAAAAAGGATTGAACAAATAGAAAACATCACCCATTGTCCCACCATAAGATAATAATCATTATTATAGTATCATAAAGGCATTCTTTCTTTCGTAACAAATTTATGTGTAGATAAATATGTACATCTTGCTATATGTTTATTTTGCAGTTTTAAGGGTATTCATTTTGAACATAATGAACAATTCCAAAACAAAATTACCTATATTAGAGTAACAGTCCTACCCTGTAGAGCTCAGGTAACTTCTAAAAGAGCAGTATAAATCAGCAAGTTTATATATGCTTTTATTTAAAAACTATCTTTGATATGAGAATTATATTCTTTGGAGGGATTAATTTTGACCTTTCTCAATATTGCTATTGTCCATACTCACTTATGATCTAGGAATACATTTGTCAGGATGCACTTTACTAATATTTGGTAAATAGAAATAATCATGATATCATCAAGAATTTCCAAGTGATGTAGTTAGTGATTTTTACATTAAATATTTTAGATATACAGCCACTTCAGTACTAGATTATGTAAATATTACAGCTTGAAGTAGAATGCAACTCACGTTTACATAGTAAACGGTTTATCTTAAGACTTGGGAAATTAGGGGCTGCCCCATGACCAAGTGGTTAAGTTCACGCGCTCCGCTTTGGCAGCCCGGGGTTTTGCCAGTTTGGATCCTGGGTAGGGATATGGCACCGCTCACTCGTCAGGCCACACTGAGGCAGCGTCCCACATAGCAGAACCAGAAGGACCTACAACTAGAAAATACAACTATGTCCTGGGGGTCTTTGGGGAGAAGAAGAAAAAAAATAAAAAGATTGGCAACAGTTGTTAACTCAGGTGCCAATCTTTAAAAAGAAAGACTTGGAAAATTAGAAAAAATCAATATTTTTTTTTACATCTTTATTAGCATCAACTTTGTTCTATTCACTAGATTTTCTTCACCTTGCCTAACATCCCTTACAGAATTCTGTGATAACCCTTACAAAGAAGTATAAACTAGGCAGTAGTCCAGCAATCCGTCATATGCTATTACCATTGTTATGCTTATAAGGAATAATGCAATTCAACATTTATAAAGAATTTTTATTATAAGTATCTTGAGCTTCGTAAACATCAGGAAGCAGGAATAATTATGAACATAGAGTATAAAAAAATTTAAGGAAAAAATTCAACATCTCTTGAAATGATCATAATGTGCGTCAGAATCATATGTTTAGAGAAATGAAATCTTTATACTTAATCCAATGGATGGTTCCTTTATGACTTTTTTTCCTTTTCTCATGTATTTTACCCATCTGATCAAATACATTTGTCACTATTTATTAACAGTCCAACCGCAAAGCCAAGGAAAATTCTGTCTAGATACACACACACACACACACACACTTATAAGTTGTTTCTAAGTTTTAAATGTTTTACACTGAAGAGGTTCTTAGACTATCTAGTTATCCCCATGTCTGAAGACAAGTGTCATTTTATTACTTTTAAACCACACTATATGTTATCAAAAATTTTTTTGAAGATCTCTAATACATTTTTAGATTTCACATTTTAAAAATACAAAAACATTTGCTCACTTATGGCAATTTATAATCTCTAAGTCATCATTTTCCTACTCTTTTGATCCCCAAATCAACATTATTTCATAGGACAATTTTTCAATATTATTATTTCAATTCTTTTAATTATAACACTCAGATATTATAGCATATTGTCTTTATTTGGCATGAACTATAAAATATTAAAAGAAATATTTTAAAAAATAGTAAGCAATTTCCTTTAAAGGATTTAAGCACATGAAGATAGGAATTAAACTGATCTATTTCAACATCATGACTTTTTTCACTTACTAATGTAAAATAACAATCACAAAAGTAATGAAAAGAAATAAAAATCACCAGCTCTTAAAAAGTACCCTAATTTTTTCATCACATTCTAATATGTGCATCTTTACACTTATTTTTCCATGTATTATTACATTTACTATTCAAATTCATCCTTAAAACAGACCTATGATTTTAGTTCTAATATAATACTGAAAATATAGATGAAAAGATTTATGGATATTTATAAATGTAAAATTTTTGTCATTTATCAAGGTCACACAGCTGGTAATTGCCAAATCTTACTCCTCTCTATGTCATCTCTATGTCAAGAATTCTAAAGCCTTACCTCTAAGGACTGCGCACCTTTAATATCACGCACTACTCTCTCTTTATGTTAAATTGAAAAATGGTCTTCTGGAGAACTTCCCACGGAGTCAGTTTCAGATTCATGATTACCTATAGGACTGATGTTCCCAGAAAGAATCCAATATTGTAATTTGTCTAAAATAGTTCTCCTTTAAGCTGTTTAAACACATCATTGAAACCTTAACTCCTCTGTTTTATTTGTTGATTCGCTCACAGGACTGCTCGGTGTCTGGTTTCGATGTTTCATTGCCCAGATAATGACGTGTTCATTAAAATCTTCTGATTGCTTAGGATTCAGCCTGGGATTTAGCGCTGAGATAGACCTAAAACTTTCGATTAGTCTGGTCGCAAAGAGAAATGGTAAACAGTATTTATTCCCCAAAGAAATTCAGCTATCTCATAAAGGCTTAGTTGATGTAAAATAATACTGTTCTGATGAATGGAGTCCTAAATGATTATTTCTAGTTATTTGCTCAGTAAACATGATTAGGGATTTTAACAAAAGAAAAAGAAAAGCTTTACGTAGCAAAGAATTACCAGCGAAGGAGTTCAGGCAGCTGACATGCTGACTGCATTCTGCAGGCTCATTAGAGATTTCTCCCATCCAGTAAACATGCATTCTTTTCATTCAGAGTTATTTAGCACCGGTAAATAATTGTCCTAGACTGAGAGAACGACGTGAGCTCTAGCTAGCAATACCAAGGAGGGAGTGCCTAGACTGCCATGTTAACCACATTGAAATATATATTTAGATCAATTCCAGTAGGCTGAAATCAGGAATTGGTTTGCAAAGCATGTTATTTTCATGCACATATAGTTTGCTTCCTCTTCATATTTGCATAATATCATATTATAGTGTTTTACTACTTCTGGATATTATTGTATTTAAAATGGTTAATGATAAATATAAATCTCAAGAATGCTTTCGCTTTGTAATAATTCTTACAAATATAGTTTCTGTCTCCAGGAAGGATACATTCCTAAAATGAATTTTGAACATTAAAAAATAAAAAAAGGGGGCCAGCCTGCTGGCGCAGCTAAGTTTGCATGTTCCGCTTTGATGGCCCCGGGTTTGCAGGCTCAGATCCCTGATGTGGACCTTTGCACTGCTTATCAAGCCATGCTGTGGGAGGCGTCCCACATGTAAAGGAGAGGAAGATGGGCACAGATGTTAGCTCAGGGCCAGTCTTCCTCAGCAAAAAGAGGAGGATTGGTGACAGATGTTAGCTCAGGGCTAATCTTCCTCATGAATAATAAATTAATTAATTGAAATTAAAAATATTTACATATCCATATGATTCTGCCTCAGAATAGAAATAAAGATCTTCTGTCTGAATTTCTCTTATTCTCTTGGTTCTTACCCACTCCTCTCCATCCCAATTCTTTCAAATTATAAGGTGACAAAAATACTGTATTCAGACTCACTCAACTTCAACTAAAAACAAATAACTAACCCAACTCAATTAAAAGCATATCTAGAATTTTTACGGCTCATAAAACCTGGAAGTTTATTTCTGATGCTAATTTCAAGCCTAGCTGGATCCAGGGATGACTCAGTCCAGAAATTCTTTCTCTATCTTTTGACTCTACCCCCTCGTATACATTGACTTTATTCAAAAGTGGAATTTATACATATGGTGGGGAAACCTGTTGTTGGTAACCTTGATCCTCTTTCTTCTCAGACTACAATCTGAAAGAAAGATCAAATCAACTCATAAAAATCTAATTGGCACTGCTTGAGTCAAATTCTCACCTCCAACCCAAAGAAAATTCCAGGAAATGGGGTTTTCTCATTGAGCAGCTTACATCACTTCCACCCTTCAGCTGGCATGTGGTAGGATTCCACTGTTAATGTCACACACAGTCCCACTCCCATCCCACTCCCCACTCTGCCTACAACCACACAAAGTTTCCTAAGAGGGAAATATGCCAAGCATTACAAGTGGCATAGATCCTTTATGGGTAAGATGGTCATACTTTTCAGTTTGTATGAAATAGTTCTGGTTTATACCTGCTGTTATCCCAGGCTAATTAATAATGGGATCCCCTTTAAAAATCCTCCAAAGCAAATAGATTTAGATGCAAATTATAAGGTCACTCTATCTATAGATAAGAGCACATCTCTTCTCTCTCTGAGAAAGGAAGTGTGTACGTTTGGATGAACTAAGAGAGGATGAAAAAGTTGTCTTTGGTTCAATTAATGAAAGAAAGGGTGCACCTTTCTTCTATTCTCTCAATGTAAAGGGCTTCAGAAAGAATGGAAAGAACAGATAGCTCATTTTTAGTAATACGTCAGTTGGACTCAACATTGACTCTCTGGTAGGAACCCTGACTGCTCACAAAGTGAACGTAAGTTTTCCTCACAGGCACCATTTCATTTATTATTTCTCCAAAGGAGAGGAAATCTACACATGTTGGAATGAATCATGTGGAAAAAATGATATGGAGACAAGGGCACAGCATTGAAGGGACCACATCACATGCCCCGTCGTCACTCACAGTAGAATATCCTAATATCCCAGGGGACAAAGATATATATCAACTGTAAATATAAGAAAATATATATGTATAACTGTGGAAAAATCCAGAATATAATATATCACAGTTCATTAATCTCAGCTATTTTAGTGCATATAATATGATCACATATCTTTGTTCTGAAGCCTGTAAACATAAAAAAGTTTATCAAGATATATGTTAAATTCAAAGATAAACTATGAGTAATATTTCAGACAAAAACTGTTATCATTTAAGGGTGATTATTACTTTAAATAACAACAACTACTGACTAGAGGACAGTCAAACAATAGGGATTTATTTTTCCCCAAAATAAGAAATCCAGAAATTGGCAAGTATGACATTGGTTAAGGGTTTGTCATGTATGGCATTTATTATGTTGAGGTACTTTCCTTCTGTACCCATTTTATTGAGAGCTTTTATCATAAATGGATGTTGGATCTTGTCAAATGCTTTCTCTTCATCTATTGAGATGATCATGTGTTTTCTTCATTTTGTTGATGTCACGTATCACATTAATTGAATTGTGAATGTTGAATCATCCCTGCGTCCCTGGAATAAATCCCAATTAATTGTGGTGTGTGATCTTTTTAATGTATTGTTGTATTCAGTTTGCTAATATTTGGTTGAGGATTTTTGCAGCTATGTTCATCAGTGATACTGGCCTGTGATCTTCCTTTTTTGTGTTGTCTGGTCTTGGTATCAGGGCGATATTGGCTTCATAAAATGAGTTAAGAAGCATCCTATCTCTTCAAATGTTTGGAAGAGTTTGAGGAGGATAGGTATTAAGTCTTTAAGTGTTTGGTGGAATTCACCAGAAAAGATGTCTGGTCTCAGACTTTTATGTTTTGGGAGGTTTTTGATTACAGTTTCAGTCTCTTTGCTTGTGATTGGTCTGTTCAGATTCTCTGTTTCTTCTTTATTCAGTTTTGAAAGGTTGTATGATTCTATGTATTTATCCATTTCGTATAGATTGTCCAATTTGTTGGCATATAGCTTTTCATAGTATTCTCTTGTAATCCTTTGTATTTCTGTGGTATCCATTGTAATTTCTCCTCTTTTATTTCTGATTTTATTTATTTTTGATTCTCTATTTTTCTCTTAGTGAGTCTAGCTAAGGACTTGCCAATTTTGTTTATCCTTTCAAAGAACCAGCTCTTAGTTGCATTGATCCTTTCTATTGTCTTTTTAGTCTCTATTTCATTTATTTCCACTGATTTTTATTATTTCCTTCCTTCTACTGACTTTGACCTTCTTTTTTTAGTTCTTTTAGGTATAGCGTCAGATTGTGTATTTGAGATTTTTCTTGTTTTTTTGAGATTGTCCTGTATTACTATGTACTTACCCCTTAGTACTGTTTTTGCTGCATCCCGTAAGTTTTGGTATACTCTGTTTGCATTTTCATTTGTCTCCAGGTAGTTTTTGATTTCTCCTTTTATTTCTTCATTGAACCATAGTTGTTCAGTATCATGTTGTTTAGTCTCCCCACATTTGTGACTTTTCCAGCTTTCTTCTTGTAGTTGATTTCTGGTTTCATAGCACTGTGGTCAGAAAAGATGCTTGATACAATTTCAATCTTCTCAAATTTATTGAGGCTTATTTTTTTTCACAACATGTTGCTTATCTTGAGAATGTTCCATGTGTATATTCTGCTACTTTTGGATGGAATGGTCTATATATGCCTATTGAGTCCACCCTGGTCTAGAGTTTCATTTTAGGCCAACGTTTCCTTTTTGATTTTCTATCTGTATGATCTATCAATTGGTGTAAGTAGGTTGTTGAAGTCTCCTACTATTATTGTGTTGCTGCCAATTTCTCCCTTTAGATTGGTTAATAGTTACTTTATGTACTTGGTGCTCCTGTATTAGGTCCATATGTATTGATAAGTGTTGTTTCTTTTTGATGGAATGTCCCTTTTATCATTATATAATATTCATCTTTATCTCTTGTTACCTTTTTTGTCTTGAAGTCTGTTTTGTCAGGTATAAGTATGGCTACACTTGCTTTCTTTTGGTTGCTATTTGCTTGGCAGATCATCTTCCATCCCTTCACTCTGAGCCTGTTTATTTTAGGGCTGAAATGGGTCTCCTGAAGACAGCATATTGTTGGGTATTGTTTTGTAATCCATCCAGCCAATCTGTGTTTTTTGTTTGATCAATTCAATCCATTTACATTTAGAGTGATTATTGATGTGTGAGGGCTTAATACTGCCATTCTATCTTTCATTTTCTGGTTGTTCTGTATTTCCATTGTCTCTTTTTCCTTGTATTTGTTTGCCATTTCAGTTTGGTATCTTGCTGTGATGTTTTTTCTTTTTTCCCTTTATTTGTGTTTTGTGACTCTGGTCTGCTTTTTGTTTTGTGGTTACCTTGAGGTTTATTTAAAAAAATTCTCATAGGTGTGATAGTCCTTCTTCTGCTGATAATATCCTATCTCCATTAGCCTATGCAAGCTCCATCCTTTTCTTCTTCCCATTCTATGTTTTTGTTTTCACAAATTATTCTTTTTTGTATTGTGAGTTTGTTATCAAATTTAAGTGGTTATAGTTATTTTTGATACTTTATTCCCTTTAGTCTTTATGTTATAATTGTTTATTAACTTATTCTGATATAGAGTTTCAATTTTATGATTCTGTCTGTCTATTTATACCTTGCTTAGGGCTTTGTAAAGCTTTGTCCTTTTGTTTCAGGTAGGAGGGCTCCTTTCAACATTTTTTGTATGGCAGGTCTAGTGGTGATGAACTCCCTCAGCTTTTGTTTGTCTGGGGAAACCTTTATTTTTCCTTCATATCTGAAGGATGTCTTTGATGTGTAGGGTATTCTTGGCTGATATTTTTTGTCTTTCAATATTTTGAATATATCATTCAGCTCTCCCCTGGCCTGTGGAGTTTCTGCTGAGAAATCAACTGATAGCCTGATGAGAGTTCCTTTGTAAGTTATTTTATTCTCACTAGCCCCCCTTCATATCCTTTCTTTGTCATTGACTTTTGACAGTTTTAATATCATGTGCCTTGGAGAAGGTCTTTTTGTGTTGAGATAATCAGGAGTTCTATTAACTTTGTGTATTAGTATATCTAGTTCCTTCCCCAGGTTTGGGAAGTTCTCTGCTATTATTCTTTGAATAAGCTTTCTGCTCCTTTCTCTTCTTCTCCATCTGGGATACCCATTGTCCTTATATTGCTCTTCCTAATTGAGTCAGATATTTCTCATAGAATTTCTTCATTTTTTTAGAAGTCTTAGTTCTCTCTTCTCTTACACCTGAATCATTTCCATGTTTCTATCTTTGGGCTCACTAATTTTCTCTTCCATATGGTCTGGTATATTTCCAGTGCTTTTTACTTTATTTTTAATCTCATTAATTGTGTTCTTTATCTCTAGAATTTCTGTTTTGTTTTTTTTTTTTTAAGAATTTCAATCTCTTTGGTGAAGTATTCCTTCTGTTCATTAATTTTATTAGTGACATTATTGAACTGTCTTTCTGAGTTTTCTTGTAATTTTTTGTTTCTTTATGACAGCTATTTTGATTTCTCTGTCAGTTAGATGGTAATCTTACATGACTTTAAGTTTGGTTTCTAGAGAGTTGTCATTCTGTTTCTGTTCTGCTGTGTTACTATAGTTTTTCATGGTGTTTGATGAATCAACCCTCTGTTGGTGCATTTGTGGTAGTAAACACCTGGTTATTTTGGTAAGGCTGGTTGTATTTGAAGGGTGCATTTTCTGCCCTTTACTGCCTCTGTCAGTGGCATCAGCAGTGTGCTCCTTGTGCTGCTTATGCCTCTGAGGTTGCTGGTGGCTTGCTGCTTATAATGTCACTGCAGTCTCACATGTCACCACTGGGGTCACCAGGCTGTGAGCACCTCTGCTGCTTCTGGAGTTGCCTTTGTTTTGTGGGCCCCCACTAGCTCTCCATGGGCTCTCCATGGGCTCAAATTCTGCTGCCTCCCACACTACCTGTCCTGCTGCTCCTGGGTTATCTGGTGATGCTTGCAACACTGCTGCCAGAGGTGCTGGGTTTACAGGTGTTGGTGCCACTGCCAGGGGCCCATGGTCTTATATGCAGCCTCTGCTGCTTGTAGGGCCAGTGTTGGGGGTGCTGTCCCTGGGGGCTGAGTCATGACTTCTGCTGTGGCTCCTGAAGCCTCAGGGTGCAGGTGCCCCCTGCCAAGAGAGAGGGGTAGCGGCTGAGCTGTGAGTGCCACTGCTGCTCCTATAGCTTCTGGTCTCAAGCTCTGGTTGCTTTTTGAAACCTTAGGTCAGAGCACCACTGCCCCTGAGAGGATATTCGCATTTTGGGTGCAGCCCTTGCTGCTGGGGAGAAGGGGTTGGAGTCATCACTGCCTGGCAAAGGGGAGGGAGCTGGATAGCCAGCAATGTTGTATTTCCTGAAGCATCAGGTCACAGGTACCACCTCCAACACTGGGAAAGGTGCAGGGGCTAAGCCTTCATTGTTATTCCTGCAGCCTTTGGTCACTGGTGTATGATAGTGTGCTTTTTGAAACTTCAGGTCAGGGCACCACTGCCACTGCCAGGAGCATCTGAGTTTTGGCTCATTATTGTTGGGGGAGGGGGGGTGCTGCTCCCCTAGTTCTGCTGCCTCTTGGTGGTCCAGTCCAAGTACCTTTAGATGTATAGATGTGTGGATCTTTCAGACACTCTGGTCTGCTGTTCAGAGAGTCTTTTGTTGGTCAATGGATGTCCTACTGGTTGTAACTTAGAGAGGAGAGACAAAGGGAACAACTCACTCTGCTGTGATGCAGATGTCACGCACTTTCTCTAATTTTGAAGCAGTTCTATTCTGATAATATAGCTTTGGAATTAAAAAAAAAAAATCTGCCTGCTCTACCTGATTAGGCGACTTTCATTTCAACTCAATATTTTTCATAATGTAGAAATGTCACGTAGTTAACTGGAGGACATGCCAGAAGTCCTAAGCTTATTGAATAGGGCTGCTGACCTTAGATTCTGAGCTGAGTGCCCCAGCCATTTATCTAAAATGAGATGTTAAGATGTTCTTAGTGATTACAAAGAACAGCAGGAAAGATTAAAATGATATTTTCATTTTGTCTTCATAATGAAATATAATAATGCTTATTTTTCCATCCTACGCATGAATTTAAATCTTCATATAATGCCTTTTCATCAAAATCATACAGAGTGCTTTTTAACTCATGGTATGTTCATTTTATAACTTAAATTTCTATTCTACCTTTGGGGCCTGTGTACTTAAAAACAGGAACAAAACATTTGTGTAATGCTAATAATTAACCCTAATTTTAAAAAAAACACACTATTGATCAAGAAAAAGACTTATACTTACGTATAATGCTAGTATTTAGAAACGGAAACTTCTGTGAAGGTTCTGAAAATCACTTATGGTCACTTTCTAAGAACTGAACTGCCTTAAAGTTTCATGACATGTTTTAATGTCTAACTTTACTTCAAAACACATGTCTTTGCTTTTCCTTCATCTGAGTATCTTCCTCCTATTTTTCTTCTGGTTGTTATCCAGGGATAGACTTCTTTTGGTTTACAGATCAGAGAGGGATATTATGATTTATGTCCCCCAAAACTCATATGTTGAAGTCCTAAACCCAAGAACGTGAATGTATTTGGAGAAAGGGCATTTAAAGAAGTAGTTAAGGTAAAGTGAGGTCATACAAGTGGACCTAACCCAATGTCACTGATGTCCTTTTAAGAAGAGGAGATGAGAACACAGTCAGAGGGAAGATCATGTGAAGACACCAAAAGACAGACATCTACAAGCCAATGAGAGAGGCCCTCAGAGAGAACCAGCCCTGCTGACACTTTGATCTTGGACCTCTAGCTTCCAGAATTGTGAGAAAATAAATTTCTATTTTTAAATCCACCCAGTCCTTGTTATTTTGTTATATCAATCCTAGAAAACTAATAGTGGGTCAAGGAAGTGAACAAAAAGGAAAATTCCTGAAGCAACCAAAGCACTGTTAATAATATAAAACCCTTAAGGACAAAATTAGCGGATGGAATATGTTGGTAATAAGGTGAAATTAAAATGGCACTTGCTAGGGAACTAGGAACACCTGCTTCATGTTCTTAACATCCTTAAAAATCCCAGAAGGACAGAGACAGTCAGGGAAAATTGCTTAAATTGAGCATACTTTTTTACTTTGTTACGTTTTGTTACTTCGAGGCTAGAGCTTTAATCCCCCCGATGGAAAACACTTCATGATGGATGGTGTCAGGGAGGATTCTTTTGGCCCAAGGTGAAAACAGTCTAAAAAATATACATGCTGGATGGCTGCTCTTTCTAGGAATCTCCCAAAGCATGAAAAAGCCCTGAATGTTAAAAACTGAAAGAGCATGAAAAATGGAGAGAACTTGCCTGAGCCCAGAGAGGAGCTTTGTCTTGAGGAGGGAGAGTGACAATTTGCATAACATTTAACAGATCTTAATAATTATAAGCAGTATACATTTATTGATTTTAATAAATGTTTAATTTGTTAATTTGTACATTTAATTATAAACACAATTAAGATTCTCACTATTTTAGATATAAGAGAGAATTTGGGTATAGCTTCTTTAGGGAAGCAACATGCAGCTATCTATAACTAAACTCCATTCCAAAAAGAAGCAGAGTCTGTTAAAAGTTTTTTCCTGTATATATACATAAAGTTTAAAAAGCACTTACTTACACAGATCATGTTCTCTGATCATAACGTACTTACATTAGAAACCAAAATTGAACATATTTTATAACATAGTTATTTCACAGCTTTGAGTTTTATAGAGTTCATGATATATTTCTCATACCCATCTTTTGGATAAATGTAACTCCACTATGTAAATCAGCTTCTGTAAATAGAGTTTAGATTTGTTTTTCCTCCACTCAGTTTTCTAATAACAAAATTGCAAATTAGAAAGAATGATCCTAAGTAAATGTACAATTTGGTAAATAGGTAGAGGTCAGAAGAGTCAATCAGCATTTTAATAAGCCTAATCAAAGCCATCAATGCTTTTGAGAGAAATAAATTATCTGGCTATAAACTACCCCAAAGGCATTTCTTTAAGTTCAGTTTATGCAGGGATTTGTTATTTATGAGTTGATTGAGGCTGATGAGTGGCCAGTTTTTTAATTCACTTCTGTTATTTCATGGAGACTTATGGAGGGCATACAGGTTTTATGTTGGAGAATTCTTCACCATGTTGGCAACATGGTTACTCACAATTGAAAAGAATTTCAGATTCCATGCTGAACTAGAATATACATTCAAATTTTAGCTTAAAATTAAACCCCAGAAATAGCACTTATCTAGAAAGAAGTATGCTTTATGCATTTCCATTTCCTTGCTTTGCCTTGTGGTAATATGGAAAAAAGGTATGTCATGATTCAGACTTTTTGTTTTGGTATAGTCATATATCTAAGAAGAAGAAAACTACAGAAGTGTATTAATTTTCAAAATCCATGTTATATTGGTAATGAAGCACAAAGCCTCTCCCTGCCAGGATCCAAGTATTTGTGATTTAGTGCTAATTTTCCAAATCCTGCTGCTACAGAATAGTATAGGGAATAAAAATTTTTACCTTTAATATTAATCCCAACTCAAACATGCCTTTGAGGTAATAGTACTACCTACTCACTGAGGAATCAAGAATCTCTCCTTTGACAACTGGCAGAAGACTCAATGTAAAGACAAAGGAAGTCAACTTAAAGGTAGAATTTAAACTCTTGGCAAAGATGCAGGATCTTATGAACGTGACAAGAGTTCTGTTGGAGAATCGCTCCAATCATACACTATGCTGATGGAAATTGGACAGTCTGAGCAGTTAGAATTGAAGAAGAGAAAATCAATAAGAATGATACATGAGAGGCCATTCAAAAGATAATAATTTATCTATTAAAGATTGAGAGAGATTTAGGAAGTCTGAGGAGGCCTTGAAATAATTTTATTAAAATATGATTAGTCAAAGGAGAAGAAAAGGATGCAAGAAGATAATATGGTGCAGGTTGAGGTTGGGGGCATGTCAGAAACCACAAAAGTCATAATTTTAAGTGACTTTTGTGAAACTTCAGATAAATTTTAGAAATGTATATATTATAATGTTTTTATGATTTAAAAACCAACATTTATTCACCATTTAATGTGAAATTCTGATCTTTTTAACTTGGTGGGGTTTTTATTTATACCTTATAACCTCATGTAAGCCTCCAACTCATACATATATATATGTATATATATAAATATATATATATAATTTACACATATATAAATACAAACACACACACATTTACTATATGGCTTTGTGTACACGGTTATTGAAATTAAATGCATTTTAAATGTAAAAATGTAGAATGTTAAAAAGCTCTGCCACATTTCCATCTCCAACATTTCTCAGATAATTACTGTTCATTTGCAGAAAAAATAGTATAAACTTATTTCTCTGTGAAATGAATCTTAATTTTTCTAGCAACAAACATATATGTAGTCACAAACATAGATAAATGCCTACAAAGGATAAAACATCTATTAAATGTAATATTGAGGTAGCGGGTAGGAGTGGCAAATGTTGTTGGAAGAAACTGTTCTTCCAGAGATGCACAGTCATGAGAGTCAGAAATCTAGAAACTGTGGGGTTCTTTTTGGTTTGCTTGTTTGTTTTCAGGTGAGGAAGATTGGCCCTGAGCTAACTAACATCTGTTGACAATCTTCCTCTTTTTCGCTTGAGGAAGATTGTCACTGAGCTAACATCTGTGCCAATCTTCCTCCATTTTATGTGGGATGCCGCCACAGTGTGGCTTGATGAGTGGTGCTAGGTCTGCACCCGGGATCTGAACCTGTGAGCCCCAAGCCGCTGAAGCAGAGTGCATGAACTCAACCACTATGCCACCAGGCCAGCCTCTAGACACTGTCTTTTATAAGGAATGGGTTAAGAAAGGTGGGAAATGCGAAGATTTTGTTACAAAACAAAAAGTATTTTCATGTGTGTAGACAATGGATTAGAAGGCTCATGGATTTCTGCAGTTAATAGAATATCACCAATGGATGGAAGAATAAGGAAAGGATATTTAATATCATTATAACAGCACCATGGCAAAATGCTTGAAACTTTGGAAATATTAAAAAAAATGATGGTTCAATTTAATTTACTTTTGTCACTAGAAGTGTTGAAAAACCAAATGAGTTGCCTTGTGAAGTCATGTGTTTTTTGACATTGGATGGGTTCTGGAGAAGCCAAGTAACTACTTCTTGAATATGTTGTTTTGGCAATTCCAGCGCTAGAAGTTTAGGACCTTCAAATGAAACAAGACTTTAAAAAGATTTTATCAGATTCTTCTTCCATACCTGGACATTTGAGTGGATCAGTATTTGAATGGACTCTTGTCATGGGGAATACTATATTTCCAGTGAAATCTCTTAAAATTGTGTCTGCCAAGTGGATCCTTATTAATTTAAATTTAGGCCAGATAGAAGCCCCCAATTACTGGTAGCCTAAAAATATTGCCTATGTCAACTTGTGTTTTGAGGATTGACAAACGTATATAAGCAACTTTGCAAAGTACCTAGCATATAGCTAGAAAATTTAGCTACCATTAACTATATAATATTAGTTTGATACATAGAATATAGCAATATACTGTAAATATGCAACCTTTCTTAATAATAATTGAGCATTTTTGCCTTAAGAAATCATTCTGATCACAACAGAGTAATAGCGACAAAGTGATAGAAGTTATAATAGATTGAGATAAATTTCATTGTCCAGATTGGTTCTAGTCGTTTGCTTATTATCATTAAAAATAATCCCCAGAGTAAGAGTCTACTTTCTTCTATGTTAAATGAATTATTACTAAAAGCCAAATGTAGAAGAAAAATTTCCTCTTAACATAAGATCTCAGTGGAGTGTAAGTTATATTTCTTTCTCCATTTTTTTTTGAGAAGTTATTTAACATAAAAAGTAGGTTGAGGCTCCAAATGTGGCATATATAACAGATACTTTTATTGGTTTTCACCCATCCCTGCTGTGCTGGACAGTTCCTAATCACATTGACTATATCCCACCTCAACAGTCTCTACCTTTATGCTTTAGACTTTTTTGGAAGCTGAGGGATCTTACTGAGTGCACACACAGGATAGCCACTCATATATCAGTCCAGAAGTGTGGAGATGTTAATGCCCTGGGGGCAACCCTTGACTAATGGGGGACCAGAGTCAGTGGACAGTTGCTTTGCTTTTCAGTCATTCCAGGGAAAATTTCTGATGTGCCTTCTCCGTAGATGTTCAGAAGGTCCGCATTGAGTGCATAGTGATCTATTGCTGTGTAACAAGTTACCCCCACAGTTCAATGGCTTAAAATAGCAAGTGTTTATTATCGTACAGTTTCTGTGGTTCCGGAGTTTACAAATTGCTTAATCTGGGTGATTCTGTCTCAAGATCTTTCATTAAATTGCAGTCAAGGTGTTAGCTGGGTGACGGTCATATGAAGACTTGCGTGAAGCTAAAAGATCCTCTTCCATATTCACTTATGTGGCTATTGGCCAGAGGCCTCAGTTCTCCATGTGGTCCTATCCATAGTGTTACTTGAATATCCTCATGACGTAGCAGCTGGCTTGCCCAAGAGAACTAAAGAGAGAAGAAGGAGAAAGCCACACTTTGACCATATTCTATACATTAGCAGTGAATTGCTAAGTATAGCCTACACTCAGTGAGAGAAAATTAGGGTCACATTTTGAAGAGAAGGGGATGAAAGAGTTTCAAACCCACCATAGCCGGACTGAGTCCTGTTACACATAGTGGCAAACAGATAAATACTGTGTTCCTAATTCACTCTTCTCTCTCCCTGTCTCATTCTCCCCACCCCATCCCTTCTGCTTAGCTGGATCACCTCCCAAATAAACAACCTGTGTTCAAGTCCTTCTCTTCATTTCTGCATATGGAGCATTTTAAACCAATATAACTTAGCACTATGAAATTGAAATCCTCTCAAGATCAAAATTTAAAGCAATGCTGTATTTAAAACTGATATGAAGTAATATCTACAGAAATAAATTCATTTTGATTTTTGTGCATTCATAATCACTGAGACTGTTGTTAATATTACTTCCTTTTTATCTAAAGTATTTTACTTGTCCATATACAGTTTCAGCAGCTATTTAGACGATATTCTGATTTGTACAGTCGTCTCAAGAAACTTAGATTTATATTACAATAATTGCCTTCTGAGAATATTCTTCTCAATTCGTATGCATAATTAATAGTAATGATAATAGAATTGCTCAGAATAAAAGTAAAAATGTTAAACTAAAATTGGCCTTCAAGATTCGTAATTTAGGCAACCCTAATAAAAGCACTTATTTTACAAATTAATTAGGATAATGCTTTATGCAATTTACTTAAGGCTATAATAAAATTAAATCACACATTTGAAAATGCATGTAATAATTTAGATTACAATCTATCACCATTTCTGCAACAAATCAATCAAATAAGTTTAAAATGCCTGTGTTTTAAAATATTTAGAAGATATAATGTGCTCAGTTGAATAGTAGAGCAAAGAGTGAGATGAGTAACCTATGTAGCATCATCTGAATACATAATCAAGGCCATCCTGGTCTTGTTATTGGCCCTGCCAACTCACTAGGATATCCCCCCCTTATCAACTTGGTGTTCCTGTTGTGTTCCCCAGAAATCTGCTAGTGTACCATATCACAAAATATATATAGAAAGAAAAAGGGAAAGAAAGAAAGTTGTGACTCCATGGCCAGTCACATAAATATAAATATAAGTACAAATATTTGTTTTCCAGGCTGTAGATCAGTTATATGAGCAATTTTGTTCCAGTTTTTTATCTGGTGTATAGTTCAGGACAAAGAAGAGATCAGGGCACAGAGATGTAAAAGAGATTTAGATGATTTTGTTTTGTTTTGTCTATGGCTATTCTTTAGAACTATAGCTATTTACATAAAAATCAGCCAAAAATTCCAGAAGGTATGGATTTCTGATAAGACACAGGCCAATAAGCAAAATTAAGCAGAAGTTAGGTTCAGGGTATGTGGATTCCTATTCGGAGGCTCTCTATTCATAACTAGCTGTGATCAATTACCTATAGAGAGAGCGTCTAATATTCAGAGGGACATACACTTCACATTTGGATGCATTCTAAAGCCAATGGGTTATGTACATTTTTAGTAACAATTATTAAAAAGAAAGAAAATAGATAACAGAAAAGATCCGTGAGAATTCTGAAACTGTGTGAAGTGACTTTTTTACATATTTGATACTTTTTAGATGGTCTAACTTGAGAATTATTGGTTTGAGGAAAGTTCCTAATAATGAATAAACATTTCAGCTTCTGAGCATTTAAAGTTAATATTTTTAATGTTGATGCTTTGCAATTCAGAAAAAATCATGCTCTAATGTGGTTCCTCTCCGAACAATTATCAAACTACCTCCTACTAAATTTTGCTATTAAAGCCTGGCAAATAGAGTACTAGAGACTGCAACTATACTTCTTTTTAAACTGGAAAGTAAGTATGTCAAAGCCAAATAAGAGTTTAGTGAATGTGTGTAAGTTGAGTTGAGTCTCATTTAAATTCAGTTGTAAAACATCTCAACAAAAAGAAAAAGGTTTCTGAATAGAATTGATTCTGTGGGATGGAAATTCAGTTTTTGAGTGCTTCTTATTCTTTCTCACCCAATGGAACAATACTAGGCATTATGTTATTTGCTTAATACATTGTCTGCAGACTTTCTTTGTTATATGCCTCATAATGTAACTTGATAAATGCCCCAAATGTAGTATTGGCATGGTGGAATCATGGAGTTCCCCCCAAACAGGACAGTAAGAGTGATAGATTATGCTTTACTACCTTTAAGAAAGAGGAACAAGTGAAGAAGGTAATGGAAAAGAAATACCACAATGTTGATCTCGGCAAATGTGGAGTGAAAGTAGCCATATCAAAGGAACGGTGTCAGCAACAAGAGGAGTAGGTCTAGAAGATGCTTTGCAGGAAGAGCTCGTGGATGAGATGTGGTTGTGGGAAAGTACCAGGCGAGGTTATCATCAAAATAGCTACAAACCGTACTAAATGATTCCACCTGCAGCTTATCCCCAACAGGTGATGAAGCAGTACTTTCCAATTGGAATAATCTTTTGAGGGTGGCTCCTGCCACCTGCTCATAGCAGTTCAAACTAACCTTTTGTATCAAGTACTGAAATGGAAATATGATGTTGGATCTCTCTGAAGTTTTATTCTGAGTTCTCATTAAAAGAAATTTGCTTTCAATGCTTTATTTTTTAATTGCTATGACTCAGAATCTAGTTGGGTTTTATATTCCTTCCCCCAGTCTGGTAGATCAGGTCTTGTGTTGAAAGCCCGATATGACAGTGTTATGATGGAGTAGTGTCTTACTATTTTTTCAAAGTCCTTATTTGTTTTAGCAGTTTTAGGTTCACAATACATATATTATATCTATACATTTAAATGTATTTTATATATATATATAAACTTTGTGTATATATATGTCTGTGATGTCTGAGACTTTTTGTTTTCCTATTTTGTTTGTGGTGTGGTCGCTTTTAGATCACTTGGCCTTAATTTCATTGAAAATACTGGTGAGTATAAACTAAATTCTTTCTCATAAATCAACTATAATGAACGACTACATCTTGTGCTTAATTTTATTCTTGATTTGGCAAGTATGAATTCTACAATATAAACTCATGTGCGTATACATATGTATATTTCACTTTTCTTTCTTAGGTGTCTTCCTGGATTTTCTGGTCAATTTTGTGAAATTAATGTAAATGAGTGTTCTTCGTCACCATGTCTAAATGGCGCAAACTGTGAAGATCACATCAATGGATATATTTGCAAATGTCAGCGAGGTAATTATTAAAAATAATAATTATGCACATTGTATATATGTAATTATATATAGTATACATTTATATACATATAACAAAATACGTATATTTATATATAGCAGCATATTGGGTGAGGGTATAATACAGTCTTGACAATGCACTCCACCAGTACTGTATCAAGCTCTGCAAGTAATGACCACACTTAAAAAGTCTAAAATGGAGCCAGCCCCATGGCTGAGTGGTTAAAGTTCCATGTGCTCCACTTTGGCGGCCTGGGGTTGGTGGGTTCGGATCCTGGGTGTAGACCTACTCCACTCATCAGCCATGTTGTGGAGGCATCCCACAGACAATGTAGAGGAAGATTGGCACGAATGTTAGCTCAGGGCAAATCTCCCTCAAGTCAAAAAAGAGGAGGATTGGCAATGGATGTTAGCTCAGGGCAAATCTTCCTCAGCAAAAAAAAAAAAAGGAGAAAAAACATATAAAATGGGAGTTCTGTGACTCTAGAAAGCAATCATTTAGGCTATCAGCAGGAAATCCTAATGTTTAGAGACTGCTCTCTCACTACAGATATTGTCTAAATTTATGTAAACTTCAGATTCTGATCTTCTTCTGTATCAATTATGCCTTGTACACAGCAAGTCCTTTATAAATGTTAGCTCTTATTAATATTGTATTATTATTACTTCCAATAATTGTCAATACAGATATGGACAAGCTGAGTAAACTGATTTTGTTCAAGGAATGCTTTCTCGTTAATAACTGATCTTTTGGGCCATTTCTGCCTTTGGCCATATTCTCTTTAGCTCTCTATTGATATAAATAAGTTGTGTCCAGGCATGTTTTCCCCTCTCTTTCCTCTGGTTCTCTAACTTTTCAGATTTGCTGCTTTCTTTCTGTGTCTGCAGTCACTCATCTCATCTTCAGTGTTCGGTCGCACCCACCCAAAGGGGTGTTGAATGCCGAAATTTCCTTGAGCAGCAATTATCTCTCAGGAATATATGTGGGGGATATTTTCTGTCACTGAAAAAGAATTCCCCCTATTTAAAAACCCCACAGAAGACCAGAGACAGCCTGTGGCTACCCCAGGCTTCTGGGCTTCTTGTTATTGGGTCCCTGGGAACAGCAGCCAGAAAGCCATATGGGATTAGGGTTCTTATGATTTATGTGAAATTGTACAATTAGTGAACACCTACCAACTGAGTACCACTGACAAGCTGTTCACAAGTTCGACCTACACTCAGCACTCTGCCCTGTTTTGGCACAGTACTGACATGTGGTTTTATTTGGTCAGACAGAGCAGCTAGGGACATTGACACCAGCATTTGGAAATAGCCACTTATACATAAAACTCTAACTCTTACACATAAAAGAAGTAGAATAAAGATTACAATTCTCCGATATAAGCAATGAGCCCCATTTCAAAAGTTTTACCTCTTCCAGGCAAAAGGATCTTGATCAAGGTCTGAACATTTAAAACACTTTGATAGCTACCATAGGCGATTAACCTAATCCTACTAAAACAGTTAAGAAACAAAACACACATACAAATAGCTTTTACCATAAGTATATGTCTTATAATTGCTAGTTTCATTTTTATGTTAACATACATCTTACCATTGCGAGGTTAGTTTTGATGCTCCAGGTTAAGATCCCACTTATTTTAGATTCACTTGGAAGCATGAAGCCACTTTGAAGCAGGTGTGTATTCAGATGAAGCCCCATTCTAAATGCTCTTCGTCAAATTCATGGTGGAAAATAGAAGTCCTCAAAAACGGTACCCAGCTGTGCTGTTAAATGTTACTCAGAACTTGCTGGTACATTTTTAAATTTTTTTTTAAATTATTTATTTATTTATTTATTTTGAGGAAGATTAGCCCTGAGCTAACATCTGCTGCTAATTCTCCTCATTTTGCTGAGGAAGACTGGCTCTGAGCTAACATCCATGCCCATCTTCCTCTACTTTGTATGTGGGATGCCTACCACAGCATGGCTTGCAAAGCCATGCCATGTCGGCACCCGGGATCTGAACCAGTGAACCCTGGGCTGCCAAAGCAGAATGTGCGAACTTAACCACTGCAGCACCAGGTGGGCCCCTTGCTGATACTTTCGATTTAACACTTGGGTTCTTCACAACCTGGTCACAAGAGCAAAAACCAACCAAGCAACAAACCAAACAAACAAATTCCCGGAAAATGCTGTGGATACACTTCGAGGCCCTGTGCCTGCTCCCAAGGGCTCCCTCCAGCCATGGGTCTTAATCACGACACATCCTCTCCACAGTTATTTAAAGAATAATCTTGCTCTTGCAGGTTACCCTTCATCCCTTCCTCATTTTCTTTATTAGCGTAGTTTGCTGTTTTTTTCAGTGAAATTCACTCTCTGGCACAGTTCTATAGTTTTCACAAATGCACAAAGTTGTGTAACTACCACCACAGCCAGTCATGTGGCCACCAGAGCCCAAAATGTGCTCAAGCTGCCCTTTGTAGTCAATCCTTTCCTCACCCCCAACAAAAACTGATTTTGATATAATTCAGATTTTTTTATTTATCATTTTTGTCCTTGAAAATCTACCAGTTGTCAAGCTCTTCTTTCTCTTGTATTTTGAATTTTAGATTTTGAAGGCCAAATGTGGGAAGACTTCAGCATATGTGTGCTTAGGAAATTATAATTATAATAACAATAACAGCGCCAGTGCGTGGGCACCATGCTGTTTTACATGTATTGACTCATTTAGTTTTCCTATCACCTGGTGAAGAAGGTACTATTATCTCATTTCAGCAGTGAGGAAATGGTCCGAGTCTCTGGGTTAATCTCCCATAGCACCTTAGTGGCAAAGCCGAGATTTGCAGCCAGAAGGTCTGAGCTGCTGCTGTACGTTCATCATCAATATGTTCCCCAAAGAAGGGCCTTACTGACTAGCAACTTCCCATGAAGTCCCAGTTATGCTAGACAAATAAGGTCCGGAGATGTGCTGTACGACACTGTGCCTATAGTTAAGGGTACTGTATTGCACACTTCAAAATTTGCTAAAAGTGTAGATTTCATGTTGAATGTTCCTACTAGAATTTTAAAAAGTAAAATTACTGACCATTACAAAGAAAAACAGGACCTTTGCCAATAAGTCCCTTCAGTGTGTTGCAGCTTAGTCTAGATTTTCGCAATTCTAACTACTGAGAGATTTCTTCAGGAACGTTGACCACCCAGGTCTGTCTATCTCCTAAAAAACTTCCATAAGCAAAAACTGAAAATTTACCACTTTTCTGAGTAGCTCAAAGCAGTTTGCCTTCTCCCAAATGGTAAAGAAGGACATAAAGTCCAATTTATTTGGTTCATATGGGTCCACTCGTCTCTCTCAACCATGGAGGAAACCAGCCTTAAATAATGTTGACAACTCTTTCTTTAAGTGCTGGTCTAAATCATGGCTTTATCCTTACCTTACACACTTCCAGGTGAAACCCCACCTTTACTAGGTATTTACTTCTGTGTTTAATTAGTTAAACATCATAAATTACTGCCATTTTCTATTTCCTTCAGTTGTGGAAATCTTCCTTAAGTTCACCTCATGCTGCCAATTATCAGAAGACAAGACAATTCTCTTGTCTTCATGTAACAACAATTCTCTCTTTCTCCATGGTCATAACCTTTGGTGGTTCCTAGGCTGTGCCTCAAGGTTTGTAATTTTATCTTTTTTCTCCCTTCTTTCTTTTTTTCAGTCCAAACAGAGCTGCACGACTCCTGCAACATTCTGAAGGGAACATAGTTTGAAAAATTAAATGGTGGATCCTTACCCAGTATAACTGCAAACACAACTGAAATTTAAACTGAATATAAATAGACTAGAAGATGCTCTAAATGTTATACAGTTTTGTGCCGCCGAATCCTCTCAGAGAGGTTGTATCCTAAGGGGTCCTCATGGAGGGTTCAGCGAGTACTGAAAAAGTACCATCCATTTATGATGCTGGCCGATGTTGTGTAATCACAGAAAGGGCCATAGTTAGCATAAAACCTCCCCCTACCCTCCCAAAACAGTCAAATAGAGAGTTACACACTGTACTCTAAGCTAACAAGGTGTAATGCATGACAAGTGGGGCACACGTGGATTCCCGGTCTCACCCATCCTCTCTGCATGAGGTCTTTGGGCAGGCACAGCCTGGACAGCATTCAGGAGAGTCCCGATCACAGAGCTCACCCTCCACCCAGGGCATGAATTCAACAGCTGGGAAGCTTGTTTCCATGGAAGTATCAATACAAGCATTCAGATTGTTTTACAAAATAAAACAGTTATCTTTGTTTTAGCCCAAATAGTCCCCTTTATAGTGTCATATAAAGATGCTTAACACTCAGTAAGTGAAACCGCAGTTATCCCATTGTGAGCAAATTGACAGCGAAGGGAACAATCTGTGTACTGCAAATGTGAATGCTTCGCCCAGAGTCGTTCTCTACCCCTGGGGCAGTGGCTGCGCTCAGACTCTTTTCATACTCACGAGGGGTACAGTAGCGTTTCTATAGGTGATGACATAGACTGCAGATGCACATTTTGCTCCTAAAATAGCGTTATTCATTTCGAAGCAGAAATACTGCATTGTCCTTGGGGCAAAGAAAGAGAGAAACAAACACAGATAATATCTGCCACGGTGCTCACCATGATTAAGTCAAGGACAGGACTTTTGGATTTAGAATAGAAGAGATACGGAATGATCTTTCTTTTTAATCAGGAACCATAAAAAGTGAAATATTTTTTAATATGAAATAAAAAGAGTGTATACTATTGTATTTTCATGAAGATTTAGACATCAAAATCAATTCTTCTATATCTTCTAGAACTAGCCTAAGAAAAGAAAACAATTTTAATTTATAATATCCAATTACTAGATAATATGTTAACTAGTAAGACAGTTATTTTAGGTTAAGGTTTAATTTTGTTTTATTTTCTCCAGATTCAGTACAATTCACTTGGCGCTGAGAGGGAAAATGAAATGAAAACGAAATCTGTAAATCTTTGAAATAGTGACTTTTATTTTCATTAATAAACTCAAACTATTATAACTGCTATATTGCAGCAGAGGACAGCACTATTAAAACTGGTCTGTGTTTCTATTTGTGTATGTTGATGTATTTAAAGATTTGTTTTATTCATCAACTTAAAAATTAGTTTAACTTGTTCTTATTTTTATTACAATTTGACATCTAAAGTCTTTTTTATTTTACACCTGCATTATTTGACACCATTTATTCTGTAAGCATTTATTTATTTTCTATTACTTGTAAGATATTAGATTAGTACTATGAATTTAACATCATCATGATTTGATCACTTTTTCTGGATTGCTAATGAAAACTTTTGTTCATTGATTTTAATCAGCAAACAGCGTTCTCTAAATATCTGGTTACCTTATTACATAGACATCAAACCTTCATGAGACTCAGAGGATGTTTCTGCGTCTCTGCTTCTGAACCTTTTTTTAAAATTTCACCTGCTGGATTTTCATCTGCCTGTTTTATTCTGTTCCCATTTCTTGCCATCACCTTGCCCACACCAGCACAGGGACATTTATTTTGCTTATTGATTGATGGGCATGATTGGCACTCAGCATCCTTTCCTGTTTATTGTGGTTTCTGTACTGACGAGGCAAGAAAATTAAAAGTTACAGTATCTAGACTTCCTTGGAGCTGAGGTTGTGAATATAAATGGCATTCCATCGATAATGGACATGCCTGAAATCTGAAGGAGAGGATGGAGATCATTTCTGGATATCTCAGCAGTTTCGTCTGGTGATGAAGGCCATGACACAGGGCATTTTTGGCAGCAGATTTTGTCACTGAGTCGCTGACTTCATGTGGATTAAAAAGCAGTGCTGGTGGGAACGGCAGTCAGACTCTGCAGCTTGATGTTTAGTCACCAGCTTCAGGGGAGGGAGAGGCCCCTGGAGAGGTGTGATGGCAGCTTCCCTCAGATAGTGCCATGGGTTCTTGAACTCAGTAATTCTAATGGTGCCTTTTATGTTTCTCATCTTCCTGATTATGGCTGAGGTGGCATCTCCCGGAGAGTCGTGTCTGTGGTTCTTGGGGTTACCCCTAAAGCCTTTCCTTCTGATAATTTTGTGAGCATCTTATTCCTTCTTATTAAGACTCTTCTTTTGTTTAAATACCTAGAGTGGTTTCTGTTTCCTGTGCTGAACCCTGACTAATTTATTTTCTATCCTACTTTGTTGTTTTTGAGCAAGACAGCCCTAACGTTCCTCTTGGCTTAACTAAACTTTAGACAGGCTTCATCTTGACTCCAGGCCTCTGACCTCCCTTTCTTTGGAAAACTTGTAATTGCAAATGCTTTCTCTGCCCCTTTGAGATGTAAACCTTCTCATAACCTCTCGCCAATTTTACAACCCAGAAATGTCTTTCTCAAGGACAGTGGAGTCATCCATTTGAAATACAACCACAGAAAGAGATAGCGCCCGTCTCTCCCTGTCTCTGTGGGACCTTAGGAGCCTAATGGCAATAAGTGACAATTAACCAACACAGATGACCTAAGCACATTGACCAACCTCCCCCAGCCCACTGTCCTCTGGTACTTTTCCATTAACTCAGCCCAGCATTTGAAAATCCTCCTGCTACTTTTGGTTTGGTGTAGTTGAGTTCAATCTCTCTATCCTATTTCAATAATCACTCTCTCCTATGGCAATATAGTCTTGTGCCGCATAACAACCTTTCAGTCAATGACAAACTGTATATAACAGTGGACCCCTAAGATTAGTAACATAAAGCCTAGATGTGTTGTAGGCTAACGATGTACATTTGCTTAAGTGCACTCTATGATGTTGGCACAATGACTAAATCGCCTAATGAGGCATTTCTCAGAATGTATCCCCGTTGTTAAGCAATGCATGACTGCATTCTTGAATCACATTTTCCTTGTCTTTTTAACAGATCTGGTGAATTTTTTTCTCTGTCAGTTTCCATCTTATGGTTTAAAATTTTGTAATTCCCTTCATAGTTTTAGAAGCAAGAAGGAAGCTACATTATTTTTAATTGTTCTAAATATATTGTGAATTGTTTTATTCAATCAAAAGAATATGCAATCAATGTATAGTTATACATAAAATAATATAATAAACATTTGTGTACCTACCATTTGATTCAAGGCATAAAATATTAGCAATAATTCTAGCCTCCTCTGTATCCCTCCCTGAGCACATTAACATTCCCCCAGCCTGCAGTAACTATTCTGAATTTTATATTCAACCTCCCCTTAGTGTTCCTTAGAGTTTTATTATATATGTATGTCTCTCTAAGCAATGTTATTAGGTTTGTATGTATTTGAATTTTATAAGAACAGTTATAGGAATGTAAGTATTTTTATGGAATATACTTTTATGCTCAAGAATGTTTGTGAGATTTAATCATGTGAATGACTGATTGTAGAGGCTTTTTATAAGCTCTGCAGAAATGTTTTTTCTGTATCACCTTTTATAGCCTCATAGTACAGATGCCTAGAGAATCAGCTAGCATATGAAAGAGCATTACAAAGTAGAAAGAGTCTTGGACAAGGATCTGGTAAATTTAGTCTTTGGCAGCTACTTCTAAGTTTGATCTGAATTCTGCCAAGTCTTGTAAACTCATGCCATGTTTTTCTTCTTAAATTGCATTATTGCATTAAATCATTTCTAAGCACCCCAGAATACTTATTTAATTGTTCTCTTATAATTTCTTGGGGAAGACTAGTAAGAATATATTGCTAAGCAGGATCAAAAATAAGACTGCATTTCCCAATAGCTGGAGTTCAGATTAAATGCTGTTGGATAATACATAGCAGTATAAAGAAAGTTTAAAACTTTGCAATTATAGTTTGCGTAGGTAGTCAGTAGCTGCCTCTAAAGACCTATTGTCCTTATGTAAAATGGTAGATTTAGGCTAACATGTTCTTAAACACATTAAGATTCATTTAAATGGTTGTGGCATAGGAAAGAATCAGTGGTTTAAAAAATGTTCCTATTATGTGCCTGGTAAATGATAGCTGAGGTATTATCTTGTGCATAGCTTAGCAATGTTGGTTGCTAAGTTGATGATGAAATGCTGGCAAAAGCCAAACAAAAGACACACACTCAGTGTTGTGGTCTGCAAGGTTAGATCGGCACGTCTAAGGAGAATTCTCATAGCCAGTGGACAGCTGAACATAGACATAATGTTTAGATTCTATAGAATCACAGCTTAAGAAACACTAATTGTAAAATAATACAAGAATTACAAGAAAACATTGTGTATCTAGAAATCTGTAATATATAGTGCTTTCCTTTGACTTTAGATTCATATTAAATGGAGTTATGAGATGTGTTTATTCCATTGCCTTCTCAGCATTCCAAGACAAAAGAAGTGGATGTGTAATGTAGACTGGCACCATAAGTACAAGCCAAAACTTTATTTTCCATACACTTGCTTCCATTTCTATATAACTGTGATTTTAAGGCAAATTATTTATCTTCTCCAAATTTAATTTTCTCAGCTGCTAAATAGAGGTAGTAATAACAGGTACCTGGTGTGTAGCCGCCCCTGACATAGGAAGGGTTAATAATCACTGGAAAAAGCTTGCCAACAAACTGTGACCCGGAGGTGAGAAGGCCGGTTAGCCAATGACGGGTAAGACCCCCTGGGGGGGCAACCTAAGCCAGGCGGCGGCCGCCCAGGCTCACAGATGGAGAAACGATATCGATATCGGGAGCAAGAGGGACCGTTGCCTAAGAGACCTTGCCTGCTCTGAGATAAAAATATAGGAGCACAGCAACAACATGATAATATCAAAACAGAGGCCAAGGGAGGGCTCCTTGAGAAATCACTAAGAATTCTTGGCATTCACTAATTACTTCATCCAGAACACCTGTGTATGTTTAACAGCTGTAAGCTATGTATATATTGAAACGCTGGTTATAATAAACTCAGAGTGGCCATCAGCCCTCTCCACAACTATCCTGATGTGTACATTGGATTGCGACACCGACATGGTGGAATGATTCTGAAGATAAACTGAGATAATTTATATACAACACCTAGCACAATTATAACAAATAGTATTATTTGTTACATATACAGTCATGCATAGCTTAATGACAAGAATATGTTCTGAGAAATTCCTTGTCAGGTGATTTCATCATTGTGTGAACATCATAGAGTGTACTTAGACAAACCTAGATTGTAGACTACTACACACCTAGGCTCGATGGCACTAATCTTATGGGACCACCATTGTATATATGGTCCATCCTTGACTGAAATGTCATTATGCAGCACATGACCATATATAGATATATAAATACACTTATCATCATTATTATTAAACATTCAAGTATCTGATTTGTGATTGTGTTTAATAGGATGGTCAGGAGATCACTGTGAGAAGGAACTCAATGCGTGCATTCCCAGCTCATGTGCTCATGGAATATGCGTGGGAAATGAACCCAGCCTTGGCTCGACGTGTTTATGCATACCTGGATTTGTGGTAAATATTATTGGTGGTTTTTGTTGTGATACGTTTTTCCATTGTCCTTAAAATATAGTAAATTATAGAATAATGTGTGATGAAAAATAGGGTTGGAGAAGTTAATCTTAGTGCTTGCCTCCTCCTCTGCCCGCACATACCACACTTTGCCATTCCCTTTTCCCTTCTTGTCCATCCATCACACGGGCCTTCAGCCCTTCCTTTCAGGAGAAGAGCATTCTGATAAATTGATCCACACTAAGGCACAAGTGACTTGATGCACTGTCCTTTAATGTTTTAATGCGTTTGGAAGGAGCACGCCAGTAGAAGAATTAATTAGTATTGTCAGGGTTTTGGCAGGACGTCTGTTTTGTCCAAGGACATAGCACTACTTCCAGGGGTGGGCTCAGAGTATGTATGTCCAAGGAGGCTGCATGCGCTTGCTTGGCAAATGTGGACTGGTCTGAACTCCATTAACACCAGAATAAACTTCTCTTGGTAGAAATGTCTTTATTAAAAGATAGCTTTTGACCACAATCCTTTATTAAAGCTGACCAAAGCACATGAATATAGTAAGTGAACAGCAATTGGCAAGACTGCTGTCAGGAATTTTAAATGTACATTTATAAATATTGTTAATAGGTAGAACAGTCTTAACCGAGATTAAGGCTAACTGATTAGAGAGGGCATGCAATCAGGTGACCCAGTGCAAGATTAAGGAGTCAGATTTCAGGGGAGGGTGCCTAAGAAGATGCACAAGTATGAATGGAGCTGGAGTCTGCTCAGAGCTGGAAGATCAGAAAGGAAAGGTCAGAAGCAGGAGTCTCTGGAGGTGGTTAAGGAATTGAACAAAAAATGGTCAATACCTGTCATCAAGACAAAAGAATTTGAGAAAGCCTGGGCTTACGTCAGATTCTCTTCCCTTTTGAATAGTATTCCCAAGGCCCACTTCTGAGAGGTGTATGAATAAACTAAAACCCAACTCTCACCTTCCTTTCTCTTAGAGTCCTCCAATCTCAGTTTGCTGAAGAATGATCTTTGAGGAAGAATTTCAAGCACTCTGACACCTGCCTGTGGGGGGTATTTGGTGCCAGGAAGTGAATTTTATGACCCCTCAGATTACACCAATAACGGCTTCCTCTAAAAGTCAATAGAAAGAGAAAGACTGAAATATATCCTTGATTTAACTATATTCACCTGCCAGTGCATCCTGATATATGAAATCTAAATAACTAGAAGATAAATGCTCATTTCATAGATATGTTTTTATTAATCCAAAATATTTACTGATAAATATCCTTAAAAGTCCTTTAACTAGTTAATCCCCTGGGATATTGCCTTTTACATTGGAGATATGTATCAACACTTGTGCCTTGTCTTTCAATAAAAAAAATCAAATCTGAAGGAAAAATACATTAGTATATGTTGAAAATGTAAAAATCTTGAAAAATGTATAGTTTTGTAAAACCACAAGTCTACTCAATAGAGGGAAATGTTACAGATGTAATGCAGTCATGCCCACATAATGACATTTCAGTTGAAGACAAACCACCCATATGACGAGGGTCCCATAAGATTAGGATCATAGACCTTAGGTATATAGTAGGCTATCCCACATAGGTTTTTGTAAGTATGCTCTGTGATGTCCATACAACAAAGCAATCACCTAATTACTCATTTCTCAGAATGTATCCCTGTCATTAAGCACCACATAACTATATGTCTATATTTTAGTAAGGCATTTAATAAATTATTTTGAAATGAATACCCTCATGGCCACTCTTTCAAGTAGTTAAAAGCTAAAATAAAACTTAAAAACTATCATAAGAGATAGCATCTGGATAAAAAGCTACAAAGAGGTAAGGGGGATTCTACTTTTGTTGGTGCATTAGATATGCTTTAAAAAGAGTAGATAAAGATGGGAAAATTTGGTTTATTGAAAAAGAATTTAACATTTAAATATTATGCATATCAATGTTATAGCAATATATAGACATTTAAAATTAGATGTACCTAAAGACATACTCTTGAAAATAGCATGTAAATTATTAATTAGGATAAAAAGCAAAATATTTTGCTGAAATATAAGAAAATTAAAAAAATTCGAAGTCTCTCAATGACAGAAATGGTCATATCAAGTTAAAGTCATAAATAGTGAAATAAAAGAATAGAATGACTAAACTACTTTGAAAATAGGTATGGCAAATGCATAAGATCTTTGAAAAATTGCTTTTTAGATTTCTTGTTTCCCTCCCCCAACTAATCCTGAGAGTAAAGGGGATATAAAATCATAGGAATCATTATCCTGAAGAAATGTCAAACTTCATTAGTATCTTAGGTTCTTTAAAAAGAATGTCATTCACAGAAAGATACAGAATTTGAGAGAGGCTGCAGAAACAAAGCAGTGAGAAGGATTAGAAGGCTGATAAATGGATTTGCATTAGGATTAAGGATTACGTGTGCATGCAGAGTCTTGGTGGTGAGGATGACACAGTGGGGTAGGGAAGAGGTGACGACTAACAGAGGGCCTGAGTCATGGCATGCTTGCAGCACAAGAGAGGAGACTAAGCATTGCATCAGTTATCACATTCTATTGCAATATTTGCTTATTTCTCTGCTGCTCTGATAAATTGTGAGCTCCCGAGAGCAGGGATGCTTGTAGAATTCCTAAAAGCACAGAATACAATACATTTGGTTTTATTTGGGCCATTTGGGTCTTTATTGTTGGGGTTGTTTTATTGGAGTCCTTAGCATATTAATTATAGTTGTTTTAAATTCCTTGATGAGAGTTGCAAAATCTCTGATATATCTGCGTCTGATTTGGTGCTGTCTCTATCTCTTCAAACTGCTTTTTTATGTCTTTCATTATGGCTTGTAATTGTACATTTGTAGCCAGACTTGATGTGCTAGATAAAAGTAACTGAGATAAATAGTCCATGAGTATGAAACTTTATTTGTATCTGGAGTGGAGGAAAGCCATGTTTGCTATTTGGTGTAGTTATAGGTGTCAGAGGGTTTCCTTAGAGACTTCTCAAATAGATCTGAGATGTGCATTCTTTCAGTTGTAGTCCCATTATTATAAAGAAACCCTATCGATGTGGGTAAGGTGTGGAGGGAGGGAAGCTCTCAATAGTCCCATGATCAGCCTCAGTCTGTGAGCCAGCCTGTGCCTCACCTCCGCTGTCACCCTCACTTGTACTTCTCAGTGCCTCCGTCTTGGGTGCATAAGGGAACTTCAGTGGGCTGGAGTTGGGTATTTCCCTTCCCCCATATTGATTAGGCTCTGGTAAAATAGTTTCCTTTGAGGTCAGGCTTTGTTAGGAAGAGCAGAATGCTCTGGGAGTATTTTAAAAAGGCTATTCCCCCTCTCCCTGTTGGAAGCACAAGGGCATTTTTCTCCTATTTTCACTGTGAGAACCTGGTAGAATTCCTGGAGGGAAAACTTGTAAAAGTATGGGGGATCCCCTAAGACTGGGCACCCCTGCAGTTTTTAACTCTCCAGCTTGTCCACACGGGGCCTCCAGCATTTTGTCAATGAGTTTGTTTTCCTGTCCTGGTACTGGCTCCAGCTACGACCTCTGCTCTGGAGTTTCTGCTCTGGTGAACTGTGATTCTCTGTTTGCCTGACTGTCTCTCCAGTTTGTAGGGGAGCAGTCTGCCCTGTGATCTCAATTCTTTGACAGATCTAACAGGCGTGGTTGATTTTCAGTTTGTTCAGCTTTTTATGTTTATGAAGAAGGGAGCGATGACTTCTAAGCTTCTTACGTGCTGGGCTAGAAAGCAGAAGTCTTGTGATTGTTTTAAGAATGAAAGGACCAATGAATGTATTTCATAAGGAAAATAGATGAGTTTTCCTTCATTCGGGAAATTCAATGTATTTTTAAAAAACTGTTCTTATTCTAATTAGGCTTCTCAGATGTCTTACCTCGAATGATTGTTCTATTTTCCAGAGTTGCCAGAGGCCCTCATGGGATTCCTTAAGGATGACAATTTAGCTGGCAATCAGATTCTCCACTAGCATGTAGAAAATTTAAAAACTTATAAATTATCTTGCACACACAAGTATACCAGCTGTTACAAATATCACATGCAATCTGTGTTAAAGGACATTAAAATATACCCAATTATTGGGAATATGCAAGCATGTGATTTCTGAATATAACTTGAAACAAAAATACTTAGTACAAGCCATTAAGCCTTTTCCAAAATAATTTGTAGCAATTCTCTTTCTCTTAAGTCTCTTCATATTAACTTAGACTTCCCTCCAACATCTTTCTTCTTTAAATAGATCTTCAGAAAGATGTCCCACTCTTTTTTATATTCCTTCTATTTAAGCTATTTTAAAAACTTCCACTGATTACATTGCCATATAAAAATGTTAACTCAGCTGCATGTTTATGAGATTAGAGAAAATTAATAGTACTACAATTATTCTTTGTTTGACAATGAAGAGTAACTCGAGAAATGAACAGCCCCTGCTGGATAGGAGGATGGAAACCTATTTTTTCTTTATTTCTGAAAATTAATTTTTGGTAGATAATATTAAAGACCTGGACTTTCAAGTTTTTCTTAATGTTTAGGGCTGTGACAATCTCTGATAAGCTGATAATTCATGTGGATTATACTTTTTAACATCTTCAATTGCAAGTGAATCAAAGCCTTGAAGTACTTACATTATTCTGAAATTCAAACGCTCTGTAGAATTTAAGTGACAGAACACAATTTATTGTATGTCCTAGACTTGCTAGCAAATTCAAGACAAATGATCTCCCTCTTCTTAATTTGATCGGCACTGCTCATTTCTTCCTCAGTAAGTGAGTTTCTACCAAACAAGATTGATCCATGCATTAACTGATGACCATCAGTGGGTCATGCTTATTGCGTTTTGCAAACGATAGCAGTCAATAAAATTGATAATTGCATTCTTTAAATTAAAACACAGATCTTTATGTAGTGTGAAACCTGTATTTGTATTAAACACAGTTGAAAACAAAGGGAAAACTATTTTCTGAATAAGAAAAAAAGCTCTGAGTTCTACAGCAGTCCAGTCTGTTTACAATATCTGGCTTTTACATGTCATCTTCAGAATAGAGCTAAAAAGCAAGACACAGGAGAGCAAGATACACCATTTGATTTGATGTTTCTTTTTGGTTCTGGTGTTTATTTTCTCATGATATAAAGTCATCAATATTGTTAATAAATATATTTAGAAGTATTTACTGTATTCAAGATTCTATGACTCATCCTATTAAATAGTTAAAGTTTATTGTCTCTGTAGAGAACGTAAACAAGCAAAGGTGCGATTCTTAGATAAACTCATAATTTCTTTTTTGAAGAAACAGATGTTTATTGCTTGTGACACATTTATATTTGGACGCAAGTTACTGGTATTTTTAGGTCAGTCAAAACACATCCTTTGGACACTCACCATGGCAAAGTACTTGGAAATCAAATAAAGACATACATGAACATGCGGTGTCCGTACATTCAAATTAGGGCAAAGAGGACAGGTCCACATGCGAACACTTGAATGCACAAAAAAAAACAGCAACAATGCTCCCTTTAAGGAAAAATTTGATACTTTGCTTGAACATATTTTCAGCATGTATTGTGCACAGAGCACTAGCCTAGATCCTCAAAATAATGTAACAATTCATTAGTTTCAATTTCTCATCCAAAGAGAGTTTTCTGCTGAGTGGAGCAGACAAATGTGTGTGGGGTAACAAGGAAGTCAGTGATGGGTTCAAAATGCAGGAGACCATCTGCTGAGGAAAATAAAGACATTAACTAGGAGACTGTCCGAGGTACTAATATTAAAAATAATAAGGCAATTGGCAAATCCTGAGTAAAGTAGTCATCAGAAGAGCTTTCTCAAGGGACAAAGACAATGGCTTCCTCCAAGGGTTAGGAAGCTGTCTCTGAGCGCTAGGCATTCGTCTGCACCTCATTTTGGAAGCCTATTGCAGAAACCGCTCAGTACTGCTAATGAGAACGCTAAATATGAGACAGCCTGTTAGAAAAAAGGCTCGATCTGCTTCTCGGGACTAGTTTCACCATAAACAACAGGGATGTGCATTCTGAACAACACAGGAACTTAGTGTTTTATAATCCAAGGAATGTGATAGTTTTGAAGAAGGAGGAAAGGTGCAAATTTGAGTGAAAACATATACTTTAACAGTGCAAAGAGGAAGTTCTCTGTATTACATAAATATAATTTATGATAAAAAATGTAGTTTAATATTTTTAGAAGCAGAATATCAAAAATAATAACTTGGAGGCCAGTTCTGTGGCATAGAGGTTGAGTTTGGCATGCTCTGCTTCAGTGGCTCGGATTCATGGGTTCGGATCTGGGGTGCAGACCTACACTGCTCATCAGCCATGCTGTGGCAGTGACCCATATATAAAGTGGAGGAAGAGTGGCACAGATGTTAGCTCAGGGCTAAGCTTCCTCAGCAAAAACAAGACCACAGCTTGTTTTACATTTTATATAACGGACATATGGCACAGGTATTATGTGTAATCTAAACATCTTAGAACAGTCGTTTTTATTGGTAAATGAATTAGAGTGGAATTATGACCACCCCCTAGAGCTATTTAGATATTATGCATAATGATTTTCTACCTCTCATCTTTATGTATCTATTTCTTACTTAAATATGGCTGGTGGAGTGCTGTTTGTATTTGGTAGAACCTTAGAATATTTTTGGTATTGTATATTGCCCCAAAGGAAAATAGGCTTAACATTTTAGACCTCAGTTAGATAGAAAGTTCTCTGAGCCTCAGTTTCCAGATCTATAGCATGAGGGTGTAGATGAGTTAACTGATAAGTCATACTTAAGGTAACATTTTTAGTCCATTGGAGAGTTGGGCACAGAATTTTAAATGCTCACAATTACAGATTGGTGTTCTTTCCTCTACATCATGCCTTTTATTCATTTATTATTAAGATAGATATCATTATGCAATATTGGTAGAGATATGGGCAGAAGATATTATTGAACTACCTTCCAAAATAAAAGCATAGGCTGGATTCCAAAATCCATTCTATAGTTTCCCCCACTATCGACACCCCCCACCAGAGTGGTACATTTGTTACAATTGATGAATTTACACAGACACGTTATTACCCAAAGTCCATCGTTTGCATTGGCGTTCACTCTTGGTGTCTTGACAAACAGATAATGGCATGTATCCACAATTATAGTATCATGCAGAGTATTTTCACCGCCTTAAAAATCTTCTGTGATCTGCCTGTTCATTGCTTCCTCCCCTCTAACATCTGGCAATCACTGATCTTTTTCTGTTTTCTTAGTTTACCTTTTCCAGAGTGTTATGTGGTTGGAATAATACAATACGTAACCTTTTCAGATTGGCTTCTTTCTCTTAGTAATATGCATGTAAAGTTCTTCCCTGTCTTTTTATGGCTTGATAGCTTGTTTTTTTTTAGCACTGAATATTATTCCACCATCTGGGTGTACCATAGTTTATCCATTGAAGGACATCTTGGTTGCTTCCAAGTTTTGGAAATTATTAATAAAGCTGCTATAAACATCTGTGTGCAAGTTTTAGTATGTTCATAAGTTTTCAGTTCATTTGGATAAACACCAGGGAGAGGGCCATTGATGGATCCTATGGTAAAAGTATGTCTAGTTATGTAAGAAACTGCTAAACAGTCTTCCAAACTGCTGCAGCATTTTGAATTTTCATAAGCAATTAGGGAAGATTCTATAATTTTTTGCATAGCAATTGTTAAAACTAAAATGCATCAATTATTTGTGTGGCTATATATTTAATGTGTGACCAAACACTCCTCTCCAGTCTCCTCTCCCCGCCCCTCCCCTCCCCTCCCCTCCTCTCTCCTCTGCTCCACTCGTCTCCTCTCCAATAAGCTCCATGAGAACAGGAACCGTGCACATCTTGTTTATCTTTATTCTCCAGGTTGATACTACATAATAGGTTTTAAATAAATCTTTATTTATCAAATGAAAAAGAATATGGATGGGACTATTAATATTTTGGTGTTTATCGTATAATAAACTTGCAATACAAAGGCTATTGGATGCAGTACTGTACACCATTAAAGATAGGATGGATTCCTTTCTACAATGCTAAAGTGATTTAAAATATCACTTGACCATAAGGCACTATTAAAATTAGTTATCATTTGTGAAGCCTTGAGTATTTGCCAGGCTGTTTTGGATGTATTGCCTCACTTAATGTTTAAAACAAACTTGTGACTTAAAAATCATTTTTATCCCTATTGTACAGATGAGGAAACAGACCCAGAGAGGTTGGAACACTTATCCGTAGCTGGTAAATGTTAGAATTAAATTTGTCCAGTGAATCCAAAGACTATACCCATACACACTAACTAGGTGGGGAAGGTTTTATTCTGCATTCACCTAGGGTTCTGGATCTTTTTCCTCTGAGCTGTGCTCAAATTTCTCTTGGCAAACACAATCTGCACTAAAAGAGAGATTTAACTCATCTAATTCCTACAAAAATTCTCTTATATTTTTACACCAAAATTTCTTCTTTCACATGATTCTTACATTATAACTGTGCTTTTTGCATCTGCAGGTTTATTCTGTAAATAATTAAATACAGGCTAGGCCACACGAGGAAATATGATAACCCACATCTACTGCCTTTCTTTGATGATAAAAACCAATCTCTGTTTCCCTGCTTTTTCTGGCATTGCCACTGAGAAAGAGCGGGATTTTAGCACTTCCCTTGTGACCTAGGAGGCTTTTTTTTTGTTCATACTCAATGGACCTGGGCTAGTTATTTTTTTACTTAATTAAAAATACATTATACTAAGAAAAGAGTCAATCTCTAGGAAAGAGGAAGACCTGTTGCTGTTCGGTCTCCATGAGCTCTGGGGCGCTGACGTGCAGCACGGTGTATTCTGCTGGCTGCGTTTGCTGTATTGTAGGTGTTAGATGGCGTCCTTGTACCCTAGTGCTTGATTTGTTCCTGTCTTACTTTGCGTAACTGTGTTCATGTCATTTGCGCTTGCATTTCCCAAGTAAGGGGAGGGTTGTGTGCAGGTTCTCAGCTTCAAAGCAATCTAACTGTAAGCCCAGCCCACTGCAATCTGAAGGGAGAAAGATAACATGTGTTGTCACAGGATTTATAGAAAATAGATACACCTGGTGTTCAGAAGCCATCCTATTTGATGTTTTAAAATAAAGATTCCAGCTTTATGTTTTAAATGAAATACCAGGTAAAGGAAAGAGTAAAGTGATCAATGTTTTGATGAATCATTGGTGTGTGTCATGCACACAACTGTAGCTGTTTTGGGTAGTATAGAATGAGCCCAATGAGAGAGAGAGAGAGACAAATAAAAGATATTTATTAATGAATGTATTTTGGTAGAGGTGTGTGTACAAGATGCTATAGATGTCAAAATAAAGGTATAGAGCTCAACTTGATTTGATTAAATTGGCTCAGGAAGGAGTTCCAATAGGAGAGCAAGCCTGAGTGACAAGTGTGCCAAGAATGATTGGCTGTAGGTTGAAGCTGCCCCAAAGAGAACACATATGGAAGGTTGCAGGTTATTTACAAGGAATGCAAATGGAAGGATGTGAGGGTGTATTATTTAAAAAGAAAAAGCATGCTGCTACACATTTTTTTTACCACTTAGAATGTGTGTATTATTGGACTTGGATTAACAAAATTATTTGAGATGTGCTTTAAGGAGTTAAAACAAATGAAGAGGAGATAAAACATGATTAGAAACAACTCTAACAGATTAGAAAGAGGTGAGTGGCATAAGGTGTAAATGAATAAAGATTACAGAGATTCGGAGAATGAAGACATTATTTCCATTGCAGGAATTAGGAAATAATCATGAAATAAATGTCTTTTCTACTAAGCAATGGTTTAGCATTCTGTGCCTGAGGAAAGATACCCTAAATGGTATAGGTATTTGGTGGTAAGAAAGAAAATCTTAGCTTTCTACTTGCCAGCTCTCAAATGACCATTGGGGAATCCTGGGTGTTCACCATGGTGAACCTGTAGTATCTGCTACTTTCATCTAGTCTTCATGGAATAGTGGATTTGCTCAGGGTATTTGACTTCTGAGATATTTTAGTGGCTTTTTATTAATACATATTCAGAGCTCTGAATCACGCATCAAATTCTAGGACTAGTGATTCAGACATTGGTCTCAGGGAAATCTTTAACACGCCTGATTTCAGTGAGGGGGAATTTGGAAACACAATTTAGAGGACCCCATTGACTTTAGGACCTCAGAGATTTAGTTGTATTAGTCATAGTGCTAATTGGCACCTGTAGTCACGATGATAGTTATTAAGTGATTCTGCTATGATGGCTGACACAGAGTAGATACTAAATTTTGTTCTATTGAGTTAAATTAAATAAAATATGACTTATTTAAATTTAAATTAAATACAATGGTGTTTCCAAAATGCACTGTATCACAGTCAAGCCTGTAACTTTAAAATCCAAACTATTTCTGCTTTTTGAAGCCCAATATCTGTAAATGTAGTTAATACATAAGAAGATTACTAGCACCTCTTTGATTAGGATGCCAGAGAGAAAAAATAATTGACATATAATTGAACTTATTCATTGTGGAAAGTTAGTAAAATACCATCCACTTAAAATGTGGAGGTACCCTATTCATATATGTATTCTATCAAAATATAATATGGTTATTGCTATATGGGTTGTTTTATTTCCAAAAATTGATCTGAACTTTTAGTTGTTTTTTTTTTAATGTGAAAACAGTAGAAAAGTATTTAGACCAAATTTATTACAAAGGGAGTTTTAATCCAATTTATCGGTAAGTCCAAAAATGTAATTTATGGTTTTTATGTACAGATGTATTTAGCAGTACAGAAAAAGGAAAAAAAGTTTATCTTCATTATAAATGTATTAGAAATATACTATTTATGTACATCATTCTGAGTAATTTGTATGTGTAATTCATTTTTAAATGTATAATATTTATCAAATGGGACCTTTCATTTAGTGATTAAAATTTGGTCCTCAAATTATGGACCCTTTGTAGTCCACAGGGTCTTTTAATAAGTCACCTGTGAACTTCAGTGGAAACCAAGTAGTATGAAGATCTTGTCCCAAGACTCCAGTTCAACATTTCTAATCAATCAGAGTTGACTAGATCAAAGGCTCTTGGGTTTCCCACTCATTAGAACTATTATATTCTTCTTTCAGTTATCATGAAGCAGCCTCACATAGCCTGAGACCACAAGCTCCCTAAGAGTATCCTTTGCTAACCTGTGATCTCACACACTGAGCCTGACATTTAAGGACTATTTTTGCTCTTAAAAAAGCTATAGACTCCAGGGGTTGCAAAATATGTCAAACAACAATCACAATATGATAGATAATAGCCAAGTTAAGGTCTGCACAATGTTTCATGAAAGCACAGTAGTGAGTATGAAAAAAAATTCAGGGAACATAAAAAGTTTCCAAGAGAATGTTGAGCTGAATCAAAAAACTTGAGTTACCTAGGTTACCGAGGTTCATGGTGGGAATATGTGACAGCAGCAGGAATCAGGAAGTAAAGCCCCATATATGAAGTAGCAATTAGCATAGCCTATGTGAAAAAGTGGGAAAAAATAAGAGTAAGTTTTGAGAAATGGCCAGTGACTTTGTGTGCTAGGCTGAATCATTTTTACTTTTTCCTAGGAAAAGTAGTAACCCACTGACTATTTTTTAAGCTGAGAAATACCCTGGTCAGACTTTTGTTTTAAAAGATAACTCTGGCATGTATTCTACACCTAGTGTATATACTTTTGAGGCCTTGCCTCTAAACAATGTCTCTTGACCTCTTGCCTCATTAACTTTCTGCAGTAATATCTGTTGTCTGAGCGTTTCTCTCTAGTATTACCCTTGACTTCTCTGAGCTGTCTTTCCACTTGCCTTTCATTTTACATCTGCCTCTGGCCAGATCAGGAAAAAAGTCTGATTCAGTCCAGTCCTCAATATTTTTATCCCTCTGTTCTTTTGTCCTCTAGAAGTTGCCCCTGCAGATTAGAGTTGTATAGAAAAGCACTGAACTTCTGCTTTCAGAGACATCTTGACTACAGCAAACCCCTTGAAGATCTGGTAGCCAAATTCAATGAGAGGAAAGAAAGTTATCTTCAAGAAAGTGGAGGCCTCCTTATCAGGCACCAAGGAGGTGCTTATCTCACAGTTATATAGGCCACACACTATAAAACTTAAATGGGGTGAAAATTCCACAAATTCTCAATATTCTTCAGACTTTGCGTAGCTTCATGGAATTATGGGTGCATAGATTTTGTTCATGGTCTAGGACTTTAGTTCTTATCTTAAACCTTATTTGAGATAGAGAAAAATAATTGATTTGAATCAGCAAGTGATCAACATACTTGAAAGCATTTTGAAGGATTTTTTTGCCACACACTGTCATGTTCCCAGAAATCACCAATATCATCCTCCTCTAGGAAGGACATTTAAAATTTTCATGACAGGATATTGTGGATAACCTAGGATTTAATATAAAATAGGTCCACATTGCAGAGTTCCAAGATGGATTCTCAGGAGTCTTTCTAGATGAATTAGCTTAAACTTGAGGGAGAGAGAAAGGTATAAACATGATGCATCAAGTTCAAGGAATGGGTAGCCCATTCAGCCACATCCTCGGTCTTAAAAAAGGAAGAAGATAAATAAATGCACCTTTGGAGGATGAGAATTTCTGTTGTATGCTATCAAGTCATCATGAGGGAAAACAAGAATGCAAGCACTATGAGATTCTTGAGAAGTGCAGCACACTTTTGGTAGATGCTTGAATTAGACAGTAAATACAAGTATCCATTTAGCTTTAGTGCCACACACAGCCTAGGCAGAGGGATAATTCACACTCTCTGTTGAACTGTCTATATATATCCGTTAAGATGGATGCTTTGTATCAAGGACATGCATAGATCAGACTGACTTCTCCAGGTAGGACCCCTGACCTAGCCTCAACAGAACCAGTTTAGATGATCCCCATCTGCTCCGGAGGGCCCTATCACAAACAATGCTATGTGAGGAGCCTTTCATTTTTGGAAGTGGAATCCTTAGGCTGCATCTTTTTTATATCACAAGATTCATATGAGGCTGTGTAGGGTTTTGATCATGTAAACCATCAATGGCCTTCAGATTTTGGAAATCCGATGGATATTTCACAAGACTCCTGTTCCAAAATCCTGATTTCCCATCTGATGGAGTTTTTCAAGAAGGGTGGTGTTCCACATGCACTTGGGCTTCAGCAGAGGCCTTGCAGGTGCTTGGAAGTCTCTTGATTTCTAATCTTGCCCCTTCGAATCCCTCTAACTGTGTATCACAGAGAAATCTCTGTGGAGTTATACACTTAGAGAGAGAAGAAGAAGGAAAAGGAGAAGAAGAAGCAGGAAGATGAGGAGGAGATGGAGGAGAGGAGAGGAAAGGGAGAGGAGAAGAAAAAAATAAGAAAGGAAGGAAAGAAGAAAAGAGAAAGGGAAAAAAACAATGTTCTGTGAGTGATTTTTCCCATAAGCCTTCTCTAGCTTATAATAGTTGTCCTGAAAACGGTCAAAGCTACTCTGCAGAGAGTGTTTTTGGCCTGAAGGTACCATTTGTGGGAGACTAGCATCCATGATGTTCCGTAGGCCAATGCCCTAGTCATTATCCCCAGGAAATCCACCCAGCACAAGAGGTAATGGGACCTTTTCTTCTACCAGCTTGCGTCTCCCCTCCAGTGACTTACTAAGCAACAGAAAAACTCAGGGCTCTATATTTCTAAGTACCCAAAGCCCAGGAGCTACTTCATACATCTTTAAATGTGGTGTATGGATGTTGCTAAATGACTTTGAGCTTACTTAGTTTTCCCATTCTTAAAATTTCAAAGAACTTACCCACTGTCCCTAGCCCATCTTTGTTCAGCAGCATTAGCATTCCTTAACAAGAGACCCTGGAAAAGGGAGAAATTCTTTTTCTCTAATGCAGAGGACACAAAGGGGAAGTATAAGCGCTAATTGCACTTATTTTTCCTCCGTCATCTCTGGCCTCATGACAAGCTAGTCACATGATTTAAGTCTTCATTGTTCAGAGTAAACTTAATCACCACGTAAGTCAAGACTGGTATCTGTTGGATTCTCATATTCGGTTGCTTGTTTTTCTTGTAATTTAAAGGCATCTGAAGGGTCATTTTGTGTTTTAAACATCAATTAAACAAGTTGTAGGTGAAAATACTTATATATTTTGCAAGCACAACCACTTTAATTTATAGAAACAACTTTGTGAATATTAGTCATATATTCATTCAGTAAACACTCATTGGCTGGAAGCATATAGTGTGCTGAGTAGAGTACAGAATGGAGCAGACATGGACTTCTGCCTGGTAGTGCTTATAGTATCCAAGGAAAGACATATAAATCAAGGTAATAGACAAATAAAAATGTAATTCACATTGTACTTAGTATTCTGAAGGAAAAGAGAAAGTTACAGTGAGAGAAAAATAATGTAGGTGGCAGAGAAGATCTCTCTAAGGAGCGGGCACTTCAGTTGTTACATTAGGGATGAGAAAATATAATCTAAAGGAAGAGTGAGCGTATGGATGTGCTGTCAGATGTATCAATGTATGTGAGAGTCATGAGCAGGAAAAGACCTTGCCCAAAATGGGGAAGTGAAGAGTAGACAATGTGAGTTGAGCATGGTAGGTATGGTGGGAACAAGAGAGAAGATCAGGCTGCAGAAGTGGCAGCATCAGATTATGTAGGGAGTCACAAAGAACAGCAAATAGTTTGAGTTTTATTCAAATGTAATAGAAATGTATTAGAAAGTTTTTCAATAAAGGAGGGATGTGACCTTACTCAGATGTTTCAAATATCGTGTCTGTTCTGTGAAGAAGGGTCTGGAAGAAGGGTAGAAATAAGAGTGAAGAAAATAGCCAGATATTGATGGCTTCATCTATGGTTGTGGCAAAGCAAATAGAGTAAAAGACTGGATTTAAAATATACTATGGAAGAATTAGGAAGACATGGTATTGTGTAGATGTGTTAGATAGGAGAGAGCAAGAAATAAAAGACAACTTGAGCGATAGAATGGTGCTAGTACATTTACTGGGAGGGGATGGTTAGTTAGAGGAAAATGGGCTGAATCAGCAGCTCAATTCTGTAATGCTGCCCATGTGAACTTTAAGCTCCCCATGAGATATTTAACTACTGATGCTAAATGAGTAGTTGGTTATAGGAATATACTGCAGAGAGGTGTGAAGTAGAGATATAATTTTAGAACTCATCAATGTATAGATATCTTTTGAATAGTTGGCCTTTTGAAAAGTCTTTTGAATAGATGGCAGCACTTCTGGGGAAAATGTAGAAAGAAAAGAGAAAAGGTTGAAGATGAAGCCCCAAGAAATTTCAAATTCAAGACCAGAAGAAGCAGCCAAGAGGAAAGACTGAGAAGTAGGGAGAGAGAAAGGAAAACTGAGAGACATTGAATGTTTCAGAAGACAGTGGTGGATTCTGTTAAATATTCTTGAGAATTTGAATAAGAAGGAGACCAAAAACTCTGCCTCGAATTTAACAGTGTGATTGTATTTCTGGAAATTCACAAGAATATTTTCAGTGACGTGACATGAAAGCTGGATTAGAATGGCTTGAAGAAAGAATGGAATGTGTAGAAGAATTGTTGAATCTCTATTCCAGAACGTTTGCCTAGATAGGGGAAAAAGAAGTGGCTTTTACAAGTAGTTAATAAAAACGTGTGTTCAAAGGAATGTCATCCCTTAATTTTTCCAACAAATGTTTACTGGCACCAGCTACATAACTATTCACCAGACATCATCCTAGCCCTGGCCATTCGGGGGAGAGTGGAACAAACATAGTCCACTGCCTAGAGGCATTTTAATTTTAATATGCTGGTAAAGACATATAAGCCAAGTTGGCATAGAGTCATACTATTAACAGTTCTGATTATTGACATGGCCTATATATGTCGATTTTATATAAAAAATTTTAAAAAACTGAAAATGAAAAAATATTTATCTAGCCCAATTGCATAGCACAAAAATATCTCAATATTACATATTTTATACCAAAGTATTCTTAACATTTGATCTCTGATCATTAATATAGATTCTTTTCTATCATTATGGGTGCATGATATCAATCTTCAGAATGTTATTCCTGCTTTCAGGCTGACACCCACCTTATCTTTCATCTCCTGCTCCCCTTAGATTAGTGCATACAGAAATCTGCCAAGGATGCTCTATGGAACAGCAACACTGAGTCAGTTAGTGTCTTAACCGGGACAACAGAAACCATTTCTAGTATTTACAGTAAAGGGAATTGGTTACAGAGGCAAATGAGGAGATGAGATGCAACCAGAGGATAGTGAGGTGGGTAGAGATTATTGACAGCATGAAACTACTCCAGGTAGGCTGAGAAGACAAAGGGAAGACATGGTGTCTCAGCTGGGCTAAATCCTCATCTACAGATTGCGGGGAAAGCGCGCTTCCAAGCTTATTTCTGTCGTCGGCAGAATTCAGTTCAATAATAACCACCGGTTGGTTGTGAGTCTGAATTCCCTGATGCCCTGCTGGCTGTGCCTGAGAGCTGCTCTCAACAACTAGAGGTCACTTGAATTTCTTGCCAAGTGACTCCTTCTATCTTTAAACCAGCAATGGGGTTCAAATTCTTGTTATACTTCAAATCTCTAGCCTCCTCCTCTGTGACCAGCCAGAGAAAACTCTGCTTTTAAAGGGCTTATAATAATTTCCCTTTCTTAAGGTCAACTCTACCATGGAACATTGCCTAACCTAACCATGGGGTAAAGTCCATCGTGTATCATGCAGGGCCTATACGCTGGTGGTTGGGGTGGTTGGCGTGGGCAGAAAGTCTTGGATCTATCTTAGAATTTCTAATTCTGCCTACCACAGACAGGATGGGAATAAAGTTTCACCTTGTAATTGTTTTCCCCCCTTATCTAACTAACAAGTTACAGGAGAAGTATACTAACTAGATGTAAACCATTGGTTATTGTTCTTGTGACCGGCCAGTGATTTGTAACTTTATGTAGTAAAATATAGGTAATGCAATTTTTATAGATTTGGAAATGATAGAAATGATGCAAACGTTTGCTAAAAAGCAGAGATTATTCGAAGAGAACTTCAGTTTACTGAACCTTCCCTAATGACACATGATAACTCCAATTAGATGAACTGAAAGTTTCACTGTCTACGGACCTGGGAAGAGTTTATCCCTTCTTAGAACTATAATTGATGGGGAACTAAGCCTATCCTTAGAAACTGATTTACTTGGTTACTTTCTCTTGGTTCCTCTGCCTGATGTTTCCTTTATGATTCTACAAGGAAAACCGTGTCATGAATTTTAGCGTACCAATCATCTGAAATGTTTCTTCTAATTATCAAAAAGATATTTCATTTGAAGAAGGCAAACATTACTCTGAGCCAATTTGTGAAGAGTATCAAGCTACAAGGGGGTAGATCCAGTGTTATATAGTCTGGCAAAACGAATATATATTTGCAGGTCAACATCATGGGTATGTGATCTGTGAACTGTACGAGACCCCACCATTAGAACACCCCATCCCCCAACACACACAACACTTGGTCTAATGTTCTGCCATTGCTGACTTGAATATTGAAATATTTTTCAACAAGGGGCCCCATATTTTCATTTGCAGTGGTCTCCACAAATTATGTAGACAGTTCTCTATATAAATAGTGAAATCTATTAGTAATTTATATTTTGATTGTGTTAGAAAAATTCAAGCTATCAATTATTTTAGTAAACATTATAGGGTAAATTTGGCCCACCAGTTCTAAGGAAAGTAGATTAAACCACAGAGTTACATTGATATGAAACTGAGGTTTTCTTTTTTTTTTGTATTACATACTCATCATTTCAAGTAGAAAATACGGATGAAGTATAACATTATATCTTCAATTGTTACTGTCAATGGAATGAAAAATAATAACCGACTGGGGTGGTAAACATTTCAATAGTAGACAATGGTTTGCTCAGATCTTAACACATTGTTTAAGATCGTTAAATTTAACTGATAGTGGTGTATTTTAAACAGGGTGTTAGAGTAGAAGGATGTTTTAATTTTATTATCTCAAATAATCAACTATAGGGCATAACTGTCATAGCAAATGTTGAAGATGTAGCAAGAGGCAAAAATATAGCATGGTGATTGTGAGTGTGGGTTCTGGAGCCTCATTACCTATGTATGAATTGTGGCTGTGCCATTTTCCAGCTTGTGACTAGAGAATTGGAGAAAAGGGCTATGGGTTAACACTGGTTTTCTTTAAATCATATTTTCTTACTTAACTGAAATGAGTTAAGGGTAATTCTGCCACAGTAGAGACTCATATTCCCAATTTCCTACTCTACATCATCTCTGGATAGCTAATAAGCCTCTCAAATTTAAAGTGTTTAAACAGAAATCTTGATCTAACTCCAATCCCTAACTTGTCTTTGCAGGTGTTCTTCAAATTAGTAAATGGCGCCACTACTCATCCCATTGAGAGGAAGAACCTAGGAATCGTCATTAAACTTCTTTTTTTCCACTCCAAACATCTAGTCTATCAGCATATAGCAAAGGCTCCGCCTTCTAAATATATCCTGAAAGTAACCTTTACTCACTGTATCTACCATTTCCACTCCAGATCAATGTATTTTATCTCTTGCTTAGATTAGGGCTAGCTCCCAACTGGTGTCCCAGCTTCCATCCTTTCCTCACGTCCAAACTCCCTTCGGACTCTATAATCTTCATAGCATTACAGAATTCCTTTCATGATATAAAGCATACCATGTCATTTTCCTGCTCTAAATATTAACTATCCCAAAACTTCCCATCACTCTCAGCATTAAGTCCAAATTCAACAATAAACAAACAAAGAAACAAATTATCTTCCATGATCCTGGCCACGTCTATGACCTCACTTCCATCCACTGATGGCCTTACCATATCCTCCGGCCACTCTGCCCAACTTGCTGTTGCTCAAACATACAAAGCGTGTTCCCACTTCTGGGTCTTTGTACTACCAGTCTGTATGCCTTGAATGCTCTTGCCTCGGACGTTGACATTAATTCAGATCCCTGATCAAAGAAGACTCCTTGACCACTCCTTCAAAAACAGCCCTGCCTGTTTTTCCTTATTATTTATCTTACAAATTTTTTTTAGGCCACTTGTTACTAATTGGCATTAATTGATTCATTCTGATTCCTTTACTAAAATACAAGATATTTGATGGGAGAAACTTTTCGCATCTTCTTGACTAGTTCATGCTTAATACTTACAACAGTCAGTGACAGAAATTAATCAATTAATATTTGTTGAGCTAAGACATAGAGGGTGACACAATGTCCATGGAAAAGTGTATGACCATATTCTCATAAAGCTCTGATTCAAAAGATCCTATTTGCCTTGTTTTTTTTCAAATACAGATTCAGAAAGAAAAATATATACTTTAAAAGTCATGAAGTTTTGTAGAAATGACTATCATCATCTTATCACATATTAAGTTTTCAATAAATATCAGTGAGTAAGTCATTATGCTGCTCACGATAAGCACTCAATGCACACTGACAGATGAATGAATGAAAGATATATTGGCAAAATAAATAAACTATGGTAACCATGAATTTAAGAAATAAATATACAAAATTAAAGGTTTAATGAATTAAAGTTAAATATTTGCAATGCCTATATCATTCAGTATAATTGAGCAGTTATGGAAAAAGAGATGGCCAGCCACGTATGAAATGTTTATTTTGGTTTAATTTTCTTGTAGCTAACAAAGAATATTATCAGAAAGACCAGATGAGGCAAAGATTGATATGTTAGTGGAATGCTAGCTGCCATAGCAATAACGTCCAAAATCTCACTAAATTAATATAATATAAATTTATTTTTCATTCATATAAAATCCAACTGAGTGCTTCTGATTTCAGATATTTTCCTTTAAATAGACATGTAGTGACGTAGGCGACTTCCTTCTTGCGGCTCCCCTATCTTTAACAAAAGTTTGTATGGGTTACCATCTACGGGAAGAGGCTAGAGGTTCACACATAGCAGATTCTTATGGATCAATCTGTAAACAGCACACTTCGTGACCATTCACATTTCATTGGTTAGAAGGAAGTCACATGGTCTCACATAAACACAAGAGTGACGGAAGGACATAGTCCAAGAGGAAGTGGAGATGGTTTGGTGAACGTGCAATGAGCTTTGCCATGTGGTTTGAGATTTAAATAAGGGAAACAGAAGTTCCTCTAGGGATACGTTGTGGTGGCATGCATTGGGATGTATGTGTACATATACAGAGAGAGAAAAGTTCAAACCATTAAAATCTACTTGGAGAAACGTTTAATTAAAAAAAGGTGATAAGTTTGCATTGCTAGCACTTGGGAGTATAACAAGATGTTCCCTATCAAGCTCAAAATTAGAAAAATAAATTCACCATTGAGAGTTAAACTCTAAGAACAGCACATAATGGATGTGAGCCTAGGCACGCAACATAGAAAAGAGAAAGTATGGCTTCCTGGCTGCTGGACTAAAGTGTCACCTGGAAGAATGAATGTATTAACATATCCAACGATATGAGTCCACACTATTAGAGAACACATCAAAATCATTGACACAAATGTTGGCAGGCCATGTGAAGTTGTCTAAGGATAGATAGCTTTAATCAATGAACATCAAGCATTCTGGATCATTCTTATGGCAATATCTTAGCCTAGTGTCATTACACATTTGAATCACCTAATTCTACTAGGTTTTGATCTAATGAACATCAAGGAAAACGGATTCTTGTGTAGTTGTGCTGACAGAGAGAACTTGCTGCTTACAGGGCCTTTGAGAATCCCTTAACCACGTGGTGATTTCTCAAGGTGGTTAACGATGGCTTCTGACTGTGAGTCTGTAGGAAAATGCTGACCAAGACCATGCAAATATTTATGAGCTGTCCAACAGCTACGGTTCCCCGTAAGCTAGTGTCTTGGCATGCTAGTCTCTAACCTAGTTCTGTGTGCATTTTCGTTAATCTGTGAAGTTTTTCCAGGCTTACTGCTTACCTTGAGTGGAGAAAAGACAAATCTCTTGGTCTGTAAAGTGTGGAATCGTAACGCATATTTTTTCTTGTTTTTTTTCTATCACTTCTAGCCTTACTTTTTACGATTTTCTTTATGTTAGATTTATGGAGCAATTGCATAATATCAAGAATCCCTTGCCCTTTGTAAATACTTTCAGGTGTGAGTTGAAAGTCACTAAAGAGGATATGACTGTGAAGCAAACCGAAACAAAGGATATCCAGCAAAATTTACATTTTGTGCAAATTAGTTACAGTCTTGGACAAGTACTAAAACAGTGAAACAGGGATACCTATTGAATATGTCTTTGATGTTAGGAAATAGGCCTGTATTTGCATTTTAACATAATATTTGAATTTTATTTTCTTAAAGTTCAAAATGCTTCCATAGTATAAAAAAAAAATTGACTACATTTAAAGAGAGTCTCTGATCCATTTGCACTTATTTATGCATGCATCAACATTCTCTTTCCTATGAGCCAAAGACAATTACTTTATATGGAAATTATTTTATAAGTATATACATAAATAGGCTATTCAAATCAAACTAAAGCATGTAAGGAACATTGCTCTGTGAGCCAATACAAATTAAAATGACTCAAACATCACTAGAGAATGTGTTTAAATTATCTGTTGTAGATGCTTCACTTTACATTAGCTTTCAACTAAATATGACATTTAGAGCAGAAAAGTTTATAATTCGTAACTGAGCATTTAAATCCAGATTGACTACCATACAGTACAAATCCTTCACTGGAAAAAATATCCTCAAAGCAAATGTACAGAAGTATTTTAACTTAAAATTAGAGGAATTAATAATAAATTTAGGCATTCAATTGAGTGTATCAAAAATTTGAGAGATTGAATTAATTTGAAACATAGGTAAAATTTACTGTAGAAATTTCATTTTCCAACAAAATAAGGTGATAATTTGAGCTATCTAATATGACTATGAAAATCCAAATGGACCTCAAAACTAACTTAAGAAATCCTCTCTCAGGGACAGAGCAAGTGTGAGCTTAATTATGGTAATTATCATTTGCAGACCTGCTCCATTGGGCTTCTTTGTGGTGATGAAAGAAGGAGAATCACCTGTTTACCTCCCATCTCTGCAAGAACAGATACCATTTCCACACAAACACATACAGTGCCCGCTCCTGCAACTTCAGTCCACAGCTTTCCACGCACAGGGGCTCCAGGACTATGGACCACCATGGATACTTACCCAGTTGATCAAGGTGAGTAAGATGAGAGTAAGATATGGAGAAGTTTGAATTTGAGAAAGTTGTGTATTCAAACATATCTTCTGACATTTCCATCTTTATTTTTTTAAGATAGATGGTTTTTCAGGAGAGTAAAATTATCTTAGAATTCTTATTGGTTATATTTTAAGTTTTAAAAATATTGATGTCCTTTGCTAATAAATATTCTTTCTGGAACAGTGCAAAAAAATGTTCATTAATAGTCTGTATTCTCATCTGTAAATTTAGGTAAATCACTGGACCCTGATCCCAGCTTATTTTGTTTCAACTATCAGTAAATCATTTTGTTTTTTCTATCAGTAAAACTTATTTAAAAGGGCCTTGTACTACTTACCTCATTCTGTCTTTATTTAATATCCTCTGAATCACTATATGTAAATTCATATTCCTATAAACTTATTGAGAAAACACCCAGATTTTTTTTTAAAACTCTGCTTTTTTCCTATTGTGAAGTAGTTTGATAACTTGAGTATGTGTTTTTTGTTTTTTTTTTTAAGATTGGCACCTGGGCTAACAACTGTTGCCAATTTTCTTCTTTTTTTTTCTTTCTGGTTTTCTCCCCAAATCCCCCCAGTATATAGTTGTATATTTTTTAGTTGTGGGTCCTTCTGGTTGTGGCATGTGGGACACTGACTCAACATATCCTGATGAGCGGTGCCATGTCCGTGCCCAGGAACCGAACTGGCAAAACCCTGGAGCGTGGAAGCGGAGCGCGCGAACTTAACCATAGGCCATGGGGCCAGCCACTCGAGCATGTTTTGATATGTCTTATTATTTAGTTTAATAAATCAAATAATGTCATATTATAAATAGTATATCATATTTTAAATTCCAAATTCACTCTTCATATAGTTAATGTCACTCAGGACAATCAGATTGAGAATTATAGCCCTTAATAATCTATCAGTTACTTAAGAAAAAATATTTTTTGAAGGCTATTGGATATTATAAGTAGAAAGGTAGACCGCTCTATATTTTGTCTATATAATTTCTCTTCTTTTAAAAAATTAAGGTGAAATATGTTATCTAATGTAAAGAATATTTTGCCTATTTAGAAAGTAAAATAGTATTTCTCGCATTTCTAACCCGATGGGTCAAATATCCATTGATTCTATCAGTGACAGAGTCATAAATTTTCACGTTTTATAATTTGAAGGAGTGATTTGGTTTGGAATCTGCCGATTCTATGTAACACCATTTGTTCTGATTTTGGCCCTCCCCTGGGGTGTGAAGTTTGTGAAGTCACTAAACTTTTTCAAACCCTTTTATTAGAAATATGATTTACAGAGCCTTATTTGTCTGCATATGATGAGTGCAAGGTAGCAGTGCAATTTGCAGAAGATTCAGCCCACGGCCAAAGCTGTTCATTTTTAATTCATTTCTGATTCTTTCTTTCTTTTTGCCTTTGCCTCTCTAAAGGTCCAAAACAGACAGACATCTTCAAGCATGATGTTCTCCCAACCACTGGTTTGGCGGCATTAGGTACTGGCATATCCTTTGAAAGATATTTACTCAAACATGTGATTGCCGCTAAAGAACTTTTAGCAAAACACAGTCTTCCTTCTTCCACAGATGTTTCCTCTTCTCGATTTTTGAATTTTGGTGTTCCCGGCCCAGCGCAAGTTGTCTGGGGCAAAACATCTGTACCACATCTGCCTATCCAAGCTTCAGCAGCCACACCACGATTCTTCTTCCTCGATAGGGGAGAGAGGACCCCATATATCATCTCTTCAATGACAGATTTTATTTTTCCCACACAGTCTTTATCATTTGAGAGTGATCGGTCTGTTGCCTCATCAGCTACTACAATGAGTTCAGTAATTAGTGGCATTCTGGGAGCTGGTGTTGAGTTAAACAGACACTCATTACTCTCCCATGGATTTCTGCTCAAAACTGCTTCCACAGGTGCACCTCCAGTTGTCACTATGGGGGCTCAAGAGGGTACTGAAGAATATTCAGCTGTTTCCTTAATTTCAAGAAGAGAGTACTGGAGATTGCTGAGCTCCTCAATGCCTCCCATCTCTCCTGCTAAGGTAATTATATCCAAACAGGTAGCCATCGTAAACTCATCGGCTTTGCACCGATTCACTACACAAGACTCCATTCCCAGTGAATATCAGGTTATTACTGAAGCATCTAGCAACCGGAGACTCACGAACATCAAATCACAGTCTGCTGATTCTTTAAGTGAATTAAGCCAAACATGTGCAACATGTTCTATGACTGAAATAAAATCCTCTCATGAATTCTCAGATCAAGTTTTGCATAGCAAACAGTCCCACTTTTATGAGACATTCTGGATGAACTCAGAGATATTAGCCAGCTGGTATGCACTAATGAGAACTCAAACTATTACTTCTGGGCATTCATTTTCTTCTGCTACTGAAATAATGCCATCAGTGGCATTCATGGAAGTGTCATCCTCATTTCCTTCTAAAAAGAGTACAAAAAGAAGAATTTCAACCCCATCCGTGGAAGACTCCATTGCCCTATCAACTAATTTGGATGCTAATTTATGTTTGGATAAGACTCGTTTATCCATTGTCCCTTCACAAACTGTCTCCTCAGACCTGCTGAATTCTGATTTGACTTCAGAACTGACTGAGGATCTTTCAGTATCAGAAAACATTTTAAAACTATTGAAAATAGGACAATATGGAATAACTATGGGTCCCACTGAGGTACTGAATCAAGACAATTTGCTGGATGTGCATGAGAGTAAAGGATCTCATAAACAGCTCAAACTTCACACAAGTGATAGGTCTCTAGATTTTGAATTAAACTTACCAAGCCATCCAGAAACTAGGCATTCAAGTGAGCTTAAAAACAACCTGCCACCGTACGTGGACTCCAGGTCTGATCTTTCAGAAGTAACCTCTAATGTTGCGTTTTATACAGTTTCAGCAACTCAATCGCTTCCGGTACAGACCTCTTTCCCCACGTCTGTTCTTGTGCCAGATTGGACATATTATACAGATTATCTGACCTTAACATCTGATTTAAAACAAGAGGTCAGAACTTCTTCAGAATGGTCCAAATGGGAACTTCAGCCTAGCGTGCATGATTGGGAGTCTCCTGCTGCAAGTCAGACGCCTGCCATCACTAGATCTCTTACTTTGCCTTCACTGGAGTCCGTTCCAGCACCTCGTCAGCTGATGATTTCTGGTGAGTTTCTCAGTTTCAGTTCAGTAAACTTTTAGAAATGAGTTTCTTTTCTATAGAGAAGAAAGAGCCTGTCGTGGTCACCAGGTGCTCTAAACAGCCTCTTTGTAATCAGGGCAGCAGCCAGTTCAATGGAGATGGCACCTGCTGTTGTCCCTGACACAGATGGTTATTCTTTACGCACTGCCACAAAGGCTACCAGATCAATACAGGAGTGTGTTGGAGATGGCTACACTGCTGGCAAGCAATCAGAAACTGAACTAGTGCAATTCATTACAATGGATCTTTCAAAGTTTAGGAATAACTTTTATTATTCTCATTTCTTGAAATAGCTTCTTTGTCAGGTTGAACACAATATACTGCACACTATCTACCACTTTCTTCAGTGCTAGTTTTTTTTTTAATGGGAAAGTTGAAGAAATCAAGAGCTTGGGTTTTACCAGCCTACATGGTATGTTTAATCATTTTTTTTAATGCAAAGCTGTGATGCTTTCATTATATATAACTCAGAATATAAGTTAACTTCATATCCTTTATTTAACAAAAACACTATATAAAAGTTAAAACAAGATAATATTCCATGTGTGAATTTGAATTCTGTCTTGAAATAATTAATGAAAAGACTCTTTTCTTAGATAACTTAGTTCTTACCTTAAAGCACTTTAGAAATTACTAATCTTCTCAACCCTTGTAATTACTATCAAATTGGAAAGTATAAAAAAAGTTTAAAGAATTGTATTTAGCAAAAGGAGAGGATTCTTTTCCATTATTTAAAGAATTTCTATCTTGTGGAATTTCAAGTGTAACTTTGTAGCAATGAAGTTAATTTTTCTTCAATGAGAAATTTATAGGTTTTGTGTGGTTACGTGTGTATGCTTCAGAAGAAGCACATATTGTATCAATCTTTAAAAATATTTAGGTGTGTAATTTATGGCTGGCAACTCAGTATTATGAAAGACCAAATCATTATATTTGGTATGTCCAATATGATATGATTTTCTTTACAAAGTTTCCAAAACTAGCATAATAATTTAATTACAAATTTAAATATGGTATTCTCCTTGTACTTTTACAGGATGATAGCTTGGTGTAGAACTGTTACAACTCATTGGCAATGCCGAATACATGACTTCTCACATATAAGGGTCTTAGTAAATGCAGCTGAGTTACGCTTTCTCCTCTCATAAAATTCACCCCATAGCCTCTCATCGAAATTAATCAGGACACAAATTCTCCATCTCCAGGAAATCAAATCCTAGGTTTTCCCTTTATGAACTAATCCTCGTAAGCTTCCATTTTTCCCATCCTCTCATTCAACTGCAGTCACTCTTTGATACTTTTGATTCCTCCGGTTCTCCTAGTCTTCCAGTTTCATTTGCCTCCCTAATCATTTTAGACATCATAATCAATCATTTACAAGGCACTTGCTGACATTTTCCAATACGTTCACCTATTGTGTTGGTCAGTGTCATATCACGAAACAGCACACTCCAACTGAATATTTGGGAAGAGTTTAACAGACGGATTATTTGCTAAAATAGGGGTAGAATTTAAGGAAAACAATGAGGGATAGTATGGTTCTGAAGGGACTAGTAATGACAGAATGCCACTGCTACACCTAGACCCAAGAGACAAAGGAAAGAGCAGTCTTCAGGACCAAGAATCTAAAGAGGAAAGTTGCCAGTTTACAGAAGCTATGCTATGGCCTTTGGGAGGGAGAAACATGGGGTTCCAAGGCAAGCCAAGCAGGGGAGACCAGGAGATACATACCTAACCTCACTCTCATCTTGTCTTCCAGTCTCCTGCTGTTGCTTCCCATTGGTCAAACCCATTCAGTGCTGTGAATGATCTTTACAAATGCATCTAGTCTAATGTCTTCATGTAAGAAATAGTGAGGTAGGCCATAGTAGAATGGCCTGTGGTGCTAAAATCTTAACTAGGTTCCATGATACTGTGAAAATACAGAATGAGTGTGTAACGGATGCAGGGAGAATTTCCTTGTATGTTTCTAAAGTGGACCATTGACTGGGTATTATTTCTTCCCCACTACTTCCATGCTAGAAAAGTATAAATGTTAGAAAACCTGGAATTCTGGGTTCCCTTGCTCTGGTGGATTCCTCATATTTCATTGGGTCACTGAGAAGAAATGAAATCTAAGCAACCTCTTGTGATTAGCAGAGTGAGGCCTCTTGGAGCTACCTCTATCAATATGTTTCTTAGAGTTTTGTGTAACTTTTAAAGTACATGATTGCTTGTTCTGTAGTATAGGGACAGCTCTATTAAGCTGAATCAAAGTTGTCTTTCTCAGCTGTCCTCATAACGAGACCCGTCTTTGTGGTTTGGTTTAAGTCATGAAGCAAATGACATTTAAGAGAAAAAGAGTAAAAATTTCTAGCAGTTTGGTATTATTTTCCTATAGCAATATAACTTTCTATTTTTTCTATCAGTTATTTGGAAAGTATGTAAAAGAGACAGCCAAAACTCTTGATCAAGATATTCTCCAATAGAAATGGATAACAAAAATAGTACAGAAATGAAAAAGTTTGTATGAGTTCCATTTATTCCAATCATAGTTGAGAAATTCTAAATTTAAAAAAATCCAGTGCAATATTAATGAATCCTGGCAAATGTCAAAGGAGTAAATTTTCCAAGAATAGAAGGATGAGTCAAGGAAGATATTTAATAATATAATTTACCACATCATTAGGTAAAAGATTTTGACACTCAGTTTATAGTTTACAAAGAACATTTCTTTTTTTTCTATTCTAAGGAATTTACATTATCTCCAAATATTTTCAGCACCTACTATTATTTCTCAAACATAACAAAATATAAGTAGCTCAGAAAAATATTCAATGTCATTCTTAATGTTGAAACAGAAGAGGTAATTCCATTATGCTCATTATTCTCATAGACAAATCAAAATGCCTTACACACACATATGCACATATTTCTTACATACCATCTATGTAACATAATGGAAAAATGCTCTAACTGAAAATACAAACTAGTGATATTTAAAACTATACAGGACAAAGCTTAAAAGATAAAATTTATTGAATACCTTAAAAATACATAAATGGAGATATGATATTCTTATTTAAAGTTCAGAAATATGAGCTCTTAATATTACATAAATACTACATTTGAAAATTATAAAGCAATTTCAAACACTTCAAGGGAGGTAATCTTCACAACTTGATTAAGTCATTTTAACGTGCAAGAGAATAGCTAGGGAGATGTTGAGTAGGAATGGCAGTAAGGGAGCTTGTGTGTTTACATAATATATTAAAATGAACTATAATAAATTATTATATTATTACAGGAACATCAGTAAAAGGAAATAGAATAGAAAGCCCAAATACACGTTAGACAAAAAAAGGGGAAATTTGCGTTGATAAAGATTTTAATATTTACTAAATTGTGTTTACACATTCTGTCATTTTGAAAACCCTTCCTCTACATTTTATACCAGAATAAATCCTATGAAGACCAGCTAGATAAAATTGCAAAATAAAACATTAGATAATCCAAATAAAATATGTCAATATTTATTTGATCTCTAAATGGAAATTTTTCGTCATTGAAGAATATTCACCCTGAGCTAACATCTGCTGCCAATCTTCCTCTTTTCGTATGTGAGCCTCCACCACAGCATGGCCACTAACAGACGAGTGATGTGGGTCCATGCCCAGAAACTGGGCCACCGAAGCAGAGCATGCCAAACTTAACCACTGGGCCACCGGGGCTGGCCCTCTAAATGGAACTTTTTAAGCCTAAAAGCAAAAATAGAAAATTACAAATAAAATGTTGATAATGAGTACATTTTATAGTAGTACAACTAAAATTAATACCCTTCTAAGGTTATATTACCAAAAATGTTTATAAACATTGTTAAAGCAAATATCTGCAAAAATGCATTGCCTCATAAGATAAACATGATTGTAAAGTACTGTTTCAGATCAAAGAAGAAAAGCTGACTTCTCAAATAATAAAATGATTTGCTATTGAGAGTAAAAATATATTTAAAAATCATCAGAAGCAATTGAAAATTCATATCAAATTTAAAATGAGATACAAATTTTATCCATTTTGTCTTCTTCAATGGTAATCCTCTGAACTGATGAAAATCCTCACTCTACTCAGGGGACAGTAGATGGGCACCATCTTCCTGGAGGATTACTTGCCAGCAATAATTTTTAAAAAATTAAATATCAGAATTTCAATTTTAGGAAATTACTATCAATATACCCCAAATTGTATTATTAAAATAGTAAATATTTGGAAACGGCCATGTCCTAAAATAGTGGATTTATTAAATAAATATTGACATGGAGAATTTCTCCTCTCATGCTACTAACCAGAAGTGATAAAGCACATATACAATATATTTGCAAAATCATGTGTACATGCACCCCCCACATATGCATCCATAGCATTCTTCCAAAACATTAAAGATATGGTTTTAACATATATTTTTATTTTCTAAAAGTTTTACACTGATTATATATTTTATAGCCAGAATAAAATATTTTCACAAATATTTGCTTATAGTGAGAAAGAACATTTCAGAAAGCATATTTAATTATTCATATTAGATCAAAATAATCAAGTTTTTACAAGAATTTTGAGAAAAATATTTGTGTAGAAAAAATAGAAAGTTATTGCTAATTAGCATTCTTCTAGTAACAGGCAATCAAAAAACTTGCAATACAGTGCTCTGAAATAACGCAGAGATATATACGTTTATGGTCAAATGTTCCATTTATATTTTTTAAACTAAATTACTGTGTAGATGTTGAAATCATTAGTAACATTTCTGCAGCATTCTGTACCTTTTTACAGAAATTGAAAACACGTGGAATGGAATTAATCGCATCATTTTATACAACATTCAGATGTTTATTGACTGACTCCTTTGTGATGGGACCAGACACCCCTGCAATTTTTTCTTTGCTTGTCTTTTTATTTTGGCTCAGAAGCACTCAGATATGAATTACACCTTTTTAAAACAATCACAGCTGTTTCTTATTTTTTCTATTGGCAAATTTGGAGTCATGTTTATATCCTAAGGGTTTCAAATGTCTCACATTTACATTTTATAAACCAACAAACATGAAGGAAGAAGTCTTCCTTCTGTTGAAAGCTGCTAAGCACCAAAAGGGATAAACACAGGTGGTGGCAGCCTGTGTGTCACTGTCCCTGGTGCTCAAGGAGGTATTTGCCTAGAAAAGGAGATTTTTGTCACAATATCTAATGGTCACTTTTGTTCTAATTTAATTTCAATGTGTAAAACTGACCCAGTAATGGACGCTACTGGTTTCCCTGCAGCTCATACTGTATCTGCTGAAACTCAGTCCACAGCAGTTGTAAAGTCAGAAGCAAACTCCTGGCATCGTCTTTCCCGCGCAGCTCCCAGCACCTTTCACGGATGAATGCCCTGCGCTTTTTGTGTTGTTCTAGTCTGCAGTATTCAAGAGCATTCATTATTTGCATTTTATTCCCACTCATCACTAAAATGAGTAGTATAATCGACACCATACACAAAATATAGTAGAGTGAATATAATAACTTAATAATACAAATCTGTCCTTGGGAAAACAGTGTAGGTCAGGGATTGACAAAGTACGGCCTGCAGGTCAAACCTGGCCCACCACCTGTTTTATAAGGAGTTTCAGTGGATTACGGCTATACTCATTTGCTTACCTCCTATCTCTGGCTGGCTTGTAGTCACAGGATAAAGTTAAGTAGTTGTGATGGAGGCATCGTGGTCTCCAAAGCCTAGAATGCTTACTAACTTGTCCTGTACAGAAACAGTTTGCTAGACCCTGGTGTAGTCAAATGTGTGATTTTTCATTCTTCTCAGGTTAATATATTTTTACCTTCTTGGCCGAGGTGTAAATATCAGCCATACGTTGACTCAGAAAAGTTCAGATTTGAAGCCTGCTTGATTCTATTGTGCTCTCCCAGGTTACAACATCCCTGCGTTCAGTGCGGTTCTGACAGAGCCCCAGTTTAGAGCCATAGACTGTGGGAAACGCCCACCACCTTCTCCTTGTGAATTTCTCAGACCTGTGTCCGCGGCTGGGGTGTGCACACAGGACCCCACTCTCAGAAGGACCCCATACTTGGTAGAGCCATGGTGTGTGGGAGTTCAGCGAGACTCAAAGGGAGGATAAAATAAAGGTGCTATGGAAGTCACAGGCTCCCAGTGGGGTGGGAGAATCTGCACGTAGCAAGAAGCGAAAGAAAAGCAGTTGAATTAGTTTGTTTCAGGGTTCAGGGTTAGTTCATGCCAAGAGCAAAATGCACTACTAGCTGTGAAATATGAATTGTGTAATTTTTATGATTCCACAGGAGTTTAATCCTCTTATATTTGCATTTAAAACTGGCATTTCGTAATAAAAAGCTGAATGGTAAAATTTATGCTAATAACTGAAAATTTAAATTTTTCTTAGAATGATATTACACAAAAAATAAAAAAATACCATGAAAAGTTGGGAGAGAGAGCAGAGAAAAAAGAAAAAAGCTTTATATTTTAGCATCTTTAACGGGGTTTTTGAACAAACGACCTTGTGTTTTCGTTTTGCACTTGGCTGGGCAATATGTGTATATGTACATATCCAGCCCCGTCTGCGCCGCGCTGTTGTGAAATTCTCTTGCCTTCTCTGCCAGCCCAATTTCCCACTGACCGCTTAACTGTTAGCATCCCACAGGGTTTGTTCTTAAACTCTTCCTCTCTCTCCTTCCTTTCCTTTCTTTTCACACACCCTTCCCTCTCCTTTTTCAGTTCTCATTCCTTTATTCCACACTTTGTCTTTGGAGATATAGCACTTACATCCACGGCTTCCAATAAATCAGAGATACGGACTCTCACCTATTTTCAGACTAACATTTTTTTACTTATCATCCCTCAAAAACTTAAGATAAAATCTGTCCTTCTCCAGCACCAGAACCTTCATCTCTTTCATCTCTCATGCTTTCTTCTCCTCTGATTCATGTCTCAGACGCGAAATTTATATCCATTTATATTCCTAAGCTTCAGGGTAAACTTTATTTTATAAAACGTATTATGAATTGTATCTAAAAATTTCTCCCATCCAGCTTCTTAGCTCAACTCACTATTATTTCTCCAGTTCAAACTCTGATCCTCTCTTCTAGACTAACGTCATACTCTCTAAAATGGGCTACCTATTTCTAGTCTCTATTCTCTCTGGTCTCTCTTCCACATTACTTTCAGAGTTGTTTTCCTATGTGATTTCTCATTCCTTTGCTTAAAAAGCTTCAGTGGATCTTCATTTCCTATAAAAAGAGGTTTAAAATCCTAAACGTTCCAACTCCAATATTCAGCCTTGATTGTGTCATCTAAAGTCATCCTCTCCCACCCACGCCTACTCTATTTTATGACTCATCATTCCTCAATCCAGTTGCACAACTCTGCATTTTAGTATTCACAGCCCCTCCTCCTGAATGCCCTCTGTTGCCCAGTTTGTCAGAATTCCTACCCTGAGGCCCAATTCAAATGTCACCCTCTGCTGGAAGACTTGTAAAAACACTTAAAATTTGACTTTGTCTTTATTTTTGCTCCTATAGAACATTGTGGGTAACTCAATGTCACCTTCACTTTTGTCATTTGTTGTTTTGTTAACTTCCCTCAACAGTATTCTTGCCTTTTCAGGACAGGAGCCGTGTGTTAATAGATACAATGCCCTACCCGAAGCTTTGCTGTAATTACGGCAATCCCAGGAAAGACTGTAAAACATCGATCTTAAAACTGGTCGCAAAGACTCCATCCAATTTAATGTGTTAGGGAGGCTGAGCTGTGAAGGCTGCTATGACCAGAGTAACATAAGCTGTGGATGTGAGGAAGCCAGAGAGTAGAAGAAATCCTCTAAGACTGAAGAAATAAACAAGGCTGAAGTGTCTGGCCCCCCAAGGAAGAAGCCGGATCACTCAATATACAGTAATCTCAAGGAATTATCAGCTTCATCGTGGTTCAGGATGCCTTTGGGTGTGTGCATGACTTGATATTGGGAGACCGTAGGTAGCTAGTGAGGCCTGTAAAGATGGGGAGGTCACAGTTGATTTCTAGGTAATCAGCCAGTATTGAGCTTGATCCTAGACATCCAGGAAGCAGAATTCATTTAGGGAAGAGCTACCTGTTCTTGAGCCAGGATTCCTAGCACAGCTTAAGTTCGAGGCCGAATATCATACACAGTGAGAGTGTGAGTGTGAAGGTGGCATTTGATGTTTCAAGCAGAGGCTGCAAGCAATCTAAACCTCCCAGCCCTGTGATCTGGGCCAGTGTTATGATAAGGCGCAGAGAGGACAGGCTCAGGAGGAAATGATTTGTCCAAGAAACAGCGCAGATACTCGGGGGCATCTCTGGATATTATGGGCATGAAGACAAAATTCCTGGTTTCAAGGATAATTACAATAACAGTAGCTGCCATGTATTCAATACTCACTTAGTAACTGACAATATCCCAGGGCTGAAGATTTGGTCCCCTCACAATTTTGCAGATGAGAAACAGGCAGAGACTCTATTAGCTCAGTTCCCTCAGTTAGTAAGTGTTGGAGTTGGCCCTGGAATTTCAATTTGCAAGATCCAGATATGGTGAATTTTAAGGGCAGCGTATTGTTCGGTGAAGGGAGTGAGGCTCTGCTAATCCTCCGCATCCTTCGTGTCTTCATTGGCTCCCACGCTTAGGCAGATCTCAGCTGAGCCTTCTGGTGAGGGGCTTCCCTCACTCCAGGGAGGCCAGGGAAGAATAAGGAAAGGAAGAGAGCGAGGTTCAAAACCAGGGTAAGGACCTGAGGCTCACTGTATTTTGCCCGTGGGTAGGGGCAACATATCTAATTCTGCTAATGAGGAGAACCACTTGCCTCTCCACAGATGTGGTTTTCCTCAGTTCTATTTACTATTGTCAGTCACTTGTACACAGGAAATTAATAAAAAGATATTTCTGTTGCCTCCCAAATCTATTTATACTGGAAGCATGTGGCGCAGTATGACAAGTTGTCAGTTTTATGAACATCAATCAGCAATATTTTGAGATGCTATTTAATGTCAATAATTAGGATATTATTCCAACCCCTCGACAGTGTTATCATCTAAGTGTAATGGTGATTAGCATAACATATGCTCTTTCTTAACAACCAAGTTTGACTTAGCAGCACGTTTCACTGAGGACGCACCACGTTCTGGGCTCTATTTATGGTGTTAGTGATATACTACTAAAGAAAACATGTTTCCTGCCCTCCTAGAGCTTACTTCTAATGAACAAGGATAGATAGTAAACACCAAGCATAATAAACCTGCATTTCTGAATAACATGTTATATATAATAAAGTGTACACAGTATAGTTCTAATATGTAGAGTGTATATGTATGTATGTATATATGTATATATATATATATATATATATGTGATATGGTAACGTGTTGATGAAAGAAGAACTAGAGCAGATTGGGGGGGTGTCACACGTTCTGGGATGATGGCTGAGAGACAACAGTATGGTCTGATTTGATCTTATTGAGGAAGCCACCTTGAAGGAGATGAGAATTGTGTAGGTATTAGGGAGGCAAATTATCCCACAAAGAGCAAATAGCCAATGCTGCGTCAAGGTAGGCATGTGTTTGACATTTTCTAAGGACAGCAGGAAGCCAGTGCGGTGGAGCAGGCAAGCAAGAGGGAGACTTATAGAGGATAAAGTCGTGTAGATAATAGGGGAGAGAAGACAAAATCAGATTTCAAGAATTTTAGGCCGTTTTAAGGGAAACAGAAAATTACTCCAGGGGTTTGGGCAGAGAAGTGACATGACCTGAGTGATCGTTCTGGCTGCACTGCGGAGGGCTGATGAGCGTGGGGGCGGGCAAGCATCCAGGCAGGGGGAGCAGCGAGGAGGTGAATGCCCTAGTCCTGGTGAGAAATGACCAGGGCTCAGTCCAGGGTCAGCAGTGAAGACTTGAGAAATGGTCAGATTCTCGCTATATTTTGAAGGTTGAGCCAACAGGATTTGCTGATACATTGGATTATTTTTATTTATTTTGGTAATCAGTTTTATTAAGCAGAGAGAAGTATCTTAAGCCACCCTCTGAAGACAAATAAGGGGAAATTATGCAAACCAATTTTTCCAGACTTGCTACAAGTAGATTTATCTCAAATTTTATCAGCTATAAAACTGTGTCTAACAGCAGCTCTGTCGTAATGCAAAAGTCTGATAAGTTTATAATGACATTCCTGATTATGGCCCCGAGGCACAGAAAGACCCTATGTCTTCTGCATCTGCCGTGAATTAACAAGTCATGCTCAGCATGAAATATATGTTTAGTGTTGTGTATTTACACTTTTGCTTGGAAATTTATTTGTGACAGTGTTGAATGGAGAAACTCTACTAATCACAGTATTTCCTAATTCAAGCTATCTGTGGCCTAACCACAAGGTGGTATAACTGGAATACTATATGTATGTGTTTGTGTATGCATGTTGTATGTGTGTAGTCTTGGGTGTATGCTTGTGTGTTTGTGTATAGCAGAAAGTCAATATGGAGTGGAGAGACCCAATGATGCAATATGAACTATTGAGAGAGCAGATGGCAGAATTAGAAAATATGAAAATAGAAGAAGATAGATGTTGAAGACATGAGATTTGGTAACATTGACACTGAAATTTTGTAATTGTGACACAAATGCTGGAATTATGAATACTATATTTGGACGAATGCTATATTAGTTGCCTGGGCTGCCATAACAAAGAAGCACAAGCTGGAAAACTTAAAACAAATTTGTTGTCTCACACCTCTGGAACCTAGAAGTCTGAAAACAAGGTGTTGGCAGGGCTATGCTCCCTCTGAAACCTGCAGAGGTGACTTCTTCCTTGCCTCCTCCTAGCTTCTGGTGGTGGCTGTCAATCCCCAGTGCTCTTTAGCTTGTAGATGCATCACTCCAATTTGCCCTCTGTTGTCACATGGTACTCTCCCTGCGTGTCTCACCATCTTCCTATAAAGACATGCTACCACACTAAAACAAAATGTTGGTTCTGGGTATTTGTGCATTTCCCAGGTTATTTAGCTAGATTTTTTAAAACTCTGAGTTATACAATTTCATTGTCTGGTAATATGGCAGAAGCTTGGAAGATGACCAAATCCTAGAATTCCCATTCTGTGACTTACTTGCTCTTTGGCTTTAGAAAAGTTACATGACAGCCTCTGTTGTCCATCTGTAAAATGGACTACCGCTAATTTTGTGGAGTCATTTTTTAGGAATGTATGAATAAATATATATAAATTGCTTTCACAGTGCCACCTAAATGTTAGCCTCTGCCTAGACTTTTGTTTTTTTAACCCAACTCCACACTTTAGTTTCTAGACTACTACCCCAACCACTTTTAATACCTATGTGGTCCTTAATGTTTAAATGCTTGCAATCCAAACAGGATATGCCCTGAATTTTAGGGATATATGCTCTACCTTTGACTTGTTCGCTTGCTATTGACCAATTTGCGCTACTCTGACATTTCATTTCTGGACGTAGCCACATTCTTGTGTCTCTTGTGGTTCTGAATCCCTGGTTATACTCTGGCCAGGAATTTTTAACCCTTCCCTAGTCTCCTTAATTCTATTTATACTTTTTAATGTGTATTATCAGTTGCAGAAACCTCATAAATTCTTAAGGTCCCACCGTTTCTCTCTGCTCTTTTCCTTCCCTTTGGTCTGAACTTTCTGTGCTATTTTGCATTCCAGAGAGCAACTTAATGCTGAAGAAATAAGACATAAAGATTTAACCCATATTTGCAAATGCATAAAATTCTATATATAATTTGGGACCTTCATGTGATAAGTGCACCTGTTGTAAGATTATCATCATGTATTATATTTTCCTATTTGATTTTCAGTCTATGTTCTTATTTTGGCTGAAGTTTCTCTTAGGTAGTTTACCATTTTGCTTAGACTTGGGATAAATTTTCATTTCCCCTAGCGTTTTTCTATTTCTTCTTTTGATGCCAGTGCCTCTGTCCCTCTTTACAGCCGTCTGACGAGCTTCCTACAATGGAAGGAAAGAAAAGAAAGTTGCATTTTATCATTTTGACAGCTGAGGTCGATGAAGAGTGAAATTTTATTCTTTTAGACCATTTAATATTTATACCTGAAGGCACATAAATATCGTTATTTATACTTGAAAAAGTCTTCTTTTTTTAAACCAATAGGGCCTGCAAGTAAAATTACATATTTTTCACAAACTGGCTGAAGAAGTGTATTTATTTTTATTAACCCCACAGGAATTAGTCCCCAATTTTATACTCATTTAATTTTTAAAAGCACAAGAGATGAATAATATCCATTCTCATTCCACAGAATTAAAGTGGAAGTCAAAATGCGCGTGTGAAGGACTTGCACTTGGTTATTAGTGGCCTGCAGAAGCGAGCATGTTGTTTCCTACGGCATCCTGACCCATAGTGTGTGGGTTTCGAATTTAGGCTCTAGAGTCCAACTCTCTGGTTCCAAATCCACTTAGTAATGGTGTGATCTCGGGAAGGCTTCACTACACCCTGCCTCAGCTTTCTCCCTTTCAAATGGGATAATATCGTAAGCCCTGCACCCCGCTTCGTCAGAACTAAACTAGACAACACGCGTTCTGTGCTCGACGGAGTATCTGGAGGTAGTGAGCCTACGCAAATTGTAACTGTCTTTATTCTTAACAGTAAGATCAACAAAAGTGTAAAACAAATTTTCTGTTAAAACGTTTATTCAAATTAAGAGGAAAAAAAATACATGGTGAAGAAAACCTGTCCACAGTTGGCACGGTAAAAAGAGAATTTGTGTGTTTCTATCTCCTGATGTCCCCAGAGGTCATTGCTCTTTTCTGCCCTGCTCGTGCGATGTGGTCACGGCAGGGGACTCGACATCTAATGCAAGCACAGAAGGGGACCTGTGGGCAAACCGAACCCATCTGATGTGGCGATTGGAGTATTTCTTTCCCAGTCAGCTGTATTTCAAGACAGAGAATGTGGTAAACACTACTAATGATTAAAACAAACACAATTAAGTCAATAATAGATTCGAGAAAATATGTGACTCAAGGATGAAATCCTCACAAAAATAATATATAAATCTTATAAGCACCAGAAAGTACTGCTCGAATTCTATTTGAAAAGGATCCAGGCAAAATACGTTTCTAGCATAAGGGAGAACAGGCATTCTCAGAAGGACCAGCCACGAAATAAAGAGCAGCTACCACCCTTGGAGTGACCATTAGTTACACAACTGGTCGTATCCCCTTCCTCTGTGAGAAAACAGAAGCAAGAGGACAAACTGGGTCTAAATCATCCCCACTTCTAATTCATAACTAAAATATTTATTGCAGATTTTAAAATATGTATAAATTCAGTACTATAATGGATTTTACTTTAAATTATAATCTCTGTTGAAAACTTACATAATTTTATTAATTTGGCTCTAACTGTCTTTGTTTCCTGGTGATAGAATCGATGTTAATCCATTTTCTCTGTTTAGCTCATTTCAAAAAAGCATTTTATTGAGAGATTTCATATTAATTGACTAATCACAAGCACGAAATTAAACTCAGATTAGTATTATTTTATTCATTGTCTCATATAGGCAATATCAGAACTCCAACTTTTAAACCATAGATATTCATGTGCCCAGATTTTGAACAGGATCACTGATATTGAAGGTAAAATACATCAGATTACATTTTAATATGTGTAACATCTCTGGGACAGAGCTGATGTCCCAAAAGTAGTACAAGCTTTTGGGGGAACAGCTGTTTTTTTAAGTTATAAATGACTACAGATATGGGTGAGAATGGACTTCTCAATGTGCTGTATATGTTCAAATTTTAATAACAATAATTTGCTTTTAATAAATTTGTTCATAAGGACACATTTATTGCATCTTAAAATTGGAAGATTATTCTTCATGGTTTTTTATCTGAATCTTTCTCATGAAGAGAGAGCCGCCAGAATCCCTTATCCTTTATCCATCAATTTCTATTTGCACCTTTCCACTCAGTGCTATCAAATTGTTTTCAAAAGATGCTTAACTGCTAATAACACATCAACCAAGTTAATATCCATGATTTAATGATGCTTTTAAATATTTTGTTTGCATGAAAGTATTTATTACCTTTCAAAGCTAACTTTCAGTAATTTCTTGGGGGGAATTTCTATCTTAGCACTTACGGATTATCTAGAAAGGTGGATCTAGATTTCAATGGTAAATTTAAGTCTGCCATCTCTTCACTCTGAAACTCACCTTCATCCTACATAATTAACTTCAATTCAACTCAAAGCAAATTTTCTCAAACACATTTTGATGTTGATTTTTTCTTAAATTTTGCATTTGAAATTGATTTAAGCTCCTTAGAATTTTTAATATCTGCTTTCCTTGGTGTGAAACTAATTTAAGTAAAGACATTGAAGAAGCATGAAAGTCCTAGGGGGAAAAAATAATAGGTTCCCATAAGAGAGATAAGTATACTGGTCTACCCACTCTGCCCTCTGAAATGGCAAGTTAAGGCAAACTTTTAGTACTTCTGACATCTATTGTATTTGCTATTAAAATACTGTTGCACTTTTAAAAAGAAACTTTTATGCTTTTCAAATATTGTTACTCCACATATTTCTGTTCAGGAAAAATAAGAATATAGTTCTAAAAGCAAGGAAAAAATAGGAAACATCTTAAAGAATTATATTCAGGTCCTGTTAATCTTCATAAGTATCATACCTTCTTTAGACCTGGTCACAATTAATTTGAGGCAACTCAGGAAAATTGATACTAGTTATAAATTCAGTTCAAATTTGACAATTAAAAAAAATACATTAGCATTAACTTTATTGATCCTGACAGTGTGATTCAGAGACCAAATTATGTCCAGGAGCAGATAATGTAACTGCCTCTAAAAATGTTGGAAATATCACTTCTCATTTCTTTTATCTTATTCTTTTTCATGAATAGAGAATTCCATTTCTGTATTTTCTTCATTTAAAACAAAACTCAACCCTGCTATATGTCAACTTCAAATTCTAAAGCCTGCCTGAAGTCTGACAGGGTGGTGGGTGGGGGAGTGGGTAGCATTAATGAACGAGTTCTCAGCTGGGAGACCGGGTTCAGAATTCCAGATGCTAGAGTAAAGGGCTTATGCAGAGAGCATGATGTCTTAGTTTTTTATTGCTATGTAACAAATTACCACAATCTTAGCGGCTTAAAACAACACCAGTGTATTATCTCACAGATTCTATGGACCAGAAGCCCAGGCACGGTGTAAACAGGTTCCCTGCTTGGCTGTGATTCTCATGGGCTTAGCGTCCTCTTCCAACTCACTGCTTCTTGGAAGAATTCCCTTCTTTGCTGTTGTTGCACTGAGGGACCTGTTTGTCAGCTGGGCTCAGCTCTCAGCTCCTAGAGGTCATTCTCAGGGTCGTGCCCCATGACTCCCTCCATCTCAGCAGGGGAGAACTTCTCTGGTGTCTAATCTCTCTCACTCTTGGAATCTCTTTGACTTCTTCTTCTGCCTCCGGTGGGAGAAAACTCTGCTTTTAAAGGGCTCATTTGATTAGATTAGGCCCACTCACCTCATGTTCTTTTGTCATAATAAGTAACATAATCACCAGAGTGTTATCTCATGGTATTCACAGGATCCACCCACACTCAAAGGGAGATTATTCAAGGAAGTGGGTCAGTGAAAGGGTCATTCTAGTGTTCTGCCTACACTGTAGGAGAATCCAGAAAACTTGGGTAGACAAAAACCAGAAGACCCCGGCAACAGGAAGATTCCCAGGTGATAAACTCTGGTCAGTGTTCCACTTTCCTGGATCTAGTTTGGATAAATGAAGGTGGGCTGTAGTATATTCTGAGTTTCACACTGAGATCAGCATGCAAGTATTTATAACTGAAAAAACGATAAGAAATTTAAAAAACAAAAACAAAAAAGACCAGTGGCAGTATTTGTGGCTCTGACTCAGGGTAGCCATTCCCAGAATAGGGCAAATTGTGCCTGATGGTTAGGAGGCTGGGGTTATGCGTCATTTAAAAAACACTTTCTTGCAAAACTAATAGCTATATATATTAAGGATTTCCCATGTGGTGGGAGTGAGCTACAAACAATGCATTTAACTTCTCACTGTATCCTCATAGCTGTCCCTCAAGGTTCTGAGGTTGATGCGGGGTCTGTAAGCCGAGGAGTCGAAAGAAAGATTTCTTAGACTCTTAAGATCTGGCAGTAGTGCTCTTTTATTTAGAGAATAGTATAGAATAGCATGGGGACAGGACCCATGGGCAGTCAGAGCTTCTGCTGCTGCTTCCTCCGCTGCCCCCGCTGGCATGGGGACAGGACCCATGGGCAGGCAGAGCTGGTGCTTGGGGACAGGACCCACGGGCAGTCAGAGCTCCTGCTCTGGGTATGTGAGTCATTTCTTTACAAGACAAAGGAAAGAACATGAAAAAAAGTTAAAATGGTATCAGTGCAGGTGGGGTCTGGTCGTTGGGTGATCCCATGACTTTTTAGACAAGAATCAAATTGGATTAAGTAAAGGTTAGAAAGGTTAGAAGACACCACCCTAAACCAGTTACATGAGATTGCCAGACAGCAACCAACTTAAGTTCTTGCCTTCCCCATTAAGAGTTTCTAGGGACAAGGTCATCTCTCTTCTTCTTCCTGGTACAGAGAGGGAGGCACCTTTTACAGATAGAGATTTACGTTACAAATGTAAATGTGTCCCAACAAGGGCAAGTTCCATTCCCCAGAGCTGCCTTCCCTGACCCTGTTATCAAAAGCAATCAGCCCCAAACAGTCCCGATGCCAAAGAGACACATCCTGGGGTGGCCAATTTCAGGTCCCTACAAGGTCATCCCCCCTTCCTTCACAAACGCAAATGTCTCAAAAGGGCAAGCAGAATTCCAGTCCTCGGAGCCTGCTTCTCATCTGCATTTTTCCTCATCAAGGTGACCTAGGACAAGCAGATACGACATTTTCTCTGTGCCTGCGAGGCCTTCGCACGGCATCCCTAAAATGGCCCTTCCATTACAGTTGTACACTTGCGATTCCATGCATAAGTGGTGTCCATTTGCCTTCAGCAGACACTGGAAAATGAGTTATTCAAAAGCAAGACTTATATCTCACTCATTTTTGTGTCCTTAATATTAAGGACAAAGGTAAATATTCAGTGTAAATTTTGTTCATTTTATTGTTCCTAAAAACATATTTTTGAGGTAAACTTTGTGGTGGAAGAAATTGGATTCGGGTTTGGAAAGTTGAATCTTAATCCAGTTCCCCTTAAAATCCTCTGAGATTCTGTGCAAGTCCCTTCTTAGGCGCTAGTTACTAACCGCGATTTCATCATGAAACAAAGTGAAGAACTGAGTGAGATTTTCTCTGACTATAAATTTCTATGAGCTCCTTTCTATGTTATAAAGTGGTTATATTTTAACCTGTTTCCAAACGGGGTTTTCAACCACTCAAGTTTTGGAGGTGTGACAAATGAAAATCCAATGGTCATTTTTCCAGTGCATCTGCTTATATGGTGAGCTATTTGTTGTTAGTACTTTTAACTAGATAAAATGCGACATTAAAAAGTAATTTAATCTATTTACACAAATAATTTCCAGCATGAAACTGGTAGTATTTATTCCTCAGTTCATTTATTTAATTCGTGAGCACCTATATTCAAGAGAAATACTATTTGTTTACTATTCATTTCTTTCAGGCACACAGCCAGCAACAGAAATACTCAGACTCCTCTCTCCTGTTTCCTTAGAAATTGTTGCTATAGCAACTGAATATATTGAGCTGGAGACCCATGGAATGCCACAGAAGAATGTGTGCATTTATACTGAAAAACAGTCTTTACATGACCTTTTATTTTTCAGCTTAAAAGTAGTTGATATCAAGTCAGTTAGAACTCTTTCAAAACAAGTAGTATATAAATTATCTGAAGAATGAAGCAAAATTTTTATTTGCTTAATTGAGATTAAAGAAATGAATCAAAATAACTCAAAGCTGGTCACGTCATTTTTAATCCATAGGGCTAAATTATCTCCTAACAGTTATAATTTTCAATACAAACACTCATGTGGTTAAAAATATAAGACCCAAATATAAACTCTGTCTTATTCATGTGCATAATGCATTTTAGACAAATGGTCTTCTAAATAGTTAGAAATACACATGATATATGTTAAGAAACATCATGTGACTATTTAAATGCTCTCTCTGGAGCCAGTATCATATATGCCTCTTTGAAATCATTTTTTTTCCTATAATGCGATAAGCACAACTGAGTTTTTACAGAAATGGAATATAATTTAAAACAATATATAAGTAATTTAGTATAAAGTAAAAGGAGACTCCATTTTATATACGATATAGTGTCTATTTGTGGTTTGTGTTGAGTTTCTTTTTTTGGTTTTAGTCCTCTTCCAACATTGATTTCTTCATCCATTGCTATTCTAGAACCATTTACTTTGTGATTTCTCTATAGATTTCTCAAAAACTTTCACTTTCTATTAAAGAATCTCAAGTAATAGTTGTCTATATATGCCCAGAAGAAAGGCTTTTCCTCTGCCATGGTTATTTTCCTTAACATCACAACTTTGGCCTTACTCAAGCTGTTTTCTGAATTTAAAATGGCTTTCATTCCCAAATGCTGTTGGAGTTTTATTTCTGTTTCAAGGCCTCTGTCAAAACTTAATTTCTCCAAGGAATCGTCCTTAGTGTCCCTCACCTTCTGGCCCCCAGTGGATTAATCCTCGTATTTTCTAGAACTATCTCTGTCTCTCTGTAGTCTCCTATCATATTCATTCTCACGTGTGATTTATTCTCCTGCATTCTTTCTCATGTCTTTACTCCCCACAGAGTGAACTGAAATCAGTGTCAAACCAGGGATTTCTGAATTGAAGTGACGATGCTGAAGAAGTTAATTTCCCTGTTCCTGTGTCAAGGGATAACTTTTATGCTGACGTAGGGAGAGTTCCTATTGGTTATTGGTATGGTGTTCAAATGCTGTGGAAACTTGAAAAAACATCAGAAGCTATGTTTAAACTGTTCGATTTAACTAGGGTAAAGTCTTGGCACTGTGCTCACCAATTCTCCCCTCTCGGTGGATGCTACTTCTTGGCCTCTTTTGCAGGTTCATCCTTCTTCACTTGATCTGTCTTTGCTAGTCCTTCTCAGTCATGGAAGAACCAAGGTCCTATTTTTCCCTGCACACATTTCCTGAGCAATGTGCTTTCCACCTTATCAGATCTTTGTTAGGCCTGCTGGTTTTTGGCTGTTCTTTCCCAATCTCATAGTTTCGTCACTTAATTATGATGATTAGTACTCATTTGAAGACTTGAAGGCAAACCTATACAGACCTCTGGAGCTCTCTGTGCATCTCTCCTCTCTCAGCTGGCTAATTCTAGCCTTCTTGGCCTCTGAATTTTCAGCTCTGTCCCCTCAACTCATGGAGAATGCCATGGTCAGTTTGTGCTCCCACAGCTCCTGCTGGAGTCCTGCTGGACTCTCTCCGGGTAGTATGCTGGGATAATCAAAAGGATTACTGTCACGTGAAGCCTGTTGTCTGATGTCTGAAGACCCTTGTTTCATATGTACTGTCCAGTTTCTAGTGCTTTAGAGCAGACAGTTAAATTTCATCATTTTTACACCATCATGACTGGAAGAGGAAATTAATCTTTTATTTCTTATTGCTATTTAGGATATCTTTTGTGTAAATTACATTTTCTTTTTCATGCAAAGTTCTTACCATAGATTTCATTTTTTATGCAATCCTAAACAAAATTCCATTTTTAGAAATAATTGATTACAAAATCACCTGAGATTTTTTTCACATTTGACTCCTCATCAGCTTTTTCTTCCACCTCTCATTTATTTTAGGTGTCCTTGCATTGTGCTACCAAGTTAACACCTCATTCTCTCCAACATTGCAGTCCTATATTACACTATATTTATTTTCTTATTTGACTCTCCTTAGACTTAGCAGTGAGTTTCTCAAAAAAAGCTGCCAAGCTTTATATTTGTTTCTGCCTGCAATATGGAGTACAATGCTTGACACCTGGAATGTCCTCAACAGCTATTTGTTTAATACATATTAAATTGATAAGTTAATGACAAGCAAGCCATTCTCCTCAATATATAGAATTAAACTTCTGCTTAGAGAATGTCAAATTAACAGATGTTTATTATTGAATCATAATGTGTTGCCTATTTCTAAATTCACTTTACTAATTTAGCCCTGAGGTATACTATAACTGTATTGAGGGACGTTAAGAAAAATAGTTTTCTGAAATTTGCTATGGATTTGTGGTAGGATTTTTTTTAATCAAATCTTCAAAAAATAAGGGATCTATTGAAACAAATGATTTTTATTTTTAGTAACTAAAAAGATTACAGTTAAACCTGTGCCCTCTAGTAATGCACAGGATCCAATGCTTTGTAATGTCCCTACATGTTTTCTTTTGTTATACACAGTTTTAACATTTGCATTATATACAATTCATTTACTTCAAGTCAAGAGTGGACTAATGTAAAGCATAAATAATGCATAAATATACAATTTAAATAATAGATTCTGTTGTTAAAGATATAACTAAAATGTGCACTGCCTAAAACACACCCACCAGTACTGTTAGAAAAGGACACAAACTATGTGCCTGTTTTTATCAACTCTGAGTTTTGATACAGACATTAAAGAAGCAAACACTGCTTATTATTAATATCTTTGTTGATGATGATGATGACATAGGCACCATTCGTTTCTCTATTACTACCAGCAGAGGTGCTGTTTGTTTATGAACTTTCCCAGAGTCACACACATAGTTACTGTCAGATTCAGGGTTTGAACCGAGGTCTGTTCCTGTAGGGTCTATTTCTCTTCCTTGTACACAAAGCAAAACATTTTCTTTCAATAGAGAGAGAAAATAGTTTGTTCCACTGACAAGTCAGTATTATATTATTAATGTAGTCAGTTAGACTAAAGCACTACCTCCTCACAGATTAATTGTGCATAAGTCCTGCTCCTCCTCATGTAGAATGTTACAATGAAGAGCAACTACAGCTTATTGAGAAGATAACACAAATGATAAACACTTTTCAAAAACCATCATTTGAAATCTTGGGCAGGTATGAGTTTTGTTTTGTTTTATTTTTACTGAGGAAGATTCTCCCTGAACTAACATCTGTTGGCAATCACCCTCTATCTTGTATGTGGGTCACCTTCATAGCATGGCCACTGACGAGTAGTGTAGGTCCACACCCAGGAACCAATCCCAGATCACCAAAGTGGAGCGTGCCAAATTTAACCACTAGGCCACGGGGCCGGCCCTACGACAATTATTGTTTGAAAGCAGGATAAATTAAATGTTGAATCCATACTGAGATAACAAATTTAATAATATTTCTGTGCCTTCTTAAATTTTTATGTGAAAAATTGGAAAACTATAAATTTTAAAATTAAAAACTGGTAGATATTTTTGATTTTCTAAGAAGATGTAAATCACGTTTCTGAGAGCCATTTGCTACTTTTAAGTGTTAGTCCTGATATAATACCCAGTACTTTCGATTCATAACCTACCTCAGCTGATTTTTATATTACTTCTGAGTATTTGATTAGTCTGTGAATCTCTCCCTAGACTGTCAACTCCTTGAGAAAAGGGACTATGTCTTTTTCATTCCTAGTATGGTAGCCTTGGTGATCAACAAAAGTTCTAGTCCATAGTAGACACTTGATTAGATTGTTTGAATAAATGAGTTAATTATAATGATGATTTACAGAACATGCAAAACAGTTTGACAAGTTTTCTTAGACGTGAGTATCTGGTTCAGATTTAGTAGAAATAATGAGTATCATCCCTGCACTAATTATAATGAGGACAGTGAGAGTCTCTTTCAATTCTTAAGTCAAATCTGGTCTCAGAATTTTAAATACATGAGATTTCTCTATACAGCTTAATTATTGATGATTATATTAGTGTTTGTTTGAAAAAGCTCTCTGATGTTCTTTAAAGACCAAGAATTCTTTTTCATCTACTTCAAAAAATAAAAAGTAAAAAGAACCCTATCAAGTAGTTTTCTGGATCAGAGAATAAATATTGAATGCCAGAACTTCAGACTATGAATCTTTAATAAGCTCTAAGTCCAAAGAAAATATGTTCCAGTAATAACCCAGAAAATGTGAAAACTTAGATGGTCATTGACCTTTTCTACTCAACCAAATTAGGCATTTTGATCATATAAATTATTAATTCCATTTGTAAAACTCAAGTCAGCTACTTTCATATTGAAATCCAATTTTATTGTTGTTTTACCATTTATGAATATACTTAGAGATAAAAGTGTTTGCATTATGCACAACCATTAAAAAGTAAAGTATCTGAGATGCATTTCCATTTTGCGTGGATTGGTAGTCACGATATTGGGTTTTATCTTTGACAGTTGTGCATTTGTGGAGAATCATTTTTTTATTTGTAAAACTGACATAAAAATGAAGTTAATGGTTACTTAGAAAAGTATCTGTCAGAAGCAAAGGTCTAGTAAATAAGTTTTAAAAGAAAGGATGTATAATATACTGGAAATCATGTTATAAGTACTAGTTATTAATTTGAAAACTAGGAGCATAAACATATACTCATCAAATGTTAAAGATATAAGTAAATTTAGAGATAATCTAGGATAACCTCCTCATTTTTCACATTAAAAAGCTGAAACCTTCCCAGTTAAGCAATATATTAAATCTCACTCCAATAAAGTAGAGGCAGAGAGAAAATTAGAGTGAAACTTAGATAATTTCATCACTCTAAAGACAGTACAGGATAGTTCCACTCAACTATCATTAAATGGGAATATCTAGTTTGGATTTTAGTGACATCAGTATTATTGATAGCTTAAAGAATTTTGGGTGTCTGCTTATTCTCACATACCTTTAAACTTAAGGTTCTAAATTATGTACTCACTCAATCTATTCTATTTCTCTAAGTCTTTATTTAAAACCTCACTTTTCACTGAAGGTTTTAGATATGATCACTGAAAACTTATGAGCTGTCTTTTTGCTCAAGGAAAACATCAAGATCGAACAAAATATTGATCATTTAACAATATTTTTGAAGATCTTTAGCAAAAGATCAAATTTGATTCATAATAGATTTGCAGAATTTTTAAGGAAAGGAATGAGAGAGAAATGATAAATGTCAAAAAGTAAAGAAAAGCTTACTCCTGAAATGATAAATCCTATAATCATGCATGATGAATTGAATTCTGCTAATAAATGTGCATTCTAACTTCCTGGCACTTTGGTGCCACTCAATTGATATTGTTTTGGATAAGAGAACAAATGAGAATATCTTATCTATAAATTGAATATTGGCATAACCTCAACATTTTTGTTTCAAGTTATAAAAATATAGCTCTAGTTTTCTAGGGTTATAATACCAAAAGATAAATACCAAAACAGAGGTATTTCTCTCCATCATTGTGGAAAATTTAGTCACTGTGGGGCACTTGGTGCTTAAGATCTAGGAGAAAAGCAATGATAGGTTCTCAGGAATACTACATGAGAGCAAGAAGAAGCACAATTATGGGTGTTAGAGTAAAAATTCAGAGTAATTCCAATTATCAAGGTCATTGTGTTAGATTTAGAAATTTCAAATTGAAAATTAGTAATAAATGTAAAGAAGATAGAATATGATTTAAGAATATTTGTGGTTTAAGGGAATTGGTTTTAAAGATATTCAATCTTGTAGCTATAATGGTAAAAATGAAACAATCTAGATACAGCCTTATTGGCCTAGTGGTTAAAGTTCAGCTCTCTCACTACTTCTGCGGCCCAAGTTGAGTTCCTAGGTACAGAACCACACCACATGTCTGTCAGCGGCCATGCTGTGGCAGCAGCTCACACAGAGGAGCTAGAAGCGTTACAACTACTACAGACAACCATGCACTAGGGCTTTGGGGAGAAAGAAAAAAAGGAAGATTAGCAACAGATGTTAGTTCAGGGTGAATTTTTCCCTGCCAAATAAAAAAAAAATAGGATCCTTTAAAAAAAATTAAAAAACAATCTATAGAATAGCCAGGGAGGGTGGAAAGAAGTTAAACCATACTACTATGGAAACATTTTGAAAAATAAATAAATAAATGAAAAAGAAATGACTTTCTTGAGATCCGTGCTCTACGGTTTTATTCCAAAGAGTTTATTATTTCAGAAACTACATTTTTTAAACTCAAAGATTCTTTATTATTCTTTCATTATTTTATTATCTTATAGCCTACTCTTATTTCATTAGTACAACTGCTCTCGCATTCCTCTTTTAGATAAAATTCGGAGGATTTTTTTAAAAGTATTTTGTAACGGACAATTTTCTCAGACGTTCCCCATGCTGAACTTCTTTTTATACGATGACTTTAATTTTCATCTATTTGTTTATCTTTTTGGAGAGAAATTTTTCTTTATTCTTGGCAAATTCAGTGAGACACTTTCCAAACTTACATAGAACATTGTTTAACTATGTGTTTAGGAGGCCTTGCTGTTAGGTGTGTTTTTGAAATATGATGTTTTAGGTATGGTGGTGAATGGTTTTTCTATATGAAGCTTGTTGTTTCCATGAGAAATTTGGAGAACAAGGAAATTGAAAATGTATTTTAGAAAATCACTTCTGATTCAGAAATACTGAAATATTGGAACTTTTCTTTAAAGTTAGTTGTGTTTCCTTTAAAGGAAATCCATAGCTCATAATTTTTACCAAAATAAATTCAGATTAACTAAAAAAGATGCTGAAAAAATAAAGCCAATGTGTATAATCTTGACAGTGGAATATGGGCATTACTGTATTAGTAGAAATTATAAGGCCAAAAATTTATGCAATTGACCATGTGAAAAAAGGAAACTTCTATAATCAAAATAACCATCCATAAAATTAAATTTCATGGAAAAAAATGAAAATATATTTTAAATATATATATAAAAGAGTTAATATATTTAATCTATCAGTGAGTTTTATATTCCAGGAATTTAAAAAATAAATAGAAAATGGGCAATGGACATGATTAGGCTATTCAAAAAAGTAAAGAATATGGATTTCTAAAAATATTTTACAAAATTTTAAACAATGAAAAAAGTAGTCAATGTTTTAAATTTAAAAAGAAACCATTCTAACCCACCAGTTGGGCAAAGAACTATATTATATTGAAACCCGGAATTTGCATTCATATGACAAAGAAACAACTTATACTTCTTTTGGCAGTCTGAATCCCAAACTTCTAGAAGAAAAGGTAAGAAGACATAGAAGACAAACATTTGTGCCTATATATATATAAATATATACATTCATCGGATAATTCCACTTCTATATATTTATTCTAAGTTATCAATTAAGTGGAAAAATTATGCAAAAATATATTTATCAGGGTTTTGTAGATAACTATAAGAAATAATCTGAAATGGTTTTATTCTGAACTATAAAAATGATTAAAAAGATCTTGAAAATTGAAAGCAATAGAATAAAATGAAGTAACATGAGAACAATGATGAACATAAATTTTATGTATTTTTTCATAACATTCCATGAAGTGAAAAGGCAGATTATAAGTGGTCTGTACAATATACAGAGAAAATATATTGGGGCCAGCCCTGTGGTCTAGTGGTCTAGAGCTTAACTACTGAAGCATGCTCTGCTTCAACAGCCCCGGTTTGGTTCCCAGGTGCAGACCTGTACCACTCATTGGTGGCCATGTTGTAGTGGTGACCCACATACAAAATAGAGGAAATATTGGCATGTATATTAGCTCAGGGAAAATCTTGCTTAAGCAAAAAGAGGAAGATTGGCAACAGATGTTAGTTCAGGGCAACTCTTCCTCAGCAAAAAAAAAAAAAAAAAAATGTATAACCATACAAAATATATATGTAGGATTAGTATCTAAATTTTTCTTATCTACCGTTCCTAAATTTTTAACAAAGAATTGATATTGCTTTTGCAATGTTGCATCCTTTAAAACAATAATTATAAAATTATTAATTTTTTAAAATGTGGGTTAATATTTGGAAAATATGAAAAATTGAAATTCCTGTTCAAACATGACACAAAACAGAGAAATAGAAAAAATAGAAATATAGTGGCCGGTCCTGTGGCCAAGTGGTTAAGTTCACATACTCCGCTTTGGTGGCCCAGAGTTTTGCTAGTTCGGATCTTGGGTGTGGACGTGGCACCGCTCATCAGGCCATGCTGAGGCAACATCCCACATAGCACAATTAGAAGGACCTACATCTAGAATATATAACTATGCACTGGGGGGCTTAGGGGAGAAGAAGAAGAAGACGAAAAACAAAAAGAAGAAGATTGGCTACGGATGTTAGCACAGGTGTCAATCTTTTAAAAAAAGGCAAAAAGAAAAATATATAAATTTGTCTATTTGATCAGTGCATATTGATAATCGTCAGAAGAAGTATATAACTTGGAATGAAAATCTTAGGTCTGTTTTGTTAATTTTTAGGCAGCCAGTTGCTATCTATAGTATCACAGATACTGTAGTACCTATATCTATAGTATCACAGGTATTCTATGGTGCCTGTAGAAGCAGTGCAGAAACTGACTGTTCTGTAAAGGACCAGATAGGAAGTATTGTAGGCTTTGTGGGCCATGAGATCTTGGTCACAGCTACTCAGATCCGCCATTGTGGTGTGAAAGCAGCATTTTGCTCCCACCAGCATTATGTGAGAATTTCAGCTTCACCACATTCTTGCCAGCACTTACCATGGTCTGTTTTTATTCTAGTTCTTAGTTTTTGCTATTCTGGTAGTGCACAGTAGTGTCTCAGTGGATTTTAATGTTCATTTTTATAATGATTAATGACTTTGTACATCATTTCATATGCTTGTTTGCTATCTGTATTTCTTTTCTTTACATATTTACATTTTTGTTTGTAAAAGTTCTTTACATATTTTGAAATTAAGATCTTTATCAGATGTATGTTTTGTAAATATTTTCTTGAAGACTGTTTCTTATGCTTTTATTTTTTTAACAATGTCTTTTGAAGAGCAGAAATTGTATGCTTATGATGATGAGTAATTTTTGTTTTTCTCTTACAGTTCATGCTTTTATATCCTGCATATAAATATTTATAAATTACAAAGACATAAAACTGTTCACCTATTTATTCTACTAGAAGTTTTATAATTTTGCTTTTTTTTTTTACTTTTATATTTCAACTTTATTTTTGTATGTAGTACAAGAAATAGATGATGGTCCGTTTGTGCAGGAAAGTCCAATGCCTCACCACGGAGTGTGGGTACTATCCTTCCTCCATTGGCTCACTTTAGAACATTTGTTGAAAATCAGTTTAAAATGTATGTGTGGGATTATTTCTAGACACTATTCTGTTCCACTTATTTGTTTATCCTTACACCAATACCACCTCATCTTGAGGAGCTGTAGCTTTTTAATAAATCCTGAAATCAGGTAATGTGTCTTCCAACTTAGTACTTTTTCAAAATTGTTTTGAGTATTCTAGGTCATTTGCCTTTCCATACAAATTGTGAAACCAGTTTGTCCATTTCTATTTGATGAGATTATGTCAAATTAATAGATCATTTTTCTTTTTTTAACAGAAATGATTATACATATGTAAAATAACTATATGTATATAGTTTTATAGTGTTTATATGTATCTGTGTGTCTATATATATATTTGATATATTTTTCAAATATTCCTGTTTCTGGAACGGCAGATGTAGATTTTTAGCATGTGCTTCTTTTACCATCTTTACCTAAGCCTGAACAATATAATTTCTATTCATATAAAATTTATGAAAAGTAATTTTAAAGTATACTCAATAATACGTTTCTACTTTGTATGCAGACAACATTTAGTTTATATGATTACTAAATCCATAATTTGACTACCTATGTATTTACAATCTTGGAACTTTCCTTTTCTACAGTTGCATATATTCCCTAGGTGATTTCAACAAGTTACATGGATTTAAATAGAATTTGTATATTTATAACTCTCAGATTTGCATCTGAAGCTCTTATTTTTCCATGAACTTCAGACTCAGATAGCTTTATCCCTGCTCATTGCTGCTTGGAAGTATCATTGATTCTCCCCTGAAACTTACTCCTTCCCAAGTCTTTCCTACGTCAGTAAGTAGCAAAAGGATTCACCCAGTTGCTCATGACAAGAGTCATTCTTGAGCCCTTGACTTTTCCTCATACCCACCTCTACCTATGAGACAATTCTATTGGCTTCACCTTCAAAATAGATCCCAAATCTGAACACATTTCATCACCTCCATTGATCCACTCTCACATAAGACACTATGATTTGTGGCTTAACTGCTGCAATAACTACTTAGCTGGTCACTTTGCCCCAACTATTATTTCCTATCATCACCATCCCTTCCAGCAGTCAGGATTATTATTTTTTTTAAATACTGCATTCGGAATACAATCCAAATGTTCACCATGGCTTGCACTTACAAGATTTAGTCCAAATCTACCTTGCTGCTCGTATTGTCCACGCCTTTCCCTTTTCCTCCACCCACAATGGTCGAGTAGATGCTCCTTTGAAACGTCAACCCTCTTCTCATCTCAGAATCTTTACACTTGTTCATTGCTTTGTCTGTAAGCTCTTCCTCCAGATAAATGCAGAGCTCATTCTTTGACTGCATTCATTTCTATTCTAATTTCAGTCTCAGAGTAGCTTTTTCTAACCACTGGATCTCAACTTAAAATAGCACTCTCTATCAGCATCCTGATTAAATATTTTCACAGTACTTATATGCAACTGACTTCACACACAAATACATATATACATGTGCATATATATCACCTATATGTAGATGTATATATAATTTTTTCTTTGCTTTCCCAGTAGAAGGCAAATGCCATGAGAGGAGGGCCTTTTTGATTACTGAAAATTCCTCAGAAACAAGAAAAATACCTGGATCATAGCAAGTGCTCACTTAAATATCTGTTTAATTGAAAGGAAGGAAGGAAGAAAGGAATTCTTGTGCCATTTTGAATTACAACTTTATGTTAAGTTCCCAGGAAATAAACTCTACTAGTTTTATATATCATAGCACATTTTTGTTCAATATTTAGTTCAATATTTATTTTATGTATATTTACATATGCACTAAATATAAGCAATCCATTCTTTTCGAGGAATGTGGTTGTCAATAAAAGGCAGACATCTTCCTTATATATATAAAGTTAAATTTGTGTCCTCCTTGTCTGTTGATCTGCAAAATAATCATCTGAAATTTGGATGGATTTCCAACAATTTTCAGGGCGTATTGAAGACACATTGATTTAAAATATTATGAGAGAGACTGTTTGAACAGACAGTCATTCTGCACAGCAGCTCACAATGAGATACAAGGAGATGACATCCACAGTGAGGTGACATGGAGAGAGAAGACACAATGGGTTTCAAATAAAAGGAAGAATTAAAAGTCACAAGAGCAGACACTCTGAACTGCCAGCCTTATTTCTCTAGTCTAGGTCAGGGTCATTTTTATGTAACATGCTCCAGAAGGAATAGAAGTTGGAATTTATTTAAGGCGAGTTAACAAGCCTCTCAAGCTCTATTTGGGGGAGTCAGAAATTCTAGAATAATTTGGTTAGCTAGTTCTTGATAGAATAAAATTCAGGGTCGCTCAGTATTATCACCAAGATGCTAATTGTATTGTCAAAAGTTGCGTGGAATTTATGTCCTTAAATGATTTTTATGTTAGTGCCAGAAGTAGAAGTACTCACAAAGCAACTAAGCAAATAAAAACGTTTTAATCACATTTATTTTTAATGGTGCCTCCATGTAGCTTAAAGTGGCCACTTTAATTTTTCAAAAAGTATCATTCATCTTGAATTTTTAAAAATCTTGTGAAATATTCTGATAGACTTTTAAGAACAGAACACTGGAAGAGTTTTAACATCTTTGAATTCTGTCATATTAACTGTACAAGGTCTTTAGTTGTTCAGGGTTAGAATTACTAATTATTAATAATCACCTGCAGAAAATCTAATTTAAATATGTTGTCACCATATTTAGTATGGAATTTTCAAAAACTCACCCCCAGACCTTTTCAGAGTGAGCAAAATTGCTTGCATGTATAATTAATTATACCCCAAACTGGCCAATTAGTGTGTCAAGATAATTGGCTGGTGATATGCAGCTAATCAATAGCAGGTGACATTTGCATAAACTTGTTTAGATCTAGCCCAGAGTTTCTCAGTTTTTAAAGTGGGTCCCAACCACTGGAGGCTCGTGAAAATGCACATTCTGCGTCAGGTCTGCAGTGAGCTGTGGCCATCTGTCCCTCTAAGGAGCTCTCAGGCGATGCTAGGCTCTGCGTGTCGACAGGAGGGTCCTAGTGAATAGAGTTTCATCTCTTCTCATTTTCTGACTAAAAATTGACAAATACTTAGGTGTTAAGTCAAAAGTCCGTCTAACTATTCAGATCTTTTCCCCCAAAATCAACGGTTTAATGTCGTCTAAAAGTTGGGCTAATTCATCATTGTCAGACAAGTCTTTCAGTGTAGGCTAGGTATAGTTATGCCTGCTCTTCTGGACCTCGCTGCCTCGTTTCTCCATCCTCGGAGGAAACATGCTTTTTGCCAAATTGAAAAAGAGACCAATGTGTACACTATCAGCATTTTCCTCTATATTTTACTATTTAGAGCTATTTCTATGGTGTAGCAGAAAATGCAAACGGCATTACAATTTAAATTCATAAGGAGGCTGGTGTTTTATTTGGCTGAGATGAAAATAAGGAGCGCCCAGGGAATATAGCTGTGGGAAAGTTGAATTTTTCAAGGGGCCTGATGCATAAAAGAACTAAGCACCTTTCAAAATATGCTAATTGAATTGAACCTGCAAAGTGTTTCAGGAATAAAAAATGTAGCAAGTGATTCCCTTTGGATGCCATTTCAGAACCTTATCACAGAAAATATACTAAAAAATGTGAATTCATTTCCATAATAAATCTGTATAAGATAATTATAGGAAAGCAATGAAAACAAGCGACACAAACATTGCCTTATCATCTTATTTATACAGACAACACATATATAGAGAAAATCATTACGAGTATAGAAATGATGCTGGTTTGCCAATCATTCTTTGATAGTTGGAGAATACATTTTGTTTGATGTGTTTATGTTTTTCTGAAATTTTGAATGAATAATTACAAAGCTGTCATTCTTTTATTAAAAGAACCTCCTATTAAAGAACCATTAATGCTTTGTTGACATTGAATTAACTGTGGGTACTTGAAATGATTTCCACAAAGGCACCTTTTGCTATTTAAAAACAATTACTTGGTTGTTGCTATAGTGATTGCTAGAAGAGTATGCACATTTGCCTCGTAACTGCCTGTGGGTCTAACAAACGTCACAGATGTTCTTATTTTCATTTCTAAAATTGTTAAAGCAAACTTTTCACTAATAATTTGCAGCTATAAACAATGTGCTACAAGCCTGTGAGTGTTAAGATGACCCCCTCTGCTTGAAGTGGGTTGTTATCACTGCATTATGTTACATACTTTACGTAGAAAATTTTAAATAACGGATACAATGCTGTCAGTGTAAAAATATATTTGATGTTGGGTATCAGTAAGCAATTGATGCAATGAAAACTAAAATTATCTATTATGTTAATAATAAATACATAGCTGTCCAACTTCTTGTCAGGCTTTATGTTTCCAGATCGTTTTCTGGATTCATCTGATACCCATGTAGCCAGAGAATAAACCAACCCATCAGCTGTTTAGCAGCCACTCCTGACCCCTGGAATCAGCCTCCTCCTTTCCCTCACGTCTGCAGTCCGTAGCTGGATATTCCCCTGACATTTTAAAAAACTGCTTTTTATTTTCATTTTGTAATCACCTAAAATCAGATAAAATCTTATGAAGAAGCTACCACATATATATTTTAAAAAATGATATGCTATCGTTCCACATTCAAAACATGTTTTTAATTGCCTACAAATAGAAAAAGAAAAGGTGCCTACCATGGAGAAGATGTTTTGCTACACACTTGAGGAATGGCTAAATTTCTAGCCCAGCCAGTGTTGGCAATTAGTAGAAATAAGGGCAATATTAAAATAAATATGTAGCATGCCATAGGAAGGCATGAAGAGTTTACATTGCATATATCATGTTTGTAAATTTGAAATAATGGAAAAGAGTAAGCTATGTTTTGAGAAGTTTTTCTTTCCACAACTTTAACCATGAAACCAAGGAGAAGGAAATACAATTTGTCTGTGGTCAGGAGAAATTTGTCCAGGAATATGTAAACGTGTATACTTGATGTAGAGGGACCCTGTCGCATGTGTCATCCTGCATTAGCATTGTCCTTCCTTAGCCACAGCACACTCAACCTCCATCATGGGGAGAGAACAGAGGGACTGATTATTATTAAAATTGTGACGGAAAATGAAATGTGACCCTTTTAAAAATCAACTGGTAAACTGAGAAATCTTACATAGATTTATTTCGTCTATGACATTGGTTACATTGTTTTAAAATCCATTATAGCAGTACCACTGGCATCTCCCGCTACCTGTCAGTTTATGCTCCTTCCATTGAGCTTCGTGTCCCCGTGATCCGAGGAGGTGGACTGGAGGTCGGGTTTGGGGGTCTGCTGCACGAGGGCTGTGTGTAGGAGTCCGTGTTGGGGACACATCATCATGCGTATCCCTAATAAGTCAGTCGGCTTCTCTCCTGCCCATGAAGGATAGCCGCAGCTCATGAGAGCCCCGTACTTTGTCAGGAGAAGTAAAGTTCTATTTTGATAAACTGTGTGGGTCAAGTAATCTGACGCTTCTGAAACTAAACAGGTAACAGCTAGGGGAGCAGTGATCATCAGTTAGGAAGGGGGACCCTGTGGGCTGTGTTCTCAGGTCTGGCACTGCCCGAACGGCAGCTGAGGCCAGCTGTGAGACACTGTCTGGAGACAGGCCCCAAGAAGGAGGAGGAGGAAGCTCACATGCTCCTCCCTCACTCTCTGCATTCACAGCTCTCTGGGGTGGCCACATTTTCTCTGTGGCTCCAACTCCCGCGGAAGAGGCCAGCATGCCTCCCGCTGCCCTGCAGGGATGGGGCTGCTTCAGGTGACGCCGTTATTCCCCTTTCCCTTTCCAGTCTAGGGAGGTAGGTTGTTTCCTGCAGGGACTAATATCTCAGCTCCCTTACGCTCTCCTGACTCATCTTCAGTTCCTTTACCAGATCTTTGAGCTGAATTCCCTTTGTCACAATCTTTAGCTTTCCTGGTGGTGCCAAGATTGAAACAGTGAAAGTTCAACTAGGCATCACTTTAGATCGGTTCTATCAACTTGTTCCAAACTGTCTATTTTCTCAATTAGTGCACAGATTAAAAAGAAAAACTCTCAAACTGAATATAAAACTGTGGCTTTGGTCTCAGCGTCTCAAATGGTCATAACTTGCAAGTATACATTTTCGGTGTACATCATCCCAAACAATCAACATATTATCTGATGGGCATTACCAATATGTCACACACAGATTTAGAGGTAACCATTTCTGGAAATATGCCTTGCACATGTAACATATTCTAGTCGTGAATAAGATGAGCAATTGTGACTCTATACAGACCGACATGCTTGTTGAGGAAAGTATTATAGTTTGAGAGCGAGGACTATGAAACGGGAGTCCTCCACCTGCAGCTTTCTCTCTGAGATGCCTTGAGTTGCTTCACCCCTTTACACTTTAGTTTTCATATGAATGTAAGAGGAATAATCCTCACAAGTTCCAAAGTTATTATGGTTGTTATTCCTATTTTACAGAAAAGGAAACTGATGAATTATTTCATTCTCTGAACCTCAAATTCCAATAACTAGTATGTAGAAGATCTGGATTTTAAATCTCCGGAGTCCTTGAATTTATAAATGTTCATTTGCAAATAGTGCTTTGTAAAGTTGTTTAAATAGTGTTCTGTTAGATAGATTTTATTAACCCTGTGAATTTTACTGGCAAACATTTGTTATAGAGCCTTAAAGCCATTTTCAGAGCTAGCAAAATTTCAAGTAAATAGAATCCAAATTTACTATGCCACAAATGTCATTTGAATTTTAAATTTAAAAAATATTTGCAGATCTAAATAAAGTTGTCCAGTGAGTTTTTTTCTATAAAGTGAAAACATCATAAATCTAGGAAAAAGCCGCTTTCCTTGAATAACTATAATTTAGGCAAATTTTTCTGAAAGAAATAAGTAATGAGATGATTAACCTATATTTTAATAGTGAGTCATTAAAAGCCTGTGTTTTTTCCCATAATTGATTATAGAAATTATTTTCCTGATTCTTTTCTCATCTGAATATATATCAAGATTTAGATGATGCCGAGCATTCAAAGAAGTTGGAACTTAAAAGCCTCTAAATGTTGTAGTAACTCACAATTCTCCTTTGAAACTCAAAGCTATAAATTAATGGCAATTAGAAAAACAATAAATTGGTTGTTCTTTGTGGTGATGTGTCAGGTGGTGGACTTTAAAGGACAAAGACTGGTGAAAGCCAAATTCTCCCCAACCGTGGAAATTATATGACCCAATTAAGGAGCCATCACAACAGTCCCTTTTGCACTAAGACATCAATTTCTTAAGACAAAAAGGTCCTTATACCTAACTTAGCTATCTTCTGTGGTGTACAATTGTAAATACATGGATTTCTTGTTAAGAAGATGAAACTAAAGAATGAAACAGAAATTACGCTTCAAAACCTTTTCTAAAATATGACAGTGAAATCTCTCTTAAAGAAATTGCTTTGTGGCCACTATTATCCTGTCTCCTTAGAAGTATAAATACAGTTTCTCCTTTCAGGAAGGATGCTCTTCCATCCTGTCCGTTAAATGTCTACGGTTCTTGAAAAGTGCTCAATTATCTTTTGTCTTTTTACGTATATTCTTTTCTAATTGTACTTCTTTTATTCATCTTAAATGTGAAATTCGGCACAACTTTAATCTCAATTTTGGAATGGCAAAGGGAACAAGGCTCAGAAAGCTACTGTGACAATATTCGTAGCCCAAATAAGTTAACAGGAATATTCAGCAGTAAGTCTAAGGTCTGCTTTAGATGGGGGTTAAAATCCCCATTAAAATCCAAATGTTTTATATTCAGATAAATGCTAGAGTTTATACGTCTTAGCTAATAATACAAGATGACTGAGAGGTTTTCCTCCCTAAGGGAAGAAGTATCATATAAACAGTGGTAACATGAGCACTTCTAAATGGATAGAAAAATAAATTAGTAAGCATGGAACACAGTTCTCGGATACACTTTGGTAGATGATGTTTATGTGCATTCCTTTAAGACTAAGTCATAAAGGTCCTGGTGACAGCAATATTAATTTTATCGTGTAAATGAAAAAAAGTATCTGAGTGAGACAGCTATTTTTCTTTCTTGATGGAAAACTGAACATGTTGATTTGCTCATCAAAATTCAAAGGTAGACTATTTCATTATTTTTGACAACTAATATTCAAAGCTTTCTGTTTTCTACTTCTCTTTGCATTTTAACAAACTATGAGTACAGGTTCAAAAATAATATATTTCATACAGGTTAAAAAGTGATGACAGTCTTTTAAATGATGTGTGACTGAGTAAATATAAATGAAGGGCCACATTTTTAAATGCAATGATCTTTCTCTCTGAGAGAAGTTTACTGTTTAGTAATTTGTTTCTGACTGTATAAAATTAAAGCAGGATAGTTTCTTGTAATATACAAAACTCACGTAAAAGTTCACAATTATGAAACACCTCCGCTTGCATTACCGTCTTCCATTCTCACAAATCCATGGAAGTAGAAAATGCAGGCATTTTAAATCCCCATTTACAAATGTAGGAATGATGACTCAGTAGGGTGGCGTAAGCCACACGGTAGTAAGTAACAGAAATAGAAAAAGAACTGACTCTTCTGAAATATCAGTGGGGTGAGAAGAGGAATGACAGAGTTGAAAGTATAGAAAACAAATAGAAGGGACAGGAAAAGAGAGAGTGGTAACAGGAGAAGAAAGACTGGAAAGTGCAGCATGTGTGAGGTTTCTGAAAGGATGCAGCAGAGAGGGAAGCGGCCCTCCTTCCTCTAAGGGCACAGTGGTGGTGGGGCGCAGCTTGGAAAGGTGGACGACCACTCCTTCCTGTTAGCAAATGAGTAGCAAGAGAAAAGTAAGTTCAGAAATTCTCAAGAATTATCTAAGCATACATTTTTTAAAATGCTGCTGGGGTCCTATAGCAATAGTAAGTATTTGAAATTTCTTCTGGAGAATGAAGTATTTCTAAATACAAAATAGAGCTGCCTTTGAGTACAGGTGACATGAGCACCATGAAGGTGTCTTACTTAGAGGCCTGACCAGACTTCTGATGGCCAGGCCAATCATTGATGGAGTGGAGACGATACCCTTAGGGAGACTAGAATCTGTCAGACTCATTAAGTCTTGATCAATGGGCAAGAATAATTGTGTGTTTGGCATTTTCAGTTTGCTAGAAATCAAGGTTAATTCAGACTTATTCCAGTTAATGGGGATATATTGGGAAGACGTCTAGGAAAGTAAGGAAAAATAAGAAACTCACCCACCAAGGGTATCATTTCAACTTCAGGGTCAGTGCAGCTCTGGGAATCATTTTCGTAGCAGCAGACGTCTTTTGATTCTCTGCCTCTCTGTGATTTCTCTTTGCCTCACATTCACACTTCCCAGGTCAGAGGATATTTCCGGCAGAGCTCTTTGCCGTGTGACATAGCACTGTCGTGTCAGGCCACCACAATAAGGTATCAGAAAAACTTGTAGATGGACCTTTGCATCAATTTCTATTGGCTTTATCATCTATTAGTGAGGTTGGGGTTAAAGAGCAGGACAGATTATATATAAGTAATGACCTTGTATTGCTTCCCTGAACAAGTGGCTGTTAGCACCGTTTCCTGCAGAAAGAGTGTGGGGAGTGGCAGTGAAGGCGAGACCCACAGGTCCTGCTCAGTTTTGGCGTTTTGGTGAGCTCCTTGAGTAGAGGCAAGCAAAAGAAGGACTAAGGCAGAAGCTGGAGCTCCTGACTGAGACTACAGGAGGAAGTCCCCCTCGGAATTTAAAGTTGCTCCCTCAGCTGCAGGAGGCTGACAGCAGCTTTTTATCTGGAAAAGATTTTGCCTGATGTTTTCTGAAACTCTGGAAAATCATTCAACTTGTCAGTGAAGCTGAAAAGACAAGCTCTTTGATATGCAGCAGCAGCTTGGAGATCGTCCCTCTCTTCTCAGCTGTCAGGGTGGGAGGAAACTTTTCAACACACATCATCACAGAAGCTATTTCAGGACACGATTATCTTAGAAGTTTACAAAGAAGATGCTTCCAAGGCCAAAGACATTATTAGAATCTGAAATCTCTGGTGAATTGCAGGGCCTCAGAAGAAATGGGCATGTTCTGCTCTCCCATCCTACTAGCGTGAATGAGGATCCATGCGTCAGTTGGAAAGGCAGTGTCGTAGAGAGTAAGGACTTTGAATAGGGTTCATCTCACATGTCAATTCAAATCATATGGCAGTGGCTTCTTAACGGTCTCCCTGGAGAAAGCTATCTTCACCCTCATTATTAGCAAGGTCGTTCATGGACCAGCAGCATCAGCATCGTGTGGGCTTCACCTCAGACCTACCGAATGAGAAGCTGTTTTATTTTTAATTGTGGTAAAATACATATAACATTAAAATTTACTGTCTTAACCATTTTTAAGTGTACTACGCAGTAATGTTAAGTAGATTCACATTGTTGTGCCACCAGTATCCTGAACTTTTTCATCTTGCAAAACTGAAACTCTATACCCATTTTACAACAAGGGCAATTTGGATGAAACTTGAGGACATTATGCTAAGTGAGATAAGCCAGTCACAAAACGACAAACGCTGTGTGATTCCACTTATATGAGAATGAGTATTTCACAAGGTCCTCAGGTGATTTATTTGAACACGAGAGCACTAATTTAAGCCACATCTGGGCTCAGTAGGCAGGAGCGTCGTAAAAGGTTAGCAGCACAATTACTAGACTTTTTATCCCTGGTGGAGTAGAAAGAACACGGATTTTGAGTTCAAACAGATCTCTTTTATAATCCTAGCTCTGCTGCTTACCAGCTATTTGATAATGGGTAGTTTCTTTAAGCTCTCTAAGCTTCATTTTTTAAAATCTGTAATATAGTTATAATAGCAACACATGATAGATTTTTTTGTGTGTGATAGTTGAAGGAGATACATGCTGAGAGTTTATTGCAGCCCTTGGCACATAGTAAGTGCACTTAGTAAATAATTTATTATTGTTGTTATCTGAGTCAACAACACCCCCACTGTCGGCCTTTCAAATGTATTCTGTACCCTGGTGGGATAAGTCCTTGGAATTTACAGACTCTTGACCTAACAGAGAGAACAATCTCAAATAAACATATTGAGCATGGTTTAGGGGCATGGGCATTATGAAAGTTAAAAACGGTGCAGCTTCTGATAACTTTGAAAGCCTTCTTTATAAATGACTAAATGGAAGGCATCCCAACAATTGCAGAATTTTCCTCTTTCTATCTCCCGAAGGAGAATACCCACAACCAATCCAGGAACCTATTACAATTATTCAATCTTAATTATAAGGAGGTTGTAAGTAATATATTTTTCTCTTAATGAAGTTTGAATTATTTACCTGAATCTTTTATTCCTGGAAACAAAAAGTGTGGTAACCATTAGATATGACATAGACATAACTCAAGCTTACATAAGTCAGTTCTCTTAGACCATTTTACCATGAGCACCAACTCACCTTTTCATCTTTGTTATAGCCTCACGTATGTGATGCTAGATAATATTTTTCTACCAAAAGTTTCCTAAATCAATTTTCCATGCATCCCAGCTTTATACTTAGTAGCTTGTTTAATCATTGCATCTTTGGTGTAGACATGGCACTTATTATGTCTCTCATCCAATGTGCCTAAAGCTGATATTTTAGTAGCCAGAATTGTTCCTGGGTTCTCCTAATCAATGACAGAAGCTATTCTTAAAAAATGCAATTAAAATATATTATCACTTGTGAATGATTCAATTTTTATTTGATTTATAAAGATTCCTATTTTTTAAATTTATCCTAGAGGTGTAGCAATGGAAAGTCAAGGAAAACACTAGCATTGGTGCATTGGCTCTAGCACGGATAGGGAATTTCATTCCAGAGAGTTAGGAACAAGAAGAGAAACAAAAGTTAAAGTGACAAAATTATTAGGAAGACTTCTCAAGGATGCTATGCAACCAGGTTCTTATTGTAGGGTCTTCAAAAAAATACGTTGGTTGCACCCTACAGAAGGGATGGTGCATTGAGTGAAAATCTGATGAGTGACTTAGAGTAGCCATAAAAGGCAAAATTAAATATCATAGTGATAAATTTTGAGAGAAAAGCCATAGGAATGAAAATATATGCTTTACTGTCAAAGAAATAGAAACTTGCAAAATGAAAGCAAAAACTCCTGGTTTTTTTTTTAACTCAAAGTATATTGATTAAACCTTGTGCTAAAGCAGAATAAATTTTACAAGGGCACACACAAATTTAGCTCTAATACCCAAACAAATGTGTATCAATTCAGGGAAAAAGACTCTTGAACAAAATGTCATGTTAGATTAAAAGTCATGCAATCCACTTAAAGAGCTGTATTTATTTAAAAGTTATATATACACGTATATGTGTATACATATACTCATATACATTTGTGTGTGTACATGTACAGAAATAAAAATGTCATATACAATTTTTCACATCTGAGCACAGTTACTTAGCTAAGAAAATTGTGTCATATATGAGCCAAATGGTAAATACTCTGGTCATTCTTTCTTTTACTAAATATACTCTTCTATTTGTAGAAATCTTGATAAAAATATGAATGATTGCATCCCCTCATCAAGTAACTAGGATGTAGCTCTATGCATTACAAAAATTTAGGGGAGAAAATGTAGAGATTTATTGGGAATCATGAACATGTTTTTCCATGAAAAGCCTATACGTATATCCGTCATATATAGACCCTTGAAATTGTCACAGCCATTTATTTTGCTACTCAAAACCAATGAATTAAGTCTTAAAATGAGGTTCAAGGTTGAGACATCTAATAAAGAATGCCCATAATTGTCATCATAATGTTGTTAAATTATCTCAAAAAGCAAATGATTTGTTCAGGAATTCCTACTGACAGTGAATGACCTCAGTTACACAGAGCATTAGGAAGTTGTTTTTAATTCTTTCTCTTTTTCTTTTCTTCGTCTTCTTCTTTTTTTTTTTTTTTTAGCTGAGGAACATTTGCCCTGAGCTAACATCTGTTGCCAATCTTCCTCTATTTTGTATGTGAGCTGCCACTACAGCATGGCTGCTGACAGATGAGTGGTGTACGTCCCTGCCTAGGAACTGAACTTGGGCCGTCACAGCAGAGTGCACCAAATTTAACCAACAGGCCACTGGGGTTTGCCCTATTCTTTCTCTTTTATGTTTGTTTTCCTGAAGCAGATAAGAGGACTTCAGATAAATAGAGCTGATTCATACAGAATGATGTATTATTTGTCATAGGTTAATTTTTTTACTCAAAAAAAGTTAGACATAGAAGTATAATCTAGGATTTGCTTTTTCATGATTTTTCATATTCTGATATAAAAATATATGCTAAAATTGTGCTTAATAATATACAACTGATATATGATTTCAGATAAAAAATATAATTTCTGAAACTTATATTTCCATCAGTCAGTTTAATCAAGCAATGAAATAAAAAAATTAAGCACTAAATAAATTGGTTATAAAATGATTGATATAATAATCTAAGGCTTCACTTAATCTGAGTTTAAAGAAATATTTTATTTCAACCTCTTTCAATTTAATATTCACATTTTAATAAATTAAAATTAAAAAAATGGCTAACTACTTAAGATAACATAGCCTCCTAAAAGCTACAGAAAAATCATTTTAATCCATAAATGCCTAAATTTATAGACATGAGTTGGATTTTGTGATTGTGGATACAAAATTATTGTGGGCACAAAAATCCAGTATCTAGAATACATATTATTTTATTCTCCAGTGTAATTTATTTAGTTTCTTGTTTGATATAGTAGGAGGCTTGTTCATTTGTTATTACAAGATTATTACATAATTATTTTAAGATCTTATCAAGAGAAAAACAGTACCATCCTAATCCCTTAAAGCCTGTTTTGGAAAATGGTCAGGCTTAGAAATAATCTTTGCTCAATTTTTGTCAAAAATATTCCCAGGCAATTTGGGAGTTGGTGAGGTGGGGTGCAAGGAAAGAGGAACCAAAGACATCAGCTCAAAGATTGGGAAGACAAAAGAATCAATGGGGTGAATTCAAGCATAAAACCAAGTAGAATAAACTAAATCTCAAGCTAAGAGAATGAACAAGGATAGGCAGGACCAAAGTGGTAGTTTGGAACGGGCGTCCGAGAGGGGTGCATTGAGGAAAATATAGGTGATGTGTGTGCGTGTGTGTGTGTGCATGTGGACACGCGCAAAGTGGATGTCTGGAGAGGCCTGAACAGGGAGTCGTATTGTATGCAAGCCTGCTTGTGTCATTAATTCCCTGGTGACAACTCATCATTAAAAGCAATAGTGTCACTTTCTTCAAAATGTGTTGGATTAGGTGTTGGGTGAAAATTTTGCTGTATTAGAATTAGGGCCAACAAGGGTGCAAATGGATTAGTTGAAAGAGCCACAACTGAGTACTGGTTGAAGATAGCAATCAGGTAAACAAAGTATCTGCAGTCCAAAGATGAGAGGTCAGACGAGAAGAAAGAAAGGAAAAGGAGGAATGGTAATGAGGAACTATGTAATCATAAGAGAAGCAAGAGGAGAGTAAATAGAAAAGGTAAATACAAAAAAATTAAAATCTAATATTTTGGTATATTTACTGAATGATGAACGGAAACTGAAAGGCCTTATTAAGGAGCAGCATTTCTTTTATTAAGTCAATATCATTATTTTATTCACTCATTTGTTTCCAGTAACATCTATTGCATCTCTCTTCTCTGAAGATACAGATTCATTTTAGAAAATTGGGAAAGAAAATCAAGAAAAGCAAAAAGTTTTGAAGTTTAGTGACTAATTTAAATACTTTGAAACCAAAATAGAAATAAAGAAATAGATATAATGACCCTACTAAATTTGGATGCATTCAATATTTATTTTTCTGTTCTTTTTATAATTCACGGAAAATAAAATGTACAGATCTAATGGTTTCCGTTTGGTGAATTTTGACTATTGCACCTCCCCATATAACACACAAAACAAGACAGAAAATATTTCCACTACAGTAGAAAGTTCCCTTGTCCACTTTTTCAATTAATTTCACTTCTGCCCGAACAGCTTTCTGATTTCTAATATGGTAAATTAACTTTGTCCGTTCTTACCTCTCCTTGTCCTCTTCTTATCATATATTTTACTTTGACATATGATAGAAACCCTATAATACATACATTGCTATGTTTGCTGTAACCAATCAACCATCTTTTAAATAATTTTTAGTAGACATGTATGTATGTATGTGAATTGTGAAAAATGTCTTATATTTATTCACATATTTACCTGCTGGGGCTCTTAATTTTTTTCTGGAGCTCTGGGTTTCCATCTGATACTTTGTCCTTCAGCCCCAAAAACTTCTTTTAGTAAGTCTTGTATAGCAAGTATGCTGGAGACAAATAATCTCAGCTTTCTTTTCTACCTAAAAAATGTGTTTTCTTCTTTCTTTTTAAAATTCTTACTGGTGGCAGTTTTCTCCAGTATTTTGAAGATGTTTCAATGCCATCTAGTCCCATTGTTTCTAACGTAAAGTCAATCATTATTCTTATCATTGATCCCCTGACATAATGTGTTCTCACCCCACTGCTTTTAAAATTTTCTCGTTTTCTCTGATTCTCAGCAGTTTGATTAGAATGTCCCTAGGAGATTTATTCTTTGAATTTATCTTGCCTGGAGTTTGTTGAGTTTCCTGGATTTGAGGCTTTATGCTTTTCATCAATTTTAGAAAATCATTATCCCATACCTCTTTAAATAATTCATTTTCTCTTCTCTTTTCCTCTCCTTCTCTGGCTACATTTATAATTGCGTAGATATCATTTGCTCTCATCTTTTGTTTTTTTTTCTTTAGTTTTTTCTTTGGGACCATTTGGATAATTTCTATTGAATGTCTTCAGCTTCACTGATCTTTTCACTGTTATTAACCTTTTAAGCACTTCAGATTCATTATTCACTTCTAGTATAGTATATTTTTTATTTCTAGCATATCTATAAGAATTTATTTTAGAGTTTCCATCTCTGTTGGCACACTTTTCTATTCGCACATGTCCACTTTTTCCTTTAGATCTTTGTGTGTGTGTGTGTGTGTGTGTGTGTGTGAGGAATATGGGCCCTGAGCTAATATCTGTGCTAATTTTCCTCTATTTTGTATGTGGGATGCCACCACACCATGGCTTGATGAGCAGTGCCAGGTTCATGCCCAGGATCCAAATCCGCAAACCCCAGGCCGCCAAAGTGGAGTGCACAAACTTAACCACTACACCACCAGGCTGTCCCCTAGGTCTTTTAACGTTACTCATAGTTACTTAAAAGTCCCTATCTGATAATTTCAGCAACTGAGCCCAAAATGGGGTTGCTTCAATTGATGATTTCCTCTTTTGACCATGGGTCACATTTCATTGAATCCTCGTATGACTCACAATTTTTTACTACATGTTGGAAATTGTGTGTAAAGGAATAGCAAATATTGTAGTAATGGTATTTTCTCCTATAGAATTTCATGTGTTTTACTATCAGATTCCTAGTTTGGCGAGGTGGAGGAGAGTTGAGCCAACCCAATCTGTAAGTACACTGTATCCGAGCTTTGTTGCAACTCAGATTGAGTTCACTCCAGGCTTCAAATATTTTGAGGATGTGATCAAGGCTTTGTTTTCAGCAGGGCTTGTGATCTGAGCAAGATGAAACCTTTTATGTTTTCCAGGTAGCTGTCAGCTTTCCAGGTCTAGGACATCTTCCTCTGCTTTGTAGCCTGGCTGATGACTCTTTGGAGTTCTGGAGAGTTCTTGCTGCTTTGCCAGCCCTGCCAGGCATGCAGCACCTCAGGAGGTCTCTCACTCTGCTGCCGCATCTGGCCTTGACAGGGCTGCTGCAGTGAACTCCAGGAAAGCCCAGGTTGCCTTGTTGAAATTATCTGAGCTCTCCTACCTGATCCCCGCCTTTTTTAAGATGGCAGCCACGGACTGGGTAAAGGCCCAGAGTGCCTTGAAAGTATTTTTCTCAACTCTCTGTCATGACTCCAGCCTTTTCCCACTCTCAGGCCAATGGAAAAGGGTTGTGAATGGGGGTAGATTCACTTTGTGGGCAGGGTGCCCTGACATTCTAACCCACCATAGCCTCTGCATGGACATCACACACTTGTTAAAAGTTCAATTGGTTTGTCCTTACCCAAGTCTGCTGCAAATTCTTCCTCTCCTTGCCTTCTGCCAGAGAGGAAAGCAATCATTAGTTTATCTCTTTCTATGAATTGGCAAATTTTCTAGGTTGTGCCTATTCTTAGAATGGGAGTGATTTCTATAAGTTAACAAGAAGTCCAAGTCTTATTTTTTAATTTGACTTCTAAGACAGATGTAGGGTATATTACAATATATGAAAGCAGACCTCATTTAAAAACAGCTTGTAATTCCTCTTGCTTCTTGCGTATTTTAGATCGTTCCATCTTCTATAGCATGAGAAATAACTCAGTTTAGTTTTGAAATTGCCCTTAATCACGAAAGAGTGGGAAATCTCTTCAATTTTACAAGTATATCAAATGTTAAAGGTGGAGTGTCAGAGGACCAGAAAGTGGCAGAGACAGTTCAGAAAATGAACATGACTAGAAGTTTCCTGTGACAAATTGTAGATTAATTAGATTTGGAGAGGATACAATTACTTTTAGTTTTCAGAGTCTCAGTATGTTGTCATTCTGCTTGACTTTGAAGAAAATAACAAAAGCAGGAGACCAAATCTTATTCTATAATGAGGCATTTTTAGACTCCTTTCTGCCTACCCAGGTCTTGTTTTTCAAGATTATTAAAAGTTTAAGAGTTGTAATAGTCTTTATGGCTTACAAATCAGAAGTTAAAAATCAAAATTAAAAAAACTGAGGTCATTAGGTAATATTTTTATACCAAATGATACGTTTTAACTTAAAAAAATAAAAAAATTTATCTACTAATAAAATCATTTTATAACTCTCCAAGTTATTATATCAAAATTACAGTTGTGAAAAGTGGTAAAAAATTAGAATGCTGTTGAAGGTGAAGCAAGGACTACGTATTAAAATGAATGTATTTTTTCACATGATGCTATTTTTTCTGCTTCTCTCCCTCAAGAGTAAAAATATCCATGCACAAATTTCAAGAGATCAGATACTCTCAAACTAGCTTTCGACTCACAGAATCATTTTTCTTTTCTTTTCTTCTCTTTCCTATTCTTTTCTTTTCAGAATTGGATTCTGAGATTCCATCTCAATTCTTTCTGCTGGATTTATTTCTCCATCCTCTGTATTTCTAGTACTTACCAGGTTCTGCCCGCCACCGTCAGTGGTCCTCAAACTTACTTTCTGCTTTAGGTTCGTAAGCTCCTTGAGAGCTGAGTTCTAGTAGTCATTTGTGTGTTTTATCCTAAGAACTCATATAGCACTAATAATATGTCAGACAATGTTCTAAATGCTTTATGTTCATTCATTTAATCACCATAACAATCTTATTAAATGGATACTATAATTATCCCCAGACTAAAAGTATCATTCATCTTTTAATCCTTCAAGCATCTGTCACATAAGAAATGTCCACTAAATGTTGAACTAGACTTTAGCCATTTATTTAATGACACACATTTATTTAATGTCAATGTTCTTGGAACTCTATTAGACTGGATTAAAAAGATGACTAATCCAGTTCTTTTTTTATATATAATGATTATTTTTTTTTTAAAGATTGGCACCTGAGCTAACATCTGTTGCCAATTTCTTTTTTGTTTTCTTTTCTTCTTCTTCTCCCCAAAGTCCCCCAGGACATAGTTGTATATTCTAGTTGTAGGTCCTTCTGCTTGTGCTGTGTGGGACACCGCCTCAGCAGGGCCTGACAAGTGGTACCATGTCTGCGCCCAGGATCCAAATCGGCAAAACCCTGGGCTGCTGAAGCCGAGCATGCGAACCCAACCACTTGGCCACAGGGTGGCCCCACTAATCCAGTGCTTAACTCCCCAATCAAATCTGGGAGAGTGACACAAACAGGATCATGACCTCTTTTCCTGGAGAGTGCAGATGCATTAGGATGTGGTGAAGAGATTATGTAAGAATTGGTATTTAATAATATGTAGACATGCAGTAGACTGCAAAGAGGAATTCAAGCATTTTTTTGCAAAAGAGAAAAAAAGAGGTGTGATGCTGTTAGAGAACTACAAAGTTTTGTGCGGTCAGACCACAGAAGGAAGTATATAAGCAGAGTAAAAAGAGGTAGACATTAATTACTTTGTTGACTGCCTTTTATGTCATACAAAGAAGTTCAGATTTGATCATTATCTAATTTTTCCAAAATGCATCATAGGGAACACTAGTTCTGTCTGTTGTTCCATGGAATGACAAACGACTTTGAACAAAGACAGAAAGCTTTTTAAGATCAAATGATTTCACGAAATCCTGTGTACTATAATATATCTTGCAGTTGGAAAGACAGAGCATATAAATGTATTAAAAGTTCTTAGAGATATTGCAGTATAGAAAGCTGTTTATTGTTATTTAATACAGAAATCTCTCTCTATATTTGATGATTGAACACTTTTTTTGTGTGTGTGAGAAAGATTTGCCCTGAGCTAGCATCTGTTGGAATCTTCCTCTTTTTGCGTGTGGAAGATTGTCTCTGAGCTACCATCTGTGCCAGTCTTCCTCTGTTTAATGTGGGATGCTGCCAAAGCTGGATTTGGCAAGGGGTGTTAGGTCTGCGCCTGGTATCCGAACCTGCAAACCCCAGGCCAAAAGTGGAGCACAAGAATTTAAACACTGCGCCGCTGGGCTGGCCCCCAGAGCAGTTTTTAGAGTAACTCCAATTAATATCTGTAGAACAAATTTGAGAATACAATATTATGAAATTTTCATTGTCTATAATATCAAACTAGTATCTAGAAAGTTCTGTAGAATGGCAGTATACAGAGGTATTGAGAAAGGCAAGGGGAAGGATACCTGGTAGGAGTTATTTCTTTATTTAGTTACCCAGGAGTAATCACCTAGAAAAAGATGCTGAGGACTCTATGAGGTAGCTGAGATGGGTAGGAGGAAAGACTTTCAAGATACCAGTTCAAAATAAAAGGAGTTACTACTTGACAAGTACAAGAGAAATCAATAACTTTCTGATTTTTGATGTCAATGGATGAGCAGATCTTTGCCATAACCTAAAATAGGAAATTCAGGGCAAAACACAGTCTAAGAGAAAGGTAATGATTAAATATCAGCATATGAATTTGAGTCCTTGTGGAACATCTGCGGTAGAATGATCCAAGAAATGAGTGGATCTTAAGGAGTGGATGAGGTCCTGAGAGAGAAAGAGCAGAAGAACCCTAGGGTGCATAGCCATAAAAGAGACTGTGCAGTAAGAGCTTGTAACAGAAAAGGAGGCGCAGGAGCGTGGAGAGAGGCAGAAGCTAAGGAAGGAGAGAGTTATTGAAAGGAGCAGACAGAAGGGTCCCTGGTAGCTGGCCAACCTTGGGGAGCAGATTCTGGGAGGAATGAGGCTGGAAGGTAGAACACTTGTCACTGAACCAACACAAGTGGTCACAGTGGAAACACGAAAGATCATGAAAGATGGAGCAGTTTCATACTTAAGAAAATCTATTCAAGATTTTTTTCTTAGAGTCATTTAAATAGTTGATACTTTGCAGCTGAACATGAATATAACTTTTACAATATGAGCTAATTATTTACAGGCTCTAGGACTGTGGTTCTGTGAGTTTTTATACACCTGGATCCACATATCCTAGGATGTATGTGGAAGTCTGTGTTGCTTAATGATCCCCTAAATGAAAGAATTCTCAAATTTTAGGCAAACAATGTTTTGTTCTAAATGTTTACTTGTCAGTAACTTGGTACTCTCCTTGTGATCTTTCTCTTTTTCCCCTGTATTTACACTTAAAATTTTAAAAATTTGTGTCTCTTCTACTGGACATATAGGTAAAATGTTGCACAATAAAAACATATAATTTGATGTTTTCTTAAATATTTTTTTGTTCTTGGTTTCTCAGTAAATGTCATATATAAAATAAGACGTACTTATTTTATGCTGTTTTTTGTGTTAAGTAAATATTAGAATAATCAACATAAATTTCCTCTTTTATTACCTGAAGTATTTGTTTCATAGTCATGTTTCATAGTCACATTTCATTGATTTTTACTGATAGTTAAAAAAATTTTTAAAAATTTTTTAAAAAGCTCATCATCTTAAGGTATCAAGATATCAAGAATAGTTATATAAATGGTAAAGTGTTTCAAATATATATAGCCAGGCAAATGAAAATGCCTCTAAAATTCTGCATTTTTTATTTTCAGAAACTGGGTTGCAGGCATCATCTTATTTTATTAAAATCATTGCATAAAAAAGGAGCAGAAGAAGCCCCCTGGGCCTGGCACAGCAACTCCATTTGTCTTCCTCATTTCCATTTTCCTATTCCCCTTTCAGTTGTTATTTAAAACAGATGATGGAGCCCCAAGATACGTTGAACCCAGGGGTCTTACCTAAATGTGTTTGTTTCAAATGTGAGGTCACTTGTTGACTGTTGAAATGCAAAGGAAATCTCTATATTTTATGTGACCCCTGAGCTTGTTGTAGTTATTTCCTTTTAATCTACATGTTGCCACTTATTCTCTAGCAAAAGCATTCAAAAATTTATCAGAGAGAGACTTTTTTAAAGACTGGGGATTTTTTGCTTTATTCAGAGAACAATCAAGTACCCTCAGACTAGGATCCCCATCATGGAATCTGCTTTCTTGATATGTTGTGTTTAGAGGATGGTCTGAAAATATAACTTGTTTGGCCGCTTTGACAGAATTTAAGAGTAAATGAGTCAATACGTTTATGTAGCTCAGTCTTGGCCTTGCTTTAAGAAGGATCCCTGCTAATAAATAGTGGGACAAAAGTCTGGATGCTGGGAAACTTAACTTTGAGTCCCAGTTCGGTCATTAAACACTTGATTATAAAAGTCATTTAGTTCCTTCAATTTATTTAGAGACAAAGTGAAGAGTGGGGATAACTGTATGTGCCTTCACTGTTTACTTCCCAGAGCTTCTTTCCTTCGATCCCTTCTTCCTAAAGATGATCAAGGCACAGTATATAATTTCAGGTATGATGAAATTCTGAGAAATGAATTTTAAAGCTTTATTAAAAAATATACGACCCTATTCATATTGTATACACACAAAATAATGCAATAGATATGGTACAGCGTACGTTAAATTGTCAACATGTAATTTGGCCATCATCTAATTTTAAATGTCTGGAAAAATACTTTTTAAAAATAAACAAATTAGATCTATTTAATTTTTACCTTAGTGCTTTTAATTTTGAATGAACTTCAAAGAGATCACAGTTGAATGCAAATATGTGGAACCATTTTACAAATACTTTAAACTCTTTAAAAATTAAGGCCACTATGGCAAAAATATTTATCAGAGAATATATATATATATATTTGGAAAAAAGCATATATTTCCTATTTGTAAATTGGAAGAAGCTATTTTATTAGCTTTTGTTATGGTTACATATCAGAATGTTGAACGTTTATAAGTGTGATCTTTAGCTCCGTCTCTCTGTCACCATGTTTCCTGAAAGATAAGAAAAGAGTATAAAAATGGAAAATTAAGTAACACAGATTAGAAAACAAAAGGGAAATAAATACGAGAAGAGGAAATAAGCAGAAACACTATCCAGTCATGGAAATCTCTTTTGTTAAACTAGATAATTTACTCTCAATATTTTGGCTCAATTCTTTAAATGGATGGTTCCCTAAAAACTTCAGAAAGGAGAGCTTTCATTAACTATCACAAACATCAAATAGAAGAATCTTACCACCATTTAAACCTGAAGTTTGCTTCCTCATCATTCAGAGAGTCTCACCTGACCTATTCAAGTCCTCTCTATTTTCCTGGGTCCTTTCCTTCTTTATTCTCTTTGGTCATTCCACATCCTTTCGGAAGAAGAAAATAAATTTCTCTCATCTTACACAGAATAACTTTTGTCCGCATAACTAAAGCCTTGGAACCAGAAAACGTGACTTTGAGCTCATGCCTTCCAGCCCAAGTCTTTATTAAGGGGATGTTCTGCACACACTGTGTCTTGCCTAGGGAAGATGAGGAAATTTTGTGGTATGTTAACAATTGTGTAGAAGAGTCATAATGAATGAATGAAAACCCTACAATCACAGGGCCTTGGAGATGTTTATATGAATCTAAATGTACATTTCAGAAAATAATCTGATTTCAAAAAAAGAAGAGTGAAAATAGGACTTCACCGGGTGAAAAGTGTTGCGTAGGAAGGGCGAGAACAGAGCCAACTGGCTGACGTAGCCCACATTGCAGATCCTTACTGATATTGTTTATTTTTAATTCTCTGAACATATCTGTTGTAATTAATCAATTTCTAGACAGATCAAAACCATCACCAGTGAAACAAGAACTTCCTTCATGTCCAGAGGATTTAGTTGTAAGCTCAAGTAGTCTTGTTTAAATGCTAAAACTGTTAACCATTTCACCTATATGGGAAAAGCAGCTTATAAACCTTAACTAAAATTACATGTCCTGCCCTGACATTTTTTCCCTTTAAAAAGGCATTGCAAAAGAAATATCTGCTAGTTTTAAATATGTAATTGATCATCCAGATATTCTTTTGATCACTCAAATAACTGAACTATTTTCTTTTCGTCTTTAAATGTTCACTGCGCATCTCTGTCACCTGGAGAAGTTAGCATTCAGATACACTTGATATTCTGTGCTTTCCTTTGACATTTGTTTTATTTATAAATTGCGCTTTACATTTTTAAGTTTCTGAGATCAAGTATATTTGAAAATGAAAAGACATGAATATGTGAAGAAAGCAGAAATTCAGGTCAGAGTTAGTTGGAGCACATTGTGGGTGAGAGATGTTAGTGGGAGGCAGACACCGGCTCAGCCTCTGACCTTTAAGTGCCCACTCTGCATACTCACTCATTTCAGAGATTTAAGGAGGACATGAGTTATTAGGAAATTATTTTTCAGGCTGAGGGTACAAAAGACCATACAGATACCTTCGATTTGTCTTTAAACACCATGAGGCCCCCTTCCTTTCCATACCTTTTTTTTTGTTCTGGCTGCATGCTCGACTTTGCAGATTTCTTCCACCCCACCCCGTTGCCCCTTCAGGTCTGTTCTTTTTAACATGGCCATAATAGTTAGAAGTGGGGGGTTGGAACATAGTGTGGCTTATTCAATTTATAGTGTCCTCGGGGATAATCATGGTTCATATATGCTTAAATATGTGATTATCATATTGTCTTCCCTATAAGTAGACACAAAATGAAATTATTTTTCTTAAACTCCAGAAACCAGTGTCACTGATGATTATAAACACTTGTTTCTGTGTGGCATGAGAAAAGCACCCCCTACATGAATCTATGTTCCCGATGTTTTCATCTGTGTATGCTGCACACCACTGTCAGAACTTCACCTCAGCCTTCTTGCTGGAGCTACCACATTCTGCTGTCCCAGGGATAAATAATTGTTTACTGCCCGCATATGAAAATGCATGGTTATGTATTTATTCACTCATGGACTCACTCTTTCAAGGAATACTTGAGTGTTTTTTATGTGCATAGAAATGTGGAGGATAAGAATATTCTTCTTCTGAGAAGTTGCATCTTCCTAGTCCATGTGCTCAGAGCTTCACAGAGACTAAACGCTAGCCAAAGCTCCCACTATGTGCTGATGAGTCAGTGAACAAGTGATGGAATCAATATGGCTTCTGCCTTCCTGAGCAACACACTTAAAAATGAAAAATAAGAGACAAATAGGAGTCAATGAGTAAAATATGTCAATACAGAAAATGTCACAAGGAAAAAGGACTTTAATAATTAAGTGCCAAATTAATGGTGCTGCATCGTCAGTTGGGAACTTGGGACCACTGGAACCCTTTTGAAGAAGTGCATTTCTTAGCTTTTTCTGCCCTTGGTGTTCTGTGTCAGTCTGTCAGTGAGAGGCACTGTGCATGTCTGGAAGGTGGAATGGAAGGAGCAGGCATGGTTCTTGCAGCTGCAGGCAGAGGCACGGTAAGGTCCTTGAATCAGCCACTTCAGCGCGGTAAGTAGCTGAGAGAGCAGGATGGTCCTTCTCAAGAATTCCTTCTGTCTGCGCTGCAGACTGAGACCTTCTGTGCTAGCACTCCATGGGGCATGAAATTCATTGTGGCTTCTGGGCAAGCTTTGGAAGCTTGTCTGATGCAGCTGAGATCCCTGACAGTCCCTACTCCGTCACTTCCATGGCAGTGGGAGCCTCAGATTCCCTGCACTGAAGTCTTCGGTACCTGGAACACAGAGAGAGGCTTCTCTTTTCCTGACCAGATCCTGAAGGATCTATCAGTCTTCTAGAAAATGAGAGTTTTAAATTCCAAAGCAAAAGATGATATCAAACTAAGTCATTTTGTATGTGCTATGAAGAAGGTCATAGTGTCTGAAGCAAAGTTAACAGGTCTGTTGAAGAAATGAAACTATCAGGATAAGGTTTTTAAAATGTAATAGTAGTTCTTTTCTCCTGGCCAAACCTGAACATCCATACCCCCTCACCCGTCTTCTTGTATAAAATAGACTTTTCTTGTCACTCTCAAGTAATAAAAATACCCTGCAGTAAGTTTACTCCCCACAGTGTCTTAATTCATTAATATTTATATCCAACTCAGTATTATCATAAAAATTCAGACTCCATTCAAAATCCAGTTCTCCTCTTGCACAGCTCAGGCCCCCTACGGGGAAGAAGCCTACAGCGGAAGAGAGGTGCTTGGCCAGTTTCTTTTATTATCATTTAGCTGCTATTAGCTGACCTATCGTCCTTCTGGAGTTGGAAGAACCATGTGACGGAAAAAATCTCACTTAAGAGGTTTCCATCTGAAACGAGTTTCCTACGAGTGTGGCTGGTCATTTTTGTGATTTATTCAGGAACTTCCTCCATTACTGAGTCTCTAGCCAGCAGTTCTCCAAATGAGTTGAGAAGTCCCTAGCCAGCTGGTGACCTCCACAGACAGGCTCGCTTCTCTCTCTGTTGGGGTCCCATCAACCCCCCCAGGTGTTTGCCCAGGAGCTGTGACAGTCCAAAGCTGCTTCCCTTTCTTTCTTTCCTTTTATAAAGGTCCATATTGGACCCAGAGGAAACACACAACATTGAACCATTCTTGGGTGGGAGTACAGTTCCTTTCGAAGCTCAACTCCCTTTTCGTTTTGCTGTATGGTGCTAGTTTCAGCCACTGTCTCTCACCCTTAGATTTCTGCATGTGAATTAGACACTCATCCATCCTTCTATAAAAATTCCAACAGAAGCATACAAAGCTCTGTGAATGGTTCCTTGGTGTCTCCCCAATTTGATTTGAGGTGGAGATGGAGCACCATCCCTCCCTCAGGGTTTGAAGGGCTCACAGCACACCGACAATATGCTCCAAAGGTATCCTCCAACTTTCAACCTCATGGCCTCTTTGATTTTAACCCCTTCATACCCTCAGATTGCTGAGGAGACAAGGGGCAGGGGACTCGTTTATAGCCACCTCCATTACAAAGCCAACAAAAGTGACCAAATCCTTCCTCTGGCTTGTAAGGGTAATTTCCAATGATTTTGGAGGGATCTCTGCTAAAAGTGAAACAAAGCCACAGTTTAATATCGTCACACATAAATACATTTATAAGGCCACTGGGATTTCTTTACTCTTCATCCAGGAAAGTGTATTTTCTCCTTTTTACTTAGCGCTTATGTTTCTGAATAATTTGTGTAAACCCCAAATTAAGAGCACATAAGTCTCCATACTGGAGACTTACACAAAAAAATCTGGAATCCACTGTCCCATTTTTTTTCTCAAGAAACTGCCAGAACCACTCATGTCAAGGCTTCCCCTGGATCGATCTCAGCCACTCATAGCCACTCCCAGGTGCTACTCTGCTGGTCTTTCCTACTCCTCTGAGAGCTCAGCTGTTGGAGGGTGGGAGGTTTCTCCTCAGCTCTGTCCTGCTCCTGCTCCCCCCCACCCAGGCACCCACCCAGCATCGCAGCCTCTTACAGGTGCCCCCTCCCTGGAGGCTCTGCAGTCAGTACTTGCTAAACAAGGTGCATGTGCTTCAGTTCTCCAGCAGCTCCTGATTGGACCCCCTCCCCAGTAAAATATCTCGCTAGCCCTTTACGGTCAAGAGTGATTTTAGGTTATATTTAAATGCGCTTATCAACTCAAGGCTATTTTTAAAGATAAAATGTACTTTTTATTTATAATCATGTCATAAAGGGGGGAAATTTAACTTGAAAGACAATTCTTCAGCAGTCCGTATGTGGAGCATACGTTTCAATCCACACAATGAAATCAAACCTGGACAGAGCCTGCAGGGTATGCACAAGAAAACAGACAATGCCATGCACAGAATCCAGTGAGATCCAGCCAGGGCTGGATCACATGACAGAGACCAGCCCCAGAACGGAGAGGGGAACAGGGGTCTCACTGGTTGGAGAGTTTTATTACCAGGTGAATGTTCTTGTTTTTACATCCAAAGTAGGTCGGCTTTATTTCTTTGAAAAATAGAGGGGAGGAAAAGAAGGTTTAATTCCTTTAAGAATTCATTGCTTTGTTAAACTGACTCTGTCAGAAATTTGGGTGATACTTTTGAGGTTATCAGGCATCAGTCCTCCAGCACAGATGAGAGGATTGTTAATTACATGTAAAAGTTTGAAATGAGGCCAACTTTGTTGGCCATTTTTGCTTTTGTTAATGAAATCAGTGGATCGCAAAGGAAAAGTAGTAACCATATTGAGGACACATCAATGAGACATGGGTAACATTGTTTGGAAAATAGAAAAGAGCTAAATTTGTTTTTCCAAGTGAGTTCTTTTAGTGTTTGCAGCATAAAGAGGAAATGAAAATTTAATTAATGATACAAGTTGGTTTATATATACTTTTTGGGGAAAGCGTTGAGGTTCTCTAAGAATCTGTGCATTTCTGTAATCGGAAGAACACATCTTCTAGAATATAAAGATGGTCCCCAACTTACGATTTTTCAACTTTCCGATGGTGCCAAAGTGATATGCATTCAGTAAAAAACACATTTTGAGTTTTGATCTTTCCCACGGCTCGCCACATGTGGTAGGATGCTCTCTCGTGATGCTGGGCAGTGGCAGTAGCCGCAGCTCCCAGTCAGCTGAGCAATCATGAGGATAAATAACCAATACACCTACAACCATTCTGTACCCATATGACCATTCTGGTTTGCATTTTCAGTACAGTATTCAATAAATTACATGAAATATTCAACACTTTATTATAAAATAGGCTTTGTGTTACATGATTTTGCCCAATTGTAGGCTAATTTAAGTGTTCTGAGCACACTTAAGGTAGGCTAAGCTAAGCTATGATGTTCAGTAGGCTTGGTGTATTAAATGCATTTTCAACTTAATCATTTTCCGCTTGCTGTGGGTTTATCAGGACATAACCCCATCATAAGTTGAGGACAATCTGTACTAGTGAAAGCAATCACTTTCTTGATTTTCTATTCTGAGAACTAAGTCTAATGTTCAAGGTGAGAATTAATTAACCAGAGGGATTCATGTGCCCCGCCCCAGCCTCTAGACTCATTTCTAGACCATTCCTAGTAGAGAGGTCTCCACTCTGACCTTGTTTCACTGCCTAGAGTACTGTCTTATTCACCATCAACTCTTCATGCTGTGCATCTTTCTGGTAACTGGGGATTGCGCTGTCCCATATGCCTCTGTTCTGTTTTTGAATTGTCAATTCCTCCCAAACTGTTATTAATTTCCACCCTACCCATCTATTGCCTTAAATTTCTAGTTCTCACATTTATGGCTCTCCTACTCACTGCCTGCTGCCTGGTTACCAAAATCTTCTCAAAAGGCATTGCTGTCCTGTCATTTTGTCCTACGGTGCATAGTTAGACTTCCCTCAAGCTATCTGCCTCTGTACGGACTTGTACATCTGGATTCTTGGATCCCACTAGTACCCTGGCTGCTTGCCTTTGTGTGACTTTCCAATTTGTGAGGTTCTGTTCACAGCTACTCAGCCCTCTGTCTCCATTACTGAAGCCAGAAATAATCACTGTTGTACCATAGGAATGAGAAAGATCAGAATAAGTCCAAATTTATGACTTTCAGGAGTTGATAGTATATAATTTTGTAAATGAAGACATGAAGATGATTTAGTTAGTTTTTTCCAATAAACTTGTAACAGTTTTTTTCTCCACAGATACCTGTGCTATGCTAGTATGAAGAGATGTGTTTACCAAAGGGTGACTTTACTGTTAAAATAAATTGATGTTTGCAATCACGTGTTTATACAATGTACCTTTGTATCAAGATTCAAATAATCTTTTATTATATTTAGCCCTACATTTTTTCTAGTTGAGTTAAATTAAAAACTTGTTTTTCTATGTTTTCTACTTTAGATCTAGGTAACATACCAAAGTGAAATGTTAAACTATTAAAATTAAATATTTGGTAAAAACATAAATAAATTTGATTAGACTAAACATCTATGAAATCATTATAATTTTCCATTTAACCTATTATAAACGTTAATATTTTTATTCCTCTCAGTGTTCTACCATAAGAGAATGCATCTGGGGCTGTAATTGGGGGAGGAAAGGTTTAGGATTGGGGTGATGTGTGTTCCAGGTCTGACTCAACTCCTGATTAAGAACTCAATGCTAAGGTAATCCACGATTCCTTTACCCACTACTCAACTCTGTTTGTAGGTAGAAGTAACTCATTTAACTTTGTGATTTTTTAATATACTTTTAAAATATTTTAAGCGTCTTTGATCTTTAATATTTGATTTAATGTTTGGAGATCCATTTAACAGCATGGAGAGTATAAATTCAGAATATATGATGTAATTATTATAAATTAATTACTTCTTAGATGACTTTTAAAAGCTGGAATTTAATGCACATACATAAAAGGGGAAACCTACTTAATATACAATAAAATTATATGAGAATTACTTAAACTTAGGCTATAAATGTAAATTACATTCTTATTAGCATATAAAACTTTCAGTATTACTGTTCTCAAGATAGTTAGGCATGGCCATAAATCATAGTTACGGCTAGAGTTAATTAAAAAAAATAAAAACTGGATTCTCTTTATTATGTTTTTTGGTGGCAGAAAAATTGTATTTAATTAACTTCTTAAAAACAATTATATGAAGTGGAAATTAAGAAGTGGACATTACCAACGTTGCCTAAAGATTTTACCACACGCAAACATATAACAATATATGTGTGAACACATACACAGATATGCATAAATGTAACTTATGCAACATGTGTCCGTAAGAATTGATTAATATATTAATATAAACATTTAAATAAACTCTGCCACTTGAAAATTTTGCAAGTTTGTGTCTATTTCAAAAAGAAATAACCATATGGATAAATGAGGATAATTGAGATCATAAGATTTTAATGGTGCTAAAATTTAATAGCAAGATTGTGTAATAGATTTTTAGGAAAAATTGAGGAATTGAACATAAATAGCTTCCTTAAAATTAAGTAAGCATTTGAAATGAAATATATAGTCATTAATGCACTTAAACAAATCATTTCCATTTTTTTACTTCTACAAAGCAATCTATAGCCTTAGTCAAGATATTTTTCTTATTCATGTTGAAAGAAAAACTATATTTTACTAATCAATTGAAGAGTAGAAAATGATTTTAAATCTGTGTAAAAGTGAAAAAAGAAATACATTAGTGCTTATATTAGAACAAAATATGTAGTCATATTACAACAAAAATGGATTATGCCAATTACTAATTTACATTTCAATTTTGCTTTTGAGTTTTATTTTCATAGCTATAACTATTTCAACTAAAAGTAATGGAAAATTAAGTAGCAGTCATCTCTTGAGCTATAGATTCTGTAGACCTGTTTGTTAAATAAAACATAACAAATCTATTACAGTGGAGAAAAATTGTGCAAATATGATAAAGGGCAGAGCAGGGTTACACTAATTTGTAATGTGCAAGGCAAAATTTGCAAAACTCAGATATTTGTGATCCTGTTTTGATTTTGTGAACAAAACTTTCCACGCTTCTGCTTTTCTTGCTTGACAAATCTGTGTTCCCTTTCCTATTTTTCTCATCTTCCTCTTGGATGTCAATCTGTCCTGAGTTTGGGTCTCATATTCACCTCTCTACAGCCCTTCCTCTGACCTTCAGATCCACTCCTGCAAATTGCGTCATAAATGTGGGGAATGTTTTCTAGTCCGGGTTGTACTGAAGCTGACGCTGTAAACAGTCACTCACAGAACCAGCAGGCTTTCTGGAGAATCAGCCCTTTGCAAGACAGAACAAAGACAAAACCTTGACACAGGAACATTTACTTGGGATGTCACTACTCACCCTGCCACAGATAGACATTGGTGGACAATGCAGTCGCTATTAATAATATCTTAAACCCTCTGCCTCTGTAGCATTTTCTTAAAACTTAAAGTCTCATGTAGCAGCATTCGCTTGGCCATGCTTGGGTCACATGGCCATGCTCCAGCTGTCCAGGATGGATAAAAGAAAGGTCTTTGTTCTCTCAAGATAGGTGGAGCCATGTAGTCTCCTAATTTTCTATTTGCCGGTTACTTGTGTCCTTATGGACTTCTTGATTAACTTTGAAATTCATCATCTTATATGGACAACTAATATTCCCAACGTTTTTTTTCTTCTGATATCTCAATTTTCACTCACACTTGAGTTTAGATATTCAATTAACGTTTACTTGAGATAGGTACAGGGAACATAATCATGGATAAGGAGCTGTCCTGGGCAGAGAGGAGATCATAATCAGTGGGAGAGCTCGAACGATGAGCTGTGCTCTCACACGATAGGCACTGCTCTAATCATAGAAATAGTTCTGCAAATTCATGGGGGGAATGATTCGATGAAAGATACTTTCCAAAGCATCATAATTCTTCCTACTCTGTTGGCCGCCTTCTTAATCTTGCTGCCTCCAGTCCATTCATCCTACACTTCCTCATAAAAATGTTCTTTCCAAAGCACAGCAGCAATCACACTCTTTTCTGCTTAAAGACCTTAATTGTTGCTCTTTTTTGACTAAAGAATAAAACCTATAATCTTTCTCGTTGGATTTAAAGTCCCACAAGATGTACCCCTCGCTGACCATTATAATTTTACTTGGTGCTAATCAAAATTCTTAATATTCAGTCATACCAAAAATTTACATTGATTACAACGTTCACTGAATTAATGCCTTTTCTTTCAATCTTCCCTCCACCTTTAATACACTTCTCTCAATTGTTCCCTGTAGACATCCTATATTATTGGTACTTCAAATATCCATGGAGATTTAAAGCCATCCTTGGTTGCCGTGGCCTGAAGAATTCTTTCTAACCTTATCCCTTAGTGGTCTGTTAGCTGTCCAGTATCCATTATCCATTTAGCGCTTATCCATTTGTTATAGATACGACGAAATATTTTCTTCTTATTTCTGCTGTGTCTTATACACATAATAGATGCTACAAGTTTTTATGTCCCCAAATCCAAAAGTAAATTAATACTTTCCTCCCTATATAACATACTAGTTTATCATTTCAATTATTTTCATAGAATGTATTTAAAATATAAAAGTAAGTTATTTAATGAGAAGCAACAAAATATTTTGATAAAGAAAAGAACACAGAACATTAGTGACAGTTTTACTAGTTTGTACATTTTTGTGGGTAGAGAACAGAACATCTCACATATAGATAATGCATTTTTAATTCAATTATGTACTCTTTCATGAATTTTATATTGCCTATCCTAAAAATGTCCACCAGGCTATTTTATAATTAACATTAAATTGAATTTCCTAATAAGTTTTAGACTAATAAGAATCTTACAGTAAAACTATATCAAAGAATTTCTATAAAAGTATAAGTAGAGAAAAGTATACTCTATAGGGATATTTGGGTCATTTCTACTTGGATTTCTTTTTTTCCTTTAGGTGGAATCCAAGTAAGATTGTACCAGAAGTTAAATGTCTATTGCTTTTTGAAGCTGTCTTTATATTTCAGAAAATTTACAAAAAAGTGATAAAACTATGTGCAAGTATAACAAATGCGAGCACATAAAAAAGGATTGTTTTATTAATTTTCTTAGGATTGTTTCACACATCATTTTGGAATACTTTCTGTCCCAAAGTAAAACCTTTGTGTTCTAAAAATTTGCAGACCTGTAAGTCTAGGCTGTTTGCACTTTCTCACGTCTGCGTTTAACCTTTTTCCTCAGCAAATCCCTACCCTGTCCTTGCTCCTTCTCTTTTAGTCTTTTCTACCCTCTTACATCTCCTGTGCACTTGCTCCGTCTGTCATACCTAGGATATCTTTGTATTCTTCCTTTCCCTTTTTTCTTCTCATTTACCTCAAATATCTCAGATCAGTTACATACTAATCTTCAGCCCCGCCTCTTCTGGAAGCCCCTGCTTTCTCATTTCCTCTCCTTCACTTCCTCTTCCTCCTTTCATGCCTCAGGCCGGCGCAGTGTAAATGCCTGCCTCCTCTTCACCCGGAGTGTCAGCATGCACCGCTTTCTCTGACGCCCATCACCGTCTTCAGTCCCAAAGTCAGTGCTCTTTCCTCAGCCCCATGCTGTCTAATCTCATGACAGTATTTATCACCCTCTCTCTCCTGCTTTTTAAATCTACTGCCTCCTTTGGCTGCTACTCTCATTTCCAAGTCATCCTCCGATCTTTTCGAACATTATTTGTTTATGGTGTTTTGCATTGACTCCTGTCCTATGAAATAAAGTATATTCTAACTAGTTAGAACTTCATTATAAATACAAGTCTTGGTTACAACTAGTAGAACCCAACTCTGGGTGTTTTAGTAAATGCACACATGTATTACACGTGCCCATACGTATACATGTATGGATGCATGTGTGTATGTATGTGCATGCATGTATGTATGTGTGTGTTTATGTATATATACATACACATAATGAAAAGGGGCTTTTATCAGAAAGACATTGAACGAAAAATCTGAAGAGGTTTCAGAAAGGGTAAGTTTCAGAAAAGTCAAGAACAACCAGCAGAAACTAATGAACGTGTCTTTTGGTGCTGCTGTTCCCATGAGCATGTTTCAAACATTTCTTGGCTTATATGTCCTTTAGCTGAAGATGCAAATTTTAGGAAGCTAGCATCTGACTTGCATAGCTGAAGTCAGGAGAGATGACGTGCCTTAAAACCCCCAAAATTTAGGATCCAAGTGCTAAGTTACAAAAACAAAATTCAGATGTTATCATGAGAATAAGGAACAATCAAGACTGGGCAGGCAGAAGCAGCAGCCATCCACTCTACATGCCTTTCCTTGTGCTCTCAGACAATCCCTGGCTCTGAGGGAATGTGCAGAAGATCAGGAAAACTGACATGCTGTGTTCATGTCTGGCAGTGTCCAGAACCCAGCATCGTGTACATCCTTCTAACTCTAATCAGTGGCACAACATAAACATGGCTAAAAAGAAGAAACTACGTAGTGATAGTCACACCTCAGATACTCAATTATGTACAACACTAAACACATTGCACTAGAGCATGAAGAAATACTTTATCTCCATGGCCCTTTTAGTTGGGTACTACTCTTTCTCTTAAATCATCCTGAGATTTGCTCCTAAGAGACACATTCACAGAGTACTAGGAAGGAAGCAAACAAAGAAATATTGTTTTTATTATGAAGGACCCCTCTATTTGGATCAGATACTCAGCTTTTTAATATGTGTACATGTACATAGAGTGGTAGGAGCTTTCTCTTCTCTTTTACAGAGTATTGAGTTTCAACTACATTTGACCCTAACTGGATAAATCAGTTTTATATAAATAATTATTATTGGTTTTTAGAGATTATTTTTTATTTGTATAGAATTCATTTTGCCTACTGTATAACCAGTTCAGATCTTTAAAATCAACTATCACTGTCCGCTGTCTTTGCTACTTATAAACAGAAAAGGGCTTAGTGGAAACAAGAAGGAAGACAAACAGATGAGGCCACAGAACCACTCAAGGAAGGTTAGGGTATGAATGTCTTGAACACACAGCTTCTCTGAGCAGGAAGTCAAGGGGCTGTTGAGATACAGAGACTGTACTCGCTCTGTGGGAACCAACTCTGACATATTCTAGAAACAATCGTTAACTCTTTCTTTCCATTGACACATATGTGAGAGATACACAGATTCACAAATTAAGAGAGCAAGTTAGAATTTGGATGAATTTTCCCCCTGATTTGACCAAGTATTTAATCAGTATTTTGGTCTTATGCAAATATACACATTTAAAATTTAAATATGACCTATGATTTTAAAACAAATTAAAATCTAGAGCAATTTTCTTTTTGTGTAGTACACCAATAATCACCTTTCTTATCAGATTTTATAGAGATGTTTTTGATTTTTAACCATAGTTGTTTTTCATAAAGTCTGGATTTTTAATTATTGTATAATCTTTTCATGTATCCTTATCTTCTTAAATAATAACTAAAGGAAAATCATTTATGAATGAATTTTCTTTTATAAATTTTAAAAAGTTTCACGTATATAAAAAATAGTAGAATTTTGACAATGGGACTAAATTAAATGTGGGATAGTTCTAAAGATTTTTAGAAAAAAACAATTTTTTTAATGTAATACCAACATTTTCACTAATAATTTCACTTTCATGTTATAAATATCTCTTCAATGTACATAGATATACATGATAATGTGCATTTTCATTAATAGTTGAAAAAGTAAGATAGTACTTGAAAATTCCTCATGAACATTTCCATTGAAAAATATTCTGCCCATGAAATTTTATGTAGATATTTTATCATTGTGATGATATTCTTCCCTCTGTGCTTTTTAGATCTAAATAATTTGAATTTATTTGTCTTTTCCATTTTTCCTCAAAGCAGTCTTCAAATTATTACTACCAATATGCAATCATTTACTGCTAGACTAAATTTCCTATGGGTAGATTTGAATATGCATTATGTCATTTGGGAGAACAAAGTAATAAAATGAATGAAACAAGAATTGATTCTCAATATTCATTGAAAACAATAATGCCCTCATTAAAATTTGTATGGGAGAAGGGAATTACTTGCACTTATCTTCATGAATTGGCATAGCTCTTGCCTATGTTGTTCCAGGAGTGGCACTAACAAGAAGCTTGCAATTATATTCTTCTTCTTTTTTATTCTGTGCATTATTACAAATATCACATATATATAATTGTTGCAATTCTAGAACAGAACAATAGCCATCTGTTCATGATTATTTTGTATGATAGAGAATTGCTCCTGAGAAAGATTCAGACCTCCTTGATATGTATAATTGCAAGATACCCTTTCACCACAGGGAAATTATTTCATACCATTCTATTCATTAGTGTGCACCCTGTAGAACTGGAATTGATTATTATTTTAATGTAGCCGTGATGACAGTCTCTATATTTTACTAATCACATCAAATCCGTTGGATACAATTGAAGTTTGTTCCCGTAACAACTGTGAATGGAAGGAAGATCTACGATACAGGCATATGCTGCGCTTTAAAGAACACAGAATGTCAAAGAGAAGGTGGCAGGAAGAGAGTTCTGGGAGGAGGGAAGTCTGACTCCAGAGCCACAGAGAGAGGCCTATGGACCGAAACCACAGACTACACATTAAGAAACAGTCTGCTACATTGTCAGGCAGACAAGTCATGAAGAACCAATTACTTCTGAATAAAATTTCAATGTTTCAGGAAATATAGTGCCTTCAAACTTCATACAAGTCTAAAAAACATTTTTAAATCCAAAATTTGAGGATTAAAGAGTAACTATAATAGTTTAAAAGCATCAGACAAGGGTCTTGTCACAGCTCTGTAATCAAAAAATTGTAATTTTTGTAATTTAAAAGCAAAACAAATTTAAAACCAACATTTTTATTCTTTCCAAGTTTCCAGAAGAAAAATTTCCAGTCTCTTTCGGCAGGAAGGAGTAGAGATAAGAGAGTCAGGAGAAATAATATTTTATTGATCTGTTTTGAGAAGGTAACAAAGACCTGCCTGGAGAAAAACCCAGAAAAACATTCCAAGCTCTGGATAAAAGCATGAGAACGGCAGCTGAGGTCACAGTGTTTCATCTAAAGATGCTAGTAAGGAAATTAACTCCTTTTCTCTGAAGATCATCCTGAATCATGGTAAAACTGATGAGACTGGCGGCTTGCAGGAGAGCCAAGGTGGCATTTGGAGAGTGACACTTCACATTAGTGACCACTTAAGCTTTAAGGCATCGTAATGGAGGCCACATAAACAAAAGCTTTGTGGGGTCCTCAATAAGTTTTAAGAGCATAAGAGTGTCCTGAGACCAGCAAGAGTGAAAATCACTAGTCTAAGACCTTAAATCTTATAAAATTGCAGCAGCCACTTGAGCCCAAGCCTCATGAAAGCATACTCGGAGAAACAGAGGTCATTCCAGCCATGCGGTCCTCGTTCCTCTTCGGTCATATCATCCTAGGGCTTAGAGCTCATTCTTCCATAAACAACTCATTTTAAAGATGAAGAGACTGTACTCAGGATGTAAACAACCACCTAGAATTTAACACTGGAAAAAGAATCCGTAATTCTTGTTCCTGAGGCCATGCTCGTTTAGTTACTCTACATAGCTTTACGAGAAATTTATGTATTTTTATTTTATTTAGCTTTATTTAATTTATTTTATTTTATTTAGCTTTAACTGGGCATTATTACATTGTTTTAATCAATATGAATGACTAAAAGCAAGACTTTGCTTTTTTGTAACATTCGTTAACTTGTTTAGATTTTTAACATATGAGCTTCTTTCTTCATTTAAAAATATATTTACAGTGGCAAGAGAGAACATGTGATTTTTGTTATACAACAGTTTTATTAAGTTTCTACCATTGTGACTTTGGTGACATGAGCATATATGGACATTCAGAATGGTAGACACCCACACTACCAGAGTAGGAGAAAGCATGATCTAACTTCAGTGCAGCGGGAAAAACACCTGTCATTCTATTCAGGAACGTTCTCAAGGGTAAAACCCCGGCGTTGCGTTAACACTTTACTTAAAGGTGTACTTGCCTGTGAGTCCTTTCGTTCTGACCTCTTTATTTGTGATAGCAACTCTTCAGTTTTTGGAAAAAAGCAAAACAAAACAAAGAAAGTTTATTGTCATAGGAGCCAGCCCCCAGTAGAATTCTCTAGAGAATTAAGCACAGTAACTTTTTTCTAAATTTGGAGATGAAGGAGAGTGGGGTCCCTTCCCTCCTCTGAGTTTCTAAATACTTGTCCTGACTTGAGAGTCTCTGTGTATTAGAATCATTCAGTCCAACCTTTATCTGGTTGATTTTTGTTATCCAGTCATGCACTGCATAGCTGTGTTTCCTTCAATGACAGGCCGCATATATGACAGTGGCCCCATAAGATTAGTACCATATAGCCTAGGTGTGTAGTAGGCTATCCCATCTAGGTGTGTGTAAATGTACTCTATGATGTTCCCACAACAACAAAATCGCCTAGTGACGTGTCTCTCAGAAAGTATCCCCATCGTTAGGTGACACATGACTGTGTATCTAGGAAACAAGATGTTTTCAATTAGAGAAAACAATGTGACGCAGACAGTCTGTCATTATGGTCTTCATATTGAAATCAAAATGCACTCCTTTCCCTCTTCACCTTCACCAGAAACTTGCCTTATGTGTAAGATGGCCCCTTCTAAGTTATCTTGTGTATTTTTAGAGAATGGATAATTTGAATAATTAGGCAGAAGTTTTTATGAAGATTAGTTTGAAGTGCTGAAATTACTGCTTCACACTGGTCACACAATAGAGCTATGAAGACTTCAAGGTCTTCTCTCGTCAGTTTTCAATCAACTATTCCCCTTAAACAACATAATTTTATAGTATTTCTATCATCAAAAAAATCTTACATAGGAAGATTCATTTTCAAATATTTTTTGGTAAGAAGATAAATGGTCACTTTGGTTACCAGTACCATTTTATCATAAGAAAAGGTTTACTGTAATTGAACTTTTTGTAGCAGAATTTTCAAATTTTACAAAATTCTAAAGATCTTTCATATTCAAGAGAAAGAACTTCGTCTTAATGGATTGAACTTACAACTGACGGACCTAAGTTCAAGCTATGAATTCAGCCTTGAACTTGCTGTGCAAAGTGAGGTAGGAATCACAGGAAAAGAGGGGGATGCTTTTGTTGAAGCTGAATATAATTTCCATGCTATGTCCAGGTTTCGTAGGCTTATAGGAAAGGCAATATTTAAAACTCTATTTGCAGAAATTAAATTAATAACTTCTTATTTGCTATGCCCTGATATTTTTGTATTATTAGCACACTTATTCCAATAGAGGCAGGAAGAAAACTAGGGTGAGGGGGGGGTACCGTTTTATTTCTATCTCCTACTCCAGTTTCAGCCCATAGTCTAGGATACTTCTCCTCTCCTTACCAGTTGATGGGGCACATAATGAATGCTGTTTCTGGGCTGGCCTGAGAGCACAGCAGTTGAGTGTGCATGTTCCGCTTCAGTGGCCTGGCGTTCACCGATTCAGGTCCAGGGCGAGGACATGGCACCGCTTGGCACGCCATGCTGTGGTAGGCGTCCCACATATAAAGTAGAGGAAGATGGGCATGGATGTTAGCTCAGGGCCAGTTTTCCTCAGCAAAAAGAGGAGGATTGGCAGCAGTTAGCCCAGGGCTAATCTTCCTCAAAAAAAAAAAAAAAAAAAAGGAATACTATTTCTACAACTTCCACTCCATTTTCCATACTATTATTCTCCTCCTGCACACATAGATAGGCAAAATTGATGAGAACCTGGCATTCATTGGTCTTCATTCCCCTACGATACAGGTCAATGCTTACACGTGCCATGCACCCTGCTGTCTCAATTCCTCTTGGACTTGACAGTCTTCACATATAACAGCCCTTGTGCTCCCAGTCTCCAGCCAGGAAGACTTCTGAGCAAGCCATCCTCCCAGGCAGGCTGCTCTGCAGGAGTGGCATGGCTTCTGGAGTCAGGGACCATTTTCCAGCTTCTCCACCTTCAACTTGAAGGTAAATGGAATGCAGTGAGCCTGATTAGCAGGAATTAAAGGTGAGAAGGCAGAGATCCGACCGTGACCTGCAGTGGTGCTCTCCAGCTTTGTCAGGAGGACTACTAGTACCGTAGAGCCAATCCTTGGGTGACTTTTTGTCTCTTGAGGTTCTCACCATATTCAAGAAAGACAGAAGGGGAGAGGACTATGTTATTGGGCCCTTGATATCTAGCAGCAAGTAGATAACCAAATTAGAGAGGGGAATAAGACCAAGTAGTCTTTTTCCTCACATATGATAACTTTTTAAAAATCAGTTAAATTTTAGGTTGCAATGAAATGATATAAAAGTCTAATTTGTTCAGATTAAAATGCATCCATTATATTTTAAAACATATCATATTTAGGAGTTATTTTGGTTTTGAAAATCTGACAGTATACGGTTTTCTCTTTGCCTACAACAACATGCAAATAAGCAACAGAACAAATATTTCCAATGCATATCAAGATTTCTTTCTAGTGAACATTTGATGGATAAAATAATGTTGTACATACATTGTTCCTTGAGCTATCTATTATGGAAGGAAAACGGGAATTTTTCTTTCCAATACACAGTTGTTATTAAGGCTCCTTCAGTGAACTCATGTAGTGTGTTAGAAATCCTAATTATTCTGAGATTTGACAAAAAGCAGTCAAAACACTTGCTCTCCTATGTGGTCTGAACAGTATTAAATGGGTTTCTAGTAAATTATTACTTACCAAACACAAGAATCATTGTAAGTCTGGTGTTTCAGAGCCTCCACATTACCAACATGGAAAATCAATATTAACTTCATGTAAGAGTTAGCTAGGTGAATGGGGGAGAGTGGGGCCAATATGATCTAAGAAGTCATGAGCTCAGTCCTTGCAGAGGTCCTCAGTTCAAATCTCTCATGAGGTGATGTGCATGTGTATTTAGGACTGTACTGCTAAATCATGTGTCTTTAGGGAGCTAATATTTGGCCTGTGACTTTAAATATATACGAGATTCTGTCACCAAAAACATCTTCCCTGTTAAATTTCAGCCTCATAAGATGCTTTGGGAATGAGGAGAAATGATAGACAAAAGGTGGCCAATCCCCACTCAGGTTGTCCTAAATGAGACCAATTCAGTAATGAAATAAAAGTATTAAAATAATTATGACATTGTTCACCTTATTTTAAAACATCCCTAAAAGTTACATTTAGAAAATAGAACTAATTGGAAATTTAATTTAAAATCAGAAATAATTTATGACAGAAAACCCTTGAAAGTTATAAGTTATAAATTAAATAATTTTTTCATTTTCACTCAGTAAAACTAGAGAATTCCCAAGTATTTATTCGGTAAAGCAGTTTTAAATCAAGAAAACCCAGGAAGTTAACTTAGTTTGAATTAATCCTTGACAGGACATTAACTCTTCAGCAGAGTGTTCTGAAGTACTTATAAATTATTAAATTTTATCGTGCTAAGGATGACAGGAGTTTTCAAATGTGAATAACGAAATTTGTCCCATAAAAAGCATAGTTATGCATGCTTCTCACTTTGACATAGATCAGTAATAACTCAGTTTTATCATTCAACTATCATATTTAGGAAACAGTTGATTTTCAATCCCAATATCAAGTAATAAATATTTTAACTTCTGTCAACCTGAGTTCAATTCAAGAGAGATGCATAATGGGCATAGAGTGGTAAAATATATTGTTTCTCATAATGAAAATATTAATTCCACAGTAAACTTCCTGGCAGTGTGTTAAATGCAATGCCCCACAACCAGAATTTCTATATTTCGCTTATATAAATGTTAAAATACAATTCGATTGAGTGCACTTTATTGAGGTACTTTATATACATTGCTTCAATTTTCCTAATAATTCTATGAGATTATCACTTCTCTTTTAAATATGAGGCAGTGGGAATTGGGGGAAATTGTGTGACTTTGCCCAAGTGATTCTGTGAGTGAGTTGCTGCGATGGTATTGAAAGGACCATGTTTCCTGATTCCAAATCTAGTACCGATTTCAGCCCACAGGCTCCTGCACGTAGTGATGCTAAGGCAAACCAGCATCCCGAGGTACCTGTTACAATGCCAAATATGGTTTAGGTTGCACTTTATGAGCTATCTTTATTGTATTAACAAGAAAGATCAGGTAGCAGGTGTCAATAATTAAAGTTTTATGTGGTTATAGTTCATGGAAATCCAATATTTATAGATTGCCTTTAACACTTGCTAAATTATTAAAATAAAGTTGACAGGGAATCCCAGAAGGCCGAAGAGTTTCAGGGATTTGTACATCCTTTTTCCTGAACCATGTTTAGAAATTGTACTCTCGCATGAAAACTTAATGCTTATATATTTCTGAAACCACACGAATTACAAAGACGAACGGACGTCATATGAAGGGACTTTGTAATTGCAATCTTCTGGAAACAAGACTGACTTGTTGACGGGTTGCAGTTGGCTACAGCTCTCCTCTGGAGAGCACATCACTGAGTGTGAGCCTGTGGCCGTGTGGCTAAGGGATCCTTTCCTGTTGTTGGGAGTGAATAGGCCTGAAACACATGAGCAATGTTTATCTGATAAATTTTTAAATAAGTATGGATTAATTTACATCCAACATATTCTCAAGACCTATTTGAGGTGGCTTATGATAAATCGCAAAGAGTTAATGAAATTGGACAAGAAAATAAAATCCTTAAGAAGAAGCATCCGTGGCAACTATGAGAACCCCATTATAGTTATCCCATAGCTTTCAATTTCCTAGGTCTCAGGAAAAGGAGAAAAAATTATGGGAATGTCAATATCCAAAAGAGGAATCAATGGTAAAATAAACCCCCAATCCGACATTTCTCTTTATCCTTACCCTTAGAGGCTTGCAGCCACCTTATAGCTAAGCACTCATCTCAACAGATAATGATTAAGCCTAGGCTATCTGTCTGAACCCTTGCTGAGTGCTGGAAACACAGGAATCTGCAAAGCATCGAAACAGCCTATTCCACCAAGAAATTCACAAACGAGTCATCTTATGAATCTTGTCGTGTCCTTCCCCTGCTTTAAGCCCATACGGAGTCCTCTGGGTCCAAGAGTGGAGTTGAAACTGCATAGCTTAGCATCTCAAGTCCTTTAGGACCCACTCCGAAATTGCCTTTCAACAGCAACTTCTCCCAGTCTTTCTTACTAGATGCATGGAATTTCTCCCTCTACCCCACGCACAGCTTTCCTGACTGTTTACCTTTCACACCTGGACTTTTGCAAAAGTTATCATCTCTGCCCCTAAGACCTTTTTCTGTTCTTCTACCTACAAATATTTATTCATGACTTAGCACCATGTCAAATGTCACCTCTTCCTACATAGACTTCTTCCTGAGTCTCCCAAGGAGTGGGTCTACCCTCCTCCTCCCGAGTTCACACAGCTCTTCATAGCATCAACTTTCCTGTCTGTCTCCTTGACAGCGAGGTTTCTGAGAGCATTACTGAATATCTAGCATCCGTCACAGACTCTGGCCTCCACAGTAGTCACTCTGTATTTTTTTTTTTGATAAATAAATGAACAAAAAATGTACAGTAATCTTTGAAGAAAAATCGTTTTCCTTCATACTAAATTCTAGCTGAAAATTGTTGTTTGGGTCCTTCCATTGGAGCCATTTACCATCATAAGTGTCATTGATGAATTTTCCTAAAATGTAAGAGTAATTTTCAAATATCTTAATTTTATAAAAGTCCTCTAAAATTTGAGAGAATAATGATAAAAGTCACAACAAGAATCATGCTAAAGACTGAGATAATTAATCTCAAAAATGTAGCTTTTCAAGGGCTGTCCTGTGGCATAGTGGTTTAAGTTCTCGTGCTCTTCTTCAGCAGCCCAGAGTTGGGGGGTTCAGATCCTGGGTGCGGACCTACACACCGCTTGTCAAGCCACGCTCTGGCAGCATCCCACATACAAAACAGAGGAACATGGGCACAGGTGTTAGCTCAGGCACCATGTTCCTCATTTAAAAAAAAAAACAGTAGGTTTTCAGAGACCTAAACAGATATAAAGTTAATACTTAGCATATGTGCAGGAGGGGATGGATATCAAGGACCTTGACTTTCTCTCTTAAATATTACTGGGTTTTGATGAGTCAGAGCCAAGGTCATTCTCTAGGTTGAGGAGTGATACCTCCATAATGCTCCATGTTGTTGTTTCCAGACAAATGTTTGGTGGCCAAACAATGTGGACATGGCATTAGGCATTATGGGTTAGAATGCCGAATCTGTGGCCTTGACCCCAATCACCTGGCTAAGGGAGTTACCTGTAAACCCCTTGAACCGTTTCTGAGAAACTCTATTTAACATTCACTAGAACACTTAGATTCCATGGAAGCAGTTTTATAAAAGCTTGAAAATAAGAGTGTTCTCAAGAAGCATCATCAGGTTCTCCCAAGAATGAGTAATCCTTGATTCAGACCCCCTAGAGTTTTACAACATAAAATTTCAAAGGATGATTTGACCTGGATTTTTTTTCTTCAACTCAAGCCAGCTTCCTCAGCATTGAAAAACACATCTCAAGGACTATCTGTCTCTGAACTGCTAGTGTATCTGCCAGGAGAATTTAACTGCTAAATGTTTCCACAGATACCTGAAGAAATTGGCTCACTTTGTAAAATTATTTCATATTGACTATTGAATTAAGTATAATATCTAACAAAGGAAAAATTCCCGTTCTGACAGAGCGTATATGTTTTATCTTGACAGAGTAAAATATCTTAACTGAATTTAAGTTAATGATAATAAAATATCAGCAATCTATAAGAGATAATTATATTCTGACTTATTACGGCAAGACAAGAAAGTTCAGTTTGTCTAAAAACAGTAGTGGATTATTAAGAACTTGCAATGTAGATAAGGGGCTAAAACAGCTCAGATTTATGCCATGGGAAAGTATGCTTTGAAGTCCTCTCCTGAGAGATTCCTGCCTACCTTGGTTCTTGCAATAGTTTTAAATTCCTACAGTGCAGAAATACCACAGATCTATTTTAAACTTATTTAGTTTTAACCAAATCGGATTTTTTTCCGTCGTTTCAAAGACTGCTGATAGATCAAGTAATGCTACAGTTTTGCGGTTAGAGTCACGCGCAGAGTCAAAGAAAACTGTCAATAGCAGGGAAAAATTTGCCTGAAATTTATTTATTCCTAATGTAAGACTTAAACTTGCATGTTCTTTTCAGAAAAATAGATAATATAAATAAGAAAAGAGCATTTCAAAAATTAGCGTATTTTTAATATGGAAGGAATTAAAGGCTAATCTTTAAAAAAGACCAGACTATGTCTGGTTCTGCTACTTCTTGTAAAACCTTAGTCCTGCCACCCATGCTCATATGTCCCCCCTAAGACAAAGGGGCCATTAACACCGACATGAAATAATCATAGGCGTAGCAAGTTCAGCTGTGCTTGAATAGGACCGTTGTAAGCACTTCACACATTTTACCCACTTGCTATTTACGGCAACCTGTAAGGTCGGTGTCATATCATCACCACTGTGCAGATGAGGAAACTGAGGCACAAAGATTAAGTAATTTGCCCAGGTCCCAGAGCTACTGTGTGCAAAAGCCACTTTGGCACTGTGACATTTGACACCAGAGTCTTCATGGTCACACATGGTAGAGGTGTAACAGGGGCTGAGGTCCCTGTTGGACTTTTGCCTTCTTATGCTTTTATGCCAAGGATGCTCACCTGCCTATTTATGATTCTGTTAAGTCACTTCACACATACACCTTGGAAACCCAGGCCTCAACATATACTCCAACAATCTTCTCAACAGTCACCAATGATGTTTATTTAGACTTAACTATTTAAAACTTGTCAAAATGTCTTCCCTTCCCAAGTTTGCATCTCTAAATGTCACACCTGGAAACCAAGGCCTACTCTTTCTTCCCCCAAATGGCATATTCAGTTAACAGGAATCGACCTTTCCCTGATCGATAGTTTCATCTATTTCTATGAGGCAGTTCTTGGAACATTTTTCTCAATAGACCCATAATCACACTCATGTAGAATATGAGCCTGCATTGCAGAAGGGAACCATGGACTTTTTGGTTTTTAGGTGTGATCCACCCTAATAGTTTGTTCTGTTCTTTAATATTTTCAGATGTCATAGCTTATTTCAGGATTTAGCAGACCGAGACCCTACAAGGTAATGGAACAGACATTCATTCCCCTGTTTCATTAATTTTGAGTATTGATTGGAAACAAACAAACCCACTACTATACTAATTATTCTCTCAGAAAATGATACACTCAATCATAGGATATCAACGACTGGGTTTTTCTAAATTTCCAAGCAATGAAATGCATAAATAAAAAGTTAGAATCTTGAATTTAATCTAGAATAAAAGATGGGGGAAAACTTAGGTTCTGTTTTTAAGATTGTCCCAAAATAATGAGGAATAAGATCTACTTAAGGAGCTGAACTAAAAAGAAATTCTGCCAATGTCAATCTGTTATTTTAGCAAACTTGATAAGCAAATTGGAGCTCTGCACAGTTAATGTAATCAATATTATGCAATCAATAATGAAAACAGCCAAAAACAGTGACTAAACCTCACCATGGCCAATTTAGTTCCATCATCTTGACACAATAACATTGGTTTTCTAAAGCAGTTTTCTTCCTGATAGATGCTCTGGGAACGTAAAATAATCCATTTAAGGCTCTGCAGTGACAATTCACTGCGCTCTGCCTTTGACTTAAAAGCATTTATGCATCTTCCACTAACTCATTCCTGGGAGGAACTCACCTCCTAAAACCTAATAAACTGGGGCTAATCGAGATAACCAATTTAACATCATAGCCCCCTTTTGACGTACATGGTGAAGTATTTTAACACCCATTGGTACTTAATTGACACAGTTCAACTTTGCCATATCTCTGCAATTCTTTTCCTGAGAAATTCACATTATTTGAATGTGTGATTAAACTTTTAATGTCTGGGCATTAGATGAGCAAGGAAAAATAAAATCATTTCAATACAAATTCTAAACCTATCTTTAAAGCTGAAGAAATTAACAAGTGCATAAATGCTGGCTTAAATGCAGCTTCATATTATATAATGGAAATTTTCTTGTACCTAGAGTAAATGTAAATTTGTTGTTGCTAAGAATAATGAAAGAGCAAGGAAATGAATACTATGAAGCAGGAAAACTGTGGTCCCTCAAAATTAATAAAAGTTTGCAAATGTCCTATTAAACAAAAGAGACCTAGCGCATTTATTTTTATTATTTTATGTAAATATAAACCATTTGGGATATTTAATTCAAAGTTATTGAACTACTAGAATTACATAATCTGGATAACTAGTATGTAGCTTAAAATTACTAATAAAGTGACCAATGAAACATATGTAATTTTTGGATTCATTTTTCTTACCTGAAACTTTACTAGTTGCCACTTATAATTTTGAAAGAAGTACTATGGCAGGCATTGTGTGTTTCCCCTTCAGGAGTAAAGTCAGACTCCTGCAGCTGCTGTCAGTGCTACTGCCATAAGCCCTCAGCTCTCAGCTCCTCATAGGGATCCCAGGGCCGCCACAGCCAAGGTCAAGCCTCAGTCCTGGGACAGCTTTCGTTCATGAATGGCTAACATTGTCAACACTTCTCTTTTCCAAGGTTTATGCAAAATTTATCCAACTTGTCCAACTGGGTACTCTTCTGAAGGGTTATTCCAGCTTCAAAATTCCTCATATTTGCGGCAGGAACTTCCATTGAGACCACATAATGGCTCAAATTTTTTCCTTCATTTGGTCCTCTTGATGCCACTACCACTCCCTAATAAGCTTCCTGCGCAATCCTCTCCATCTCAGAGTCTGCTTCCCAGGCAACCTCGTCTGTGAGAAGTAGATACTAAGTCCATAAAAGAAAATCACAGGGGCCAGCCCAGTAGCACGGTGGTTAAGTTCACGTGCTCTTCTTCGGCAGCCTGGGGTTTGCAGGTTCGGATCCCAGATGTGGACCTACACACCACTCATTAAGCCATGCTGTGGTGGCGTCCCATACACAGAGTAGAGGAAGATTGGCATGGATGTCAGCGCAGGGACTATCCTCCTCAAGCAAAAAGAGGAAGATAAGCAACAGATGTTAGCTCAGGGCCAATCTTCCTCACCACAAAACAAACCAAAAAAATCATAAAATAAAATACTTTTCCAATTCTGTATCTACATAATATATATTTATAACTCTCTGGGGCTTAAAATATTAATGATATTACTAGTTATAGGAATATGAAAAATAATATAAGAATAGTCCAAATAATAAGATTAACTTGTTCAGAATAGTAATATGGTAAAAACACTAGATAATATTTCTTTTTTTCCACATTCTTATCACTACACGTCTTCCATGTTCAAGCTCTGCCTGTGTCCTACATGACTATCCACACTCTACAAGAATTCTAACTAAGCGTATGTTTATCTTTCACCTATAGGTGGCAATCAATAGAAATCTGATACTTATAAGTGGAGAGGTAGTCTATTGTGCTCTTATTGACTGCTCATTGACTTTAAGGCGGTGGAATGATTTTGGGGTGTGTGCATGTGTGTGTTTTTTGTATGTTATTCATAACATGTTTTGACAAACACTAAAAATAAAAATCTTCTTAATGGTCCATAACTTCATGAGTCAATTGCTAAAGTACATATAGATGGCATATATCCATAAATTGTAATAGACAAATAGAATTACAAAATATTTTATAAAATTAATTCTTATAAAAAGATTATTTAGTGACAATAGCTATGTGGCTGACATATAGGAATGCTATGACTCAAGGCCACCGCATCAACTGAATTGCACTCTGAATTTAAAGCCAGTAATACTATTTTCTTTTTGACCCCCAGATTTAAGAAAGGTGGAATCTAATTAGTCAGGTGATGGCAGATACTCAAACTAAAAAGCATGCTACGTTGAAACTAGAGTTGAGCTCCATCTAAGCAGAGGAGGCAGTGGAAACCAAGGAGCAAAGGATGACAGGAGGGGACCCTGAGTCAACAGATGATCCCTGCAGTGATAGTCCAGGTCTCTCCCTGCGGAGGCCTTGGGGCCACACTTCTTCCCTCCTATGTTAAGCTTGACTGTTCATCTTGTCCTGGGTTTCAGGATCTTTACTAAATTCTATTTTACTTGAACTCATTTGAGTAGATTTCTCTTCTTAAGGACCAACCATGGTCTGAAAAGAATAAATCATAAAATTAAATTTACTGATGATGCTAGGCCAAATATGAATGATAATTCAGATTATTATGCCAAAATATATGTGGAATGGGCTATTAGCTTAAAGTGATATACAGTTTAATTCCCTGTTCCTCTAAATTGTGTACATGACACAATTTCAAAGGATTTGATAACTTCCCACATCCTGTTCTTATCCGTGTCCTCTGGAGATGCAACTGTGAATGCAATTTTATATTCTGGCTAATGCATCTTCTCACATCAAACTTCAAAGGAAACTGTTGGATGTGTATATTTCACATTTCTCTTCATCTATTGCAGACTTTTTTTAAAAAAAATAAAATGTAAATTTTTGTATCAATTAATTCTACTTTATATAAAAATTGAGAACACTCATGTACTATATTACTGTACACAGGATGTTCTGGGGAAGAAAGAGAAAAAAAATATGGTTGAATTTAGCTAACAATTAAATTTATTTATTTTCATCATTTTATCCAATTTATTTTCATCATAATGAATTATTTGCCTCAATGAGAACTTCCTCTTTCACTAATTTAGGAGCTTATTTTATCTAAAAGCAGAGTATTACCTGTTGACTTGCTGTCATTAAACCAAGTCAGAAGTTGCCTTACGTGACACCTCTGCCGCAGTAGAGCAGAATGACTGGATGTCCTGATAACATCATAACTCCTCAAAGGCCTCTTCAAAAGGCCCTGCATTTTAGGTGAGTAAAGCAGATACTCAAATGGAAGAAATGGCACATTTTCTAATATACTCAGTAGCTGGAATTCGTTCATCTTCTTAACACATTACTGCTCATTGCTCCGTAGGAAAGGTCGAGCTCTGAAGGCTGGAGACATGGACACTTTTGATGAGGGAGGGGACCCTGGAGAACTGTAAAGCTCTCTGAGGCCAGGGGGACTTTGCAGGGAGTACCAAGAGCTTATGCAAGAGCCATGCATTTAGATACAATCACAGAGCCACAAAGAAGACAAACAACAGCTGAGGGCTATGAGCAGATTATTCTGGCTTGACGCGACAAAAATGAAGCCAGGAGACTAAAGTTGTGTAAAAGTCTCGCTCCTGAATGAGTGCAGTACACACAAGTGCACACAGCACAGCAACCGAGAATCCAAGTGTGTGTTAAAAGCAAAAACAAATCCAGCCCAGAGAGTTGCTGGCTCAAACACAGCATGTTTTACAAGTATGAAAGCTGATTCAGGGATTTCTAGTTAGCCATGGAACTGTGCTGTTCAGTTGAATTCGTACATGCAAAAGCCAAGAGGTCTAAAAAGATATGGCCCAGCTCAGAGTGGCAGCGAGTCTCTGCTTGGAGAGCAGATTTGTTAAGGGGAGTTTGAGGAAATGAAGTCATATATACAACCATCCAATCGTAGAAGGCCTTACCTTCCATGCTTGTTTTGACTTCATATTAAAGTTTTTGGATGCCGTTGAAAGTTTTAAACATGGTAGTGGAGGATGATCAGTTTTCCAGTATAAATGGGTCATTAAACCAGGAAGAGTTTAGAGGATAGGAGGTTAGTGGCTAGCCTGTCACAACAAGATGAGTGAAAAATGAAGAGAATCGGAATGATGGAATGATATTACTTAAGAAAAAAAAGGAGGATGAAAGAGCTAAAAGAGGTAGAGTAAATGCACATCGGTCATACTAACCTGGCTGTTTGGGAGGAGGGGAGCTGTGTATTCCAGTCGATAAGAGCAGAAGCCACTTCGTTTCAAAAATTGTCCTCAGAACTTCTTAGATTTGTGACCTTGGTCAAGGTATTTTTTTTCTCTGTATTTCAGTTTCCTCATTGTAAAATGGTGTAATAAGAATAACTATCTTATAGAGTTGTTGTGAAGATAAATCAAGTCAAAATATATAAATCAATGAGAACAATACCTAAATTAATAAATGTTAGCAATAACTGTTTTTCAGAAAGGTAATGAATGATGTCCTGCTTGGAAGACAGAGAGGTGGAAAACCTGCCACAAATGAAAATAGAGAGTGAAAATGTCTTAAAAAAAGTGAATGTGTATTTGATTCCCCTCCAACTATGTCCAGACTCTAAATGAACTCATTTCCGGTCCCCTTGTCTCTGTGCCTGCCATTATTACCACTCTTGTTTAAGCAGGTTCAGCGCCTCACATTGGTTTGATTCATCTCTCTTGTTCCTACCTTTGTCAACATAGTTACTAAGATTTATTATTTATGAAAACAAACAAACAAAACACCCTCCTCAGTCACTCTTTTATATTGACACCTCCAAATCTCAGTCCAAGTTGTCATGGTAACATGCCTAGGTTAATGGTGTGGTTGTCTGTCTATCATACCAACTCACTGTGAAATGTGACATACGCGTCCTTTTACTAGGTCATCCCTCTGCCTAAACTTTTCAAGATAATCTCTTCCTCCTGGAACCCTTTCATCCCTATGCTTTTCTCCTATTTTGCCTGTGAATCCTTCCGCTGCCCTCTTGCTCACCCCACACTTGCCCATGGGTTTATTGTTGCCTTGCCATCACACTATGCCCCTCCTGCTTCTGGGCTCATGCTTTCCTGCTTTCCTGGAATGCATTTTGTAATTCCTCAACCATGTAAAATATCCTAATTTTATCTATTCTTCCAGAGTCAGATCATCAACTTGATTTAGAGGTGTGTAAAGATAGTTATGTATTTTGAATGAAGAATGATGCTATTGAAATTGGCTCAAACAAAAATTACAGTCAGAATCCCTTCTGACTATGTAAGGCCTTCTAGAGTTTGCAAAGCAATCACGGGCCTCTGCTACAAAATTTTGCAGTTCATTGTACACCACGTGCAAGTGGAGTAACTTCTTATTCTGTTACCCTCTAAATAAATAAAAGGACTTGACCATAGAGATTCTTGTTGTGTCTGTTACTACCCAGGATACAGTGTCTGGCAAATACCAGTAGTAATTTTATATATATTTAATTGAATGTGGATTTGAGACACATCTCAGAATTTAAAGAAAGTGACAATGAATCATAAAGTTACAATTATTGGGCATAATAAAATAACCCACTTCCAAAATTAATTATTTCTATAACATGTTATAAATCCTTTAAAATATATAATAAACAGAAGATTTCTAAGTTATGTAGACAACTTTAAATGTATAAAATAGAGAATCCAATCTAAGACAAAAATATGGACTTGTTGCTGTTGGAAATTGATTAAGAATTTGAAGCTAATAACCATGTGGCATAATTTTAAAAAGAAATGGTTAACAGCCACAAATACCTAACAATGAGTTTGGCTTATGAAATCTTATAATTATAGCATTGAACATTATAATTCCTCTGAAAGTGGCAAAAAAAAAAAGAGAACAGTAGTTATCCAAAATGGTGTTTGAATGATTTCTCAAAGAATGATGACAAAAGAAAATAGATAATAGATGACAAAATATGAGGTAGAAACAAACAAGACTGAACTCTACTTATTTAAGGAGAAATCTGTTTAGAATTAACATTAGCTTATATAACAATATGAGGCAACTACAATAAAAGATATAAAATCACTTTTATAAAGAGACATTCTTCATATCATCAGTGGAATGAGGAAAAGGAAATTAAATTAGAGCCTATGTGCCTTAAAAATTAATTATTAGGTTTGCAATATAACCACCAAATATCAACACTATCCACTTGCAGATAAGTGAATAAAAAACGAGAGAAGCATGGTAGCTGTTTTGAATTTTCACAACTAAAACTATAATTTTTATTCAAAGCTAATAATTCCCTTACTATATTTTTAGTATTTATAAATATCCCAAGGTATGAGGTTAAGAAAGCAAAGGATTAATCAGAAATTCACACTCTATATAAATAATATATTATATGTTTTCTTAGCTGTGAGCACTTTATCCTCAAAGCCCATATTTTATTCACCTTTGTGCTTCCTGGTGTCTTGATTAAAATATATGTTAAATAAATGAATGAATGAAATCACGTTAAATAATAAAAGTAAATACTGCCTTCTCTAGATGAAAAAAATTTTAATAAGAAAGGTAACTTTTAAAAATACAGTGCTTTAACTTGCTTTTCATGTTGATATGCTTTCAAAACAATGTTTGAGGGAAAAGTAAAAATCTGATATCTTCCAAGACTCAGAAAATACATTATTAAATCTTCCAATGGAAATTGAATTACGTTTATTGAAATGGCAGACATATTTAGAAATGTTTACTAGTTAAAGCTAGGGAATCATTATGATTCATGGCATACAAAAGAAAAAATATAAAAAACACCAAAAAGATCTTCAAGGAAAAGAAAAGGTTAATGAGTGACTCAATTTATGTCCTGTCTACATTGCTCATTTTAAATTGCACCACTTGACCCATTGTACTGTTTCTCTCCTCAACAATTAGTCATCATACGGTTCTACAAAGCAAGGAAAGGCATTCTAACGTCACGAAGCATAGCAGACACCTAGTTTGTCTAATTTCCCATTGATTTTTTTTTCTAATGGTAAGATCCATTCAAGAGTTTTTCTGACCTGCTATGCCCTTTAGTTTCCATTTCAATCTGTCCAAATTACTGGTATTCTTTGAGGCCTAATTCAAGACCCACCTTCACAGCTATTGAAGTGCATGTGGTTCTAAGTTATTGTCATCTTCCAAGCCCAAGTTGAGGCCCTCACTTAGGAGGTGACTTTAGGATATGTGAGTACAAAGCATACATAGAGGAAGCAAGCCTAAAGTTGGAACCTAAGAAAGTAGCTGAGATGTTGTCTGGCCTGGAGTTCCCAGCTCCACGGACATCTACACATCTCATCACACGTGGCCATGTCTAGCCCACCCCAGAGTGAAAAGGATTCCTGGGAAATCTATTGCTTACTATCTCAGCGTTAAAATGATATAAAAATTTGCTCAGCCTATCAAGAGAAGTAAGCTGGCTACTTCTGCTATCTTGCATATGACAATTATTTATGAGCATCCCACATAAGTCACATTGAGATCAACCAGTTTTAGAGTAGTAACAGTATATTATAGTGCCAACACTGTTGTCTTAGAAATTGACATATTTACCTATGTTATCAAGAATTTCTGCACACATTAACCGTATTTGATGCTTATAACTCTTCTGTAAGGAAACTGCTCATGTTGTAGGTTGGAAAATAGGCACAGAGAAGATAAAGCGTGTAACATTCATGAGATACAGACTGGAACTGGGCTTCAAGGCCACAGGTCTCAATTTTAAGAGTAGTGCTCTTTTCAATCCAGTTGCACTAAAAGGCACTAGAGATATGAAAGGACTAAAGGCTTCATGAAGAACCAAGCCACAGTCAGGTAGTTCTGTCCATTCACTCACTCACTCATTCACTCATTCAAATAATAACAATGTATTTGGATCCCATTAAGTACTAAGTGTGGAAGAAAGGAGTGACTCAAAGGGACTTGTAGTAGAATGGCAGAAACAAAGAGCAAAGAGGGAAATGAAATTACACAACTATGCGGCACACAGTATAGGAAAGAAGAATACAGTCCTGGAAGCAGGACATTTGCCTGGGAAATCAGGAAAGATGTCTCAAAGAGACCAGGTGGTGCAAGTCTGAGAATGTATCTAAGGTATTTGGACTTTATTCTATAGAAAATAGTGAACTAACTCATGAGGCTTTTAATCAGGTGAGTGCCTTATCAGAGTGCATTTAGAAAAAAAAAGATAACTTTAGCTGCTCTGTAGAGAATGGTTTGAGGAGAGACTGGCAAGGAAATCAGTCCTAAGAGGCCAAGCAAGAGGTAGTTTCCTTCCTTCACCAGTAATACAATGATGAGGATAGAATGCAAAACACATTCAATTCAGAAATTGAATTGATACACAGAATTCAGGAAATCATCTTTGTTCCTTGCGAGTCTTTCTAGCACTGATTGAACAAGAACAATACTCAACTCAACTATATTCTAGTGAAGATCCTCTTGGCCATGTGTCTCACCAAATAAGCTGAAACCTTCCTTCGGTGGCAGCTGACGCCTTTGGCAGCTGTGGCCTTCCCAAGTATCCTGGGTCTGATTATGGATCCCTTGTGTTGTAAAGAAGATGGCTCTCGAAAGATGGAAAAAACCTACTTTTCTTCCAGTGCTTCTCGGTAGCTACTAACGGGGGAGAGATATGAAAGTCAATTACAGGGTAAAGGGAGTTTTTCTGTTCATTTCTGATGCGACATTGACTCCAGTTGGATTGTTGAGATCCAAGTCGATGAAGATAGAGTGCAAAGGGGTAAAGGATCTGGCCTCATAAACAATGTGCGGTTACTGAAGGGTAACTTATTACCGACAAGGAAAGACTGCAAGAAGTTAGTAAGACGTTCTCTAAGGTGATGGTATATGTGCGAGGTACTTAATAAAATTTCCTTTTAACGGACTATTGTTCATTTAGCCAAATGTTCTACATTTCTATCATAAAATAGCTTTCTCGTTTTAATTTTGGCTTTTTATCTTCTTGCAATTTAGTCAATAGTTTGGCATTTGCTTGTTTTTATTTATAACCCTGCCTCCCCTTTTCTCACTGTGAGCAGATTTTCCCTTTTTATGGGCTTCTGGAAAGTCCCTCTGGAGTATTTCTTACATTTAATTATTTTGATTTTCAGCTCTGCTGTTTGGTTTTTATATTCCTTCTTCTTTAGAGTCATACCTGCCCCGGTTCGGTACTTTATTAGCTGCTTATTATTAAGTGATAAAGGCTTCTGAATCAGCAATAAAAAATTAAACCAAAAAGAACGAAATGCCTCTCCTCCTCTTTGTCTTTGAATGCTCCAAGTAGTCCTCTAGGCATAGATGAATTAGCATGGAAAAATATTTTCTTAATAAGAATTACAACAAAAGAATGCTCTGGCTGCTCTCTTCCAGTCTACTGATACTTTACAAGTCTCTTTCCAACGCCTCTTTTATTTGCTTGCATGATGACATAACCAGAAAGGAGAGTAAGTTCTCTCCATTTTATCACTGCACCCCCAGCTCCTAGAACTATGCCGAAAGCAGAGTATGCCCTCAATGAAAAATTTGACTTGACCTTTATCAGTTGTTCCATTTTGCTCTGTCTCAGATATATCCCATGTGTACCGCTTTATTTGCCTTTGTGTACTTCACTTCTCCATGTCTATCCTCACTCCAACCACCTGATGAATCCCCATTCCACCCGTAAGCCTCCACCCCAGCTGTAGGTCTTTCAAGGAACTCCCTGAGTAGAGTTACGTGCTCTTCCACACACACTCGGCACCTTCCACATTCTTCCAGATGACATTTAAGAAATTTAAGCATAATTCCTTGTCTTTGTCATGATTCAGTTCTTGGATCTTTAAGCAGGGTAGCAATAGGCAATAGAAGTTATTGCCACAACCAGGACAATCTCATTCAAGAAAATGTTGAACAGAAGGGAACACAAGGAGTGGCCTGAGCTGGGACTTAGGTTACCCCATCTGTAAGCAAAGGGGCATATTTTTATCTTTGTATTCCAAGTGCCTAGCACAGACACACACTGGGCTGTTAATAATGGCTGTGAAAATAAGTTTGTAACAACCATATATGGGTATTTAATAACTCTCCTAGCAGAATTCAATAGGATTTAGAGAATGAACACATGGGGTTTAGGTACTGGTCCTACTACTTACTGTATTTTTGAAGTTTCAACAATTCATCTTTCATATCCTCCATTTTCTCATCTCTGATGTAGAGATATCCCACCCTGCATGTGACTAACACATCGATATATTAATAATCTCTGAGTTATGTGTACAGTAAAACAAGTAATACAAAAATGTCAGTATTCCTGTAATGTCAATGCTAGCATTTGACTGGTATTGCTTCTCTTCTCCTGGCTGCAGAGCTCTTACCTACAAAGTAAAGATAGTGTACATTCCAGGCCTGAAGCTCTATGCTTTGAACCTCTTGGCATTAAACGGGTTAATATATGCCAAGTACTTAGAACAGAAGTTAGCACATGTTATATAAGTATGCATTTAATGACTATGTATTAATATTTAACGTTTGGTTTACTTTTACAAGAAATCTGCAGAACAGTCACCTTCATGTTATAGCTTATTAGAGATTAAGAGTTTAAGACCTGGTTGTAAATTATGTCTTTGCGGCACTAGAGGTGTGATCGCAGGCAGCATATTTAAGCTCTCTCTCTGTCTCATTTTTTTTCATCTGTAAAGAGAGGATAGTGCTACCTACTTGATGGGGTAGTTTATGAATATTAAAATAGACATTAAATGTGAATTTTTTTGAAAAAGTACTTAGAGCAGTTATTGCCCATATAAATTGCAATAATCAGCTATTATTTGCATAGAAATTTAATAAAATATAAAATTCTTTTTGTATTATCCTATAGGATCTGTCACACTATTTCTGAAAATTTAAAAATATCTAATAGAATTGAAGTTTGCTTTATACTCAAGTAGATAATAATTGCAACAAGTCTAATTTCAATCAGATAAATATATATTTTAGATAGTTGTATTTTATTTTGTTACTTGTCACTTTAAGGAAACAAGACTTTAGGTGCAAGCATAATCCTCTGTCTGAAATTAGGTTAAACACCTGAACTGCGTGTTGAGTTTGTGCAAACAGCTGTTTGTGAACAACAATGTAGATCCCATGAAAAACATCTTCACAATGATGATATTCTGCTCAGCATTATTGTTCAACTCACCCCCTCCTCCCAAACACCAGCTAAATTTGCTCATTTCAACCTAATAAACAATTAGTTCAATGGAAGGGCAAACTATTGGGTTTCCATAGACCTAACAAAAAGATTAAAAAATTTTCTCTTGGTTTTGGTATTTGTTTTGTTGATATAATTTAAAAGTGTCCTTTTCTTTAAGATAGTTTCACCATATATTATGCATCATTAAACAAAAAGTATGTATATTTGTGTATAATAAAAAGTGATGCTTTTCATAAAAGTCTTTGCAAACATTTACACTCCTCCAAGCACCATCCGTTTGACTGTGGCTCTAACAATGCTGGTCTCCGTTCCCAATGTTTTAGTCATTAGTATTCTGAAAAAAATCTAAGGAGTACTGTTGCCTTTTCAAAATTTATAAATCTTTCATCTGTCTGGTGACTCCTTTCTAGTAGTACTGCACACTTTATTGCACTGGGTTGAATTTTAAAAAGGCCTTATATTAATATTCCTTGTAATCTATGACTTGAAGCATTCACATCTTGATCTGAATGCTAGGAAGATACACACACTATGCAGCAAAGGTATCTGTCATCATCAATCACAAAGCAGTTAAAAGCATAAATATTTAGAGTCGGAGTTACAGGAATTTGCTTGTGTTATCTGGGAGAAAAATTGCTTTCAATGGGTATTGTAAAATATTGATTTGTGTGGTAAAATGAGACAGGTAGATATTACCTTCTATTGGTAAATCACTTCGACATTTTCCACAGATATTTAGTCTGAAAGAAAATATTTATTTGACATATATTTTACTTGGGGAAAAACTTTTAAAGCACGTGGTATTGTGTTTGACATATGGTAGGTACTCCGTATGTATAAACTTTCCACTATTCCTCTTCGACCATACCTATTTCAGGGTATCATATTGTTATTTATTGCATTAATCACCTTCTCTCCCTCCTCCAGCCCCTCCTCCACCTTCTTTTTCTTTCTCCTCTCCTTCTCTCTCTCACTCTAATAAGTAATTCCTCAGAAATACGAAAGAGTCAAACGCAATTCCCATATAGACACAACGCCTCACCTGCTTTGCCCCACTGAGCATCAACAGGCAAGTGCACTCATTAAGGAACCTGTCCAGGTTGCTGTCTATCTTCCACCATCAAACATCTTCAAATTCCTTTTCTAATGCCTCATATCTGGGGTCTCTTCTGTGCATTGATCTTTAGCTTGTTATGTGTGAGTTTCTAACTGCAGTATCATCATTCCCTTGGTTTCAGTGGTACTGGGTACTTCAGCTCACTTTTCTCGGCCAGGTTCCCTAAGCTGCAATTCAGCCTGGACTCCAAATCCCCACTTTTGTGGGAAGGAAGGATGGTTATTGTTCACTTCTTAATTCATAATTTCAGTTCATGCTAGAGAGGGACAGGGTTTTTTTAAATGAATAAACGTTCTGATAATTAACCAAATTCTCTGAGAACTAAATGAGTTCTGACGTTAATAGCTTTGCTGGAAGACTGCCTTCCCTGACAGTGCCAAAGTGTGCAGAGTCACTGTCATGTTCTTCACTAGTGAGGCTTCCTCATGAAGCGTGTGTCCCCCAAGATTAATCGGGAATCCAGATAGGAAACAGCCCTTCTAAGGAGACATGTAGTATGCAACCAGTGGCGTACAAAAATATTTAAAGCTAGAAGCTAAATCCTGAAAATTCTAAGGAGGAAATAAATGGCTCATATTGTGCCTTATTCCTTAGTAAGTTTTTTAAAAACAATACCAGAATATTGATTCAGTGATAGTGATCTATTAATCTAAGATGATAGAAGAAACTTTGCTTAATAAATACCTAAAACAAACATAAGAAGTTGATAGATTTTATATTAGAATATTTCTAGATTTTTATAATTCTAGTATGCTGGCAAACGTTCTTCTATTTTGGATAAATTTTAAGTGGATTTATTTACAACTTGGAAATATTATACACATTTATGTGTACAGTCAACACACACACATATATCTATATACAGAAAAGCTCAATTATCTGGCCCCTGGATTCCAGGGTGTGGTAAATTTGAATCTGAAAATCCCTAACCACAGTTGAAATCCGTTTAGCAAAAACTATTACCAAGTCAGATTTTGTATTTCCATGGTCCACTTACAAGAATATATTATAAATTGCAGTAAAAATATGAATATATTTCCCTATATTTCATGTTCTCTAATCTCTCTCCGTCAATCTTTTTATAAGCAAGCAATATGTGGGCACTGAAGTTTATAGAACAGAAATCTGGGCCTTCATGATTCTTTTGCTTTTCTTTGAAACGGTATTTTTTCTATTACCATCTCTTTCCAATTAAAGCATTCAAAGCATTACCATACATAATGAAAAACGTGCTCTATTGTTAAGAAGTAAATTAAAGCATCAGATCATATAGAAATAGATCTAATGATAGCAAATAATTCCTGAAGGTTGAGTATATGCTGGGCACCATGAAAATCAGTTTACAAGTATTAGCTTGTTACTTCTAACAACACTTTGGGTTTTATCCTCCAATTACAAAGAAGCACAGATAGAATAAACATCTGAAGCATGATTCCAAAACCTGGATATTCCTCCTGGGCACAATGGCAAAGGATTGTAGCTTTAGCATGCTATCCACACATTTCCTCTACTAAGTTTGCTTTTTGCCAAAGAATATTTAAGCAGATGGCTTGGTTTATCTTTAAAGATAATTTTGATCTTTTAAAAAAGGATTATAATAAATGAGACCAAAAGATTCTCGTATAAGTGTGGCATAATGAAACAAGGAACATGTTAAGCGATTTCAGTTCAATTCAAATAAATAAAAATGTGTGTCCTGTGACTTAATACCGTCACAGCAAATGCAAATAGGATCAAAATAGGCCATTACCTCCTGGCAGTATTATAGTTATTTCTAGCATCACTTCATGTGCACTCTGTTTTACTTTTACTACTAACGTTGTCAGTCTGCCTTGGACTAAAGTTATTTATATATGACAGGTTTCTCAAACATGATCTTGGAATCATGTTTTGGTCAATTATCTATTTTCTAATTGCATATAGCATAGTGCTTACAAATAACAGCTAGTGAATACACGTTCATTTAATGTAATCATAACGATAGTCTATTACAATAAAGTAACCTGGAGCTCCCATGGTGCTAACCACAGTAGAACTGTGTCTATAAACAGTTGCTTCTCTTTTTGACTTTATGGGTAAAAGGAGAGACCCATCTGTCATCACAGAGTCGTATGACAGCAGTAGCTGCCTGGATTCTGAAGCCCCAGTTTGACCAAGCCAAGCAATGACACGTGTTATTTGCTTGACATTCATGATGTTTGCAAATTCCTCTGGAGAGTATATTAATATTTTGAATTATCAGAAGAGATTATTTGCAAAGACCATTGTGCTATCTAAAAATCTCCCTTTCTATAGTAATATTCTCTTTTTTCAGAAATAGTTCAAAACGACTTTTGTGTTTAAAACCAAGTTGAATCGACTATGACTAAGTTAATTTCATTTTTCCTTACCATCATAAACAATTATTTTTTGTACAAATAATTGGGTTGAGCATACAGATATTGTGGGCAGTTAAATGTTGAAAATCCCGTATGTCCATCTGGTGGTTTAAGGTATTTCACTCAGTTGGGAACTGGGTGCCTGGCTAACAATAGGTTTAGATTCTGCACAACTTATTCCAGGAAAACTTTTATGTGTCTCTTGGTTTTGACTCTGAGCATTTACACATGGTAGGTATTCAAAAGTACTTATTGATGTAAATTAAAACTATTATTATAGAGATGCAACTTTCCAATCCAGTATAGAGATATGTTACATAGTTTTTATTTATTTGTTTATTTTTTAAAGACTGGCACCTGAGCTAACATCTGTTGCCCATCTTCTTTTTGTCTCTTTTTTTCTTTTTCTTTTTCTTCTTCTTCTTCCCAAAGCCCCCCAGTACATAGTTGTATATTCTAGTTGTCATTGCTTCTGGTTGTGCTATGTGGGACACCACCTCAGCATGGCCTGACGAACCATGTCCACGCCCAGGATCTGAGCCAGCGAAACCCTGGGCCGCCGAAGTGAGCATGCGATTAACCACTCCACCACAGGGCCGGCCTCTATATCATTTTTAAAAATGATGTATATACATACATTTTCTGGAAAGCGAAAACAGGAATTATAGAACTGTGAAATTATTTATAGTGGCCCACATTTAAAATATCTTTGTGTCTTCCAAATAAGAAATGAATAAGATAAGGATTGATAACAGTGTGTTCTCTTCCTTTAGCTCTAATACATTTATACTGGGACTTGACTGAATTTTGTTAGACAATATAAGTGATATTTAATGTCCATTTTATTTTTTCCTTTCTTTTTTTTTTAATTTTTATTTTTTTCGGATGTACATCATATTTCGAATTCTGGATACATTACATCATGTTCACCACCTGAACACTAATTATAGTGCATCCCCTCACATGTGACCCTAATCACCCCTTTTGCCCTCCCCCCACCCCCCTTCCCCAATGGTAACCACCAGTCCAATCTCCAATGCTATGTGGTTGTTTTTTTTTTTTTTT